>NC_057795.1:545117772-545804684 GCF_018294505.1 Triticum aestivum
GAGGTGGTGGTGGTGATCTGGAAGGGGAGGGGAGCAGCGAGCCGGGGCGATCTGGATCTGCGAGGGGCGGGTCGGGTGGCGGCGAGGGGAGGGGAGGTGGGAGGGATCTACGCGCTAGGGAGTGGATCGCTAGGGTTTGCCGAGAGAGAGGAGGGGTGGATGGACGGACGGATGGATGGATGGATGGACGGATGGATGTTTGCCATGTCACCGATCCATGCCACAACTGGTTCCACCAATCAGAATTAAGCATTTTTTGTTTTTTTCTTATAGTTTGTACCCTCTTATTCAGGCAAATATTTAACCTCTTATAGTTAGTTCAAATAAACCAATATTTTGTACATGTGTGTATTTAGGCATGACAAACAATGTTGATTTGGGAGGTTTTCATTTTCTTTGCTCAAAAGAACCATTTTTCATTTTCTGAGTGACAAAAATGTGTCTTTTTGTGAAGGACCTACCATATGTTTCTTGCAAAATTGGACCAAATAATTTTTCTAAAATAGTAGGCCATATTTAATGCACAATTGATCAAATGGTTGGGTGTAAAAAGTTTTGATCCACCTCTGGTAAAAAAGACAAATTTCCGCCGATTCAGCTGGAAGCGGGTCAAATTTGAACTGCAGTTGCCTCATAGTTTGCTATTTATTTTTTCCAAAAATCATTTCTGGGTACATAAGTATCTATTAATCATAGAAACATCAAAAGTTTTCCAAGATTCAACCACTAGCTAGGAACGACCAAGCCCGTCGTTTTGACCGCATTTTGAAACGGTCATAAAAAAATCAAAAAATTGAAAAACCTTCGCATTGTGTCATTATATGTGACCAAGTTTCCAGGAAAAATAATAAACTTGTAATAAGGAAATTATTTTAAGAAAGTGTTCTCAGAAATGAGCCGCCATGCGTGAAGATTCATGGCTTTCAAGCCAAATGATCAATCTTATGGTCACATTCTTGGCATAGTTTGTTCAAATGATCTCATATCATGCAGAAGGGTGCATCTTGGAATGGCAAACAATGTTGCCTAAGGAAGTTTTCATTTTCTTTGCACAGAAAATTCATTTTCCATTTTTCGAGTGTCCCAATTGAGGTTTTTTTGTGAAGGACCTACCATATATTTGTTGAAAACTTGGACCAAATAATTCTTCTAAAATACTAGGACATATTTAATGCACAATTGACCAAATGGTTGGGTGTAAAAAGTTTTGATCCACCTCTGGTGAAAAAGACAAATTCCCGACGATTCAGCTGGAAGCGGGTCAAATTTGAACTGCAGCTGCCTCGTAGTTTGCTATTTATTTTTTTCAAAAATCATTTCTAGGTACATAAGTATCTATTTAATCAGAGAAACACCAAAAAAATTCCAAGATTCAACAACTAGCTAGGAACGGTCAAGCCCGCCGTTTTGACCGCATTTTGAAACGGGCATAAAAAATTCAAAAAAAAATCAAAAAATTGGAAAACATTCGCATTGTGTCATTATATGTGACCAAGTTTCCAGGAAAAATAATAAACTTGTAATACGGAAATTATTTTTAAAAAGTGTTCTCATAAATGAGCTATCATGCGTGAAGATTCATGGCTTTCAAGCGAAATGATCAATCTTATGGCCACATTCATGGCATAGTTTGTTCAAATGATCTCATATCATGCACAAGGGTGCATATTGGAATGGCAAACAATGTTGCCTAAGGAAGTTTTCATTTTCTTTGCACGGAAAATTAATTTTCCATTTTCTGAGTGCGTGAAATGAGTTTTTTTTTCTGAAGGACCTACCATATATTTGTTGCAAAATTGGACCTAATCAATTTTATAAAATACTAGGCCATATTTAATGCAAAATTGACCAAATGGTTGGGTGTAAAAAGTTTTGATCCACCTCTGGTGAAAAAGACAAATTCCCGTCGATTCAGTTGGAAGTGGGTCAAATTTGAACTGCAGCTGCCTCATACTTTGCTATTTGTTTTTTTTCAAAAATCATTTCTAGGTACATAAGTATCTATTTAATCAGAGAAACACCAAAAAAATTCCAAGATTCAACAACTAGCTAGGAACGGCAGGCCCGCCGTTTTGACCGCATTTTGAATCGGGCATTAAAAATTCAAAAAAAATCAAAAAATTGGAAAACCTTCGCATTGTGTCATTATATGTGACCAAGATTCCTGGAAAAATAATAAACTTGTAATACGGTAATTATTTTAAAAAAGTGTTCTCAGAAATGAGCTATCAACTGTGAAGATTCATGGCTTTCAAGCCAAATGATCAATCTTATGGCCACATTCATGGCATAGTTTGTTCAAATGATCTCATATTGTGCACAAGGGTGCATATTGGAATGGAAAACAATGTTGCCTAAGGAAGTTTTCATTTTTTTGGACGAAAAAACCATTTTCCATTTTCCGAGTGCCTGAAATGAGTTTTTTTTTGTGAAGGACCTACCATATATTTGTTGCAAAATTGGACCTAATCAATTTTATAAAATACTAGGCCATATTTAATGTACAATTGAAAAAATGGTTGGGTGTCAAAAATTTTGATCCACCTCTGGTGAAAAAGACAAATTCCCATCGATTCAGTTGGAAGCAGGTCAAATTTGAACTACAGATGCCTCATAGTTTGCTCTTTATTTTTTCCAAAAATCATTTCTAGGTAAATAAGTATCTATTTAATCAGAAATACATGGTTTAATGGCGAGACATCGAGGTTTGGATGGTGGCCGAGGGCCCCAACACTAGAGCGCGTAAGCTCGCATGCCCGTCGCGTGGTCACCGTGTGACCGTGGCGTTGCCATGTGTTCTGGGCGGCCTAGGCATGTCTAGTGGTTTGGGCACTCCCCAGGTAGGAGCTAGGAAGAAAATCACAACATAAGATTCTCACGAGGAGACCGATCGATGCTCAAACATGAATAAGCAGCCAAGTGTTTGATTTGTGATATGGGAAATGCACATGGCTAATGGGCGTGAGTTTTGGCTGAGGATGATCAGTTACTAAGAAGACCGTCTTCACAAATTTTCACCTCAAAAGTAGGAGCCTAGGTGGTACTTGCTTTACAAAGTACCACACTGGACATAAATACGAATGTTGAAGCTGGGCTCAAAATAATGAATGGATTGAGCTGGCATTTGGTGGAGGATGTTTATTTGGGCATAGAAAAGCACTGTAGAAAATGGATACCATTTGGACATGCCAAAGTGGTACTTCCTTCACAAAGTGCTGCTTTGAACAAAATAGGAAAGTGAATGTTTTCGAATTATTTTTGAACTAGGCAAGGAATGTTTTTGACATATTTGATGAAAATATGATCCAAAACATTTATGAGAATTTTTTGGGAATTTTTGCAATAACAAAAATATAGGTTGCTTCACAACCTAGGGCAAAAAGTGCCACATGGACATGACACATAGGCAAAACTGATGAGATGGCGCCTAGTCATCACAACCCACCACAATCTACAAGGCTATGACCACCTATATTGGTCGTTAACAACTAGAAATAAGGCAGCAAACTAGCACTATTTGCTTTGTGACAATTTCGTGTAAGGAAATTACGACCTTTCTGACCAAAATGGTCGCAATGGTTTAGGGTTTGGAGCCCCCCGAACAGCTTTTGACCAATTGGTCTGAAATGGTCATAGATCTATGACCAATTCTTCCAGGGTCACCGACAGAAGGTCACTAGTTGACATATTTCTTGTAGTGGCTCCGCGTCGTCCCCTTCCTAGGCCTCGCCGTCGTCCACCGCCCTCGTGCTCCCGGCACGGCGTGGTCAACGTGGTCAAGGAATGGCTTCCATCGGACGTGGACTGTATGTGGAGAGGCTGACAGCTGGGTCCACGGCCACAGCAAGGAAGTGCCTCCTTATTACGCGCAAAATAATTATTCCTCCACCTGACAGCGGGGACCCACCGGACGGGCCACCATATTTCGTGAAAAAAAACGTTTCCCCCTGTCTACTGGGACCCACCAGCTACATCTTCGCACGCAAGGAAGTGCGTTCGAAAAAAACGATGCGCCCCCCTGACTGCTGGGACCCACCAGCTACATCTTCGCACGCAAGGAAGTGCGTCCGGGCAAAAAAAAATGATTCGCCCCCCTGACTGCTGGGACCCACCAGCTACATCTTCGCACGCAAGGAAGTGCCTGACAGTCGGGACCCACCTGGTCGAAGCGTACGTAGCGTTGTCATTCTGGTCGCGAACGTGTATGTACATATATACTGGTCGATGTAGAGGTGCGCACGTGTCGTAGTACAGGCGCGCACGTAGCATGTACATGTACGTACAGCGGCCAGGGTGCAAGAAAGAAAATACGGCCACATATGTACATACGGGCGGGGTCTCAAACGCCTACTCGCGCATACGTACGGCTAGGGCTCGTGTACATGGCTGGGTCGGAACGGAGAAACAATGTCGTTGTCATGTTCATGTGGAGGCAACGGAAGGCGTCGTGTTCATGGGGAGGCATCGAAATGCGTCATGTTCATCGGGAGTCAACAGAACGCGTGGGAGCCAACTGGATGGGTCGGAACGGAATGCATGGTCGTGTTCATCGGGAGGGCTTGGACGGAACATGCGATGGAAACGAGGCCTGGCGTATCGCACAACAGAGGAAACGGACCTCCTACGTTCGGAACGGGGTCCTGTTGATCGGGAGGGGTCTAGCGTACCACAAAACGGAGGAAACGGACCTCCTACGGTCGAAACGGGGGTCCTGTTGATCGGGAGGGGTGTGGCGTATCGCAAAACGGAGGAAACGGACCTCCTACGGTCGAAACGGGGGTCCTGTTGATCGGGAGGGGTGTGGCGTACCGCAAAACAGAGGAAACGGACCTCCTACGGTCGAAACGAGGGTCCTGTTGATCAAGAGCGTTGTGGCGTACGACAAAACAAACGAAACGGACTTGTGTTGGAGCGCTAAGGTCGAAACAGGGGTCCTGTTCATCGGGAGGGGTGTGGCGTACCGCAAAATGGGACTCCACGGTATACTGTTCATCTCCACCATCGACCTCCTCCAGCCTCCACATGCTCTTGTTCATCCAGCCTCCACCGCGCGCTACTCCACCGGCTACTGTTCAACCACCACTCCACCGTCTACTGTTCATCCAGCCCTCCACACCACGGGGTCCTATTCAACCACCCCTCCACGGGCACCCCTCCATCATCTACTGTTCATCCAGCCCTCCACCACACCACGGGGTCCTATTCATCCAAAGGCAACGCCACCGCTCACTGTTCATCCAACCCCCCACCTCACCCCCCCGCAACGCTCACTGTTCATCCAATCGATCAGCTTCATTTAGCAGCAGTAGGAAAGGAATCACTCGATCGGGTTCAGTTAACAGCCATCGATCGATCGCTCGGGTTCAGTAACGCGTAGCCTGCAGTGCAATCGCTCGGGTTCAGTTAGAGCCCAATGCCTCGCTCAGGTTCAGTTAGAGCAAATGCCTCACACACACGCGCGTACGTGTACGAGAGAAACGCGCATCGCTCGGCCCCCGACCTCACCGTAACCAGCAACTCCCCAAAAATTTCGCTTCTACCACGGTTTTTGATGTCATCGACGGCCCAAAGAATGTCATACAGCTGCGTCTCCGGCCCGCCCAGGACGAAAAGCCCATTTTCTGTCATGATTTTTTGTCATAGAAGTAGGAGCCCACCACATCTATGTTGATAACGGGTTTTGTCACAATTATCGTCATAGAAGTGTCATATGTATGACAGAAAAAAATTCGTTCGGCTCAAAATGTCACGGATGTGTCTTTTTTTGTAGTGCACCGACTAACAGAAACATTCGGTATATGTAGAATTATTCGCAGGAGGGATTCTCGGTGAATATTACCATTGGAGCTCTCTTGGTGGACGACCAGCAGGGGCGACGGCTCCCTCAGCGGGTGAGGCGGCCTCAGCGAGGGTGATGGCCGGGGCTGCTCCGGTGGATGGTGTGCAGCCGGGGGCGCCGGCGGCCGGCCCGGATCTCGGGTGGTTCTGGCGGTTGGGAGATGATTCTGAGGGGGACGAGGAGGAGATTGAGACCCAGGCTTCCTTGGGTGTGGTGGGAGATGGGTGCCCTCGCCGCGTCTCCTCGGTGATGCCCACTGGTCGTGGGCCATCGGTTGCCCCTGGGGTGGTCGGGTGGTCGGAGGGGGGACAGGCTTAGGGCGGCGTCTCTCTAGTGGATTTGCAGGGTGAGTGGGCTGGTGGCGTCGTTTCTCTGGGGGATCTGCATGGAGGGGGCTGGAGGGGCTCACTAGGTGCGACGATGGAGGATTCTGGGTGGGGCGATGGCGCGGATGGCTGGACGCTGGTGCGTCGCCGGAAGTCATGCCCGGCGGCCTGGCTGTGGCATATGGCGGCCTCTGGGGGTGCGAAGGTGCGGGGTTCCGGACCCAAGGTATGCGATTTCCATGTGGTGATGCGTCCTGGCAGCAGTGTGGAAGGCGGATCCGGTGGGGGTGGGGCGGCGGGTGTGCCCTCCCCTCCCTCCGCCGTTCTCGCCGACGGATTTCCCCTGCCTCGACGTGGCAGTGCGACGTGAGGTGGGGGAAGCCTCCCCTGGATCTGTGCCGGTGGGCCTGTGGACTGCTTTGGGCCATTCGTGCGTGGGCCCGAGGGGTGGGCCGTCTTTTGGCTTCAGCTTTGCTGAGCTGTTGGCCCGGCCGCCCCCTCCTGTTGGGCTGGCTGTATCGGGTGGACTGGGCTCTGGGCATGTGGATCAGGTGGGCTGTGTGGGTGCGTTGTCGGCCCGGCCACGGCGGATAAATAGGTGGTGGTGGGTGCCCTGGTTAGATGTGGCTCTCTCGCTAGGGTTCCCTACGGCTCCTCGTGATATTAGAAAGTGGGCTTGGGCGGTGCGGTTTCTACCGGTGGCGGTAGCGCCTGCGCTGGTGGCAAGAGGGGCGAGGATGGAGAAGGAGAGAAGGCTACAAGCTCATGACCGCAGTAAGCGGCCGCAGCCGGATCCGGTGGTGGCCAAGGATGAGATGGTGCAGGCGCGGGATCTCCGTGCGTAGCTGTCGGCGCGGCGGGATGGCTCGGCTGGGGATACGTCCATTTTGCATCATGCTTTTATATCGATATTTATTGCATTATGGGCTGTTATTACACGTTATGTCACAATACTTATGGCTATTCTATCTTATTTTACAAGGTTTTTCATGAAGAGGGAGAATGCCGGCAGCTGGGATTCTAGGCTGGAAAAGGAGCAAATATTGGAAACCTATTCTGCACAGCTCCAAAAGTCCTGAAACTCCAGGAAAGTCGATTTTGGAATTAATAAGAATTATTGAGCGAAAGAAGTACCATAGGGGGCCCACACCCTGGCCATGAGGGTGGGGGGCGGGCCCCCTGCCTCGTGGGCCCCCAGGTGGCCCTCCGGTGCCCATCTTCTGCTATATGAAGTCTTCTACCCTGGAAAAAATCATAAGAAAGCTTACGGGACGAAACTCCACCGCCACGAGGTGGAACCTTGGCGGAACCAATCTAGGGCTCCGGCGGAGCTGTTCTGCCGGGGAAACTTCCCTCCGGGAGGGGGAAATCATCACCATGGTCATCACCAATGATCCTCACCATCTCCATCAACATCTTCACCAGCACCAACTCCTCTCAAACCCTAGTTCTTCTCTTGTATCCAATCTTTTGTACCCAACCCTCCGAGTGGTACCTGTGGGTTGCTAGTAGTGTTGATTACTCCTTGTAGTTGATGCTAGTTGGTTTATCCGGTGGAAGATTATTTGTTCAAATCCTTAATGCATATTAATACCCCTCTGATCATGAACATGAATATGCTTTGTGAGTAGTTAAGTTTGTTCCTGAGGACGTGGGTGAAGTCTTGCTATTAGTAGTCATGTGAATTTGGTATTCGTTTGATATTTTGATGAGATGTATGTTGTCTCTCCTCTAGTGGTGTTATGTGAATGTCGACTACATGACACTTCACCATTATTTGGGCCTAGAGGAAGGCATTGGGAAGTAATAAGTAGATGATGGGTTGCTAGAGTGACAGAAGCTTAAACCCTAGTTTATGCGTTGCTTCGTAAGGGGCTAATTTGGATCCATATGTTTCATGCTATGGTTAGGTTTACCTTAATACATATTTTGTAGTTGCGCATGCTTGCAATAGGGGTTAATCATAAGTGGGATGCTTGTCCAAGAAAGGGCAGCACCCAAGCACCGATCCACCCACATATCAAATTATCAAAGTAACGAACGCGAATCATATGAGCATGATGAAAACTAGCTTGACGATAATTCCCATGTGTCCTCGGGAGCGCTTTTCTCATTATAAGAAATTGTCCAGGCTTGTCCTTTGCTACAAAAAGGATTGGGCCACCTTGCTACACTTTATTTACTTTCATTGCTTGTTACCCATTACAAATTATCCTATCACAAAACTATCTGTTACGTACAATTTTAGTGCTTGCTGAGAATACCTTACTGAAAAACTGCTTGTCATTTCCTTGTGCTCCTTGTTGGGTTCGACACTCTTACTTATCGAAAGGACTATGATAGATCCCCTATACTTGTGGGTCATCAAGACACTTTTCTGGCGCCGTTGCCAAGGAGTGAAGCGCCTTTGGTGAGTGGAACTTGGTAAGGAAACATTTATATAGTGTGCTGAAATTTACTATCACTTGTTACTATGGAAACTAATCCTTTGAGGGGCTTGTTCGGGGAATCTTCGCCCTGGCCAGTAGAGCAAAGAGTTGCTCCTCAACCTACGAAAGCTACTGAACCTACTGAAAATGTTTACTTTGAAATTCCTTCGGGTATGATAGAGAAACTGCTAGCTAATCCCTTTGCAGGAGATGGAACATTGCATCCTGATTCACACCTTATCTATGTGGATGAAGTTTGTGGATTATTTAAGCTTGCAGGTATACCCGCTGATGTTATTAAGAGGAAGGTCTTCCCTTTATCTTTAAAGGGAGATGCATTGACATGGTTTAGGCTATGTGATGATACGTGATCTTGGGACTATAAACGATTGAAGCTGGAATTTCACCAGAAGTTTTATCCTATGCATCTTGTTCATCGTGATCATAATTATATACATAATTTTTGGCCTCGCAAAGGAGAAAGCATCGCTCAAGCTTGGGGGAGGCTTCAGTCAATGTTATATTCATGCCCCAATCATGAGCTCTCAAGAGAAATGATTATTCAAAAAATTTATGCACGGCTTTCTCTCAATGATCGCACCCTGCTCGATACTTCCTAGGCTGGTTCTTATATGTTGAAGACTATTGAATTCAAGTGGGACTTATTGGAAAGAATTAAGCGCAACTCTGAAGATTGGGGTTCCGACGATGGTAAGGAGTCAGGTATGACACCTAAGTTTGATTGTGTTAAGTCTTTTATGGATACCGATGCTTTTCGTGGATTTAGCACTAAATATGGATGTCGGGGGTTGGGTGCGACATATGACAAAGGATGGCTTATCATGGTGGGAGCGAGTAGAACGTCGCCGGTGCCAGGTAACGGGATTAGGCGAAGGCATGCACGCCGATGAATCTTACCCAACTTCGGGGCTCTGCGGGGAGATAACACCCCTACTGCTGCTCTGCGGGGTCTCCGCATGATCACTAAGGCGTAGTGACTACAAGGTTGCTCCTAGAGCTGTATTCTGGAGGTGGAAGGAGGCAAGGCTAGCCTTCTTCTTCCTATGTGATCTGGTCTAAGGCTAATGGATGCGAACCCTTTGCATGGGTGCCCCGGGGGGTTTATATAGGCCTACCCCCCGTGGATACAATAGTAATCCGGCTGGGCGCGGGACCCAGCCGTCTATCTCACAGGCCGCCGTCTTCTCTGCCGATTGATGGGGCCCGCCGACTCGCGGACCCCACCAGCGAGTCTGGCACTGTAGCCGTGCTTCTAATGATGCAGGCTTGGTCATTGGGTCGTGGCAACAGTGCCGCCGTCTATCGGGCGATCACTGTCGTTACTCCCCATCTTGTCTGGTTAATGGCGCGTGGGACCCGTGAGATGGGCTGGCCGACTCCGGGGAGCCGACTCCCATGGGGCCGCCTTCGAGGCGTACCCGCCGTCTTTAGCTCTCACTGACTGGCGGGCCCGCCGTCTCTGAGCCGTATAGGTAGGCCATCGTGGACACAGTGCACCGCGCACTGTGGCCGAGGTCAGGTCTGGCATGGCTACAGTGCCGGGCCACGCCGGAGATCTCCGGCGGTACGGCACACTGTAGCCACGCCGACCCCTCGCAAGCAGGAGGTGACGGCCACGCCGTGGTCGTACCCGCAATGAGTGTAGAGTCGCGGGCCGACTCTCTATAGCCGGCTCCTCTGGAAGTCGCCGGCCATGAGTCGGCCCACCTGGGAGTCGTCATCTGAGACTCGGTTCATCTGGGAGTCGTCATCTGAGACTCGGCTCATCTGGGAGTCGTGATCTGAGACTCGGTTCATCTGGGAGTCGTCATCTGAGAGTCGGTTAATCTGGGAGTCGTCATCTGAGACCCGGCTTTGAGGGGCGTGGCCTGCCCCGATGTCTTGAAAGGTTCTGGGGCTCAGGTCAGCCTACCCATGGCCCATTACTCCGACAGTAGTCCCCGAAGCTGGTGAGGCTCCGAGAGTGACTCGCTAGGGGGCCTCAACAGTTTCATTCTTCCGGTGGTTGGATCTAGGCTTCGTTTACCGTCTTCCTCTGGGCCGTCTATCCGTAGTCGGATTCGTAGAGGGCCGTCTTGCTCTGTGGAGAGCTCGAAAGTCGTGGCGGGAGACCAGGCGGCATGCTTGATACGCTTCCCTGCTGCCGCCCACCGCGGCCCTATCGCGCGGCGCCACGCGCAGGGACAGTCTGCCGTCCCACGCGCGCGACGGGACGGGCTTTCAGGCGGGGCCCGCCACTACCACGCCTTGGCATGCGAACGGATCCGCTGCGGCCGCGCGAGCGGTTAGGCTTCCCACGCCGTTACTGCACGCCGTAACTTCGTGGGGTAAATCATGGGGCGGCGTGGGGCTCTGGGCGCAGTTAATCCCACGCACGCCCCCTCGGCTTCTCAGCCTCTAAGGCTATAAGTAGGGGGGAGTGGAGAGGCATAGCACGCGCGCCCATATCCCTCGACCCTCGCTTCCTCTTGCTTCCTCTCTTCTTCTTGCCGCCGGCGAGCAGAACCACACAGCACCAGCCAGCGATGAGCTCCTCCTCCGCCGCCGCAGCTCCGGCCGTGCGTTCCGGCGCGTGGGACGGCTCGGAGGTCGACGGCGACCTCATTGAATTCCCCCGCAAGACGCGCCGGCTCCCCGGCGCACACCTCGTGCAGGCCCGCACCGCGCCGGCGAAGGAAATATCGCCAGCGCCGGAGGAGGGCGAGCGGGTCATCTTCCGCTCGCACCTCATGCGCGGCCTGGGGCTGCCGGCGAGCGGCTTCTTCCGCTCCTTCTTGGAGTTTCACAGCCTCCAACCGCACCACCTCACCCCGAATATGGTGGTGCTGCTCTCCGCCTTCGCCATTTTGTGCGAAGGTTTCCTCGGCGTTCTCCCCACCATCGAGCTGTGGGGAGAATTCTTCTCTTCTAAGCTCGGCACGCATGTTGCTGGCGTGTCGGCTCAGTGCGATGCCTTCATCGTGATGCGGCACTCGACGGCCGACAACCACTTCCCTTCCATCTCCCTGATCAAGTCGGTGAGGATGTGGCAGCGCTCATACTTCTACGTGAAGAACCTCGCCTCCGACGGCGACTGGGTTAATCTGCCGGCTTACGAAGCCGGCCCCCCAGCTGGGAGGCTCCCCAGCTGGTCTCATCGGGTCAAGACGCTGACTCCCGCCAGAGCCACTGCCGTAGCGCGACTCCGAGTCTTGACGAAGTCAGAGGGCCTCGTCGGGTCCGACTTGCTGGCCGCCTTCGTGGCGCGCCGAGTTTTCCCGCTCCAAGGTCGGCCTCACCTGATCTGTCAGATGAGCGGCCTCCGAGACCCAAGTCGGATGAGCACCAAGGAGATGCCCCGCGCGGAGGTGGCGAACATGGTGAATCATATCACGAATTGCGAGTTCGGGGAGGACTGGCAGTTCGGCAAGGAGCCGTACTCGCGCGACAACCCCCCACCAGTGGTAAGTCGCATCTCCTTATTGCTTTGTCTTCTTTACTGCCGAATCCGGTTTCTGATTCTCGTTGGTTTCTTCTGAACTAGAACCCCCTCATGTAGCCTGCAGCCGGCGCCACGAGACAACCCCGCAAGTTTGTCCCCGATCATGCGGAGAGCGATGTCGACGACCCCGACTTGGGGGCGGCGGCGATGGAAGCCGACGCCGAAGGCGGGGGAGGAGGAGCGGTAGGCGGCTTCAGGCCCTCGGCCACCTTCGCCGACTGTCCTGATGACGACGCCAAAGGGGAAGTCGCCCCGCGCCACCAGCCGAGGGTCAGCTCGTCGGGCGCCGGCTCCTCCGCTGGCCTGGCTGGCCAAGGCGGCGCGAAGAGGCGTCACGCCGGGCCGAGTGCGCCCGGTGGTAAGTTGAAGAAGTTCAAGGGGGCGGCAACCACGACCAAACGGGAGGAGGCGGCCGCGAAGGCCAACCGCTTCCGTAGGGAAGTGAGAAGGACGCCGCTAGTCTCTGCGTAAGTTTTTATGCTTTTTTATTTTCCTTCGGTGAATCTTGTCAGAGTCTTCTTTTATACTCCTTCCATTCTTCTTCAGGGCCCCCCTTTCCCTTGAGAGAGTCGCCGTCCCCTCTCTCATGGGGTCGGCAGAGACGTCCGCCAATACTCGGCGGGTCGACCCCGCCGCCGACCTCCGGGAGGCGACGGAGTGAAATGCGCGGGAGAAGCGCGACGAGGAGGAGGCCGACCGTCTGGAGAAGGCGGAGGCCGAGAAGGCGGCCGCCTCCGCCCAGAAGAAGCTGGAGGATGCCGAAGCCGCTCTTGCGGCGGGACGACGAGCCGAGGAGGCCGCGCGTCGCCAATCGGCGATGCTCGTCCCCCCACTGTCCTCGGCACCACCGCCTCCAGAGTTCACGGGACAGACCGGAGAGGCCGGCACCAAGAACCCCGTCATGGAGAAGGAGAGCGGCGAGGCCTCCATGTCAGACACTCTCGTGCCGCTACTGCCGCCTCCACCGCCGTCTGGGAGACCGCACGGCAAACAGCCAGCGGGTCCGCCGGAGCCGCCGACCGCGGACAAATCCGAGGCGAGGCTGCTTCTCCAAGTCGCCTCGCCAGTGCGCTGACGTCTTGAGAGGGCGACCTCGGTGCCACGACCTCGGGAGACCAGCTCCGCTAGCTCGGCAGCCCTAGATGCTGAGGCAACAAGCGCCGCGCCCATCGGGTGGTTGCGCGGAGGCGGCACTGGGCCGCTGAATCAAGCGCTTCTGGACATTCAGGCGAAGCTGTGCACTGAAGGCGACGCCCTTCAAACTTGCACCAGGGCGCATCTGGCAGCGCGGACGGCTGTCCGAGTACATTTCCTTCTTCTTTTTGATTCTTGTTTTTCTCTGTGGGGGCGCGCCAGCGCACCCACTGGGTGTAGTCCGCGAGTTTCGGGCCGGCTGCTGAGCAGGCGGCTTGGAAATCCCTCTGGCGAGTTCCAAGTACTTATTTTGTCTGACATCGTTGTTTGTAGGAGTATCACAACCTCCGCGCCACTGCCTTCAAACCGCAATGTTGAGGAGTTGAGCAAGCGGACTGCCGACTTGACGGAAAGCCAGAGTAAGTTCTTTTCCCTCTCTTCTTCGCGGGGGCGCGCTGGCGCACCCGCGGGCTGTAGTCCCTGAGATTCGGGCCGACTACTGAGCAGTCGGGCTGGGTCTTCCGGGCGACCTTCTTTGCTGACGACTTATTTGTCTCTTTCTTTCGTGTTTCAGGGGCCAACGCTACTCTTCAGGGGCAGCTGGGTGAAGTTAACACCGCCTTGCGCGCCAAGGGGGAGGAGTGCAGCAAACTCGCTGTGGAGCGCGATCTGCTTGCTGCGCAGCTGGCCGAGCAGAAGGAGCTGCTCAAGAAGGCGCAGGACAAGGCCGAGAAGAAGGAGGCCGCTCTCCTGGCCGAGTTCGAGAGCGAACGCTCCTCCTGGACCGACAGGGAGGCGATGCTGACTTCCGGCTTCCACGAGATTGAGGATATCATCGATGGTGAGCTTTCTTTCTTTGAATTTCCGACTATGTGTCAGGCTGACTTCTGATTTTTCGACTTGCTTCTTTTTTGTCCTGGCAGACTTCTTCCCTGGCCACTCGCAGGCAGTCCCTCTGGCCATCGAGGCTGATCGTGAGGCGCGAAGGGCAAACGGTGAGGTGATTGCCGCCAACGCTCCCTTGACCGTCGATGAGCAGCTTCTGAGCATCGAGGCCCGTCTTCGTCCGGCCCACCAGTGGATGCGCCGTCTTCAGCATGCCGGCACCCAGGCGGTTGCCGCTTTGTGGCCAGACATGCTGGCTCTGCGCACCGCCAGTCGGACCGCCGACTGGCTGGAAGTCGCCGCCGGCCATCTTGAAGCTTGGAAGGGTTCCTCGGCCCAGGCCGGACCGCGCCGGGCCTTGGAGTTCGTCAAGGCATGGTATCCGGGGCTGGACCTGGACCGTCTGGATGCATTCCGGTCAGAGGCCCAGGCCGAGCTGGAGGCTGTGGAGGGCGCCCTTGTCGAGCGTGCGGCGGCCATCGCCGAGTACACGGACACCAATGTCTTCGTCCCCGAGCGGGCTGAAGGCAGCAAGGAAGTGCCGCCAGAGTGGTTCGGGATGAACCCGAAATATGGCGAGGACTCGGCGGCGGTGATTGACTCCAGCACCGAGGAAGAAGGCGAGGCGGAGGACGAAGGCGAGATAGAGGTGCCAGAAGGCGGAGCTAGCGACCAGCCTCAGCTCGACCGCGCCTCTAGCAACGAGCCACGTCCGACCGGGCCAACTGCCGCTGGCGGCGATCAAGCCGAGACTGCCCAGCCGACTGCCCCGACGCCTGACACCCCCGTCTCCTCCAACCCTCCGAACTCGTCTGCTGCTCCTTAGGCTGCCTTCTGGCTTTATTTATCTGTTCTAGAAGGTCTTTGATGAATTTGTTAATTTGCACAATTCCACCCTTGGGGTGTATTTTAAACTTCTGTCTGAAGATTCGGCCAATGGGCCTATGGTTATGTAAATGTTAATCCGAGTCCTATCTTTCCTTGCTCATTGCTCCTTTGGCTTTTTCCTTTGCCGCCTTCCCCTAGTTGCCGCTTTGCCAGCCGGCAGACCGCTCCACGGACTGCCGCTGGGCCAAATGCCTAGCTACTTTGGGGAAAGCAAGTACTTGCCTTTCTTTGGAGTTTATTTAACAAGTTGGATAGAAAGCAGCAAGCCGAATACTCGCGAGTCGGCTTGTAAGAAAGGGGGGCTGGAAACCGGCTTAAGCTATGTTGATGTTTTGGGTCCTTAGCCATTTTTCGTGTGGACGCCCATTCATCCTTACTCCTGCTTACCAAACAGTCGCTCTGCGAGCTGCGGCTTCCAGCAGGAGATGGCTTAGGCGTCGCACACTACTTGTCCGACTTCAGGAAACATTTCATAGCGCCAGACGGCGAGTCCCTGGGCCGACTAGTCGAACCCGGCGCTAAGCGGCATAGCAAGAAGTAGCATACTTGAAGGCATAATTCTTATCATATAGATAATCAAAAGGGGCAGTCCTCGAGCTCGTCTCGGGGGGCCCGAAGTCTCGGTACATTAATACAAAAGGGTAGTGTGATACATACTGAATCAACTGTAAAACCTTCGGAGGATGTTTGCATTCCATGGTCGTTCCGACTCTTTTCCGGAGTCGTCTCTCTTGCGAGCTCGGGGCTTTTGAACATCGATCAGGTAGTAGGAGTCATTGCCCAACACCTTGCTGACAATAAAGGGGCCTTCCCAAGGTGCCGACAACTTGTGCTGGACGGCTGTCCACTGGATCAGTCGGAGCACAAGGTCGCCCTCTTGGAAAGATCTTGTCTTGACCTTCCTGTTGTAGTATCGGCGCAGGCTCTGCTGGTAGATGCCGGACCGATTGAGTGCCAATAGCCGGCCCTCTTCCAGCAGATCGACGCCGTCTTGACGTGCTTCTTCTGCTTCCTCCTCGGTGTACATGGTGACTCGCGGGGAGTCGAATTCTATGTCCGTCGGGATGACGGCTTCAACACCGTAGACGAGGAAGAAAGGCGTGAAGTCGGTTGACTTGTTTGGAGTCGTGCGCAGACTCCAGAGGACGGCTGGCAGCTCCTCGAGCCAACAGCCGGCCGAGCGCTCCAGTGGTTCAACCAGGCGGGGCTTGATGCCGGATAGGATGAGGCCGTTTGCTCGCTCTACCTGGCCGTTTGACTGCGGATGGGCGACGGACGCTAAGTCCAGTCGGATGCCCTGTGTAGCGCAGAAACGGGCCAAGGCTCCTTTGGCAAAATTTGTGCCATTGTCAGTGATGATGCTATGTCGTATGCCGTACCGAGTCGTAATGTCGGCGATGAAGGTCACTGCAGTCGGACCATTCAATTTCTTGATGGGTTTTGCTTCTATCCACTTGGTGAACTTGTCCACTACGACAAGTAGGTGAGTTAGGCCGCCTCGTGCCGTCTTGAATGGTCCCACCATGTCCAGGCCCCAAACCGCAAAGGGCCAGGCGATGGGAATGGTCTTGAGCGTCGAAGCCGGCTGGAGCGGCTTGGAACGGAACATCTGGCACCCTTTGTAGTTTTGGACTAATTCTTTGGCCTCTTCCAGGGCAGTCGGCCAGAAGAATCCATGTCGGAAGGCTTTGGCGACGAGTGCCCTTGAAGCCGCATGATGGCCACACTCGCCTTCATGGATGTCTCTGAGAATTGCTTGGCCTTGTTCTGCCTCGACACAGCGTTGGTAGATACCAGCGACACTGCGCCTGACCAGCTCTCTGTTGAGTATGGTATAGGCTGCCGCTCGGCGTTGCACTTGCCGAGCCAGGATCTCATCAGCTGGCAGCTCTCTGTTTACTAGGAGCTTGAGGATGGGCTGGGCCCATGAGGGTGCTGCTACTTCTTCGATTGCCACTATTGCGACTTGGACAAGGGTGGCTGGGCTGGGAGGCAGCGGGCTGGGATCCGCGGCCGCTTGCTGGGTCGATGAAGTCCCCGGGCCGACTGGAGCAGTCCCCGGGCCGAGTTCTGGAGTCTTCAGGCTGACTGTCGCAGTCCCCGGGCCGGGTTCTGAAGTCCCCGGGACGGCTTTGACTGCGGCATTTTTGGAGCCGTCTGCTGGTGCTCTTGAGTCGGATTTGACTTCTTTGGGGGGAGCTGGCACCAAAATGGAGTCTGATTCTTGCGAAGGCTTGATAGACGGCTTGAGGAGGTGCTGAAGGGCGACGCCGGATGGTATTGCTTGACAGGTGGAGCCGACTCGTGCCAGGGCATCCGCTTGGTCATTGTCATTTCTTGGAATGTGAAGGAATTCACACCCCTCGAAATATCCGCTGAGTTGCTGCACCAGGAAGCGGTAGCTCGCCATGTTTGCGTCTTTGGCGTCCCAGTCACTAGATGACTGCTCGACCACCAAATCGGAGTCGCCGTAGCACAGGATCCTGCGGATGCCGAGTTCTTTGGCAAGCCGGAGCCCATGAACGAGCGCCTCGTATTCGGCAACATTGTTGGAGGCGGCGAAGTGGATCTGCAACGCGTACTTGAGCTTGTCGCCTTTGGGGGAGGTGAGGACGACACCGGCTCCAGGCCGGTGCGCATCTTGGAGCCATCGAAATGCATTCGCCAATGGGTGGAGTCAGGTGCTGTTGGCAGGTACTGGGTCTCAGCCCAGTCGACAAGGAAGTCAGCCAGTGCTTGTGACTTGATGGCAGTGCGGGGCTGGTAGTAGATGGTGTAGGGAGCCAAATCTATGGCCCACTTGGCTACTCGGCCTGAAGCATCACGGCTTCCGATGATCTCGGCCAGTGGAGCGGTGCAAACCACAGTGATTGGATGTTCTTGAAAGTAAGGCTTTAACTTCTTGGCGGCGAAATGCACGCCGTAGCACATCTTCTGGTAGTGGGGGTAGTTCTCCTTGGAGGTCGACAGTACCTCGCTCAGGTAATATACCGGTCTCTGGACAGGGAGCGCCTTGCCTTCCTCCTTGCGCTCGACTACGACAACTGTGCTGACTACCCGGCTGGTGGCGGCAATGTATAGGAGCAGCTCTTTGGGAGTCGGAGCCACCAGCACAGGGGGAGTAGTCAAGATCTTCTTCAACTCGAGAAATGCTTCATCCGCCTTGTGGTGCCACTCGAAGAAGGTGGTCTTCTTCATCAGTTGGTACAAAGGGAGAGCCTTCTCGCCCAGTAGACTGATGAATCGGCTGATGGACGCCAAGCAGCCGGTGAACTTCTGCACATCTAGCAGTCGGCGGGGGACTGCCATCCTCTCGATGGCTTTGATCTTTACAGGGTTGCACTCTATGCCGCGTTCAGAGACCAGGAAGCCAAGGAGCTGGCCAGCTGGTACTTCGAAGACGCACTTCTCCGGATTGAGCTTGATCTGGAATCGGCGCAGATTCTCAAAGGTTTCTTGGAGGTCTTCCAACAATGTTCCCCGCTTTTCCGTCTTCACTACCACATCATCCACGTAGACGTGGGCATTTCTGCCGAGTTGCTTGAGGAGGCACTTCTGCATGCAACGCTGAAAGGTGGCACCGGCATTCCTCAAGACGAACGTCATAGTCAGGTAGCAGAAGGCTCCAAACGGCGTGATGAAAGCAGTCTTCAGTCTATCTGTCGGGTTCAGCTTGATCTGGTGATATCCTGAATATGCATCTAAGAAGCTCAATAGCTCGCATCCGGCTGTGGAGTCTATCACCTGGTCAATTCTTGGTAGGGCAAATGGATCTTTGGGGCAAGCTTTGTTGAGGCTTGTGTAGTTGATACACATCCGGCACTGCTTGTTCTTCTTCAGCACTAGGACCGGGTTCGTCAGCCATTCTGGAAAGAACACCTCCATAATGAAGCCGGCCGCTAGGAGTCGGGCTATCTCTTCTCCAACAACTCTTCTTTTCTCTTCTGACAGGCGGTGCAAGGGCTGCCTGACAGGCTTCACATCAGATCGGACATGTAACTTGTGCTCGGGGAATTCCATCGGTACACCCGGCATGTCTTTAGGGGACCATGCAAAGATGTCTCGATTCTCACGGAGGAAATCGATGAGCTCGCCTTCCTATTTGCTGTCTAGGTTTGCGCCTATGACAGCGTGCCTCTCTGGGTGCTCCGGGTCCAAAGGTATCCTCTTTGTTTCTTTAGCCGGCTTGAACGAACCATCAGCTTCCGACTCCTTGGGGTCGGGCGACATCTCTGGCTGCTTGCCGGCTATCGCCACAACCCGATCAAGGAGCCGCCTTTCAGCTGCGATCACCAGGGACTCGGCCAACCGACTGCTCTCGGCCGCGCAGGCGGATGCCTTCTTGTATTCGCCAGCCACGGTCAGAATCCCCTTTGAACTCGGCATCTTCATCTTGAGGTAGGCGTAGTGGAGGACCGCCATGAACTTGGCTAAGGCAGGTCGGCCAAGCAGTGCTTGGTATGGGCTTTCAAGGTCCACCACTTCGAACCAGACTGGCTCTCGGCGAAAATGATCTTTCTCTCTGAAGAGGACGTCTATCTAGATCTTGCCCATCGGGGAGCAGGAAAGGCCAGGTACAATGCCGTGGAAAACAGTTCGGCTGCTTTGAAGCGGTTTCTGCTTGATTCCTAATTTCTCCATGGTATCCTTGTACATGATGTTGATGCTGATGCCTCTGTCTATCAACACTCGCGAGAAGCGAGCGGCCCGCCTATCAGTGGGCAAGGTTGCACTCAGAACCAAGGCGTAGGAGCCCGGATTCGGCATCACCTCTGGGTGATCTGCTCTGCTCCAACTGATAGGCTTCTCAGACCAATGCATAAACTCCAGAGTATCTGATGCTACTGCATTTACTTCTTGCTGCTGCAACCGTCTGCTGCGTCGATCATCAGCCATACTGGTGAACACCACATAAGCTCCATGCTCATCGGGGTATTCATCTTGTACGGCGCCGACTGGCCTGGCCGCCAGCTGTTGGGGCGGCTGTGGAGGCGGTGGCCCAGCAGGCGGAGGAGGAAGGAGGCCGTCTCCCTTGGCGATTCTGGTGAGCCAGTGGAATTTCCGGGTGGTATGGTTTGATGGCTTCGCACCGCTGTGGAACTTGCAGGGACCATCCAGAGTCTGCTCGTAAGAGAAGGCTGGCAACCAGTTGGACTTGCCGCCTTTCTGCCGCTTCACCGGAGGCTGCCCCTCAGGCTGTCGGTCTTCGACTGTCGTGACCTGCCGACTGCTGGAAGTCAGCTATGGGGCCTTGCACTTGTGATCATTCTGCTGCTGTCGCCGGCTGGTGTCTCCGGCCGGAGTTCTGGGAGCTTGAGGGGCCACCTTGCCAGTCGCACTAACTTGAATCTCTGTCTTCATGGAAGAGTCGGCCGTGGCATATTTGTCTGCGATGACCAGCAACTCGTCGAGGGTCTCGGGATCGTCGCAGAGGAGCCAGTGCTTGAGGAGGGTGCCTTCTCTGCACCTGGCGGTGAAGTACTCGATAGCCTGCACTTCGTGCACGCCCTCGCAGGAGTTCCGAAGCTCGCCCCATCGCATGAGGTAGTCGCGTGTCGACTCGTCTTGGCCTTGCACGCACAAGGAGAGTTGTCGTGGCTTGGGGGCCGCTTGTACGTGCTGGTGAAGTTGTGGACGAAAGCTTTGGTGAAGTCGACCCAACTTTTGATGCTGCGGGGCTTCAAACTGTTCAACCATGTCCGGGCCGTGCCCTGGAGCATTAGCGGAACGTACTTCACGGCAACACGCTTGTTGCCGTTTGCTATGTTGACGGCTGTGGAGTAGTCAACTAGCCAATCTTCTGGCTTCACAGAGCAGGTGTATTTGGGCGTGTCCCGGGGGAGCGTGAATCCTTTGGGGAAGGGCTCATCTCGGATGCGGGTCCCAAAGCAGGGTGGACCCAGCTCGTCTTCTTCTTCCAGCGCCAGGGATCGATGGAGTCGGTCGATCCGATGGCGTGCATTGTTCTCTCCGACTCCCTCTCGACAGCCAAGGCGGTCGCCGAGAGTCGGATGCTCGATAGGCAGTGGGGAGACTCGTCTTTCCCTTCATGGTGGGGGAGGCAGGTAGTCGCCCTGCCGCTACACTGCTCTTGGGCGGCCGTCTTGGTCGCGCTCGATGGTGATGCGAGTCCGACTGTGGCTGACAGCTGGGTCCTTCTCTTTCCTTCTGCGGGCTCTGCCAGTTGGCGTCTGAGACGTCGCGCCTTGATCTCCGCGGGGAGGTAAGTTGTCATTTTGTCGCTGCGGCGCCTCCGTGCGGCAGCCGGCTTCGTTCTGTGCGACAGCCGCTTTGAGGAGTCGCTGGACTCGCCCGGTCATTAGGTGGCGCTCTTCGCCTTCGAAGTTGTCTAGCTCGTCTGCTGCCGCCTGAGTGGCACGGATGTTCTCCGCAGGCGTGGGATATACGGGGCAATCGGCCCCGAACAGGTTGGCGACGGCCGCGCCGCGTTGTCGGACCGCGCCTAGACGGCTAGGCCCAGTCGGCGCTGGCGAGCCGCCCACAGCGCGATCCATCTCACGTTGGTAGGCCTCCGACAAGCGTCTCATGCTTGCCAGCTTCTTTGCACCTTTGACAAGCTGAAGGGGGCGTGCCTCCAGCGTCTGGGCGTCAGCATCCTCCAGAATGGGCGCCGTCAGGTCTCGCAGAGCCGCGTCGAGCGGGTCATGAGCTACTTCACTGGAGCGCTCGCCATGACTGATGACGAGCACTTCCGTGATGGCGCTTCCGCCACTCGCCTCGCGAGGGAGTGGCTCATCGTAGATCACCACATTGGAGGGGAACGTGTCGAGCGACACGCCGTCGGAGTCGACCAGCATCGGGTTGGTGGAGCCTACGGACTCCAAGTCCACGGTAGGCTCGCCGGTGATGTGGAGATGGTCGAGGAGACCCGCGATGAGGCTTTCGGGGCCGCCCATGCCTGCATCGGATGCAGGCTCGTCAGAGATGCTAACCTCGCCGAGAAGGTCAGTGAGGCAGCTCGCCGCGCAGGCGTCGTCGACGCTATGCAGCGCGTCGGGGCAAGCGCCATCGGGCGTGCCGGGCTGGCTACGCTCGCGGGGGAGGAAAAGGGTTCCCGTCCAAAGCAGGTCTCCGGACGACGGTGCACCTCGCCCCACGGTGGGCGCCAAATGTCGGGGGTTGGGTGCGACATATGCCAAAGGATGGCTTATCATGGTGGGAGCGAGTAGAACGTCGCCGGTGCCAGGAAACGGGATTAGGCGAAGGCATGCACGCCGACGAATCTTACCCAGCTTCGGGGCTCTCCGGGGAGATAACACCCCCACTGCTGCTCTGCGGGGTCTCCGCATGATCACTAAGGCGTAGTTACTACAAGGTTGCTCCTAGAGTTGTATCCTGGAGGTGGAAGGAGGCAAGGCTAGCCTTCTTCTTCCTATGTGATCTGGTCTAAGGCTAATGGATGCGAACCCTTTGCATGGGTGCCCCGGGGGGTTTATATAGGCCTACCGCCCGGGGATACAATAGTAATCCGACTGGGCGCGGGTCCCAGCCGTCTGTCTCACAGGCCGCCGTCTTCTCCGCCGACTGATGGGGCCAGCCGACTCGCGGGCCCCGCCAGCGAGTCCGGCACTGTAGCCATGCTTCTGATGATGCAGGCTTGGTCATTGGGTCGTCGCAACAGTGCCGCCGTCTATCGGGCGATCACTGTCGTTACTCCCCATCTTGTCTGGTTAATGGCGCGTGGGACCCGTGAGAGGGGCTGGCCGACTCCGGGGAACCGACTCTGATGGGGCCGCCTTCGGGGCGTACCCGCCGTCTTTTAGCTCTCACTGACTGGCGGACCCGCCGTCTGTGAGCCGTATAGGTAGGCCATTGTGGCCACAGTGCGCCACGCACTATGGCCGAGGTCAGGTCTGGCATGGCTACAGTGTCGGGCCACGCCGGAGATCTCCAGCGGTATGACACACTGTAGCCACGCCGACCCCTCGCAAGCAGGAGGTGACAGCCACACCGTGGTCGTACCCGCAATGAGTGTGGAGTCGTGGGCCGACTCTCTATAGCCGGCTCCTCTGGAAGTCGCCGGCCATGAGTCGGCCCACCTAGGAGTCGTCATCTGAGACTCGGTTCATCTGGGAGTCGTGATCTGAGACTCGGCTCATCTGGGAGTCGTGATCTGAGAATCGGCTCATCTGGGAGTCATAAGCTGAGACTCGGTTCATCTGGGAGTCATCATCTGAAACTCGGTTCATCTGGGAGTCGTCATCTGAGACCCGGCTTTGAGGGGCACGGCCTGCCCCAATGTCTTGAAAGGTTCTGGGGCTCGGGTCAGCCTACCCATTGCCCATTACTCCGACAATGGACTTGACTCTGAGATAGTACCTTCTTTTTGTGAATCTTTTGCTACTCACGTTGATCTCTATAAGGAGAAGTGGTTTAAATATAATCCTCCAATTGAAGTAAAAGTAGTTGCACCTGTTACAGTTGAAGAAAAGATTATCACTTATAATGATCTTATTGTTCCTACTACTTATGTTGAGAAAGCGCCTTTCCCTGTTAGGATAAAGGATCATGCTAAAGCTTCAACTGTTGTTCGTAAGAGTAATACTAGAACATATACACTGAGGGAGTCCTGGACTAGGGGGTGTCCGGATAGCCAAACTATCATCATCGGCCGGACTCCAAGACTATGAAGATACAAGATTGAAGACTTCGTCCCGTGTCCGGATGGGACTTTCCTTGGCGTGGAAGGCAAGCTTGGCGATACGGATATGTAGATCTCCTACCATTGTAACCGACGCTGTGTAACCCTAGGCCTCTCCGGTGTCTATATAAACCGGATGGCTTTAGTCCGTAGGACGAACAACAATCATACCATAGGCTAGATTCTAGGGTTTAGCCTCCTTGATCTCGTGGTAGATCTACTCTTGTAATACCCACATCATCAATATCAATCAAGCAGGACGTAGGGTTTTACCTACATCAAGAGGACCCGAACCTGGGTAAAACATCGTGTCCCTTGTCTCCTGTTACCATCCGCCTAGACGTACAGTTCGGGACCCCTACCCGAGATCCGCCAGTTTTGACACCGACATTGGTGCTTTCATTGAGAGTTCCTCTGTGTCTTCACCGATAGGCTCGATGGCTTCTTCGATCATCAACAACAATGCAGTCCAGGGTGAGACCTTCCTCCCCGGACAGATCTTCATATTCGGCGGCTTTGCACTGCGGGCCAATTCGCTTGGCCATCTGGAGCAGATCGAAAGCTACGCCCCTGGCCGTCAGGTCAGATTTGGAAGTTTGAACTTCACGGCTGACATCTGCGGGGACTTGATCTTCGATGGATTTGAGCCACAGCTGAGCGCGCCGCGCTGTCCCGATGGGCATGACTTAGCTCTGCAGCCGAACAGTAACCTGGAGGCCGCACACGAGTCCGGTCCGATCTTCAATTCGGAGCCGGCTGCGCAGATCGAGGATGGGTGGCTAGACACCGCCTCGGGGGCTGCAACCTCTACGGCGATAGAGCCGAACACTGACCTTGTCCCTCATGAAGCTCGTGACTCCAAGGTGCCGGACTCCTCGCTGAACTCCGAACCTCCCGCGCCCCCTCCAATCGAATCCGATTGGGCGCCGGTCATGGAGTTCACCGCCGCAGACATCTTTCAACACTCACCTCTCGGCGACATCTTGAGTTCGCTAAAGTATCTCTCATTATCAGGAGAGCCCTGGCCGGACTGCGGCCAGGACAGTTGGGATGCGGACGACGAAGAAATTCAAAGCCCACCCACCACCCACTTAGTAGCCACTGTCGACGATCTAACCGACATGCTAGACTTCGACTCCGAAGACATCAACGATATGGACGACGATGCCGGAGACGACCAAGAACCAGCACCTACTGGGCACTGGAAAGCCACCTCATCATATGACATATACATGGTGGATACACCAAAAGGAAGCGACAACGAGGAACAACAGGACGTGGCGAAGGACAACTCCCCCAACAAACAACCAAAACGGCGACGCAAGCGCCGCCCGAAGTCCCGCCTTGATAACAACGGCACCCATACTGACCCAGCCTTAGAGCAGGGTGAAGCGGTGGACGACGAACATGCCACCAAGCAACCATCCGAACAGGATGGATTGGACAAGCAACCCATCCCCGGCGAAAACAATAGTCCAGGCAATCTCATGCCCGACAAACCACCAGAGCATAAGAACCTTCATAAAAGGCTCGTCGCCACTGCAAGAAGTTTGAAGAAGCAAAAGCGGACGCTCAAAACAGCGGAGGACGCACTAAGAATGAGATGGAGCAAAGTACTCAATACCGCAGATAAATACGGCAATATTCACCAGGCGAAGAGCTACCCGAAGCGCAAGTTGTTGCCCGAATTTGACGAGGAGGCCGTAGAGCCCCCGCAGTCAAAAAACAAAGACGCCGCCTGGCCGGATAGACGACCAGATGACAGGCTAAGAGCGGCAAGGGGCGCCGCACACAAGCCGGCACACGATCCACCTAAAGATCCTCGCAAAAAAGATGGCTCGGTCAGGTCCATCTATGGGCCAAAAAAGAAGGCTCCAGGGAGCAATACAACCCGCCGAGTGTTTGAAGACAACCGCACACCTAAATACAGGGGCGCCGCACACCCACTATGTTTCACCGATGAGGTACTGGACCATGAATTTCCAGCGGGATTCAAACCCGTCAACATAGAGGCATATGACGGAACAACAGACCCCAGAGTCTGGATTGAGGATTATATCCTACACATACATATGGCCAGAGGAGATGATCTCCATGCCATAAAATACCTACCCCTCAAGCTCAAAGGGCCAGCTCGGCATTGGCTCAAAAGCCTCCCAGAAAATACCATTGGAAGTTGGGAAGAGCTCGAGGATGCGTTTCGAGCAAATTTTCAGGGGACTTATGTCCGCCCTCCGGATGCAGATGATTTAAGTCACATAACTCAACAGGCCGGAGAGTCAGCACGAAAATTTTGGAATAGGTTCCTCACCAAAAAGAACCAAATAGTCAACTATTCGGACACCGAAGCCTTAGCAGCCTTTAAGCACAACGTCCGAGATGAATGGCTCGCCAGACACCTCGGCCAGGAAAAACCAAGAACAATGGCTGCACTCACAAGCCTCATGACCCGCTTTTGCGCGGGGGAAGACAGCTGGCTGGCTAGATGCAGCACCAGCGACCCGAGTACATCCGAAGTCAGGGATGGAAATGGGAAATCACGATGCAGAAAAGATCAGCGCCGGAATAAGGAAAATGGCCCAAATAGCACGGCGGTCAACGCCGGATTCAAAAGCTCTCGGCCGAATAATAAAACACTGCCCCTCAAGGACAACAGTGACGAGCTATCCAACCTAAACAAAATTTTGGATAGGATATGTCAAATACATAGTACCCCCGGGAAGCCTGCAAACCATACCCACAGAGATTGTTGGGTCTTCAAGCAGTCCGGCCGACTTAACGCCGAACGCAAGGGGTCCGACACACCAAGCGAAGATGACGAACCCCACCAGCAGCATGCCGGAAAACAGAAGACTTTCCCACTAGAAGTCAAACAGTGAACTCACTTCATGTGATAACACGGAAACATAGTGCGGCACCTGCTATACCAGGACACCGTCCGCAGAATGGGGATAGACCCTACCGAAATTCACCATAGCAGCACTTCCTTCAAATGAGTGACGCCTGGCCTTTACGCCAAACGTACAGGCTCTGTACTACTAGAGGTCGTGTTCGGTTCATCCGACAACCTCCGTCGGGAAAAGCTCATTTTCCATATCGCCCCATTCAAAAGTAGCTATCAAGCACTACTGGGACGCGAAGTATTCACCCTCTTTAACGCAATACCGCATCACGCATCTCCTACGCTTAAAATGCCTGGTCCATACGGCATAATCTCAGCAAAGGATAAATCTGAGTGTTCCTCGACCACGGAAAACGTGAGACTGCGTCGACAGCCGCACACTAATCCGACCTTGCTGGTCAAAGCCCTGAAAACAGGTTATTCAGACCTTGGACACGGTTAGGCGAGTCCGGCATAAATAAACAAGGGGCTTCATTGCCGCATACCCCTTTACAAGGGGCTGCATGTATAAACAATGAGAGCCAATAAAGCTCAAATTCATCATACTTTATTTTAACTACACATTTTTGCACGATATTTTTCCAAACTAAGTTCTTCTTCTTTACAGATGAAGCACGTGCTACACCCGTCCAGGATACAGCACAATGGAGACACAGGCGCAGACGTGCAGCAGGGACCCGTTACAAGGATTCATTTCAGATTAAGAACCTGCGTAAACCTTTCTTGCTGTCTCTTGTTGATACACATCCCCCGGTTTCTTACCATAACCGAGGAGGAGGCTGGCGTTTTGGCACCGGCCGCGTCAAAAGTTCCCGCCCGTTCCTGGACACTAGGGGCTTAGGGCATTGTTCTACCTGGTATCATAAAGACTGAACACCTCAGGGAGTGTTCGGCGTCTCAAGTTAGGCCTTATATGCATCAGCTCCGAATCATGTCTTTGGTCAAATGTTGGGTTTGCCCGGCTCCTGTGTTTTGCTGCCTTACGTTCCGCTCCATCGGCTAGCGTGGCACCAGGAGAACTACTGCGATTGTGCCCCGGTTCGGCCGGGCGAGCACCTCAGTAGAGAAACCCGAAAACTGACTGTCATGATATAGCGAGAGACTGGTCAACCACTCGATCGACTACTGGATTGTTTAGAATTCCTCCGCTTTGACGAAGACCGCTTCCCGGTCAGGCACATACGCGCCTCGAGTTCTGAGAAGCGTGGTGCCTCTAGGGGCTATATAGTAGCCCAACCTTCGAGCTCCTATGGCTAAGTGAAAGTGATAAAGCATTATAGTCCAGTTGCCTAGTTTGCTACGTTATCACCTCCTTTAAAGGACCAAGACGTTGGATTAAGTGTGAAAAAGTGCTTTTCTTTTTGCAAATACCCCCGCACCATGTGCATGGGGGCTGAAGCCAAAGACTGCCATCTTTCAGGTTATACATACACGGCCGCACAGGAGATAGTTCAATACTTGAACGCACAAGTATAAAAAGCTATTGCATTATAAACATGATCTCACAAATCATACACGTCATTTGAACATAACATCTTTCGAGCACTGCGACTCTATTAAACGAGCGCCCTGTAGGACTTCCTCAAAATAGTGCTCGGCGGGTAATCGGCCTTTGTCCGAACCCCGGGATGCAACAGCGGTGGCATCCATCTCCGCCCAGTATGTCTTAACACGGGCGAGAGCCATCCGTGCACCTTCTATGCATGCCGACCGCTTCATCGCCTCGATATGCGGCATCGCCCCAAGGAATCGCTGCAACAAGCCAAAATAACTCTCAGGCTTGGGCCTTTCTGGCCACAGATGAGCGACCACATCCGTCATGGCAAGTCCGGACAATCTATTCAGCTCATTCCACTCAGCCAGCCGATCACTCAACGGAAGTGGACGCTCCGGACTATGGAATTGAGACCAGAAAAGCTCTTCCATTTCGTGATCCTTCTGGCTTCGGAAGTGCACGACCGCGTCCGCCACACTCGCCGCGAAATCCATATAAGGATCCTCTGCACCATACAATTGGCCCAACTAAGCATACTTCGGATCCGTGAACTTCCTACGCAGCAGAAAGGGCTTTCCAGCCGAAATATCTCCGGCCTGACGCGGTTCCTCCTTCATAGCCCGCATCGCACTACGGGCATACTTTGCTTCGGCGGTGGCCTTCTTCAGGTCCTCTTGCCCCGCTCGGTGTTCTCTTTCAAGAACCTCATAGCGGTCGGTAGCTTCTTTTAATTTCACGGCCATTCCGGCCATCTCCTCCCTGCTTCGGCAGTGAGCAGCCTTTTCGGCTTTTAGCTCTTCCGCTGCCTTTGAGGCAGCCGCATCACTTTTCCTGGCTTGCTCCTTGGCTCGAGAAAGCTCTGCTCGAAGGTCTTCGATAGCAGCGGCACCATCTGCATCAAGCATACAAATTGTAAGGAACGGGCATCAGCTCCCTTACTAGGTGACCGCGGAGCAACCACCTACCTGTTGACTCGTTAAGTCGTTTACTGACTAGCGCGATGTCCGCATCCGCAACGTCGAGTTGCCGCTTCAGCTCGGCAACTCCATCAGTCCTGCTGGCCACCGAACATTCCGCCACCTGCATAGGAAAGGCGACATCCTATAACTGAGATTATGATCCTCGGCACGATGTCGCTTTCGACAGCATACCAAGTCTCAGGGGCTACTATCTATACAGGGTGCACTCCATGTGCAAAACTGTCAAAAGGTATGTCATTTTTTGCGTACCTCAAACCCCGTCAGCAAACTTCTGACGGCCTCATACAACCCGCTCTCGGCGGATGAGATCCTTTCAATCACCATACTCATTAATGTGCGGTGATCTTCTGAGATAGATGCCCTCTTGAGCAAATCCTGCAGCTCCACCGGGCGTACTCCAGTGGGTGCCGAACTCCCCGGCCCCGCCGGACTCGGGGAGACCCTCCGTGACGACACCTCAGGGTCGTCCGCCCCGCCCGACGGGGCGGCAGATGGAGGCGTTTCGCTCTCCATCATCTCCGGACGAAGGTCCCCCGAAGATGAGCTCTGCTGAGATGGGCTGAGATCCGAACTACAAGGTGAAAACTTCGGTTACCCTTAGAAATAAATTAGGGGTGTCCCCTATTACAAAATTCCCGCTTTTTTACTTATGGCTCGCTGGAGGGCTGATTCCTCTGGGGAGACTGTGCGGCCGGGGCTCTCCCCTGCACAGGACCTTCCGGTGCAGATTTCTTTCCCCGCTTTGAGGCCTTGGCCTCCGGGTCTTCGGAAGCGGTCCTCTTCTCCCCCTGGAAGGAGGGATTCTCAATTCCCCCCTTACTGAAAGCCTCCTTGGTAGAGGTGGTAGTTTCCTTGTGCCCCCCATCGCCCTCCTCCAAAGGTGCAACCTCCAACATTTTGATTAACACGGGATCCGGCGTGATCTCAGGGAGGGGGGCCGGACACCGTATCAGCTTTGCTTGCGCGATCCACTCCTATCCAAGGGATAGCTGGTTAAAAGGCAAAACCCATGATAAATAAATGGACAATATGTCCGGACACAGGGCTACTTACTTGAGTATCCAGGCGATTGCAGCTTAGGCCAGCATCCTCGGTCAAGTCCGGACGCATCTCTTGCGGTCCGAAGAACAGTTTGTACATCTCCACAGGTGTCAAATCCATGAAGTGTTGGAGAGCTCGTGGCCCCTCCGGATTAAATTCCCACAGGCAAAGGGGGCGACGTTTGCAGGGCAGAAGACGCCGAATCAGCATAACCTATGCCACTACGACCAGATTGATCTCCCTTTCCTGGAGGCCTCGAATGCGGTCCTGCAACAGGGGTACGTCTTTGGATGGCCCCCAGTCAAGCCCCTTGTTGACCCATGATGTCAGCCGTTGTGGAGGGCCCGAGCGAAAGACGGGCGCCGGCCTCTGCCTGCTGCCCCTGGGAGCGGTGATATAGAACCACTCATGTTGCCACAAGCCGAGCTCCTCCTGAAAAGAGACCTCGGGCCATGGAGCATCGGCCCTCTTGCTTATAACCGCCCCTCCGCACTCTGTCTGACGCCCCTCAATCATCTTCGGCTCCACGTTGAAGGTTTTGAGCCACAAGCCGAAGTGAGGGGTAGTGCGGAGGAAGGCTTTGCAGACGACAATGATTGATGAGATGTGGAGGATGGACTCCGGAGCCAAGTCATGGAATTCCAGCCCATAGTAAAACATGATCCCCCTCACGAAGGGATCCATCAGGAAGCCTAAACCCCGACGGAGGTGAGACACGAACATGACGCTCTCACCGGGCTCGGGAGTAGGAATAACTTGCCCTCGGGCAGGCAACCTATGCGAAATCTCGTAGGTTAAGTACCTGGTGTCTCTCAGCTTTAGCACGTCCTCTTCCATGAAGGAGGAGGGCATCCACCGGCCTCGTAGGTCGGAGCCGGCATTGTCGAAGGTCGAAAGTACCCGAATCTGGATCCCTGGGTGTTGGAACTCAGGGCGAGGGGCGGATTTGATTGAGGATTGAAGAAAATGAACGGGCCGTGGTCTCATTATAAAGAGGGAGAGTACCAAGTGCCGTCCCCGTGACCGATTGGAACCCGCCCTCGATGGAGGAGGCGTGGCAACGGGTGTGGTTGGGTTACCCACGTTCGTATTAATGAGAATCCCGGAATAAGGGGAACACGATCTCTGCTTCGACAAGACGTGCCAAGGAAACCGCTTTGCTAGACACGCTGAGGTGGTACAATAAAAACGATTCGAGTAAAGGCTTGCTAGTGGTGTGACGTCACGCCACGAAATACGTCAACAGATTGAACTTCTATAAATATTATTCTCTCTATGGTGGTATGTGGAATTTACTTTGCAGAGCCGGACACTATCCTGGTGTTCACAATCTTCTATAAATTATTCAGAGAAGGAACCCGCCTTGCAATGCCGAAGACAACATGCGCCGGACTCATCATCATTGATGCCTGGTTCAGGGGCTACTGAGGGAGTCCTGGACTAGGGGGTGTCCGGATAGCCGAACTATCATCATCGGCCGGACTCCAAGACTATGAAGATACAAGATTGAAGACTTCGTCCCGTGTCCGGATGGGACTTTCCTTGGCGTGGAAGGCAAGCTTGGTGATACGGATATGTAGATCTCCTACCATTGTAACCGACTCTGTGTAACCCTAGCCCTCTCCGGTGTCTATATAAACCGGATGGCTTTAGTCCGTAGGACAAACAACAATCATACCATAAGCTAGCTTCTAGGGTTTAGCCTCCTTGATATCGTGGTAGATCTACTCTTGTAATACCCACATCATCAATATCAATCAAGCAGGACGTAGGGTTTTACCTCCATCAAGAGGGCCTGAACCTGGGTAAAACATCGTCTCCCTTGTCTCCTGTTACCATCCGCCTAGACGTACAGTTCGGGACCCCCTACCTGAGATCCGCCGGTTTTGACACCGACATACACCTCCTGAGAAAATTAAAGTTGAACCTAGTATTGCTATGGTTAAAGATCTCTTGGCTGATAATATTGATGGGCATGTTATTTACTTCTGTGAGGAAGCTGCTAATATTGCTAGACCCGATTCTAAGATACATAGACCTGTTGTAGGCATGCCTGTTATCTCTGTTAAAATAGGAGATCATTGTTACCATGGCTTATGTGATATGGGTGCTAGTGATAGTGCAATACCTATTTCCTTATATGAAGAAATTATGCATGATATTGCACCCGCTGAGTTAGAAGATATTGATGTTACAATTAAGCTTGCCAATAGAGATACTGTTTCACCAATTGGGATTGTTAGATATGTTGAAGTCTTGTGTGGGAAAGTTAAATATCCTGCTGATTTTCTTGTTCTTAGTTCCCCACAAGATAGCTTTTGTCCCATAATATTTGGTAGACCCTTCATGAATACTGTCAATGCTAGGATTTATTGTGAAAAGGATGTTGTCACTATTGTTCTAGGGGATACGACACAGGAGTTTAATTTTGCTAAATTTCGTAGACAACCCCATGATAAAGAATTGCCTAGTAAGGATGAAATTATTGGTCTTGCTTGTATTGTCGTGCCTCCTACTGATCCTTTAGAACAATATTTGCTAGACCATGAAAATGATATGTTTATGAATGAAAGAAGGGAGATAAATGAATTATTCCTTAAACAGGGCCCTATTCTGAAACACAACTTACCTGTTGAAATCCTAGGGGATCCTCCTCCACCCAAGGGTGATCCCATGTTTGAGCTTAAACCATTACCTGATACTCTTAAATATGCTTATCTTGATGAAAAGAAGATATATCCTGTTATTATTAGTGCTAACCTTTCAGAGAAGTAAGAGGAGAGATTATTGAAAACTCTGAAGAAGCACCGTGCTGCTATTGGATATACTCTTGATGATCTTAAGGGCATTAGTCCCACTCTATGCCAACACAAAATTAAATTGGAAGAAGATGCCAACCCAGTTAGAGACCATAAACGGCGTTTAAATCCTAAGACAAAAGAAGTGGTAAGAAAGAAGATACTAAAGCTCCTTGAGGCAGCTATAATTTATCCCGTTGTTGATAGTCAGTGGGTAAGTCCTGTCCATTGTGTCCCTAAGAAGGGAGGTATCACTGTAGTTCATAATGATAAAGATGAATTGATCCCGCAAAGAATTATTACAGGTTATACGATGGCAATTGATTTTCGCAAATTAAATAAAGCTACTAAGAAAGATCATTACCCTTTACCTTTTATTGATTAAATGCTAGAAAGACTATCCAAACATACACATTTCTGCTTTCTAGATGGTTATTCTGGTTTCTGTCAAATACCTGTGTCAGCGGACGATCAAGCAAAGACTACTTTTACTTGCCCTTTCGGTACTTTTGCTTATAGACGTACGCCTTTTGGTTTATGTAATGCACCTGCTACCTTTCAAAGATGCATGATGGCTATATTCTCTGACCTTTGTGAAAATATTTGTGAGGTATTCATGGATGATTTCTCCATTTATGGATCCTCTTTTGATGATTTCTTGAGCAACCTTGATCATGTTTTGCAGAGATGTGAAGACACTAGTCTCGTCTTGAATTGGGAAAAGTGCCACTTTATGGTTAATGAAGGCATTGTCTTGGGGCATAAAATTTCTGAAAGAGGTATTGAAGTTGATAAAGCTAAAGTTGATGCTGTTGAAAAGATGCCGTGTCCCAAGGACATAAAAGGTATAAGAAGTTTCCTTGGTCATGACGGTTTTTATAGGAGGTTCATTAAGGACTTCTCTAAAATCTCGAGGCCTCTGACTAATTTATTGCAAAAGTATATTCCCTTTGTCTTTGATGATCATTGTGTAGAAGCATTTGAAATACTTAAGAAAACTTTGATCACTGCACCTATTGTTCAGCCACCTGATTGGAATTTACCCTTTGAAATTATTTGTGATGCTAGCGATTATGCTGTAGGTGTTTTTCTAGGGCAAAGAGTTGATAAAAAATTAAATGTTATTCAATATGCTAGTAAAACTCTAGACACTGCCCAGAGAAATTATGCCACCACTGAAGAAGAGTTCTTAGTAGTTGTATTTGCATGTGATAAGTTCAGACCTTATATTGTTGATTCTAAAGTAACTATTCACACTGATCATGCTGCTATTAAATATCTTATGGAAAAGAAAGATGCTAGGCCTAGACTTATTAGATGGGTTCTCTTGCTACAAGAATTTGATTTACATATTATTGATAGAAAGGGAGCTGAGAACCCCGTTGCAGACAACTTGTCTAGGTTAGCGAATGTTCTTGATGACCCACTACCTATTGATGATAGCTTTCCTGATGAACAATTAGTTGTCATAAATGCTTCTCGTACTGCTCCATGGTATGCGGATTATGCTAATTACATTATTGCTAAATTTATACCACCTAGTTTCACATACCAGCAAAAGAAAAAGTTCTTTTATGATTTAAGACATTACTTCTGGGATGACACACACCTTTATAAAGGAGTAGATGGTGTTATTAGACATTGTGTACCTGATCATGAACAAGAACAGATCCTACGCATGTGTCACTTCGAACCATATGGAGGATACCACGCTGAAGATAGAACTGCACATAAGGTATTGCAATCCGGTTTTTATTGGCCTACTCTCTTCAAAGATGCACGTAAGTTTGTCTTGTCTTGTGATGAATGTCAAAGAATTGGTAATATTCGTAGACGTCAAGAAATGCCTATGAATTATTCTCTTGTTATTGAACCATTTGATGTTTGGGGCTTTGATTATATGGGACCTTTTCCTGCCTCTAATGGATATACACATATTTTAGTTGTTGTTGATTACGTTACTAAGTGGGTAGAAGCTATTCCAACTAGTAGTGCTGATCATAACACCTCTATTAAGATGCTTAAAGAAGTTATTTTTCCGAGGTTTGGAGTCCCTAGATAATTAATTGCTGATGGTGGTTCACATTTAATTCATGGTGCTTTTCGTAAAATGCTTGCTAAGTATGATGTTAATCATAGAATTGCATGTCCTTATCACTCACAGTCTAGTGGTCAAGTAGAGTTGAGTAATATAGAGCTCAAATTAATTTTGCAAAAGACTGTTAACAGATCTAGAAATAATTGGTCCAAGAAACTTGATGAGGCATTATGGGCCTATAGAACTGCATATAAGAATCCTATCAGTATGTCTCTGTATAAGATGGTTTATGGAAAAGCATGTCACTTACCTCTCAAACTAGAACATAAGGCATATTGGGCTATTAAAGAGCTCAACTATGATTTCAAACTTGCCGGTGAGAAGAGGTTATTTGATATTAGCTCACTTGATGAATGGAGAACCCAAGCCTATGAGAATGCCAAGCTATTTAAAGAAAAAGTTAAAAGATGGCATGACAAAAGGATACAAAAGCGTGAGTTTAATGTAGGTGATTATGTGTTGCTATTCAACTCTTGTTTAAGATTTTCTGAAGGAAAACTTCTCTCTAAATGGGAAGGTCCTTACGTTATCGAGGAGGTCTATCGTTCCGGTCCCATAAAAATCAGCAACTTCGAAGGCACAAGTCCGAGGGTGGTGAACAGTCAAAGAATCAAACATTATATCTCAGGTAATCCTATAAATGTTGAAACTAATATTGTTGAAACCGTAACCCCGGAGGAATACATAAGAGAGACTTTCCAGAATGTTTCAAACTCCAAAAAGGAATAGGTATGTGGTACGGTAAGTAAACCGACTCCAAAACAATTCTAATGGAAATTTTTCTCCGTTTTGGAATATTTAAGAAAATAGGAAAATAAGAAGTAGTCCGGGAAGGACACGAGGCCTCCGCGAGGGTGGAGGGCGCGCCCCCCTGCCTCGTGGGCACCTCGTGTACTCTTCGGACTCTGTTTTCTTGCACGATACTTCTTTCGGTCGGTAAAAATTCATTATATAATCTCCCGAAGGTTTTGACCACCGTATCACGCAAAAATCTTCTGTTTTCATTTTGAGCAGTTTTTCTGATAGATCTAGAGCACCATGACGTCTCCAAGCGCTCCCAAGGACAAGTTTTTCGAGAGGGTTATCAACCCCTATCTCACGGAGGTGCCGCATCACCCTCAAACCATTGAGATGCGTGAGGGGGTGCTGCACATCCGCGATGTGGAGGGACCAAGGAGTACTGGAAGCGCGGAGACAAGGCTCGAAGCGATGGAACAACAAGTTTTCAAGTGCCAAGGGATGGTGGAGCGCGGACTTAACACGAACCAGGTGATGACCGCGGAGTTCACCAACAACCACAAGCTGGACGCCAAGAACATTGGGGAAACCATCTTCAAGCTTCATGACTAAATCGAGCACCTCCAAGCCTAGATCTATGACCTGCAAAACCAAAACTGTGAGTATGAATATAGATTAAGAGGATGAGTTTGGCTGCAGATTTGAGGATCCAGGAGACTCGATCATCCTTCTATGATGGTGAGCCCATGCCTTGGAAGACGGACGACAAGCCTACATCATCAACAACTCCTTCTTAACCACCTCCGAGGACATAATCACATGGGTATGGGCACTCCCCTTGGCAACTGCCAAGCTTGGGGGAGGTGCCCCGATATCGTATCACCATCACACTCCTATCTTTACAGTTTTTCTTAGTTCAATCCTTTCAATAATATCTTGATCTAGTAGAATAAAGTTTTGGTATGAATTAGTTTTGAGTTTGCTTTGTGATCCCTCTATGTAATCGAGTCTGTGAGCTATATATAATAAAGATTGGTGTTGAGTCAAGGGATTTTCTATCTTGCTATGATCTTGGGTGCATAAAAGAATAAAAAGAATAAAAGAGTTCATATTGATCTTATGGATAGTAATGACTTCACACATAGAGAGTATGAGGATGAAAAGTTGTTGAGAGTTGACAAACATAGTTTTGGTCATCGTTGCAATTAATAGGAAGTAATAAAGAAAGAGAGGTTCTCACATATAAATATACTATCTTGGACATCTTTTATGATTGTGAGCACTCATTAAGTATGATATGCCAAAGAGTTGATGTTGGACAAGGAAGAGAACATAATAGGTTATGTTTTCTCACATCTCAGTTAAAGTATATTGTCATGTATCGTCAAACATGTTGAGCTTGCCTTTCCCCCTCATGCTAGCCAAATTCCTTGCACCAAGTAGAGATACTACTTGTGCTTCCAAATATCCTTAAACCCAGTTTTGCCATGAGAGTCCACCATACCTACCTATGTATTGAGTAAGATCCTTCAAGTAAGTTGTCATGTTGCAAGCAATAAAAATTGCTCTCTAAATATGTATGACTTATTAGTGCGGAGAAAATAAGCTTTATACGATCGTGTGATATGGAAGTAATAAAAGCGATGGACCGCATAATAAAGATTCATATCACAAGTGGCAATATAAAGTGACGTTCTTTTGCATTAATATTTCGTTCATCCAACCAAAAAGCACATGACAACCTCTGCTTCCCTCTGCGAAGGGCCTATCTTTTACTTTATGTCTTTTACATTATGCAAGAGTCAAGGTGATCTTCACCTTTCCCTTTTTATTTTTATCCTTTGGCAAGCACCTCGTGTTGGAAAGATCCTAATATATATATATATATATATATATATATATATATCCAATTGGATGTAAGTTAGCATGAACTATTATTGTCGACATTACCCTTGAGGTAAAACGTTGGGAGGCACCAGTATAAGCCCCTATCTTTCGCTGTGTCCGATTAAAACTCCAGAAACATAAATATTGCGTGAGTGTTAGCAATTGTAGAAGACTATATGATAGTTGAGTATGTGGACTTGCTGAAAAGCTCTATTTTTTACTCTTTCCGATGTTATGATAAATTGCAATTGCTTCAATGACTGAGATTATAGTTTATTAGTTCTCAATGAAGTTTCTGAACCATACTTGACATTGTGAATAGATTGTTACTTGAGCATAAGAAATCATATGACAAAATCTATATATGTTGTTGTTATAAGAATGATCATAATGCCCTCATGTTCGTATTTTATTTTTATTGACACCTCTATCTCTAAGCATGTGGACATATTTTTTGATATCGGCTTCCGCTTGAGGAGAAGCGAGGTCTAAGCTTGGGGGAGTTGATACGTCGATTTTATATCATGCTTTTATATCAATATTTATTGCATTATGTGCTGTTATTACACGTTATGTCACAATACTTATGGTTATTCTCTCTTATTTTACAAGGTTTGTCATGAAGAGGGAGAATGCCGGCAGCTGTGATTCTGGGCTAGAAAAGGAGCAAATATTGGAAACCTATTATGCACAGCTCCAAAAGTCCTAAAACTCCAGGAAAGTCAATTTTGGAATTAATAAGAATTATTGAGAGAAAGAAGTACCAAAGGGGGCCCACACCCTGGCCATGAGGGTGGGGGGCGCGCCCCCTGCCTCGTGGGCCCCCTGGTGGCCCTCCGGTGCCCATCTTCTACTATATGAAGTCTTTTACCCTGGAAAAATCATAAGCAAGCTTACGGGATGAAACTCCGCCGCCACGAGGTGGAACCTTGGTGGAACCAATCTAGGGCTCCGGCGGAGCTCTTCTACCGGGGAAACTTCCCTCCAGGAGGGGGAAATCATCACCATCGTCATCACCAATGATCCTCTCATCGGGAGGGTCAATCTCCATCAACATCTTCACCAGCACCATCTCCTCTCAAACCCTAGTTCATCTCTTGTATCCCATCTTTGTACCCAAACCTCAGATTGGTACCTGTGGGTTGCTAGTAGTGTTGATTACTCCTTGTAGTTGATGCTAGTTGGTTTATCCGGTGGAAGATTATTTGTTCAGATCCTTAATGCATATTAATACCCCTCTGATCATGAACATGAATATGCTTTGTGAGTAGTTACGTTTGTTCATGAGGACATGGGTGAAGTCTTGATATTAGTAGTCATGTGAATTTGGTATTCGTTTGATATTTTGATGAGATGTATGTTGTCTCTCCTCTAGTGGTGTTATGTGAACGTAGACTACATGACACTTCACCATTATTTGGGCCTAGAGGAAGGCATTGGGAAGTAATAAGTAGATGATGGGTTGCTAGAGTGATAGAAGCTTAAGCCTAGTTTATGTGTTGCTTCGTAAGGGGCTGATTTGGATCGATATGTATCATGCTATGGTTAGGTTTACCTTAATACTTCTTTTGTAGTTGCGGATGCTTGCAATAGGGGTTAATCATGAGTGGGATGCTTGTCCAAGAAAGGGCAGCACCCAAGCACCGGTCCACCCACATATCAAATTATCAAAGTAATGAACGCGAATCATATGAGCGTGATGAAAACTAGCTTGACGATAATTCCCATGTGTCCTCGGGAGCGCTTTCTCATTATAAGAAATTGTACAAGGTTGTCCTTTGCTACCAAAAGGATTGGGCCACCTTGCTGCACTTTATTTACTATCATTGCTTGTTACCCGTTATAAATTATCCTATCACAAAACTATCTGTTACCTACAATTTCAGTGCTTGCAGAGAATACCTTACTAAAAACCGCTTGTCATTTCCTTCTGCTCCTTGTTGGGTTCGACACTCTTACTTATCTAAAGGACTACGATAGATCCCCTATACTTGTGGGTCATCAGCTGGCGAGGATGGTCGGGGTTTGTCGGCTGACCGTGGTTCGAGGTCTCTGCGACACTCGTCTTCACGTGACAGAGGCTCTTCTCGCTAGTCGGCTCCGCCGCTGCCCCCCCTACTTGCCTTCCTCCGCCCCCAGTCCAGGGGTGCCCTTCTAGCCGGCAAGTGGCTGGCTATTCGAGGGCAGCTCGCGGGGGTGGCAGTGACCGTGATCGGTCCTTTGGACCCCGGGGCGGCGAGGGTGACCGTCGGCCCTAGGATGACGAAGGTGGTGCTGCGTGCCAGAACCGACGAGGTGTGAATGGAGAAAAGGGGGCGCTGCTCTAAATCTTTCTAAGGTTATGTGCTTCAAGTGTGGCCGGAAAGGTCATTATATAATGATATGTGAATTTGAGCCGTTGTGCTTTGTCTGCAAGCAAGAGGGGCATACTTCCAACAACTGCCCTTCGCGTGAAGCAAAACCGGAGCTGATTATGTCTGGTTTTGGCGTCAAGGGGCAGGGGTTCTATCTTTTGGAGGGTGGTGTGGAGGAGGAGGTAGTGCTGGCGGCTAATGTTGCCTCTCTGGTGGTTACGGTGGGTGACGCCACGGAGGAGTCGATTCGCCGGGACATGAATGACATGTGGGACTCGGATTGGGACTGGAAAGTGGTGGGGTGCGGAAGAATTGTTTTTTGGTGGTATATTCGTCTAAGGAAGTGCTGAGAATGTCCAAGAAGAGCTGGACGATCATGTTACCAGTCAGTGAGCATAAGGCGGAGGTGGGCGAGCCATTCCGGCAGCCCCATGTGGTGACGTGACTGTAGGAGTGTTGGGTGCGGGTCAATGGGATTCCGGACAAGCTGCGGTTGGCTCCTCTTATCAAGGAGTTTCTAAGGGTGGTGCATAAGGCGGTGGTCATCGACGAGTTGTTGATTGTTCGCCTGGACATGGGGGGTCTTCGTGGGGCTCCGGTGAGGCACCGAGATATGGTGCCGCGACCCGGTCGCCATCAATGGCCTCTTCGAGATCCTCCGTGGTATGAGTGGATTCCAGATGAGGGTGGAGCGTGAGGTTGGGGGCCCGCTTACTCCACTCCCCCCTTCTCCTCCTCTGTCGCGCTCGGATCAAGACCATGATGGAGATGGTAGAGATGACACGGTGCCTAGCCTATCGACTGCAGAGTGGGATGCGGCGGGTGCCAAAGCGCCCAATGCATCCAAGGGTGGATCTTCGGCTGTGGTCTCCTTGGGCGGTGGTGGACGACAGGCTGTGGCCACTTTGGAAGGAGGTGGTGAGGTGGCTGTAGTGGCGGTGACCTTGGTGGCCAGTTGCTTGCCTCCGGTGGATACACCTCGTATGTTGCGCCGGGAGGTGGGATCTATGCCCATGGATGTGGACTAGTACGGCTCCAACCTTGCGGCTATGGAAGCCCTGGATTCACCGTCTTCCTCGGCCGGCTCCCTTCCCAAGTCCAAGACCTTCCTCGCTTCTCCTGCTTGCGAGATGGAGGTGCTAGCCTCGCCTGCTCGGGGTGGGGGGCGGGCACATGCGGTGGGGTCAGGTATCACGGCTGCCTTCTCTCCGGTCCTGAGCGCGTCCTCTACCCTGTGCTCATCCCCTACTCTCCGCTCGGCTTCTTCGGCGTGAATCTCTCGGCGGTGGGTGCCAAGGCGGGTGGCATTAGGGTTCCCGCGACTGATCTTTCGGCTCGGTTTGATGGGGAGGCGTTCGTTGAAAACCAGATGGAGGTGGAGGATTGCGTGTAGGCATTCGAGGAGATGAGGGAGGTGCCTATGCCTCCGGTTCAACTGTGGGGGACTGCTGCTACTTTTTCTCCTCCGCGGGTGTCCCAATCGAGCACGTGGGCGGCCTCTTCTAAGGCGTCGAAGATGATGGACAAGGCGATGGAGCTCAAGGCAAACAAGTCCCTTAAAGGTATAATCTCTAAACCCTTGACCCGATCTATGTCTTCCTATAAAGTGCATGCACTGGCTCCTAATGCGCATCTTTTGAGAGTGACGACTGACTGCAATATTGTGCTGGGGACGAAAGGGAAATCCCCCTTAGAGGTGATCGAGAGTTTTCGGGCTCAAGAGGCAGCGCAAGCTACTATTGCGGAGGCCTCGGCCCAGAGGGATCTCGCTCACACCATTACAACCGAAGAGGCGTGGCTGACATTGCCTCAATTCTCGAGGACCCTGCCAGGGTGACGGCAGGCTCCTTGGGCCGGGCTTCTTCTGGACAAGGCCGTGGGCGTGGCCGTGGTCGAGGCAGGTGCCATGGCCGTCGGGTATCACCGATCCATGAGGAATGTGATGTTGAAGATGCAGGGGCCCGATACCACTCGGTGCGCCAATGAAAGGCCTAATTTGGAATTTGAGAGGGTTTGGGCAGCGGGACCGGCGTCACCAACTGATCGAATATAAAAGATGGACTTTGTGGGGCTGCAAGAGACAATTCGGTCTTCCTTTTCTCAAATTGAGGTAGATTCTCTCGGTGGAGGAGATCGGTTCCACTGGGAGTGGGTTCCGGCTACGGGACATTCGGGTGGGATTCTCCTAGGGTTGAATAAGGATGTCTTTGAGGAAATCTTTTTCTCCAAGGGGGGAGTTCTTTCTTGGGGTACAAGTTACTTAGAGAAATAACAAGTTCAAATGGAAACTTCTTGTGGTATATGGGCCGGCAGACCACTCACGTTCCCTTGACTTCCTAAGGGAATTGTACACTAAGATTGAGGGGACCTCTCTGCCGATTGTTGTGAGAGTGATTTTAATCTTATTAGATCGTCTGGTGATAAGAGTAATAGGAGAACTCTCGACCAAGGGCTGATTGACAATTTTAATGATTGGATAGCGGACCTCCAACTTATGGATCTCCCATGGTTGGGTGCTCGCTTCACTTGATCTAACAACTAGGATCTCCTGGTGAGGTGTGTGCTTGATCGGGTTTTTGTCTCCATGAAATGGGAGGCTAAATACCCTTCGTGGTCGCTGGTGGCGGAAACTAGGCTGGGGTCGGATCACTATCCGTAAGTGCTGAATTTGGGCGAGGGAACAAGACGCCCTTCGAAATGGTTTTTCTTCGAACGCTAGTGGCTCCAACCAGGATTTGTGGATAGAGTGCGTGATATTTGGGAGAGGCGAGATGATGTAGGCCCCATAAATACTGGCCATTGTGTGACTTGATGGATGAGTGGCAGCATTGTATCCGTCGTACTAGACATCATCTCAGAGGATGGGGCGCTAACTTTGGCAGTTTTTTAAGGCCGGCAAGGAGGCTTTATTGTCAGAAATTAAGGGGTTGGACAGGAAGGCGGATGTGTCTAGCCTATCTAGACGGTAATGGGCAGGGAGATACGAGCTTGAAGATGAGATGGTTTTCATTTTGACATGTGAAGATTTGTATTGGAAGCAACATGGGCAACAAAAGTGGGTGCTGAAAGGGGATGCTAGCACAGAATTATTCCATGCGGTGGCCAATGGCCGAAGGAGGAGGTGCATGATTTCTCTCCTCCACAAGGGCGGGACTACGTACTCTGAGGAAGCTTCCCTTAGAACCCATCTGGATGGTTTCTATAGAGGACTTTTGGGTGTAGCCGGAAATGGAGCTATGTCTTTGGGGCCGAATATGTGGACTGGCCATAGGAGGGTGTCTGTGCTGGATAATTCAACGCTAATTAGATCTTTTTCACTTGAGGAGATTACTGCCAACTTAAAGTCAATGAGAGTGAACACGGTCCCGGGTCCGGACGAGTTCCCCATTATTTTTTACAAGAAATTCTAGAGCATGATAGGCCCCTAATAACCCACAAGTATAGGGGATCACAACATTTTTCGAGGGTAAAGTACTCAACCCAAATTTATTGATTCGATAAAAGGGGAGCCACAGAAAATTCTCAAGTATTAGGAGGTGAGTTGTCAATTCAACCACACCTGAAAGACTCAATATCTGCAACAAAGTATTTAGTAGCAAAGTAGTATGGAAGTAACGGTAATGGTGGCAAAAGTAACAGTACCGGTTTTGTAGTACTCGTAACAGTGGCAACAGAGAAGTAACTAAGCAAAGATAAATATGTGAAAAGCTCATAAGCAAAGATTAAGGCCTCCTTTTAATAAGTACCGAACCAAAGCATTAACACTTAGTGAATACATGAACTCCTCAAACTACGATCATCACCGGGACTGGTCCCGATTATTGTCACTTTGGGGTTGGAGGATCATAACACATAGTAGGTGACTATTGACTTGCAAGATAGGATCAAGAACTCACATATATTCATGAATACATAATAGGTTCAGATTTGAAAACATGGCACTCGGGCCCTAGTGACAAGCATTAAGCATAGCAAAGTCATAGCAACATCAATCTTAGAACATAATGGATACTAGAGATTGAACCCTAACAAAACCAACCCGGTTACATGGTAAATCTCATCCAACCCATCACCATCCAGCAAGCCTACGATGGGATTACTCATGCTCGGCGGTGAGCATCATGAAATTGGTGATGGAGGATGGTTGATGACGAGGATGGCGATGGATTCCCCTCTCCGGAGCCCCAAACGAACTCCAGATGAGCCCTCCCGAGGAAGATTAGGGCTTGGCGGCGGCTCCATATCGTAAAACGCAATGAATCCTTCTCTCTGATTTTTTCTCCCCGAAAGTGAATATATGGAGTTGGAGTTGAGGTCGGTGGAGTCCCAGGGGGCCGACGAGGCAGGGGGCGCACCCCGGGGGGCGCCCTGCACCCTCATGGATAGGGTGTGGGCCCCTGAAGATGATTCTTTCTCCAATATTTTTTATTAATTCCAAAACGTGTCCGTAGATTTTCAGGTCATTCCGAGAACTTTTATTTCTGCACAAAAATAACACCATGGCAGTTCTGCTGAAAACAGCGCCAGTCCGGGTTAGTTCCATTCAAATCATGCAAGTTAGGGTCTAAAATAAGGGCAAAAGTGTTTGAAAAAGTAGATAGGTTGGAGACGTATCAACTCCCCCAAGCTTAAACCTTTGCTTGTCCTCAAGCAATTCAGTTGACAAACTGAAAGTGATAAAGAAAAACTTTTACAAACTCTGTTTGATCTTGTTGTTGCAAATATGTAAATCTAGCATTCAGGTTTTCAGCAAAGATTATGTACTAAGCATATTCACAATAACATTTAGGTCTCATGTTTACTCATATCAATGGCATAATCTACTAGCGAGCAATAATAATAAATCTCGGATGACAAGAATTTCTAAAAATAATCATAATATGATATAACAAGATGGTATCTCGCTAGCCCTTTCTGAGACTGCAAAACATAAATGCAAAGCACCCCTGAAGATCAAGGACTGATTAGACATTGTAATTCATGGTAAAAGAGATCCAGTCATAGTCATACTGAATGTAAATTAATAGCAATGCATGCAAATGACAGCGATGCTCTCCAACTGGTGCTTTTTAATAAGAGGATGATGACTCAACATAAAAGTGAATAGATAAGCCCTTCATAGAGGGAAGCAGGGATTTGCAGTGGTGCCAGAGCTCGAGTTTCAAAATAGAGATAAATGATATTTTGAGCGGCATACTTTCATTGTCAACATAACAACCGAGAGATCTTGATATCTTCCATGCTACATACATTATAGGCGGTTCCCAAATAGAATGGTAATGTTTATACTCCCCCACCACCAACAAACATCAATCCATGGCTGGCCCAAAACAACGGGTGCCCTCCAACTAACAACAATCCTGGGGGAGTTTTGTTTGCATTTATTTTGATTTCATTTGAGCATGGGACTGGGCATCCCGGTTACCGGCCATTTGATCGTGAATGATGAGAATAACGCACCTAGAATGGAAGATATAGACAACCCTAGTTGATACATGAGCTATTTGAGCATACAAAACAAAATTTCATTTGAAGGTATAGAGTTTGGCACATGCAAATTTACTTGGAACAGCAGGTAAATACCGCATATAGGCAGGTATGGTGGACTCATATGGAATAATTTTGGGGTTTATGGAAGTGGATGCACAAGCAGTATTCCCGCTTAGTACAAGTGAAGGCTAGAAAGAGACTGGGAAGCGACCAACTAGAGAGCGACAACAGTCATGAACATGCATTAAGATTAGCCAACAATGAGTGGAAGCATGAGTTGGATATAAATCACCATGAACATAAATATCGTGGAGGCTATGTTGGTTTTGTTTCAACTACAAGCGTGAACATGTGGCAAGTCAAGCCACTCAAATCATTCAAAGGAGGATACCACCCTATCATAACACAACACAACCGTTTTAATAGCATGTTGGCACGCAAGGTAAACCTTTATAAACTCCTAGCTAATTAAGCATGACATGAATAACTATAATGTCTAATTGTCATTGCAAACATGTTTTGTTCATAATAGGCTGAATCAGGAATGATGTACTAATCATATTTACAAAAAACAAGATAGGTTGAGTTCATACCAGCTTCTCTCATCTCAATCATTTCATCATATATCGTCATTATTGCCTTTCACTCGCACGACCGAACGGTGTGGATAATAATAATAGTGCACGTTGATACATCTCCATCGTATCTACTTTTCCAAACACTTTTTCCCTTGTTTCGGACTCTAACTTGCATGATTTGAATGGAACTAACCCGGACTGCCACTGTTTTCAGCAGAATTGCCATGGTGTTATTTTTGTGCAGAAATAAAAGTTCTCGGAATGACCTGAAACTTCACGGAGAATATTTTTGGAATTATTAAAAGATACTGGCAAAAGAATCAGGACCAGGGGGCCCACACCCTTTCCTTGAGGGTGGGGGCGCGCCTTCCCCCCCTAGGCGTGCCCTCCTGTCTCGTGGGCCCCCTGAGGCTCCACCGACCTCAACTCCAACTCCATATATTCATGTTCAGGGAGAAAAAAATAAGGGAGAAGGATTCATCGCGTTTTACGATACGGAGCCGCCGCCAAGCCCTAATCTCTCTCGGGAGGGCTGATTTGGAGTCCGTTCGGGGCTCCGGAGAGGGGAATCCGCCGCTGTCGTCATCATCAACTATCCTCCATCACCAATTTCATGATGCTCAACGCCATGCGTGAGTAATTCCATCATAGTCTTGCTGGAGGGTGATGGGTTGGATGAGATTTACCATGTAATCGAGTTAGTTTTGTTAGGGTTTGATCCCTAGTATCCATTATGTTCTAAGATTGATGTTGCTATGACTTTGCTATGCTTAATGCTTGTCACTAGGGCCCGATTGCCATGATTTCAGATCTGAACCTATTATGTTTTCATGAATATATGTGAGTTATTGATCCTATCTTGCAAGTCAGTAGTCACCTACTATGTGTTATGATCCGGCAACCCTGAAGTGACAATAATCAGGACCACTCCCGGTGATGACCGTAGTTTGAGGAGATCATGTATTCACCAATTGTTAATGCTTTGGTCCGGTACTCTATTAAAAGGAGGCCTTAATATCCCTTAGTTTCCAATAGGACCCCACTGCCACCGGAGGGTAGGACAAAAGATGTCATGCAAGTTCTTTTCCATAAGCACATATGACTATATTTGGAATACATGCCTACATTACATTGATGAACTGGAGCTAGTTCTGTGTCGCCCTATGTTATAACTATTGCATGAGGAATCGCATCCGACATAATTATCCATCACTGATCCAATGCCTACGAGCTTTTCACGTATTGATCTTTGCTTAGTTACTTTACCATTGCCACTGTTACAATTACTACAAAACTGCTACTATTACTTTTGCCACTGTTGCCGTTACTTCCATATTAATTTGCTACTAAATACTTTGCTGCAGATATTAAGTTTTCCAGGTGTGGTTGAATTGAAAAGTCAACTGCTAATACTTGAGAATATCTTTGGCTCCCCTTGTGTTGAATCAATAAATTTGGGTTGAATACTCTACCCTCGAAAACTATTGCGATCCCCTATACTTGTGGGTTATCAAGACTATTTTCTGGCGCTGTTGCCGGGGAGCATAGAACTATTATTTGAGTCACTTGGGATTTATATCTTCTGGTCACTATGAGGAACATGAAGGACGAGAAAACCAAGATTTATCCCTCAACTACGAGGGGAGGTAAGGAACTGCCATCTAGCTCTGCACTTGATTCACCTTCTGTTTTGAGTAAACTTGCGACACCTACTCCTGCTGTTAATTCTGATATGTCGCATGTTATTGATGATGCCACTTCTGCTATGCGTGATGGTTATGATGAAACTACTCCTATGCTTGATAATACTGTGCCATTAGGTGAATCTCTTGATGAACAACTTGCTAGGGATAGAGAGAATGAAATTATTGAAACTGATAATACTGATGAAAGTGATGATGAAGATTCTCCCCCTAGATATGAATTGCATGTTGTGCCTGAGGGTTATGTTATGGATGAAACTGCTAGAGATTTTCTTGCTTGCAATGATAGATATGATCTTAAGAAATTATTATCTAAGATGAAAGAAAAATCTCTGAATGCTAGAATGAAATATGACCCTGCTTTTGCTACTTCACCTATCTATATTTCTGATAAGGATTATGATTTCTTTGTCGATCCTGAGATAGTTAATTTGGTTGAATCTGATCCTTTTTATGGCTATGAATCTGAAACTGTTGTGGCACATCTTACTAAATTGAATGATCTAGCCACCCTATTCACTCATGATAAAAAATTGTTAGTACTATATCCTTAAGTTATTTCCATTCTCTTTAAAGGGTGATGCTAAAATATGGTTTAATTCTCTTGATCCTGGTTGTGTGCGTAGTCCCCAGGATATGATTTATTACTTTTCTGCTAAATATTTCCCCGCTCATCAGAAACAAGCTGCTTTAAGGGAAACATATAATTTTGTGCAAATTGAAGAAGAGAGTCTCCCACAAGCTTGGGGGAGGCATCTCCAATTACTTAATGCCTTGCATGATCATCCTCTCAAGAAAAATGAAATACTTGATATCTTTTATAGTGGACTAATCGATGCTTCCAGAGACCACCGGATAGTTGTGCTGGTTGTGTTTTCAGGGAAAGAACTGTTGATCAAGCTGAATTGTTATTGAATAATATGTTGACTAATGAAAATAATTGTACACTTCCTGAACCAACTCCTAAGCCAACTCCGAAGAAAAGGGGTATGCTATTTCTCAGTCCTGAAGATATGCAAGAGGCAAAGAAATCTATGAAACAAAAGGGTATGAAAGCTGAAGATGTTAAGAATTTACCGCGTATTGAAGAAATACATGGTCTTGATAACCCGACACAGGTAGAAAAGGTAAATTCTCTCTATAGATTTGATGAAGGTGATATTCCTTGTTATAAGTCTGCTAGTCAATGCTTGGATGAGTTTGATAATTTTATTGTTAAACAAGAAAAGTTCAATGCCTATGTTGGTAGACAATTGAAACGTAATGCTGGTATGATTGAACACTTGAGTGATTATATGTCTAGAGTTAAAGGTGAACTTAAACTTATTAGTAAACATGCTTCCATGGTTACCACTCAAGCAGAACAAGTGCTTAAAGCACAAAATGATTTTCTCAATGAACTAAATAATAAGAAAAATGATAATGTTGTTAGAGTTGTGACTAGAGGTGGTAGAATGACTCAGGAACCTTTGTATCCTGAGGGCCACCCTAAGAGAATTGAGCAAGATTCTCAGAGAAATAATGTTGATGCACCTAGTCCTTCTAAAAAGAAGAAGAAGAAAAATGATAGGACTTTGCATGCTTTCAGTGAACCTGCTGTTGACACACCTAAGAATCCCAATGATATTTCTATTTCTGATGCTGAAACACAATATGGTAATGAACATGAACCCAATGATGATGTTAATGATGATGTTCATGTTGATGCTCAACCTAGCAATAATAATGATGTAGAGGTTGAACCTGCTGTTGATCTTGATAACCCACAATCAAAGAGTCAATGTTATGATAAGAGAGACTTTGTTACTAGGAAGCACGGTAAAGAAATAGAACCATGGGTTCAGAATGCCTTTTCCTCATAAACCATCCAAGAAAAAGGATGATGATGATTTTGAGCGCTTTGCTGAAATGATTAGACCTATCTTTTTCGGTATGCGTTTGACTGATATGATTAAAATGAATCCTTATGCTAAGTATATGAAAGATATTGTTACAAATAAAAGAAAGATACCGGAAGCTGAAATTTCCACCATGCTTGCCAATTATACTTTTAAGGGTGGAATACCAAAGAAACCAGGAGATCCAGGATTACCAACTATACCATTCTCCATTAAAAGAAACTATGTCAAAACTACTTTATGTGATCTTGGAGCCGGTGTTAGTGTTATGCCTCTCTCTTTATATCGTAGACTTGATTTTAATAAGTTCACACCTACTGAAATATCTTTGCAAATGGCCGATAAATCAACTGCTATACCTGTCGGTATTTGTGAGGATGTGCCTGTTGTGGTTGCAAATGTTACTATTTTAACGGACTTTGTTATTCTCGATATTCCCGAGGACGATAGTATGTCAATTATCCTTGGTAGACCCTTTTTTAATACTGTAGGGGCCGTTATTGATTGCAATAAAGGCAATGTCACTTTTCATGTTAATGGTAATGAGCATACGGTATACTTTTCGAGGAAACAACCTCAAGTCTACAGTATCTATTGTATTGAAAAAATTTCAACGATTACTATTGGAGGTTTTGAATTTCCTCTTCCTACTGTCAAGAAGAAATATGATATTCTTATTGTTGGGGACATGCATATCCCCGTTGAGGTAACTTAGTGTTATTCGAAGATTCTCTGGTTTCATGCGATTCGGAATGAGTTTGTTAACAAGACTTGATCAACCTTGTTAGTGGATTCCTTTTGATGAGCATGAGATGGATGAAGTTAGAAAGCACAACTCTCTGTACCCTCCTTTTACTTTCTGTTATTTTGATTAAATAAAGCAAAAATAGTATTTTTCTGTCTGTTTTCTGATTTATCCTTGCAATAAAAAATACCCTGAAAATAAAAGTTCTCCAAATGTCCCAAAAATGAAATATGATTTTTTGTAGAATATTTAAGAATATTTAGGAATATTTGGCACTAAGAACACATCAGGGGGCCACACCACCTGGCCACGAGGGTCCAGGGCGCGCCCTCCCCCCTGGCCGTGCCTCTTGCTTCGTGGGCCCCACGTGGCCCCGTCCACTTATTCCTGAATCCATACACTTCGTCTTCCTCCAGAAAAAATCACCACACAGCTCAAACTCGCGTTCTTGCTCGTTTTGTTGCAATTTTCGATCTCCTTGCTCAAAGCTTCATTCACAAAACTATTTTGGGGGATTGTTCTTTGGTATGTGACTCCTCCAATGGTCCAATTAGTTTTTGTTCTAGTGCTTTATTTATTGCAAATTTCTGCTGCTAAGGTGACCCTATTTGAGCTTGCATGTCAAATTTATATGGTCAGAAGTAGTTCTAATGCATGATATAGCCTCTAGACACTTGTGGGAGTAGTTGCTATCAATTTTGTTGAGTTTGGTTCACTTTTATTTTGATTCATTAAAAAAATTCAGAGAAAGAAAATGATGAAGAGATTGTTGAGGGGCTCTTCGAGCCAAAGCTCGAAGGATAAGGAAAGTGAGGAAAATAAGAAGCCCAAACATAATCTCCCTCGCACTGCGGAGGTTCGGCCGTGTGAATGGCCTTGTGATGGGTTCTTGAAGTCAGCCGGGATTCATGATGATTTTATCATTTGGCGGAGAATGTAGGCTTCACCGACTTCCTCCACAACCAGAGCGAACAGTATCTCCTACTCACTAATATTTTCGTGCAATTTTTTTTACTTTCATGCTAGGAAATCACCACCTTTAGTGGAGTTTCATCTATATGATGAGGTTAAGGAGATGTCATTATATGATTTTTGTCGGGTCTGCAAGATACCCTTTGAGGGCAGCATAGAGGAACCACAACGTAATGATGTGGAGGAGTTTATTGATATGATTTCTCTAGGGGAAACGAGGAAAGTTTCAGGTGCAAGAATTACTAGCATACATTTTCCTATTTTACGTTACTTTGCAATATTTGCTACTAGATGTTTAATTGGTCGTGGGAACAGTGGAAATCTTAGTGCTCCTGATATTGTTCTTTTGCGCCATGCTTTGTTTCGTGATACAACTTTCAGTTTAGGTGCTTTCATTGCTAAGCGATTAAGTCTGAACCGTACAAAGGGCCCCATCTTCGGTGGTATCTTTGCTTCGCACCTTGCTGCACACTTTAGTATACCTATTAGGCATTATGAGAAAGAAGAAAAGTTGTTGCCCTCTGTTTTTCTGGATTATAAGAGTATGGTAGCACATGATTTTATTGTTAAAAATAAGAAGAAACTGCTTAAGTATAATTCATATTTGATAAAAAATATTGTGAGATTATTAGCTTCCATGCGCCCTCTGTGTTTAACATATTTTCAGGCAAGTACCTCATTTTGCCGGAGGACATTCATGCATACTTGAGCGCGACACCTGCTCCAGAGGATGAGCCGGAGCCACAACTTGACCCTTGTCGATAGTCTGTTTATCAGGGGGATCCGGAGGAGATTGCTAACAATCCTAAGCTTGGGGGAGTACGTATTTCTCACCGACATTACATTCATGTTCACACACTCATTCTAGTTGTCAGTGTTCATACTTTTTCATTGTACTATCCATGCTAGTTTATTCTATTTTCTAAGCTTTCTTCTTATGTGTTTGAAAAATCCTAAGAAAAACCAAAAAAATTAGTTATAGCTTTTAACTAGTTTACTTTCCATGCTTGTAGTAGTAGTAATTAAAAGAAAACTCAAAAAGATTTCTCGATCTTCTTTTGCTTGTTGGGAGCTTTCCCATATAAATAGTTTTATTTCTTTTCTTTTCTTTGGGGGTCAAGAGCAGAAGACCATGATGAAAATGTTGAGTGGCTCTCATATGCATTATTGTTGATTTAACCAAGAGCCCATATTACCTTGTCTTCTCCCTTGAATTGAATGCTTGCAGATTCCAGCTTAGTCCAATGCACGTGCACTATTATTATTATACACACCGTTCGGTCGTGCAAGTGAAAGGCAATAATGACGATATATGATGGACTAATTGAGATGAGAGAAGCTGGTATGAACTCGACCTATCTTGTTTTTGTAAATATGATTAGTTCATCATTCCTGATTCAGCCTATTATGAATGAAACATGTTCACAATGACAATTAGAGATTATAGTTGCTCATGCCATGCTTAATTAGCTAGGAGTTGATAATAGTTTACCTTCCGTGCCAACATGCTACTAAAATGGTTGTGATATGGTATGATAGGGTGGTATCCTCCATTGAATGATTCGAGTGGCTTGACTTGGCACATGTTCACGCTTGTAGTTGAAACAAAATCAACATAGCCTCCACGATTTTTATGTGCATGGTGATTTATATCCTACTCATGCTTGCACTCAGTGTTGATTAATTTTAATGCATGTTCATGATTGTTGTCGCTCTCTAGTTGGTTGCTTCCCAGTCTTTTCCTCTCTTCACTTGTACTAAGCGGGAATACTGCTTGTGCATCCACTTCCATAAACACCAAAGTTATTCCATATGAGTCCACCATACCTTCCTATATGCGGTATTTACCTACCGTTCCAAGTAAATTTGTATGTGCCAAACTCTAAACCTTCAAATGAAATTCTGTTTTGTATGCTCGAACAGCTCATGTATCAACTAGGGCCGTCTATATCTTCCATGCTAGGTGGGTTTTTCTCACGAGGAGCGGATTCCGCTCCTCACTCACGAGAAAATGGACGGTAACCGGGATGCCCAGTCCCATGCTCAAATCAAAACAAAATAAATGCAAACAAAACTCCCCCAGGATTGTTGTTAGTTGGAGGCACCCGTTGTTTCGGGCAAGCCATGGATTGATGCTTGTTGGTGGTGGGGGAGTATAAACTTTACCATTCTGTTTTGGAACCGCCAATAATGTGTGTAGCATGGAAGATATCGAGATATCTTGGTTGTTATGTTGACAATGAAAGTATGCCACCCAAAATATTATTTATCTCTATTTGAAAACTCGAGCTCTGGCATCTCTGCAAATCCCTGCTTCCCTTTGTGAAGGGCCTATCCATTTACTTTTATGTTGAGTCATCATCCTATTTTTAAAAAGCACCAGATGGAGAGCACCGCTATCATTTGCATGCATTACTATTAATTTATATTGAGTATGACTATGATTGGATCTCTTTTACCATGAATTATAATGTCTAGTCAGTCCTTGTTCTTCAGGGGTGCTCTGCATTTATGTTTTGCGGTCTCAGAAAAGGCTAGTGAGATACCATCTTGTTATATCATATCATGATTGTTTTGAGAAAGTGTTGTCATCCGAGATTTCTTATTATCGCTCGCTAGTTGATTATGCCATTGATATGAGTAAATATTAGACCTATATGTTATTGTGAATGTGGTTAGTTGCTATGTCTCGAGCTTGCGTTGGTTTTCCTTGAAGAGGAAAGGGTGATGCAACACAGTAGCGTAAGTATTTCCCTTAGTTTTCGAGAACCAAGGTATCAACCCAGTAGGAGGCTCCTCACAAGTCCCATGAACCTACACAAACAAACAAAGAACTCGCAACCAATGCGATAAAGGGGTTGTCAATCCCTTCACGGCCACTTGCGAAAGTGACATCTGATAGAGATAATATGATAAGATAAATATATTTTTGGTATTTTATAATATAGATGCAGAAAATAAAGATGCAAATAAAAGTAGATTGAAAGATTATATGGTAAAGGATAGACCCGGGGGCCATAGGTTTCACTAGAGGCTTCTCTCAAGATAGCATAAGTATTACGGTGGGTGAACAAATTACTGTCGAGGAATTGATAGAAAAGCGAATAATTATGAGATTATCTAGGCATGATCATGTATATAGGCATCACATCCGCAACAAGTAGACCGACTCCTGCCTGCATCTACTACTATTACTCCACACATCGACCGACTCCTGCCTGCATCTAGAGTATTAAGTTCATAAAGAACAGAGTAACGCATTAAGCAAGATGGCATGATGTAGAGGGATAAACTCATGCAATATGATATAAACCCTATCTTTTTATCCTCGATGGCAACAATACAATACGTGCCTTGCAACCCTTTATGTCACTGGGCAAGGACACCGCAAGATTGAACCCAAAGCTAAGCACTTCTCCCATGGCAAGAAAGATCAATCTAGTAGGCCAAACCAAACCGATAATTCGAAGAGACTTGCAAAGATAACTCAATCATACATAAAAGAATTCAGAGAAGATTCAAATATTATTCATAGATAAACTTGATCATAAACCCACAATTCATCGGATCCCGACAAACACATCGCAAAAAGAGTTTACATCGAATAGATCTCCACAAGAGAGGGGAGATCATTGTATTGAGATCCAAAAAGAGAGAAGAAGACATCTAGCTAATAACTATGGACCCGAAGGTCTGTGGTAAACTACTCACAACACATCGGAGGGGCTATGGTGTTGATGTAGAAGCCCTCCATGGTGGATTCCCCCTCCGGCAGAACACCGACGACGGCTCCAAGATGGGATCTCGCAGATACAGAAGGTTACGCTGGCGGAAATATTTCCTCGATGGCTCCCTGGATGTTTTTGGGGTATGTAGGCTTATCTAGGAGGAAGAAGTACGTCGGTGGACGCCCGAGGGGCCCACGAGACAGGGGCGCGCCCAGGAGGGGTGGGCGCGCCCTCCTATCTCGTGACCGCCTCGGCTGCTTCTTGACTTGCACTCCAAGTCCTCTGGATCACGTTGGTTCCAAAAATCACGCTCCCGAAGGTTTCATTCCATTTGGACTCCGTTTGATATTCCTTTTCTTCGAAATACTGAAATCGGCAAAAAACAGCAATATGGGCTGGGCCTCCGGTTAGTAGGTTAGTCCCAAAAAATGATATAAATGTGTAAAATAAAGCCCATGAACATCCAAAACAGGTAATATAATAGCATGGGACAATCAAAAATTATAGATACGTTGGAGACGTATCAAGCATCCCCAAGCTTAATTCCTACTCGTCCTCGAGTAGGTAAATGATAAAAACAGATTTTTTGATGTGGAATGCTACCTAGCATAATTCTCAATGTAATTTTATTTATTGTGGCATGAATGTTCAGATACAAATGATTCAAGATAAAAGCTTATAAAACATAAAAATAATAATGCTTCAAAGCATACTAACAAATAATCATTAACTATCAAAATAGCATAGCCAAAGAAAGCTTATCCGTACAAAATCATATAGTTAGGCCATGCTTCATTTTCATTACACAAAATACTCCCATCATGCACGACCCCGATGATGAGCTGAGCAATTGTTTCATACTTTTTAACGCGCTTCAGCTTTTTGAACTCTTACGCAATACATGAGCGCAAGCCATGGACATAGCACTATGGTGGTATATGGTGGTGGTTGTGAGGACAAAAGGAGGGAGAAGATAGTCTCACATCAACTAGGCGTATCAACGGGCTATGGATATGCCCAGCAATAGATATCAATGTGAGTGAGTAGGGATTGCCATGCAACAGATGCACTAGAGCTATAAATATATGAAAGCTCAACAAAATGCACTAAGTCGGTGTGCATCCAACTTGCTTGCTCATGAAGACCTAGGGCATTTTGAGGAAGCCCATCATTGGAATATACAAGCCAAGTTCTATAATGAAATATTCCCACTAGCATATGAAAGTGACAACATAGGAGACTCTCTATCATGAAGATAATGATGCTATTTTTGAAGCACAAGTGTGGAAATGGAGATAGTAGCAATTGTCCCTTCTCTCTTTTTCTCTCATTTTATTTTTTCCTTTTCTTTTTTTCTTGTTCTCCCTTTTTTTCTTTTACTTTTTTTCTTTTTGGTGGGCTTCTTTGGCCTCTTTTATTTTTATAAAGTCCGAAGTCTCATCCCAACTTGTGGGGGAATCATAGTCTTCATCATCCTTTCCTCACTGGGACAATGCTCTAATAATGAAGATCATCACACTTTTATGGATTTAAAACTCAAGAATTACAACTCAAAGCTAGAACAAAATACAACTTTATATGAATTCCTCGGGCGGTGTACCGGGATATGCAATGAATCAAGAGCGACATGTATGAAAATTATGAAGGTGGCCTTGCCACAAATACGACGTCAACTACATGATCATGCAAAGAGTAATATGACAATGATGAAACATGTCATAATAAACGGAATGGTGGAAAGTTGCATGGCAATATATCTCGGAATGGATATGGAAATGCCATAATAGGTAGGTACGGTGGCTGTTTTGAGGAAGGTAAATAATGGGTTTATGATACCGGCGAAAGTTGCATGGCATAATAGAGGCTAGCAAAGTGGAAGGATGAGTGTGCGTATATCCATTGACTCACATTAGTCATAAAGAACTCATATACTTATTGAAAAAGTCTACTTAGACCTCGAAGCAAAGTACTACTACGCATGCCCCTATAGGGATAGATTGGTAGGAAAAGACCATCGCTCGTCCCCGACTGCCACTCATAAGGAAGACAATCAAAAGATCACCTCATGCAACAAATTTGTCACACAACTTTTACCATACGTGCATGCTACGGGACTTGCCAACTTCAACAAAAGTATTTCTCAATTTCATAATTATCCACTAGCATGAACCTAAAATTACTTCCTTTATATCTCAAAACAATTATCAAGCAACAAATTAATCATAGCATCCAATTCACTTCCTATGATAGTTTTTATTATACCCAACTTGGATGCTCATCATTCTAGCACCAAATTTGTAACCATAGCAAATACCATGCTTCTAAAAGACTCTCAAAATAATACAAGTGAAGCATGAGAGACTAGCAATTTCTTCAAAATTAATCCACCGCCATGCTCTAAAAGATATAAGTGAAGCACTAGGGCAAAAACTATCAGGCTCAAAAGATATAAGCGAAGCACATAGCATATTCTAATAAATTTCAATCAAGTAGGCTTCTCCCAAAAGGTGTGTAGAGTAAGGATGATTGTGGTAAACTAAAAAGAAAAGACTAATATAATACACGGCGCTCCAAGCAAAACACATATCATGTGGCGAATAAAAATATAGTTCCAAGTAAAGTTACCAATGAACGAAGACGAAAAGGGGATGCCTTCCGGGGGCATCCCCAAGCTTAGTCTTTTGTCTATTCTTGAATATTTTGGGATGCCATAAGAATCCCCAAGCTTAGGCTCTTGCCACTCCTTACTCCATAGTCCATAAAAGCTTTACCCAAAACTTGAAAACTTGACAACACAAAACTCAACAGGAAATCTTATAAGCTCCGTTAGTGAAAGAAAACAAAACCAGCACATAAGGTACTCTAATGAACTCATTCTTTATTTATTTTGGTGTTAAACCTACTGTATTCCAAGTTCTCTATGGTTCATACCCTTACATACTAGCCATAGATGCATCAAAATAAGCAAACAACACACGAAAAACAGAATCTGTCAAAAACAGAACAGTCTGTAGCAATCTGTAGCTAACGCAAACTTCTAGAACCTTAAAAATCCTACCAAAATAGTAAGTCCTAAACAATTTTTTTATTGAACAGCAGAAAAAATAATCAATGCAAAATCTCGTTCCTGTGTTTTATTAAAAAAAAATCTCGTGAGCGCAAAGTTTCTGTTTTTCAGGAGAATCAAATCAACTATCATCATAGGTTATCCTATAGGTTCTACTTGGCACAAACACTAAATAAAATATGAAAACACATCTAAACAGAAAGTAGATGCAAAATTTATTACTAAACTCAAACAAAAACAAAAAACATGAAGAAAATTGGGTTGCCTCCCAACTAGCGCTATCGTTTAATGCCCCTAGCTAGGCATAAAAGCGAAGATAGATCTAAGTAGTGCCATCTTTGGCGCTTGATTCATAGGTAGCTCGCATGATAGATTCATAAGGTAATTTGACTTTGTTTCTTGGAAAGTGTTCCATGCCTTTCTTTAGTTGAAATTGGAATCTAATATTCCCTTCCTTCATATCAATAATCGCACCAATCATTCTAAGGAAAGGTCTAACAAGAATAATAGGGCAAGAAAGATTGCAATCTATAACAAGAACGATAAAATCAACGGGCACCGAATTTCTATTTGCATCAATAATAACATCATTGATTCTTGCCATTGGCTTTTTAATGGTGGAACCCGCAAGGTGCAAATTTAAATAGCAATCATCAAGATCATGGAAACCTAGAATATCACATAAAGTTTTCGAATCGTGGAAACACTAGCACCCAAATCACACAAAGAAAAACACTCATGATCTTTAATTCTAATCTTTATAGTACGTTACCACTCATCATTAACTTTTTTAGGTATAGAAACTTCCAAATTAAGTTTTTCATCAAAAGATTGCATCAAGGCATCAACGATATGTTTGGTAAAAGCTTTATTCTAACTATAAGCATGAGGAGAATTAACAACGGATTGCAACAAGGAAATACAACTTTCTAAAGAACAATTATCATAATCAAATTCCTTGAAATCCAAGATAGTGGGTTCAATACTATTTAAAGTCATGACCTCTCCAATCCCACTTTTACCAAATTTAGCATCAAGATCTAAAAACTCCAAATTTTTGGGACGCCTTCTAAATAAAGTTGACTCATCTCCAGTCCCATTATTATCAAGATTCATATTGCAAAACAAAGATCTAATATGGGACACATCAATAACTTTTAGATCTTCATCATTATTTTCATGGAAACTAGAAGGACACGCCTTTACAAAGCTATCTTTCTTAGCATGCAATCTAGCGGTTCTTTCCTTGAACTTGTCAATGGAAATTCTCATTGCTTTGAGAGACTCATTGATATCATGCTTAGGAGAAGAAGATCTAAGTTTAAGAGAATCAACATCAAGCGAAAGTCTATCAACGTTCCTAGCCAAATCATCAACTTTGAGCATTTTTTCTTCAAGTAGAGCATTAAAATTCTTTTGAGAGACCATAAATTCTTTCACACTATTTTCAAAATCAGAGGGCATCTTATTAAAATTACCATAAGAATTATTGTTGGAATTCCCATAATTATTAGAGGAATTGCTAGGGAACGGTCTAGGATTAAAGTTTGCTCTATAAGCATTGTTTTCAAAATTATTCCTACCAACAAAATTTACATCCATAGATTCATTATTATTCTCAATCAAGGTAGATAAAGGTATATCATTGGGATCAATAGAAGAACTCTTAGTAGCAAACAATCTCATAAGCTCATCCATCTTTCCACTCAAAACATTAATTTCTTCTATAGCATGCACCTTTTTACTAGTAGATCGTTCGGTGTGCCATTGAGAATAAGTAGCCATAATATTATCAAGAAGTTTTGTAGCATCTCCTAAAGTGATTTCCATAAAAGTGCCTCCGGCAGACGAATCTAAAAGATTTCTAGAAGCAAAGTTTAATCCGGCATAAAAATTTTGTATGATCATCCATAAATTCAAACCGTGAGTAGGGCAATTGCGACTCATCAATTTCATTATTTCCCAAGATTGGGCAACATGCTCATGATCAAGTTGTTTAAAATTCATAATATTGTTCCTAAGCGAGATGATCTTAGCGGGAGGAAAATATTTAGAGATGAAAGCATCTTTGCACGTGTTCCAAGAATCAATTCTATTTTTAGGCAAAGACGAAAACCAAACTTTAGCACGATCTCGAAGTGAAAACAGAAATAACTTCAATTTAACAATATCATTATCCGTATCTTTCTTCTTTTGCATATCACACAGATCAACAAAGTTGTTTAGACGAGAAGCGTCATCTTCACTAGGAAGGCCGGCAAATTGATCTTTCATAACAAGATTCAGCAAAGCAGTATTGATTTCACAAGACTCAACATCATTAATAGGAGCAATCGGAGTACTAAAAAAATCATTATTATTGGTATTGGAGAAATCACACAATTTGATATTATCTTGCGCCATGGCGACAAGTAATCCAACACACAAGCACTACAAAAAAATACACTTCCGTGATGATACGTGTTTGTCACAGTAGGTCGCGTTTTTTGTCATGCATGTACGTCCATGACAAATTTATGACAGAATCAAGATAGTCATACCTGTGCTGTCGTAGAACTGTTCCATGACATTACCAAAATTATCATCACGGAAGTGTCCACTTCCATGACGATAAATCGCGCGTCACAAAAGTGCTTTCATCAAGGGTGACCGACACATGGCATCCACCATAACGAAACGCCGTTAAGCTATCGGGTCAGATTTTGGATCCGATAACCCGTTAACAGCCCCGACCAATGGGGATTTTCCACATGTAAGATCCTCATTGGCTGGAGGAAACACGTGTCAGCTCATCGTTGGGACAGATGTCATCCACTCATTGGACAGAAGGTGCCTATGATACGTCGACATGTGGCACGGCCCAACAGAGGCCCATTCCTGTGAAAAGGCCGGCCCATTTGACTTGGTCAAAAGATGGCGGGCCGGCCCATGTAAAGCCTGTTAACGGCATGTTTGCCGATAGCCCATTTACAGCCCGGTAACCCAAGGCTCGTTACGCCCTATCCGAATTAGGCGCGGTAGCGTCATCTGGGCCATCCAATATGATTCCAGCCCGTTTTCACTTCTGGCCCATGTATGTCCCATGACATCTTTAAGCCCATATGAGGCCCTATGTAACTCTTGGCCTATTAACGGCCCGTGGTGTATCACTTTATAACCATTAACGACCCGTTATTCCGTTGGGCCGCTTCCAGCCCATGTTATCTTTCGGCCTTCTCAGAGCCCATTTATTCTTGGGCTCATTTCCAGCATTCGTTTACTTACGGCCCGTTACTATCATTTTCTGCTTGTGGGCGAAATTCAGCCTGTGGTTACAGTCGGCCTGTTTGTGGTCCGTTAATACGTTGGGCTGTTTTCATAGTTCTCATCAAATATGGCCTATTAACGATGGCCCGTTATGGTTGGCCCATGAACGAACAATTCCAATTCTAGCCCGTTTACGGCCATATTGCGGCCTATTATTGGCCCATGTTTGGCCAATCGATCATACTGCCCATATAAGGCCAATTGATTATACAGCCCGTAGAAGGCCCATTGTTTCTACGGCCCATAGAAGGCCCACTGTTTCTACGGCCCGTAGAAGGCCCACTATTTCTATGGCCCGTAGGAGGCCCAGTGTCACTAAAGTAAATATTAGCCCATGGTTATTGTGGCCTAGTTTTAAAAAAATAGGTTATTGCAGCCACTAGCAAACCGCGGAAAAAGAACTGCTATGACTACAAGCAAACAAATAAACAAGACAACAAGGAAATAAATAAGCAAGCAACTTACGTGTAACGCCCCGGATCCGATGCGCTAGGTGTCTGTCAGTTATGCGCCGTTGTTTCCATGTCATTTGCTTGCGTGTTGCATTTTACCATGTCATCATGTGCATTTCATTTTGCATACGTGTTCGTTTCTTGCATCCGAGCATTTTCCCCGTTGTCCGTTTTGCAATCCGGCACTCCTATGCCCTCCGGCGTTCCCCTTTTGTCTCCTGTTGTAAATGGGTGTTAAACGTTCTCTGAATGGCCCGAGGCTTGCCAAGTGGCCTTGGTATAGCACCGGTAGACCGCCTGTCAAGTTTTGTGCCATTTGGAGGTCGTTTGGTACTTCAACGGTTAACCGGGTAACCGTAAAACCCCCTTCTCCTTGCAGCCCAACACCCCCTCCAAAGTGGCCCAAAACCCATCTAACTCCCCTCCATGCTCTCGGTCATTCAATCACGATCACGTGGCCGAAAACCGCTCCTCATTTGGACTCTCCTAGCTCCCTCTACCTATAAATATGTGCCCCTCCCGGATTTTTCACGCAGATGAAACCCTAGCCTCGTCTTCCTCCACGCGCCGGACACGTCCGGACGGCGCCGGACATGTCTGCCGCCCTCAGCCACGTCGCCCCAGCGAATCAGCCGCCGCCACGTCATCGCACCGCCGCCCACAGCCAATCCCACCGCGCCACCTCGCCCGCGTCCTCCCTCTCTCTCCTCGCGCCCGCGCCGGCCCGCCCAGGCCCAGGCCAGGCCCGCCCCGACCGCGACCGGGCCCGAGGCGTCCGCCTCGCCCGCGCCGCCGCCCGTTCCACGCTGCCGCGCCGGGACCCCGCCGCCGTGCGCTTCCTCCGCCGCCGCCCGCGACTTCGCCCCGCCGCCGGCGTGCTCCGCCTCCTCGCCTCCTCACCGCCCGCACTGCCCCGGGCCGGATCCGCCCTGCACCGCCCCTGATCCGCGCCCTCCGCCTCGTCCCGCGCCCCTGCCGACAACCTCCGCCCGGCTGCGCCTCCATCTGGCGGCGAGCTCCGCGCCGTCGCGCTGCCTCTTCCTCCGGCGACCCGCATGCGGGACAGCCCGGATCTGGCCTCCTCGAGGTTCCCCGCTCTGGATCCGGCCAGCCCCGTCCCGCCGGTGCCCCCTCCGCCCGCTGCGCCGCCTGTCTCCGGCGAGACTCCGGCGAGATCCGCCGCGGTTGACTTTTTCCCCGAGGTCCAAATCTTGCTAAGTACCTAAATTCAGTAATTTTCATGCCATGTTTGACCTGTTGTATCTCTGCATCCGTAGCTCCGTTTCGTGCATGTAATATCTTAAATTGTTCGACTCAACGAGTACATCATTTCATTCCATTGCATCATATTCATTTGAACTCATCTTGATGCCTGATCATCGTTGCAAGAGTGCTTCATAATGTTTTCTGCTGTCTGTTAACAGAACGAGCTCTTTTGTCATTTTTGCCATGATTGATGTGTGCATCCTATGAGGTTGATGTCTAAATGTGTTTTGATCTATGCCATGTCTTCTTTACATAGGTGCTTACCATGTATTTTTTTGATCAATGTGGTGACTAGCACAAGCATGCAAACTAGGCATCGTGATGTTACTGATTTTAGTCCCTGTTCTGCTGTTATTTTGATGCCATGTAAACTTGATGCTACAGAGAGATCCATGCATATTTTGAGATACTTCAGTAAGGATGTTTTGAACATATGGTTATTTTCTATTGATTCATGCCCTTTGTTGCAATTATGGAGTAGTCTAGCATGTCATTTGAGTGCTCTACTTTTGCTTCAAAATGTTTCCTGGCAGATTGTTTACGTGTTATTCAATTTGGCCGAGGTTGTTGTAGTTGATCCGTGCATGCTATGGACTTGTTCTTGACTTGGTTTGTTTCACAAACATGTCTTCTTGATGATGATATTCTTATCTTGTCATGTAATGACTTGTGGTGAGTGAATCGAGCTTGTTAAGTAGTGTACATGATGTTGCTGTTTTGCTAAGCTGAATCTGTTATTTCGTGATGCTATATAAACATGTTGCTACTAATCATTCTATGCATAATCTGGAGATGATCACTAAATATGTTTTGATCTACAGGTCCTCCTCTAACGATAAATGCCCCTGGTTGCAATTATAGCTTGGTGTACCTTGTTCATATCTTGCTCCAAAGTTGCTTGATAATGTTGTTGTCGGCCTGTTAACATTAAGTTCAGTTGTTTTCATGTGTTTTCCTAGTGATCCATGCACCCTATGACCTTGTTCTTGCCATGCTTAGCTTCACAAACATGTCTTCTTATTGTTGGGGGCCTTGACATGCCATTTATTGCTCTGTAGTGAGTTGCACAAGCTCATCTACATGCCTTCATAATTCTGTTTCTGCCATGTTTGAATCTGTAATATAAGTTGCTATGTTTACGTGGGTGCCATCATATTTTCGGATCCTTTTTGGCTTATGGTCAGTAAGGGACTTTTGATCTATGCATTTAGTAGGTTCATGCCATGCCTTTGTTTGTCATGATAAGTTCCTGTAACATGTTGTTTGATAGCTCTAAACATTGCATCTAGATATTATTTTCTGCAAAGTCTGAAATTGTTATAACTTGCAATCTTACCATGTGTTTTTGAGCATGTTCTAGTGATTTCTGGAGATAGCTCAGTGTTCATGTGTTGTTATGCTTTACCTGTACATCATGTCCATGCCTTTTGTTTTCATGTTGGGGTCCTGTAGCATGTTGTTTTGATGCTTGCAATATGCCTAGTTGCTGTTTTGGACAGCTTGTCCTTTAAACTTGTTTCATGTGTGTGTGTTGAACCGTTGCTCCGTTTTGAGTGTGCCCTATATGAAACTTGCTTGATTGTGCATGTAGTTTCATATTATGATGTTGCATCCTTGTTTTGGTGTGTTTGCTTGATGTTTGTATGCATTTTGCATCAATGCCATGTTTAACTTGTTTTGCTCATATCTTCTAGGCCGTAGCTCCGAACTAAATGAACTTTATATGTAACTTGACTAGAATCTCGTGTAGATCATCTTGGTGCATCTTAACTTGCTGTTTAACAACTTGAACATAATGTTTATTCAGATCTGGACCAATTTCGAAATATGCATATGAGGACTTACCGGAATTGTTATATGTTGTTCCCGGCCTCATTTAAACTTGCCTTGATGTGTTGCTCTTGTTTGCATCATCTCTTGCCATGAGTAGATTCATGTAGCTTTGTCATGCATCATGCTTGTTTGTGCATCATGTCTTGTTTATGTGTGGTGTGTTTACCATATTGTGTGCTTCTTCTCGATAGTTCCTGTTTCGTTGCGATCGTGAGGATTCGTTCGTCCACGCTTGGTTCGGCTTCATCCGTTCGTCTTCTTCATGGACTCATTCTTCTTCCTTGCAGGATTTCAGGCAAGATGACCGCTACCCTGGATCTCACTACTATCATTGCTATGCTAGTTGTTTCGTTCTATTCGCTATGCTGCGCTACCTATCACCTGTTTATCAAGCCATCCCAAATTGCCATGAACCTCTAACCTTTGACACCTTTCCCATGCAAACCGTTGTTTTGCTATGTTACCGCTTTTGCTCAGCCCCTCTTATAGCGTTGCTAGTTGCAGGTGATGTTGAAGATTTCTCCATGGTGGACAGGTTTTTGGTTGGGATATCACAATATCTCTTATATTATTAATGCATCTATATACTTGGTAAAGGGTGGAAGACTCGGCCTTTTGCCTAGTGTTTTGTTCCACTCTTGCCGCCCTAGTTTCCGTCATACCGGTGTTATGTTCCCGAATTTTGCGTTCCTTACGCGGTCGGGTGACTTATGGGACCCCCTTGATAGTTCGCTTTGAATAAAACTCCTCCAGCAAGGCCCAACCTTGGTTTTACCATTTGCCTCACCACCACCTATCCCTTTCCCTTGGGTCGGCCAACCCGAGGGTCATCTTTATTTTAGCCCCCCCGGGCCAGTGCTTGTCTAAGTGTTGGTCCGAACTGAGCTGCCTGCGGGGCCACCTCGGGGCAACTTGAGGGTTGGTTTTACTCGTAGCTAGTCTCATCCGGTGTGCCTTGAGAACGAGATATGTGCAGCTCCTATCGGGATTTGTCGGCACAGCGGGAGGCTTTGCTGGTCTTGTTTTACCATTGTCGAAATGTCTTGTAAACCGGGATTCCGAGTCTGGTCGGGTCTTCCTGGGAGAAGGTCTATTCCTACGTTGATCGCGAGAGCTTGGCATGGGCTAAGTTGGGACACCCCTGTAGGGTATAATCTTTCGAAAGCCGTGCCTGCGGTTATAGGCAGATGGGAATTTGTTAATGTCCGGTTGTAGATAACTTGACACCATATATGAATTAAAACGCATCAACCGTGTGTGTAGCCGTGATGGTCTCTTTTCGGCGGAGTCCGGGAAGTGAACACGGTTTCTAGGTTATGTTTGACGTAAGTAGGAGTTCAGGATCACTTCTTGATCATTGCTTCACGACCGTTCCTTTTGCTCTCTTCTCGCTCTTATTTGCATATGTTAGCCACCATATATGCTTAGTTGCTGCTGTAGCCTCACCACTTTACCCCTTCCTTTCCCTTTAAGCTTTGCTAGTCTTGATACCGATGGTAATGGGATTGTTGAGTCCTCATGGCTCACAGATTACTACAACAACAGTTGCAGGTACAGGTATTGCGATGATCATGACACGAGAGCGATGTTTGCTTATATTGGAGTTCTTCTTCTGCTTCTTCTTCGATCAGGGGATAGGTTCCAGGTCGGCAGCCTGGGCTAGCAGGGTGGATGTCGTTTGAGTTTCTGTTTGTGTTTCATCCGTAGTCGGATGATGCTCTGATGTATTGTGATGTTGTATTCATGTGGCATTGTATGCCTCTTGTATGTATCCCCATCTATTATGTAATGTTGATGTAATGATATCCACCTTGCAAAAGCGTTTCAATATGCGGGTCTATCCTTGGTGGGACCTTCGAGTTCCTTTTGGATAGGGTCGCATATTGGGTGTGACATTACGCTAGGCAATCACGGCTATCACACATATTACATCCACTGGGCATCAAAGTTCGCCACCAGTGCAAATAAACGCACCAACAAAAGAATATACAACACTGAGAGCACTTCAGAAGGCACTAGGCCTGGCCAGGTCGGGGCCCCCAAACAGCTGAAGAAGCTGAGTAGACCTTAGTTGTGTCAACGATAGATGCATCAACACTAGATTTAAGGCATTATGGTGCGCACGGCAGTCCTCTGACATCTTCATTGAAACTTTGACTTCAAGTCGGAGCTGAGCTGAAGCAAGAATTTCCGCTTTAAGTTGAGTCTGAAGAGGCGAACTGATTGAGGCAGCGACTGCACAGAGGTTGTCTTACACCTGCTGGTGAGTAGCTTCAACTCACTGTCTTCATCAAGACAGGACCTTGGGGTCATCTCGCTGTCCTCAAGATGGTTTGGCTCACTATCTTCCCTAAAGTTTTGCCTGGAGTAAGAGATATGACTCTGAAAGAGAAACAAGGATACACGTAACAGGTTTCACAATTATATAAGCAAATAAATGGATCTGTTCTGGATAAGGAACATGTTTTTACAACTACAATTTGAAACTGGTAGGTGTTGCAAACATCCAACCAGATGTAAACAGCAAAGCAAACAGCAGTGGAGGAAATGATGCCTATCCAAATCTATACTAGATCAAAGTTTGAAGGATTGAGAAGGATGAACTTACATTACATGTTAACACGGGCTGGACAAAGCCCTTCTCCATGTTGATGGAAGGATAATTCAATAAATTCCCCAAAGAAAATTCTTTATAAGCGTTGCCATTATTCTACATTTTGCAAAGAGTAAATATAGATCAAATAATATTGGAAGAAACAGAGGATAATGAAGCTTAGGTGCAAACTAATGATACATAATCAAATAGCAATTAATTAAGTATAGTGCTACAAGGAAAAAGGGAGAGAGGTACTGACAAGAGCAATGCAGAGCCCATTATTGTTTTGAGATCATATGATCCTATGAGCAAGGAGATTCATCTGAAATTAGTTTTCATACAAGAGAGAAGGTAAGGCACAGGCAGAAATTTAGGAGTTCAAATTTTGAATTGATATCATAGACAGTACCTGACGCTGGGCTCCTAGCAGTTCTAATAGGGGTTTGGCCACTGGAGTAGGGGTAAAGTGTGGTACAGTTGGGCCTGTGTTTTCTGTGGCTGCTGATCTATCTGATTTAACACGTATCACTACCTTCTCCAAATACCTATTTTGTACTCCTTGAGGATCTACACTCACCCTCTTCCTTTTGGACATCTATTATGAAAGAACAACATTTGACTGGAAAAACATAGTGTGACGACACATGAAAAAGGTACATAAAATGGATAGGTATGGCATATACTCATATCTGATGCTTACACTAAGGAGATGGTGTAACAAAGTGGAAGTAATGCAAGAGGTTAGATGCAAAATATGTGCGACCAATACAACTTTGCAAAGTTAGAGCAAGCACCTTGATGGGTGAATAAGATAGGCCATCCACCACCATGCCAAGTTTGTTAGCTAGTGGATCATTCCGCAATATTCCTCTCGTGCACCCATTCTCATATTCATTTTGATAATGTTCAATATCTGACATGCATGAAAACATAAAAACAAGTGAGATTTTCTTTGTAATGCAGAAGTGATTCTAATCCAATACTGCCTCCCTGTAAACCCCTTTCTGCTATCTCTACAATTCTTTTGAAAGATGCCATGCATGCTATAATTTGTTGTCTGCATTAATATAATGTGGCCTACTACTCAAAATATGAGAGCTCCAGAAGTAATGACACTTCGCAGATGACAACTTCAACATATAGTAAAGAAGAACAAGTCGACCTAACCCGACAGATTCAAAATATACTAAGGGAGAACAACTCGACCTGACCAGTCGACCGCAAGAGAAGAGTATCATCTTAAAGAAGAGCAGAAGAGCAAGCAGATTGAAGATATTACAAGTCTTTCAATACAATGTCGGTTGGCCACCCATGATGAACCAGCGCGCATAGAGAAATACTATTCTTTCCAGTCTCTCAATATGTGGCTCACATGCATTTCGAAACTAAAGTAGGAACATTTAACTAACCAATTAAACATCTCTCAGTTTTACTAATATCAGCAATAATATCGTATATGAAATTGTACAACTAAGCTTGTTTAGCTCGATGGGTGGAGCAATGCTATTATGACACGAACCACGTAGGCTGATTGTGGTCATCATAAAATGGGGAAAACATAAGCATGATGAGTCCAGTGTTGACCGTGGCAGTGGGATGGCAGATCTGAAGCTGCAAACCGCGCAAAGGGTAGTTAGCAACCGATGTTTGCTTTGAAATAACAACTAAGATTTGGTATGGACAAGAAAGTACGGTTGTCGGTGTCAAAACCGGCGGATCTCGGGTAGGGGGTCCTGAACTGTGCGTCTAGGCGGATGGTAACAGGAGACAAGGGACACGATGTTTTACCAGGTTCGGGCCCTCTTGATGGAGGTAAAACCCTACGTCCTGCTTGATTAATATTGATGATGTGTGTTACAAGAGTAGATCTACCACGAGATCAAGGAGGCTAAACCCTAGAAGCTAGCCTATGGTATGATTGTTGTTCGTCCTACGGACTAAAGCCATCCGGTTTATATAGACACCGGAGAGGGCTAGGGTTACACAGAGTCGGTTACAATGGTAGGAGATCTACATATCCGTATCGCCAAGCTTGCCTTCCACGCCAAGGAAAGTCCCATCCGGACACGGGACGAAGTCTTCAATCTTGTATCTTCATAGTCTAGGAGTCTGACCGATGATGATAGTTCGGCTATCCGGACACCCCCTAGTCCAGGACTCCCTCAGTAGCCCCTGAACCAGGCTTCAATGACGACGAGTCCGGCGCGCATATTGTCTTCGGCATTGCAAGGCGGGTTCCTTCTCCGAATAATTTATAGAAGATTGTGAACACCAGGATAGTGTCCGGCTCTGTAAAATAAATTCCACGTACCACCGTAGAGAGAATAATATTACACAAGTTCAATCTGCTGACGTATTTTGTGGCGTGATGTCACACCACTACCAAGCCTTTACTAGAATTGTTTTTATCGTACCACCTCAGCGCGTTTAGCGAAGCGGTTTCCTTGGCACGTCTTGTCGAAGCGGAGATCGTGTTCCCCTTATTCCAGGATTCCCATTAATACGGACATGGGTAACCCAACCGCGCCCGTTGCCGCGCCTCCTCCATCGAAGGCGGGTTCCAAACGGTCACGGGGACGGCTCTTGGTATTCTCCCTCTTTATAATGAGACCAAGGCCCGTTCTTTTTCTTCAATCCTCAATCGAATCCGCCTCTCGCCCCAAGTTCCAACACCCAGGGCTCCAGATTCGGGTACTTTCGACCTTCGACAATGTCCGGCTCCAACCTACGAGGCTGGTGGATGCCCTCTTCCATCACGGAAGAGGACGTGCTAAAGCTGAGAGATGCCAGGTACTTGACCTACAAGATTTCGCATAGGTTGCCTGCCCGAGGGCAAGTTATTCCTACTCCCGAGCCCGGTGAGAGCGTCATGTTCGTGTCTCACCTCCGTCGGGGTTTAGGCTTCCCGATGGATCCCTTCATGAGGGGGCTCATGTTTTACTATGGGCTGGAATTCCATGACTTGGCTCCGGAGTCCATCCTCCACATCTCATAATTCATTGTCGTCTGCGAAGCCTTACTCCGCACTACCCCTCACTTCGGCTTGTGGCTCAAAACCTTCAACACGGAGCCGAAGATGATTGAGGGGCGTCAGGCAGAGTGCGGCGGGGCGGTTATAAGCAAGAGGGCCGATGCTCCATGGCCCGAGGGCTCTTTTCAGGAGGAGCTCGGCTTGTGGCAACAGGAGTGTTTCTATATCAGCGCTCCCAGGGGCAGCAGGCAGAGGCCGCCGCCCGTCTTCCGCTCGGGCCCTCCACAACGGCTGACGTCATGGGTCAACAAGGGGCTTAACCGGGGGCCGTCCAAAGATGTACCCCTGTTGCAGGACCGGATTCGAGGCCTCCAAGAAAGGGAGATTAATCTGGTCGTAGTGGCACAGGTTATGCTGATTCGGCGCCTTCTGCCCTGCAAACGCCGCCCCCTCCGCCTGTGGGAATTTAATCCGGAGGGGCCACGAGCTCTCCGACACTTCATGGGTTTGACACCCGCGGAGATGTACAAACTGTTCTTCGGATCGCAAGAGATGCGTCCGGACTTGACCGAGGACGCTGGCCTAAGCTGCAATCGCCCGGATACTCAAGTAAGTAGCCCTGTGTCCGGACATATTGTCCATTTATTTATCATGGGTTTGCCGTTTAACCAGCTATCCCTTGGACAGGAGTGGATAGCGCAAGCAAAACTGATACGGTGTTCGGCCCCCCTCCCTGAGACCACGCCGGAACCCGTGTTAGCCAAAATGTTGGAGGTTGCGCCTTCAGAGGAGGGCGAAGGGGGGCACAGGGAAAGTACCACCTCTGTTAAGGAGGCTTTTAGTAAGGGGGGAATCGGGAGTCCCTCCTTCCAGGGGGAGAAGAGGACCGCTTTTGAAGACCCAGAGGCCAAGGCCTCAAAGCGGGGAAAGAAATCTGCACCGGAAGGTCCTGCGCCAGGAAGAGCCCAGGCCGCATTGTCTCCTCAGAGGAATCAGCCCTCCAGCAAGCCGTAAGTAAAAGGGGGGATTTTGTAATAGGGGACACCCCTGCTTTATTTCTAAGTGTAACCAAAGTTTTCACCTTGTAGTTCGGATCTCAGCCCATCTCAGCAGAGCTCATCTTCAGGGGACCTTCGTTCGAAGATGATGGAGAGCGAAACGCCTCCATCTGCCGCCCCGTCGGGCGGGGCGGACGACCCTGAGGTGTCGTCATGGAGGGTCTCCCCGAGTCTGGCGGGGCCGGGGAGTTCGGCACCCATTGGAGTACGGCCGGTGGAGCTGCAGGATTTGCTCAAGAGGGCGTCTATCTCAGAAGATCACCACACATTAATGAGTACGGTGATTGAAAGGATCTCATCCGCCGAGAGCGGGTTGTATGAGGCCGTCGGAAGTTTGCTGACGGGGTTTGAGGTACGCAAAAAATGACATACCTTTTGACAGTTTTGCACATGGAGTGCGCCCTGTATAGATAGTAGCCCCTGAGACTTGGTATGCTATCGAAAGCGACAGCGTGCCGAGGATCATGATCTCAGTTATAGAATGTCGCCTTTCCTATGCAGTTGGCGGAATGTTCGGTGGCCAGCTGAACTGATGGAGTTGCTGAGCTGAAGAGGCAACTCGATGTTGCAGATGCGAACATCGCGCTGGTCAATAAACGACTTAATGATTCACAGGGTAGGTGGTTGCTCCGTGGTCGCCTAGTAAGGGAGCTGGTGCCCGTTCCTTACAATTTGTATGCTTGATGCAGATGGTGCCGCTGCTGTGGAAGACCTTCGAGCAGAGCTTGCTCGAGCCAAGGAGCAAGCCAGGAAAAGTGATGCGGCTGCCTCGAAGGCAGCGGAAGAGCTAAAAGACGAAAAGGCTGATCACTGCCGAAGCAGGGAGGAGATGGCCGGAATGGCTGTGAAATTAAAAGATGCTGCCGACAGCTATGAGGTTCTTGAAAGAGAACGTCGAGCGGAGCAAGAGGACCTGAAGAAGGCCGCCGTCGAAGCCAAGGATGCCCGTAGTGCGATGCGGGCTATGAAGGAGGAACTGCGTCAGGCCGGAGACATTGCGGCTGGAAAGCCCTTTATGCTGCGTAGGAAGTTCACGGATCCGAAGTATGCTCAGCTGGTCCAATTGTGCCGTGCGGAGGATCCTTATCTGGATTAGGCGGCGAGTGCGGCGGACACAGTCGTGCACTTCCGAAGCCAGAAGGATCATGAAATGGAAGAGCTTTTCTGGTCTCAATTCCATAGTCCGGAGCGTCCACTTCCGTTGAGTGATCGGTTGGTTGAGCGGGCTGAGCTGAATAGATTGTCCAGACTTGCCATGACGGATGTGGTCGCTCATCTGTGGCCGGAAAGGACCAAGCCTGAGAGTTATTTTGGCTTGTTGCAGCAACTCCTTGGGGCGGTGCCGCATATCAAGGCGATGAAGCGGTCGGCATGCATAGAAGGTGCACGGATGGCTCTCGCCCGTGTGAAGACATACTAGGCGGAGATGGATGCCACCGCTGTTGCATCCCGGGGTTCGGACCAAAGCCGATTACCCGCCGAGCACTATTTTGAGGAAGTCCTGCAGGGCGCTCGTTTAATAGAGTCGCAGTGCTCGAAAGATGTTATGTTTAAATGACATGTATGATTTCTGAGATCATGTTTATAATGCAACGACTTTTTATACTTGTGCGTTCAAGTATTGAACTATCTCCCGTGCGGCCGTATATGTATGAATAACCTGAAAGATGGCAGTCTTTGGCTTCAGCCCCCACGCACATGGTGCGGGGGTGTTTGCAAAAAAAAGTGCTTTTTCACACTTAATCCAACGTCTTGGTCCTTTAAAGGAGGTGATAGCATAGCAAACTAGGCAGCTGGACTATAATGCTTTATCACTTTCAGTTAGCCATAGGAGCTCGATGGTGGGGCTACTATATAGCCCCTAGAGGCACCGCGCTCTCCGAACTCGGGGCGCGTATGTGCCTGACCGGGAAGCTGTCCTTCGTAAAAGCGGAGGAATTCTAAACATTTCAATAGTCGATCGAGTGGTTGACCAGTCTCTCGCTATATCATGACAGTCAGTTTTCGGCTTTCTCTACTGAGGTGCTCGCCTGGCCGAACCGGGGCACAATCGCAGTAGTTCTCCTGCTGCCGTGTTAGCCGATGGAGCGGAACGTAAGGCAGCAAAACACAGGAGCCGGGCAAACCCAACATTTGACCAAAGACATGATTCGGAGCTGATGCATATAAGGCCTAACTCGAGACGCCGAACACTCCTTGAGGTGTTCGGTCTTTATGATACCGGGCAGAACAATGCCCTAAGCCCCTAGTGTCCAGGTACAGGCGGGAACTTCTAACGCGGCCGATGCCAAAACGCCAGCCTCCTCCTCGGTTATGGTAGGAAACCAGGGGATGTGTATCAACAAGAGACAGTAAGAAAGGTTTACGCAGGGTCTTAATCTGAAAAGAATCCTTGCAACGGGTCCCTGCTGCACGTCTGCGCCTGTGTCTCCATTGTGCTGTATCCTGGACGGGTGTAGCACATGCTTCATCTGTAAAAGAGAAGGACTTAGTTTGGAAGAAATATCGTGCAAAAGATGTATTTAAAATAAAGTATAATTTTGAAGATGAATAAAGTTGTGCTTTATTGGCTCTCATCGTTTATACGCGCGGCCCCTTGTAAAGGGGTATGCGGCTGGGAAGCCCCTTGTTTTTTTACGCCGGACTCGCCTAACCGTGTCCGAGGTCTGAATGACCTGTTTTTAGGGGCTTTGACCTGCAAGGTCGGATTAGTGTGTGGCTGTCAAGGCAGTCTCACATTCTCCGTGGTCGAGGAACACTCGGAGTTACTCTTTAATGAGATTATGCCGCGTGGACCGGGCATTTTAAGCGTAAGAGGCGCGTAATGTGGTATTGTGTTAAAGCGGGCGAAAGCTTCGCGTCCCAGTAGTGCTTGAGGGCCACTATTAAATGGGGTGATATGGAGAGTGAGCTTTTTGCGACGGAGGTTGTCGGATGAACCGAACACAACCTCTAGTGGTACAGAGCCTGTACAATTGGCTTAAAGGCCTGGAGTCGCTCCTTTGAAGGAAGTGCTGCTACGGTGAATTTTGGTAGGGTCTATCCCCATTCTGCGGACGGTGTCCTAGTATGGCAGGTGCCGCACTATGTTTTCGTGTTATCACATGAAGTGAGTTCACTGTTCTGACTTCTAGTGGGAAAGTCTTCTGTTTTCCGGCATGTTGCTTGTGGGGTTCGTCGTTGTCTTCGCTTGGTGTGTCGAGCCCCTTGCGTTCGGCGTTAAGTCGGCCGGACTGCTTGAAGACCCAACAACCCCTGTGAGTATGGTTTGCAGGCTTCCCGGGGGTACTATGTATTTGACATAGTCTATCCAGAATTTTGTTTAGGTTGGATAGCTCGTCACTGTTGTCCTTGAGGGGCAGTGTTTTATTGTTCGGCCGAGAGATTTTCAATCCGGCGTTGACCGCCGTGCTATTTGGGCCATTTTCCTTATTCCGGCGCTGATCTTTTCTGCGTCGTGATTTCCCATTTCCATCCCTGACTTCGGATGTACTCGGGTCGCTGGTGCTGCATCTAGCCAGCCAGCTGTCTTCCCCCGCGCAAAAGCGGGTCATGAGGCTTGTTAGTGCGGCCATTGTTCTTGGTTTTTCCTGGACGAGGTGTCTGGCGAGCCATTCGTCTCGGACGTTGTGCTTAAAGGCTGCTAAGGCTTCGGCGTCCGGACAGTCGACTATTTGGTTCTTTTTGGTGAGGAACCTGTTCCAGAATTTGCGTGCTGACTCTCCGGGCTGTTGAGTTATGTGACTTAAATCGTCTGCATCCGGAGGGCGGACATAAGTCCCCTGAAAATTTGCTCGAAACGCATCCTCGAGCTCTTCCCAACTTCCAATGGTATTTTCTAGGAGGCTTTTGAGCCAATGCTGAGCTGGCCCTTTGACCTTGAGGGGTAGGTATTTATGGCATGGAGATCGTCTCCTCTGGCCATATGTATGTGTAGGATATAATCCTCAATCCAGACTCCGGGGTCTGTTGTTCCGTCATATGCCTCTATGTTTACGGGTTTGAATCCCACTGGAAATTCATGATCCAGTACCTCGTTGGTGAAACATAGTGGGTGTGCGGCGACCCTGTATTTGGGTGTGCCGTTGTCTTCAAACGCTCGGCGGGTTGTGTTGCTTCCTGGAGTCTTCTTTTTTGGCCCATAGATAGACCTGACTGGGTCATCCTTTTTCCGAGGATATTTATGCTGATCGTGTGCCGGCTTGTGTGCGGCGCCCCTTGCTGCTCTTAGCCTGTCGTCTGGTCGTCTATTCGGCCAGGCGGCTTCTTTCTTTTTTGACTGCGGGGGCTCTAAGGCCTCCTCGTCAAATTCGAGCAACAGCTTGCGCTTCGGGTAGCTCTTTGCCTGGTGACTAGCGCCATATTTATCTACGGTATTGAGTACTTTGCTCCATCTCATTCTGAGTGCGTCCTCCGCTGTTTTGAGCTTCTGCTTTTGCTTCTTCAAACTTCTTGCAGTGGCGACGAGCCTTTTATGAAGGTTCTTATGCTCTGGTGATGTGTTCGGCGTGAGATCGTCTAGGCTCTTGTTTTCGCCGGGGATGGGTTGCTTGTCCAGTTCATCATGTTCGGATGGTTGCTTGGTGGCATGTTCGCCGTCCACTGCTTCTCCCTGCTCTAGGGCCGGGTCCGTATGGGTGCTGTTTTTATTGAGGCAGGACTTCGGGCGGCGCTTGCGTCGCCGTTTTGGTTGTTTGTTGGGGGAGTTGTCCTTCGCCACATCCCGTTGTTCCTCATTATCGCTTCCTTTTGGTGTATACACCATGTATACGTCGTGAGTTGGGGTGGCTTTCCAGTGCCCGATAGGCACTGGTTCTTGGTCGTCTCCGGCATCGTTGTCCATACCGTCGATGTCTTCGGAGTCGAAGTCTAGCATGTCGGTTAGATCGTCGACAGTGGCTACTAAGTGGGTGGTGGGTGGGCGTTGAATTTCTTCGTCGTCCGCATCCCAACCGTCCTGACCGCAGTCCGGCCAAGGCTCTCCTGATAACGGAGATACTTTAGCGAACTCAAGATGTCGCCGAAAGGTGAGTGTTGAAAGATGTCCGCAGCGGTGAACTCCATGATCGGTGCCCAACCGGATTTGATTGGAGGGGGCGCGGGAGGCTCGGAGTCCGGCGAGGAGTCCGGCACCTCAGTGTCACGGGCTTCATGAGGGACAAGATCAGTGTTCGGCTCTATCGCCCTAGAGGTTGCAGCCCCCGAGGCGGTGTCTAGCCATCCGTCCACGATCTGCGCAGCCGGCTACAAATTGAAGATCGGAGCGGACTCGAGTGCGGCCTCCAGGATACTGTCCGGCTGCAGAGCTAAATCATGCTCGTCGTGACCGTGCGGCACGCTCGGCTGTGGCTCGAATCCATCGAGGATCAAGTTCCCGCGGATGTCCGCCGTGAAGTTCAAACTTCCAAATCTGACCTGACGGCCAGGGGCGTAGCTTTCGATCTGCTCCAGATGGCCAGGTGAATTGGCCCGCAGTGCAAAGCCGCCGAATACGAAGAACTGTCTGGGGAGGAAGGTCTCACCCTGGACTGCGTCGTTGTTGATGATCGAAGAAGCCATCGAGCCTATCGGTGACGACACAGAGGAACTCTCAATGAAAGCACCAATGTCGGTGTCAAAACCGGTGGATCTCGGGTAGGGGTTCCCGAACTGTCCGTCTAGGCGGATGGTAACAGGAGACAAGGGACACTATGTTTTACCCAGGTTCGGGCCCTCTTGATGGAGGTAAAACCCTACGTCCTGCTTGATTAATATTGATGATGTGTGTTACAAGAGTAGATCTACCACGAGACCAAGGAGGCTAAACCCTAGAAGCTAGCCTATGGTATGATTGTTGTTCGTCCTACGGACTAAAGCCATCCGGTTTATATAGACACCGGAGAGGGCTAGGGTTACACAGAGTCGGTTACAGTGGTAGGAGATCTACATATCCGTATCGCCAAGCTTGCCTTCCACGCCAAGGAAAGTCCCATCCGGACACGGGACGAAGTCTTCAATCTTGTATCTTCATAGTCTAGGAGTCCGGCCGATGATGATAGTTCGGCTATCCGGACACCCCCTAGTCCAGGACTCCCTCAACGGTCAACAAGTGACAGAGAAATGCAACTATGATGTCTCTCTATATGTCGTGACATGCATTTGGAAACTCAAGTGGGACCTTTAGCTAACCAATTAAATGTGTCGGTTAACTAATATCAGTATCATATCACAATCATATTTGAACAACTAAGCTTTCGAATGCTTAGTGCGTGTTGTTTAGCTTGAAGGGTGGAGTAATGCTCGTACGATAGAAAGCACCTACGTAGATCATAGTATAGTAGATAAAAGGGGAAAACCTAAGCATGAAGAGAAAAATTAGGAAAGTGGAACTACTGGACCAGTGGGTGGCGCACATGCTTTTCGAAACGAATATAAGAACATTAGGTGACCAATTAAACATTCTTTGTTTTAGTGATATAAGCATCATATCAGATTCGTATTTCAACACGTAAGCTTTGGGTTGAGGTCTTGAGGAGCAGTGCTAGCACGACACGAAGCACCTACGATGATGGTAGTGAATATAAAGGGGGGAAACCATAAGCTTTACGACTATAGTGCCCGTGCCATGGCAGATCTGAAGGTGCAAGCCGGACAAAGCTACTTCGCAACCGATGTTTGCTTTCAACTAGCCACTACGATTTGGTACGGACAAGAAACATATAGTAAACAAATTACGATCTATTTTGCGGGTGAGATCAATAACTTAAGCACATATGGAAGAGTACCACCTCTCTTGCGACGCCGTGTAGGCCTATGCTGATACGTTGAGGGTGCTGCGGGTGCGATGGCTGTCGGCGGCGGGGAAGAAGACTTTAGACGGCAGACGGCAGGGTCGGGGGATATATCATGTTGCTGCGGACGAGGCGGTCGTAGGAGCGGCAACAGCAAGGTGGACGACGGCGCCGATGAAGCGAGAGGAGGTGATGAAAGGATCCTAGTCCAGCGACATGGATGAGAGACGCCCATCTCTTGCAGTGGACGATGGGGTAGGGGTAGCGGCTCAGGCAAGGTGGAGGATGGGGTGGCGGACGGAGGATGCTGGCCGCAGTGCGGAGGTTGTCGTGCCACCGATGTGTATGAATGGGGAAATGGGGGGGGGAGGGGGGATCGCAAACTTTGGGACGCGCTTCTCTGAAATGGGGGAAAGATACGAACTTATCCCACGTTTAAAATTTCGGACATCGCGTCGGTTGGGGACAGGACGGTAATCTCGCATCTCCCAAATATTTGTCGGTAACTATTTCGGGCGAGGAGAGGGTGTTTTGCCGCCCACGGTTGGCGCCCATGGTGTATGAATGGGGTTGACAGGTAGGGCGGTTGTGTCACGTCTAATGTTAGTTACACATCTGCCCCGATTTAAAATATTAGCCTACATCGATTTCGGACGAGGAGAGTTTGTTTTGGCGCCCACCATATATGAATGAGGAAATGGAGGAAGAGACACATGTCTTTCGGACGAGCTTGAATCAAATGTGTTTTGCCGACCACGTTTGGCGCCCACCGCTCAAAGGCCGTAGTGTCACGTCTGATTGAAGTTACTAGTCTACCCCTATCGACAACAGTGTAAATCCGGTCGATAAGGATGTCAAGTGTCAGGGGTAGACAGTAATATCCATCTCGCAAACACTTGCTTTGGGCAGCCCACAAATTATAGTGGGTGTTTTGCCGCTTCGTTCAAAACTTAGGAGAATTAGCATTCACATTTGCCCTGGGCCCTGGCAAACTAAATTCAAATCCAATTTGTATTCTATTACGAATATCCATAGATAATTATACGTTTTATTATTTATTTCTTCAAAACCACAACAAAGATTTATTCCACCTTTATATATGATTATGATTTAGAAATGCCGTGATCTTTGAATTCAGTAGGTTGGATACACTTTGAGTCAAACAGTTATTTCATCCAATACAATATGCTCACACGAAAAACAGTTCACCTTATGTCAATCATACAAGTACTGAGGATTACCTCGTCTAAAAAAATCCGGATCATTACAACACATGGACAACATAGGGGGTCTTGCAACATAATCCATTTAGAGACATGACACAACATGCAAGTACAATAATCTAATGACAATTTCAACTGGTATCTAAAGAAGAACCGGGATTACCTTGGGCTTCAGATAGCAGAAACAGCAGGACCTCCTCTGTCTTCAAATGCAACATTCTTACTTCCTACAATTCTTGGGTTGCTTGCATAATGCGTGCCGCTAATTCCATAATTTCCAGCCTCAGGATAAAGATTACCTCATTCATGGCAGCCACACCATCTCTTTCTGCCTCTAGTAGAGCCTCAAGCACTATAATATCTGTGCTCAAACTGCTCTCCGGCGGTGTTGCCTCTGAACTGCTACCATCTGGTAACATGGATGGCGCACTGCTTCCACAAATAGATTCTGGGGTTGTACATTGTGTCCTAGTGTGAACAGCATCCTGAAAGATTTCCGCTGGACATAAGTAAGAGATAGTTATCGTATGATCCAGGCAGTAAGCTTACAAGGTAAACGACGGACGAATTATTGCCAAGCATGGCAAACTATATTTAAATGGTTCGAAGCAGCATCGGCCGAAAAGAAATTAAAATGGTAAGATGAAACTAGGGATGTAAGTGGCAAATAAACGACATCCGCCAGTCCCATCTAGTTAGTTTTTGCTACCTCCCTAGTTCATTTTCCTCAAAAAACAAAAACTCTTTTGAACTATCATACCACTAGTGGACTTTAATCAGGATTAAATGGGACCCAACTGACATCCCTAGTTGAAGGGAGTGTACCACCGCTATATTTAAGTTGCCAAGGCATCTAAGCAGTTGAAATAACCTGAGAAAGCACTTATCAGTGTGGCCTCATATAAACTACGAAGACAGTCTTGTGATGAAGTTGAGAGGAAAAGTTAAGGACTCAAATGAAATAGGCATGCATTTCTTTACGATAGTACATCAGGCACTGCTAACATATTGACCAACTCAGGTATAGCGTAACAACAAACAAGCATTCGAATCAAGCAATACAGCAAAGCAGACAACTGAACTATTTGTAATTCGGTAGGATTACAGGTTGAGGGCACAAGCCAAGAAAGCAACCCACTCGCATTACATTTCACATGTACTAAAACACATTGTCTTACCATATGTTGTTGTGAAGCCTCGCTGCTGTTGCAATGTTCTTTGAAGATATCGTCGGCATCCCGTGGTTGCAAATCTAGTTGTTGTAGTTTATTCTGCACCCTCTACTTAGGTAAAATTAATTTTAATCGCATGCACTGGTACGAATTGATCATCAATGGTTCATCTAAACTAATGAAAGAAGGGTGTGTGCATACACGACAATATATCTGCTTCCCTCTATTTTTATGCCTGTTCGAGGTGCCAGCCCCAAAAGAACGAATATTTTGCTTGATGGGGTTGGCAGCTCCATAATTAATAGAAGCATCAAATTAGTCATGCAACTTGGGAAGATCAAGAACACACAAAGAAGTAATGAACAGAGGCTCGGAGTAGTGATGTAATAGCTAGCATCAGAAAATGTAGGGTAAAACGAACAAAAAGCAGCGGAACCACATGCTAGTTTGTTGATGTGTAATTAAGCATAGAGAACATTAAGCAGTCTGATGGAACCAACATGTGGCATCAGAAAAAAAACTAAATCATATTAACTATATGTGCATTGGTATGTAATTTAGCACACGTAACATGTTCACTGCCAGAAGTATGGCCCTACAGGTGCAAGCAGAATAACGCGTCTCATGAAAAACTGAATGATGCCCTGAAGAAATTCAAAAGTGCGGTGCTTATGCTAGGAAAGTGAACGTAGGCGCCGGCCGTTGGATAATAGTACCTAATTCTCGGTGGCGTATGGGTATCGTTGTCATACTTGATATCTATGGATCGTCGATGGTGCTCATGTTGCGGTTGAGTTTGGGCCGGCTGTCGCCGTCGCTGAAGTGGCTCCGGTGCTATGGTTCCCGCGCCTGTCGACATACAAGAAAGCTCATCTATGGTAAGTGAACAGTTGCACGATGAAGAGAAAAAACGAAGGAATACAAATCTAAATAACCTGATGAGGCTGCGGCGTTGGTAAAGCAGGGCCAGTGGAGTTGAATATGGCGTCCGTGGAGCGGGTCCGGTGCAGTGGACGAAGGCTTCGGCGGGCGCGTTGTATAGTGCTTTCTGCGAGGCGGATCTGTTGCGGCGGACGAGGGCTTGTATGAAGGGCCAGCGAAGGGGCGGACGAGGGAGTCAGTGAAGGGCCTACGCTGTGGTGGACGAGGGCGCCGTTTAAGCAGATCTGATGCGGTGGACCATGATGGCGGTCAAGGAGATCTTGAGCGGTGGACAAGTCAGTCACTGAAGCGGCTCCGGTGAAGTGGTGAGTTGGCAGTTGGGGGTTCCAAGGTGCGGAAGGTAGATCCGGTGGGGTGTGAGGTCCACCGCTGTGGCGGAGGACTAGATTCGGCGGCTTGCCGTGGTTGGGCGGTCGGGGAGGGGAAGAGGAGGGGCTCTGGGGAAGAATGTTGGGGGCAAAGAGGGGAAAACAATGGAGTTACCAAAGCAGCTCTTTTCCGTTCATGTCGCAGGGGTAAAACGGGAATATCGCAGGGCTAAACTTTTGGGCGCGTGATATTTTGATGTGAGCGGGAAGTTTGAAAGCTTTTGGCGCCTAAAATTATAAGTATTCTTCTCTCGTAAGGCCGACTATGATATCATAGCCGACAATTTGTTTGTTTTGCACGCAAAAAAAAGTGCAAGTTTTGAAAATCAATGTCTCCAACTCGAAACTTAGATTGTCCATTCAATTAAAATATGGATCATTGAGCTACTACAAGCAAATACCATCATACGGTCCAATTCAAATGAAATTCCAAATGTGTTTATCCTAAATATGATGACAAAAGCAAAAATATATGTGTATGAATAAAGTGGATGATTATAAAGTTTGAACATGCCCGGGGAGAACAAGATCTCGCGGAGTGGAGCGCACTCCTCTAGTCCTGTCTTGAGCTTAGCTTTCTTTTCCGTTGAATTAGTTTCTTGTTCGAATCTTCCTTTTCAAATAGTTGGCAAAGCTAGACTTGATCTATTGAATAGGTCTAGCTTGCGCCTTCTATTCCTTTTGGAAGGGAGCTCGGGGGAAACTTTTATCGGAAAATCTAACTGAGTCAATTTGCCCAAATTTTCAATTCGCAAAATTCATGTGGCTAAAATACATACCTTTCTTTAGTCTTTCCGATATAGCGTCGTGTCGGTCGATATTGCAGAGTCTAATTTCCTAACTCGGATTTGAACTCGGTGGGTTACAGCAGCTAGCCTACACTGGAGAAGAACCACAACCTGTGCCATCTTGTTCTCAGCGGTGAGCAGTCTCTGTATATCTCTCGGTTTGATATATGAATTTCAAATCATGAAATCCCGGCTTAAAAAATGTACCTCTATATAAATGAATTACAAAAGCTAATGATGGAGTCGAATTCCAAAACTCCAATCTTAGGTTTGTAATTCTGGTACATCAAGGTATATCACGCATGTTCAAAAGTATCGTTATCTCATAGTACAAACTGTGAAACAAATTGATCAACCATGAGTGCACAATATTTCAATTATGCTAAAGTCCCTCAAATATAGACACCTCACTCTTTATCTGAAGTCAATCCCCCACCACCACCACCACACACACACACACACACACACATAGAGAAGTCGTTCTCTCCCCCAAACACCAACACACGAGCACATTAACACCCCTCTCTCTTCTTAAGTCCGGACCCCAACATAGGTCTCTATCACTTTGTCTCTCGGGCATGCACACATCTCTTCCCTCACTCTCTAGGTCCCCCGCTATCTCTCTTACCCAAGCACACGCACTATGTAGAGTGTATATTTTCAATACACACAAAATGTCGCCCCCAAACGTCTATCTCCCTAGTTATGTGGTTCTCGCGCACTCACCTCACACACCACCCTCACTGCAAACAAGCACACTTTGTCTCCTTGTGCACCACTCTCCTCTTTCTATCTCTCCCACATGCGGACCCACCCCAGCTCCTTCCTTGTATACATATATGTCGTCACTCTTTGCATAGCTCCCTAATGTATAATCGTTCTCGATTTCGCACATTGTTCTCTACACCATCTATTCTAGATCTCTCATGAAGTCCCTATCACACACATGATGACTCGCTTCCCTTGCGTCTCCGTTCATAGGCCAATTTCGGACAACATCAACATTGTCTCCCTATCTATATGCCATTTATGGACACAAACGACCCCTCTCACCCCCTCTCTTCCTCTCTATCTCTTTGCGACGCTAGCTCTCTCTTTCTCTCGCTCTCACACCCCTCTCCCACACACACACTCGATGTCTCTTCCAAATAGTCTGCTCCCCCCGCCCGCACCCGTGCTATCCCACTACTACATATGTCACACCATTCCCCCTTCCCTTATACTAGGTTTACATCATCAGTGGTCTCTCTACTCCACATACACTCTCTCCCTCTCACACACAAACGCGTGCACAAACACACACAGACATGCACAAACACCCATTTATCTGGATCCTCGTCTCTCCCCATGTCCGCATGTGTATCTCACACACTCACTCTCTAATTATGTATATGTGTCTCCATGTTACATGTCTTTCTCTATCCTCCACACACATAGACACAAAGAATCTGTTATCATTGCCTCAGTCTCTAACATATCACACACGCACACTATCTCTCTCTCTCTCTCGCAAACACGCTCAACAAGGGTTACCCCATGAATAACTTACCGTGTATTCATCAACAGTCGTGGAAGTACGGCGAACACGAGATGTGAAAAAGAATAAATCTACACATGCTTAGACCACCTAGTATGACTACTAGGACTAGACCCAGCCAAAAAGCGCGCCGCCATCACCCCCTCCTTGTCGACGACGGGAAAATATTTGTTTTACACAGTCGAGAAGTCATTGTGCTAAGGCCCCACATGCCGAGGCATTGAATAGAATGTAGATGCTAGTTTACGGAAGCAAGTATCGATAATACGTTTGTATCTCCATACTTATATTTCTTCTCTTATAAAAAACCGAGTTGGTGATGATGGTACGTGTGCCATCTTGCAATATAGACCGTCCGATCTATATCTGACAGATGGAAATTAAACTAAAAGATACCCGCACCCCTCTCCACTTTGCAGACAAGGCCTTCACTCGTTCATCCTTATCTCCAACAAACCTCATTGTTGAACAATTAAGAAAGGAAGCCTCTGGAACAAACTGGCATGGTGGCCGCTGTCGGTGTCGTCAATCCCCATGCTTCCGCTCAGTCCCCCACCAACCACCACCACACCCCACTCCTCTTCACCTTATCTCATATTTCCTGAGATATCATTAGTTTTTACACATGGGATTACTCCCGCAAGGGTCAATCACAACAAGTGTTTTATAAAAAAAAATGCATCTTGATGTTCCATGCAATGCACGGATCTTGCTAGTACTCCTAAACAAGACTAAGTTGGTGATGCTGGTGTGTCTGCCATCCGTCATTTCTGACCATTAGATCTACATCTAACGATTGTGAGGTAAGTTGTTGCCTTTTCTCACCAACATCTCACTTGTCTACTAATTTGCAGAAAAACCCATAATTAGTATCTTAAAACCAACAACATCCCTCCCAGACCTCACCAAAATAGCCCAAGGAATATATTCTAATTGAAACATAATATATCTCTAGTGACATATGTATATCAAAATTAGAGTGTTTTGTACCAAGTTTGTGAATAAGTATTATTCTAATTATGATTTGTTGCAACGGACATGAACATTGCTAGTATTTCCAACCATGCATTTTTTCCTAGTATTCCATAGTTTCGAGTTTTCCATCAAGATATTAGTCACTCATAGTTGATATTTACTTTCAATCATGTACACATATGTGCGATGTAATTAGCCTTGCTTATTGGCTTCCAAAGGTTAACTTTCACTCCTACTTACAATATGTAGAGTATTTAACAAAAAACTACCACTTTCAACCAGCCCTAGGAAGAATCTATTGTACAAAAAATAGCAAAAACATACCCAAAATTTCTTAATCCACGCCAAAAACTACTACCTAGTACTCCTACCAATTAGGTTCATTTAAACCCATTTATGACAGGGTTGGCCCACACGTCCGTGCTGACGAGGCAACTTAAACCAACACATTTTGTTTGACCGTTGACACGAGGGACCCACATCTGACCTTCTATCCTGTTATTCCCCCTCAAATCATTATTTTTCCTGAACATTACTTCAAACAGTACTGATGTGTGTTCGTCGGTGGCACCGGTGATGAGCGAGTTGGTCGCCGCTCCACCAGACGGGCCGGACACCGCATTGGCCTCCGCACGGGTTGGCAGGCTGGCCCGAGCGTGACTCATGAGCGAGCAAGCCGCTGAGCTGGCCTTTGCTCGAGCCAGATGGCTGGCCTTCGCGCGGCGCGCGCGAGCAAGCTGCCGCGCTGCCATGCCAATCTAGCTAATAAACCTTGCAGACAAGCAGCTGGACGGAGCTATCTTGGCTAGCTAGCGGCCGCAAGTGCCGGACGGAGCTGGCATCTGGGCTGCCGCAACATGGGCTCCGCACTGCCGGCGGTTTTGACCTCGCCTTCTGTCGGCGGCGGTAGCTACATCCCATGGCCGAGGATGACTAGGTGGATGGGCCGGAGGTAGGAGGTCAGTCGAGGATTTTTGTTGGTAAGAGCATGTACAATGGTTGATAAGGTAGTCTTATCTTAAGTCTGCCACGTATGCAAGTGGTAGTAGTTTCTTGGCATTTTAGTGGTTTCTTGCATTATAGGGGTTTCTTGTAAGGAACAATGTACGTACTACTAGCGACAAAAGGTGATTCTAGGTTGTGTTGTACTCCAACGAGTACTACTAGTGGTCGCGGGAGTGTATACCTAGTTTTGTGGGTTTGATCCTGGCCGAACGCACGGCGGCCTTTTTTTAAATAGTACTACTACACTTTGCTGCGAGCCAATATTTTACACGGATAGTTTGAGTTTTGAAGTCAAACGAACTTGCGGCCCCACAATCTGGGTGCACTGGATAGCCTAGCCACGTGAACGGGTTTTCCTTCCCAACATCCCGTGCCTTGCATGCTTACCCTAGCCGCACCTCGCTTGCAGCTTCCTCATCAGCTAGTAGCATATTTAAACTAGCGCCTCCCAATTAAGCCCGAGGAGCCGGAAAACCTGGCGGGGCATTGGGAACTGTGCAATATGGCTCTGCACGTAAAGTGCTCTAATACTACTCTGTAGCTTGTGGTGTTGCACGCATGGACTTCACTCCATTATCGGTTCTACTATAAAAGAAATTCCTATTGACGTGTTTTTTTAAACGGAGGCAAAAGCTTTGCTTCATCTCTTCATAAAGAAGGAACTACTAACAAAGTTCGACGAGATCCATTACACCTCCACAAATGGAAGCGAAAAGCCTAGTCTCGTTGTATCAAATAACTCAAATGTTCTGCCCCCGCAGTAACCGTCGCTGATAAACAGGCTGCTAGTGTGTGCGTGAGAGGAGCGGCTGAGTAGGCCAGCTACGTGAGAGGAGCGGCTGAATAGAGCAGCGAGAGTACCCACTAGGCCACTACACAGGTGTACTTTCCCTGCATTGATAGTACAGCGATGGTTCTAGAGAACAGTAGTACCCTCCACTTCTAACTGTAGCTCCTTGGCCCTGAGATTCAAGAGTTCAAAATTGGTGCACTATACTAGAACTAGACAAGAAGTACAATACATCGCACTACTAGTTGAGAAAAGTAGTACTAGTACTGCTACAGTACGAGTGCGTACTCCTCCGTCACATAATGTAAGACGCTTTTTGAGACTAGTTGGCGTGTACAAAAAATGGCAAAAACATACCCAAAATTTCTTAATCCACGCCAAAAACTAATACCTAGTGCTAAAAATTTCTTACTAGTGCTATTATTTACAGTATAATGCAATCCCATAATGATCCATAATGCTAGTACTAGTAGTAAATAATAGCCTCACCCCTTCGCTGAGGAACGATCTACAGTTGGAAGGGATGAGGCCCTGCGGTTACTATGCTCTTATCTCCTCCTCGCTAGTTCCCCTCCCCCCGAAGAGAAGGCAGTTCGTCGCTACTCCCATGGATTCGCTAGGCGGTTCTCCTCCTCATCGGGGCTGGGAGACCTTGGACGACGATCCTCTGGGAGAAATCGCACGCCGCTCCGACATCCTCACCGCCGCAAGACTCGGTGCTTCCTGCACCAACTTTTTCAAGACGCTGCTTAAACAGTCTTGGGAAAAGGCCATGCTTGTTGGTCTTCCATGCGTCCTCGAGGAGAAGGTTCTTCTATGGGACAATCCTTCGAACAGTCCACCGCTCCCTGTCCATGGTTGCACGTTGACTCCGCTAGAGTTGCCGACATTGAGAGGTAGTCGCATTTTGTCCGATGGGCAGGTCAGTAATGGAGTTTGATCATGTAGTACTTAGTTATTCCATTTCCATCCCGTAATTTCTCCGCTGCCCACCGTCTTATATATAGGTCTGGGTCAGTGCCAATGAAGATTGGCTTGCATACCTCCGGCCGGATACCACCATCATTTTGCACAACATCCACAGCAATGCGGCCGTTCTGGTAGACCCGTTCTCCACCATTGGGATCGGCCTTCCGGACTGGCTGGGCTTGAATACGTATGATGATGCCTACATGAGATTGAAGAAGATAGCAATTGTGGAACCGCCGACAAAGCGACGCGGCTACGACGATTACTATCTCATCGCGGTGTTTGACATAAGGATTGCCATCAATGCAAGAGGAAGTAACGGCAGAGGCTGGCGCATGTGGGCGGCAGTAGATTTGTACCCCTAAACGTTCGAAGACGCCATGCGCCATCTAGGCCGCATCTTCGCGGTGACAGGCCAGGGGACTTGTTTCATCTGGTTGCCATCCTACGGTACGAGAGATTACAAACAGAATGCACAAACCATCATTTGCATCCCTAACGGTACTCCATTATTTTGCAGGGACCAGTCATCCCCCGGTCAAAATAAATCGCCGATCCTGGGTGTGCATTTGCATTCACGATTCGGTCTAACCTGGAACCTTGTAGCTGAATTTTGCATATTGGGATCAACTATCTTAGCAGTCGTTACCCATGGTACCACTGATGTGCAACATGGTCACACAATCTACCACGATCGGACCATCACCATCTACCCAGGTATTCCATTTTTTAACCCTCTTGCCTTCTCTTTCATTGTTGTACTAGTAGTATACTTAGTAGTACTAGTAGGAGTACTTTTTACCTTGGATGACGCGTATAGCTAGCTAGGCCCTTGAAGACATGAACCCAACAGCTGCCACCATTTTTGTTTTTCCATGTCTTACTATCTCATCCATGTAGCCAAGAGTGTGGCTATATATAATAAGCCGGTTATTTTACTTCCTCTATACCGGAGTAGTACTATTTGCTGCACAGTATTACTGACCGCCATATTTGAGCACAACATTATTATGCATGGACCTTCACTATGTACGTCACCATGTGCCCAGATCTAGGATGCCGCGTGTACCATATGAATGGCGCCGAGTTTGACCCCCGTGATGCTACATGGGTGTCGAGGAACACTCTTGGAGAGTACTCACTTTTCATCGAGGATAGATACCCCATTGTGAAGTGGATGCCACCTTCTGTGCACGACACGGAAGGCCTGCCGTTCATGAAGCATGGTTGTGTCTTCATTGCGCACCGCCGGATGAACGACATGCTGGGACACGCTATCCCTGATTTATGCCGCTTCAGCTTGGATGAGTCTCCATCGTGTGGAACCAGACTAGAAAGTTGCGACAATGATTCCTGTTGCCCGCCGCTATGGATCGTGCCATCCATGAATAACAGCTGGGACTGGAACCTGGAGGAGGACATGTAGCCTATCTATAACGTGTAAGTGGAGTACGGTAATTGTGAACGGTAGCGCTGTGAATATATGTGGACTAGTCGTGCACAAATTTATCACATGAATTGGAGATGAACTTGTGTGGCATACTGGCATTTTTCCTTTAGAATTTCTTACTAGTAAACATGTTATGTGTATGTGCAACTTGTGTGGTTGTTGCACGGGATCCAACACGCTCTTTGAGAAAAAAAAGGTGGCACAACTTTTGATATACGTGACGTGGCAGCATCATACAGTAGCATCGTTCGCTATAGTTGTAGTACACTCCTACTAGGATGACAACTCCTATAAAACCTTACGCTTGGCTCTTTGCCTCTTCGGGAGGTTCAACAGTTCGTACTCGTGTGAACCTTGCACTTGGCTCTTCGCCTCTTCGGAAGGTCCAACAATGATGATACTACAGTACAATATGCTTCTGGCAATCTGACACCGATTGAACTGCTGCACGTCCACCGCAAGGGCGAGGGCGAGGGCGAGGGCAAGGGAGAGGGAGAGGGCGTTGTAGTCAAAACCTCTCCTCGTCCTATGAATCACCGCGCGCGTGGGTGAGGGAGAGGCGTAGTAAGCAAGCTTCTCCTTGTTCGGCGAGTTGACGGGACACATCAAAGCAGTACTAGTACTAGTAGTAGTTCATACTGGGTCTTTTCCGATTAATATGGCTTAATTTGAAACGAAAAAATACACTGGCGGTCAACGTATGTAACAATACGCTCTTTACAGTCACTATATATAGTTTTGTGGTGATTATACGATCACTAGCTCATCGTAGAGCACCATATTGCACCCTACTGACCGGCCACATAGTCGACGTGGCACTTTGTTGACTGGTTAAATTGTCACCTGGTTTCTGGGTCCCACCCGTCAGTTGGCAGAGCAAAGAAATCAGTTAAACAAAACTTTACGCAGGCGTGGCACGAGTCCAACCCTTGCGCGCGAACCGCCCTGGCTGTGTATGTGAGTGCATGCACGTGTACTCCCTCGGTCTTCCAACAAGGAGTGTACATCAGCTATAAGGCTGGTCATAGTGGAGAGTAACATATACTAGTATCATGCATATGATACTAGTGTATGATACTACATCTATAGTGCATAGTATCATAAAGTAGTATCATAGATGGTCTCATTTATTTCCATGCATGACACATACTCCCTCCTTTCCGTTTTATAGGGCTTATCTCAAAATTTTGGTTTTCCCATTTTATAAGGCTCAATTTGGTTGTTTTCCATCACATGTTCAGATTCCAAGGTGCATTAAATCATTGCATGCAAGTATTAAGAGAAAATTGACCAATGTACTTTATGCATGCTTGCATTGCAATTAATGCATTGATAAACATAGGGGGTGTTTGGTTCTAGGGACTTTTTTGTGTTGGGACTAGAAAAAGTGCCTACCAAACCAAACAGGGTGGGACTTTTTTTAGACTTTTTGCTAAAAGTCCTTAGAAGCACCTCCTTGAGAGTCTTTTTCAAAAAGTCCTAAGACTAGAGAACCACACACCACCATAATTTTTTGAGGAAAACAGGAGCATTAATTAGGTGCTTTTGCAAAACTACAAAAAGTATTCCACCACTCACCATCTACCTTCATTGGTGAGATTTTTGAATTGAGCCCTATAAACCGGAAAGGAGGGAGTAGTAGCATAACATAAATTTTGTTACGGTATCTACCTATGTTACTACTACCCTCTCTCTCTTCTTTAATTGTTTGCCACATAAGCATGTTTGTGAGTCCCAAGTACATGATACTAGTTATGTTACCCCCACTATGGCCAGCCTAAAACAAAGGGTGTAGTACATGATGTACTCCCTCCATTTCTTTTTAGTCTGCATATAAGATTTGGTCAAAGTCAAACTTTGTTAACTTTGACTAAGCTTATAGAAAAAAATATCAAGATTCACAATATGAAATCAATATTGTTAGATGCATCATGAAATTAATTTTCATAACATATAGCTTTAGTATTGTAGATGTTGATATTTTTTCCTAGAAAGTTGGTCAAACTTTACAAAGTTTGACTTTGACCAAACCTTATATGCAGACTAAAAAGAAATAGAGAGAGTACATCTACACTTCCAATGCATTTAGCCTTTAATCTAAATCGATATTGATTGACTAATGCACCAACTTGTGTTGTAGGTATAGGCTACATGTCTATCCTTAATTACAGCATGCAACGGCCTTCATTTAATCTTCTTCTCTCAATGGTCGCATGCACACATAAGTCTGATACTTTTGGGCGTTAATTATGCCCTGGTCAATGTGTAAATCTCTAAATGTACAGTCTTTAACGGACGTAGGGAGTAGGTTGAGCACTTGAGCATGAGCATGTGTGTTGCGTCGTGTGCTGTGTGCCGCATGGATGCGTGAGTGTTGCGTTCGTCCATGTGTACGTGTGAGTGTTGCATGTTGCATGCATGCATGCATGCATGGGGCTTACTCCCTCCCATTGACATGTTCACATTTCAAGCTTCCTCTGTTCCCTCCATATGGTGATACTCCCTCCCATTGACATGTTCATATTTCAAGCTTCCTCTGTTCCCTCCATATGGTGATACTCCCTCTGTTCCCAAATACGGAGTAAAAGCCTCCCTCTGTTCCCAAATGCGGAGTATTTGTCTTTCAACAGATTTCAACAAGTGACTAGGTACGGAGCAAAATGAGTGAAGTGAGCGTTGAGGCATAGGGATACTGTAGAAAGGAAGTCCTCGTGATCCATTATTCCCCATCTCGGTCAGAGAGAACTATTCAACTAGTCTTCGCAGTGAAGTGACAATACACGCTGCAGCAGATGGGACACGTAATTAATAAGCTAAACTAGGGTGTTGGTGTTAATAAATCAGCCTTACCCAGTACTGCCATCATGTTTGCCAGTAGAGCACGCTTCCGCAAATACGCCTACGCACCTCTGTCCTCCATTAACTGACATATGGGCCCTCTTGTGGTAGACCCACATGTCATCGGTGTAACTATTTACACTCTGAAGGACGGTATATCCTGGTAGTAGTACTAGTAGAATTGAGATTTAATGCACTTTCTTCCCCGTCTTCCACTCTTCTTCCTCCTCTCTTCTTCTTCCTCCTCTCTTCCCCATCGTCGGCCGCACACCATTTACCCCCGCTCACTGCTCGCCCACCCGCGCCATCTTCCTTGGTAGCTCGCGCGTACCATATCCCCCCGCTCACTGCTCAGCCACACGAGGAGAAGCTTCTTCGCTCGCCCGCGCGAATCCACTTCCCCGCTGGCTCGCAGGCACCGAAAACCCCAATGGCAGAACCGACTGACACGCAGAGCCGCGATTGGAATTCCCTCCCCGATGTTCTCTTGGAGCAGATCTTTAGTCGTATGGACCTACTCAGCACCGTCTGTCTAGCCGCATGCTCGGTGTCTCTGTACTGTCTACTTGTCTGCAACCGACCGGCTCTTTTCAAGACACCCTGCTTGCTGATGCCCGATCCTCGCAGGTGGCCCAGAGACCGACTTGAAGATCCTACGGAGGTTGCCATGGTGCCCCTCGACATGCTACCACTACCCGTCCACATGTTCTTCATGCGCGGCCACTACTGGGCGGGCATGAAGGCCAACTGGATCGTCCTCATCCACCACTCCGGTAGTCCGTGGCGTCTCGTGGATATCTACACCCAGCGAGAGATCACCCTTCCATCATTGTATACCGCCGCAATCGAGCCTCGTGGCCCGCCGGACACTCCTGCCTACTACGCACGAGACGCATCAAGCTTTTGGCTCGACCTCTGTTTGCAGAAAGTTGTAATCTGTGAAGTGCCCACACCATCAGAAGACTACATGGATTACAAGCTCATTGCCTTATTCAACATGGGATTAGTCTATCTGGAATCCGGTCGCCATACATGGTTATGGCTCATCATCAATCCTGTTGAGGCAACATTTCTGTCTGATGTTATAATGCACGATGGCATCGTTTACGCGGCCGACGCACAGATTGGCTGCCTATACTGGTGGAATCTATTGTCGTGTAATTGTTCTATCTCATCTCATCTTTACCTTATGAATACGACTACCTGTTCATTTGTTACAAATTTAGAATACATAGCATGTCTATAACCACATCATTGCTATATGTTCCTCTCATTTCCTAGATTTTTATGACCACACATGTTATTGTTAGCGTTGATATGAGAACAATTGGCATCTAATGGTTGTTAAATACATATTATGAGCATAACATCATGATTGCTATATGTTACTCTCGTTTACAAGATTTTTATAACAACACATGTTATTGCTTAGAGTTGATATGATAACAGTAGTAGTAAGTGCTATGGCAGAATATGAGCAGGCGCTGTCATAGCTGTTTTCCTCTCATTGTTACATGATGTTTGAACCATGACATATTGCTAGAATATGAAAGCCATTGGCTTATTTTTTTAACTTGGGGTATGATTATGACCACGACATTGCAATTCTCTGTCTATGATATGTGTCACTGTTATAACAATCTTAATTTTACACATACTCTGAACATGATTGTTTATTTTTGTCCTTTTGGTCTCCAATTTGAGTTGTTGCAGCAGACGCAAATGCACTGGCCTTCATGATTCCAGGACCTAGAATCATACCAGCCGACGGGTGGTGGTTTATCGCTCGTTCAGCTGATGGCGGTCATTTGATGCTCATTCGCACGTAACAAATTAACCAAACCATTACATCAAACCACATGCAGTACAATGTGTGGGGCGTTCGTGACATTGATGGCTATGGCTGCTTCATGTTCGAGAAAGATCCCAGCTCCATTGGGCCAGGCATATTCAACTAGAGGCGGGTTTACAGCCTCGGCAACCACTCCTTGTTCCTCGGGCTCAATTATCCGATCATCCAACCAATCATCAAGCATATCACCGGCGATGATTACCGTGCTATGCAACTTCCGTTCGCGAGGGGGGACTGTGTTTACACATCATACCATGGGTTTCATGAATCACCATATCCAGAGATTCGTCCACACAGCTTGTTGCCAGATAATCTTCAGTGTGTGAAAGGCATCAAGCTTCCATGCGATGGATGGCTTTTGCAAACCCGACATATGGCGATGTGGTTCATGCCAATAGCAAATATGCACAACTTGATTCGTGCTGATATCTAGACTGAGCCATGTATTCTGCTGCTATAGCATGACCCTCTTTTGTTGTATATTATGTACTGTTGTTAGTTTGAAGCACTCATCTGGTTTGAAGGATAGTAGATACCTTCCTGGGATCAAGTGCATCCTAACTCACCTGCATAGGATGTACTGATAATGATGATGGAGATGCTGTGCAGAAGCCTATATATATATATATATATATATATATATATATATATATATCAGTTAGGCTTCAAGTGCGTACTTGTTAGTTAAACCTATATATAAATTGTGACACTAAATACGACTAGTAAGTAGTATAGTAGTAGTACAAGTATACGTCGGTCAAATTATTCATCATGTCCACACATTAAATTGATGTGACAACACACTGCGCGTGAGGTGACACAAGAATCCCAACACGTGTTCGGGTATTCCGGACTTCAGATTTGGAGTACCACTTATCTGTCAAAATCTTTCATCATTCACTTAAAACAGTCGATTGATCATACATTGAGTACCATATAACTGAAATTACCGATGCAAGTCGAAGAAGGATTGGCCGGTGCTGCCGGCTGGCGTCAAGTTCGATCCCACGGATCAGGAGCTGATCGAGCACCTTGAGGCCAAAATGAGTGCTGACAGTGCGAGATTTCAGTCTCTCATCGATTTGTTCATACCAACCATCGACAGCGAGCACGGCATATGCTACACCCAACCTGAGAAACTTCCAGGTAAGACACAGATCGGCCGTCTACTTGCACAAACATATTCCTTTGTGTGTAGCTCTATTTTTCTTTTTAGACGCAGACTTGGTGAAGCAATCACAATTTGACAGTTAATAAAAAGTGAAACAAGTGACTGCAACATGCCAAAGATGTTATGAAAATGCCAACTACGTACACTAAAACCTGTATTCCACAATACTTCAGGTATCACACTGAGTGGCCTAAGGAAGCATTTCTTCCAGCGCAATTCTAGGGCGTTCAAAAGGGGCACGTGGACGCGTCGCAAGATACAATCGGAGTGCGGCATGCACGCGATGTGGCACAAGACCGAAAATACCTTGCCGTTGATGGTCAATGGCCGACAGACGAGCAGCAAAAAAGGTTCTGGTGCTGCACACCAACGAGAACTTCGACCAGCGGAGGACCAACTGGGTGATGCACCAGTACCACCTCGGGGACCTGGAGCAAGAGAAGGAGCGGGAGCTGGTCCTCTGCAAGATTTTCTACCAGACGAACACTAGGGCCAGGAGTAAAAAGATTATAAGTTAGTTTGGTATTGGTAGTTGTACTACCTTGTCGTCCGCAAGTTGGTATTGTTGTTAACAATCTTTTGGTATGAACATGCATTTGCTTCCAACCATCATGCCGAGGGTCGACGTGGATATAAATCTGAATCATTTGTTTCGAAACGAATTTTCAGGCACCTGATTTTTATTTGATGGGTAGCATAAGCACCTGCCGTTCAAATTCCCAGTTCTCCAATTTTTTCGAAACAAGTGCATGCACTTATTATCACGATAAAAAAGCAATATCCGTGTTGCATCCCAGTTATCAGTCTGTACTTGCAGAATTCTCTCGTTTATTGAGCACGTATATTGTTTTTTCAGGTCGAGCAAGTTTCATCTGGGTTGTAGACTGCCCAGGGTTGGTTTTGTTTTTACCAGGCCCAGCCCATGACGACAATGGGGCACAAAGATCCAGCAGGTATCTACTGGCCTCTGGCCCGCCAGCGTTAGTTATATTTTGTCTTACAACATCTGTAGGCAGTTTTTTACTGAATCAAACACACCGCACAGTTCTATTTTCCTCTTGAAACGCATGTCCTACATCCGTTTTCTAATCTCTACCTATAGTTTTACTAGTTCATATACACATATCATTATATTGAAAACACATAAAATTCCCTTTTCATATTTACATCCTTATTTTTGTTGTTTTTTTTACCCAGCGCTGATTTTTTTACCAATGGTTTTCCCTTAAACCAACTCAATTGTCACACGTCTTATTTTCTTACAAAAACAAAATGATTTTTTGGCAAATCAATAAGTTCTTAAAAATGTTTATCATTTCGGGATTAGAATAGCTCAGACTCCACCGAAATATGTAAAATAAGGTTAACAGTTGGGTCCACGGCCACAACCCAGTTTTTTCTGACTTGCCAAGTAAGTCGCTTTGTCAGGCCTGTTGGGCTGCAAATCTTTCAAGACGAGGAGACCTTTCATTCGGCTGGCCGAGAAAATGGCCCATCAGTAATGAGAAATGGGCTGTACATTTTTAAAACACATCAAACCGGTAATTAGTTTCAAATATCTTTTTTTTCATTTCGAGATTTTAAATTACATTAATTTTTATGCGTGGAGAATTTGTTGGATTTTATATTGATATACATTTACTTTTAAAATCATTTTGATTGTGAATCGAAATTTTAGGATTAAAAACAGTTCGGACCGCACCGAAATATGCAAAATTTTGTATAATTTTTTAACCGTGGCCACAATATGGGCTGTAATGCTAACAAAAAGAATATGGGCTCCAAAAAAACCTTAATAATTAGCAAATGGGCTGTAAATTATTAGAAATAATGGCAGATGGGCTGTATGCTATTTTCCACAGATTTGAGGCTTTCCTAAAAAAAGGTTGACGCACAAGCAGTGACTGTTTGATATCCATCCAACGGCCGTCGTGCTTGTTCAATCTCTGCTCTTCCTGCTCCAGCCGCTCAAACAAGCGCCGGCGGGACTGCCTGCTCCCTCCTCCCTGCGGCCAACTGTGCTGCCGCGCAGGCCTCACCGCCCCACCGTACTCCCATCGCTGGCCTAGCTATCCCTCTACTCACCCACACCTGTTGTTATTCTCCGGCGACGGCAGATGAACCAGTGAACCCTCGTACAGTTGTACTCCCCTCCATGTGGGAAACAACTGTCGAGTCTTCCCTGCCTCCGTGTCGTTCCCTTCCTAGGCCTCGCCGTCGTCCACCGCCCTGGTGCTCTTGGCGCGGCCTGGTCAACGTGGTCAACGATCGACATGCATCTGAAGTGGACTGTACGTGGAGAGGCCGACAGCTGGGTCCATGGCCGCACGCAAGGAAATGCCTCCTTATTACGCGCAAAATAATGATTCCTCCACCTGACATCAGGGACCCACCGAAAGGGCCTCTCTATTTCACAAAAAAACGTTACCTCCGCTGACAGCTCGGACCCACCAGCTATATCTTCGCACGCAAGGAAGTGCCTCCTTATTACGCACAAAAAAATGAATACTTCCCCTGTTAGCTGGGACCCAGTATAGTGCCAGGCTGACTTGTGGGCCTACTAAGTTGACGGGGACGGATGGCTTTGTCAATTTAGTCAATATGCACGATTCTAGCTCCAGTGACCGTACGATGTCCATCCAACGGTCGTAGTGCTTCTTCAACCTCTGGTCTTCTTGCTCCAGCCGCCCAAACCAGCGCTGGTCGTGCCTCGTGCTCCTGCCTCCCGTGGCCGGCTGCGATGCGGCGGAGGCCTCACCGCCCCCTACTACTCCCACCGCTGGCCAGGCCATCCCTCTACTCAGCCACACCCCCTGTTAACTATTATTCTGCGGCGACGGCAGCCTCACACCGCAGCAAACCAGTGAACCCTCGTACTCCTCTACGTGTGGGCATCCACTGCCGCGTCTTCCCCGGCTCCGCGTCGTCCCCTTCCTAGGCCTCGCCGTCGTCCACCGCCCTGGTGCTCTCAGCGCGGCGTGGTCAACGTGGTCAAGGAACGGCTTCCATCGGACGTGGACTGTACATGGAGAGGCTGACAGCTGGGTCCACGGCGGCCGCAAGGAAGTACCTCCTTATTACGCGCAAAATAATTATTCCTCCACCTGACAGCAGGGACCCACCGGACGGGCCACCATATTTCGTGAAAAAAATGTTTCCCCCTGACTGCTGGGACCCACCAGCTACACCTTCGCACGAAAGAAAGTGTGTCCGGGCAAAAAAACGATTCGCCCCCTGGCTGCTGGGACCCACCAGCTACATCTTCGCACGCAAGGAAGTGCCTGACAGTCGGGACCCACCTGGTCGAAGCGTACATAGCATTGTCATTCTGGTCGTGAACGTGTACGTACATACTGGTGGATGTAGAGGCGTGCACGTGTCGTAGTAGAGGCGTGCTCGTGTCGTAGTAGAGGCGCGCACGTAGCATGTACACGTACGTACAGCGGCCAGTGCGCTAGAAAGAAAATACGGCCACGTATGTGTACATACGGGCGGGGTCTCGAACGCCTACTCGCGCATATATACGTACGGCCAGGGCTCGTGTACATGGCTGGGTCGGAACAGAGAAATAGCGTCATTGTCGTGTTCATGGGGAGCCAACCGGCTGGGTCGGAACGGAATGCGTGGTCATGTTCATCGAGAGGGCTTGGATGGAACAAGCGATGGAAACGAGGCCTGGCGTACCGCAGAACGGAGGAAACGGCCTTGTGTTTGACCGGCCACGTTCGAAATGGGATCCTATTCATCGGGAGGGGTCTGGCGTACCGCAAAACGGAGGAAACGGACCTCCTACGGTCGAAACGGGGGTCCTATTGATCAAGAGGGGTGTGGCATACCGCAAAACGGACAAAACGGACTTGTGTTGGAGCGCTACGGTCGAAATGGGGGTCCTGTTCATCGGGAGGGGTGTGGTGTACCGCAAAAAGGGACTCCACAGAATATTGTTCATCTCCACCATCGACCTCCTCCAACCTCCACGGGCTACTGTTCATCCACCATCGACCTCCTCTGGCCTCCACCTGCGACTGTTCATCCACGGGCTCCTGTTCATCCAGCCTCCACCGCGCTACTCCACCGGCTACTGTTCAACCACCCCTCTCCACGGGCTCCTGTTCAACCACCCCTCCACGGGCTACTATTCTTCCACCCCTCCACCATCTACTGTTTATCCACCCCTCCACGGGGTCGTCCTGTTTATCTAGCCCTCCACGGGGTCCTGTTCATCCAGCCCCAACCGGCTCGATCGATCGTGGTCCTGTTCATCCAGAGGGAATGCCACGGGTCCTGTTCATCCACTCCCACCGCTCACTGTTCGTCCAACCCCCCCTGCAACGCTCACTGTTCATCCAGAGAGGCAGCATCGATCGGCTTCAGTTAGCAGTAGTAGCGAAGGAATCGATCGCTCCGGTTCAGTAACGCGTAGCCTGCGGTGCAATCGCTCGGGTTCAGTTAGAGCCCAACGCCTCGCTCGGGTTCAGTTAGAGCCAACGCCTCGCACACACGCGCGTACGTGTACAAGAGAAACGTGCATCGCTCGGCCCCCGACCACCCACCGTAACCGGGAACTCCCTGAAATTTTCCTCGCCCTCGCTTCTACCACGGTTTTTTCCGTCATGGACGGCCCAAAGAATGTCATGCAGCTGTGTCCCCGGCCCGCCCAGGACGAAAAGCCCATTTTCTGTCATGATTTTTTGTCATAGAAGTAGGAGCCCACCACATCTATGATGATACCTGGTTTTCTCACAATTATCGTCATAAAAGTGTCATATGTATGACAGAAAAAAAATTTGTTCGGCCCAAAATGTCATGGATGTGTCTTTTTTTTGTAGTGAAGCAAACAGAAAAAGGCAAGAGAAAGAGAGAGGAGATTGGGAAAGAGAGGCGAATAAAATGGCAAGGGTGAAGTGGGGGAGAGGAAAACGAGAGGCAAATGGCAAATATTGTAAATGCGAGGGAGAAGAGTTTGTGATGGGTACTTGGTATGTCTTGACTTCAGCGAAGACCTCCCCGGCAAAAGTGCCAGAAATCCTTCTTGCTACGTCTCGAGCTTGCGTTGGTTTTCCTTGAAGAGGAAAGGGTGATGCAACACAGTAGCGTAAGTATTTCCCTCAGTTTTTGAGAACCAAAGTATCAATCCAGTAGGAGGCTCCTCACAAGTCCCACGAACCTACACAAACAAACAAAGAACTCGCAACCAACGCGATAAAGGGGTTGTCAATCCCTTCACGGCCACTTGCGAAAGTGAGATCTGATAGAGATAATATGATAAGATAAATATATTTTTTGTATTTTATAATATAGATGCAGAAAATAAAGATGCAAATAAAAGTACATTGAAAGTTTATATGATAAAGGATAGACCCCGGGGCCATAGGTTTCACTAGAGGCTTCTCTCAAGATAGCATAAGTATTACGGTGGGTGAACAAATTAATGTCGAGCAATTGATAGAAAAGCGAATAATTATGAGATTATCTAGGCATGATCATGTATATAGGCATCACGTCTGCAACAAGTAGACCGACTCCTTCCTGCATCTACTACTATTACTCTACACATCGACCGACTCCTGCCTGCATCTAGAGTATTAAGTTCATAAAGAACAGAGTAACGCATTAAGCAAGATGACATGATGTAGAGGGATAAACTCATGCAATATGATATAAACCCCATCTTTTTATCCTCGATGCCAACAATACAATATGTGCCTTGCAACCCTTTCTGTCATTGGGTAAGGACACCTCAAGATTGGACCAAAAGCTAAGCACTTCTCCCATGGCAAGAAAGATCAATCTAGTAGGCCAAACCAAACCGATAATTCGAACAGACTTGCAAAGATAACTCAATCATACATAAAAGAATTCAGAGAAGATTCAAATATTATTCATAGATAAACTTGATCATAAACCCACAATTCATCGAACCTCGACAAACACACCACAAAAAGAGTTTACATCAAATATATCTCCACAAGAGAGGGGGGGATCATTGTATTGAGATCCAAAAAGAGAGAAGAAGCCATCTAGCTAATAACTATGGACCCGAAGGTCTGTGGTAAACTACTCACAACTCATCGGAGGGGCTATGGTGTTGATGTAGAAGCCCTCCATGGTGGATTCCCCCTCCGGCAGAACACCGGCGACGGCTCCAAGATGGGATCTCGCAGATATAGAAGGTTACTGTGGTGGAAATATTTCTTCGGTGGCTCCCTGGATGTTTTCGGGGTATGTAGGTTTATATAGGAGGAATAAGTACGTCGGTGGATGCCCAAGGGGCCCACGAGACAGGGGCGCACCCAGGAGGGGTGGGCGCGCCCTCCTATCTCGTGGCCGCCTCGGCTGCTTCTTGACTTGCACTCCAAGTCCTCTGGATCACGTTCGTTCCAAAAATCACGCTCCCGAAGGTTTCATTCTGTTTGGACTCCATTTGATATTCATTTTCTTCGAAATACTGAAATAGGCAAAAAAACAGCAATACGGGCTGGATCTCCGATTAGTAGGTTAGTCCCAAAAATGATATAGATGTGTAAAATAAAGCCCATGAACATCCAAAACAGGTAATATAATAGCATGGAACAATAAAAAAATATAAATACGTTGGAGACGTATCATTAGTGCATAATCTTTGCTGAAAACTTGAGTGTTGGCTTTACATATTTGCAACAACAAGAGCAAACAGAGTTTGTGAGATTTTTTCTTTATCACTTTTAGTTTGTCAACTAAATTGCTTGAGGACAAGCAAAGGTTTAAGCTTGCGGGAGTTGATACGTCTCCATCGTATCTACTTTTGCAAACACTTTTTCCCTTGTTTTGGACTCTAACTTGCATAATTTGAATGGAAATAACCCGGACTGACGCTGTTTTCAGCATAATTCCCATGGTCTTATTTTTGTGTAGAAATAAAAGTTCTCGGAATGACCTGAAATTTCACAAAGAATATTTTTCGAATTAATAATAAATAATGGCGAAAGAATCAAGACCAGGGGCCCACACCCTATCCACGAGGGTGGGGGTGCGCCTGCCCCCCTGGGCGTTCCCCCTTTCTCGTGGGCCCCGTGAGGCTCCACCGACCTCAACTCCAACTCCATATATTCACGTTTGGGGAGAAAAAAAATAAGGGAGACGGATTTATCACGTTTTACGACACGAAGCCGCCACCAAGACCTAACCTCTCTCGGGAGAGCTGATCTAGAGTTCGTTCGGGGCTCTAGAGAGGGGAATCCGTCATTGTCGTCATCATCAACCATCCTCCATCACCAATTTCATGATGCTCACTGCCATGTGTGAGTAATTCCATCGTAGGCTTGCTGGACGGTGATGGGTTGGATGATATTTACCATGTAATCGAGTTAGTTTTGTTAGGATTTGATCCCTAGTATCCATTATGTTCTAAGATTGATGTTGCTCTGACTTTGCTCTGCTTAATGCTTGTCACTAGGGCCCGAGTGCTATGATTTCAGATCTGAACCTATTATGTTTTCATGAATATATGTGAGTTCTTGATCCTATCTTGCAAGTCAATAGTCAGCTACCATGTGTTATGATCCGGCAACCCTGAAGTGATAATAATCGGGACCACTCCCGATGATGACCGTAGTTTGAGGAGTTTATGTATTCACCAAGTGTTAATGCTTTGGTCCGGTACTATATTAAGGGAAGGCCTTAATATCCCTTAGTTTCCAATAGGACCCCGTTGCCACGGGAGGGTAGGACAAATGATGTCATGCAAGTTCTTTTCCATAAGCATATATGACTATTTTCGGAATACATGCCTGCATTACATTGATGAACTGGAGCTAGTTCTGTGTCACCCTATGTTATAACTATTGCATGAGGAATTGCAACCGACATATATAATTATCCATCACCGATCCAATGCCTATGAGCTTTTCACGTATTGATCTTTGCTTAGTTACTTTACCGTTGCCACTGTTACAATTACTATAAAACTGCTACTGTTACTTTTGCCATTGTTACCGTTACTTCCATATTACTTTGCTACTAAATACTTTGCTGCAGATATCAAGTTTTCCAGGTGTGGTTGAATTGACAACTCAACTGCTAATACTTGAGAATATTCTTTGTCTCCCCTCGTGTGGAATCAATAAATTTGGGTTGAATACTCTACCCTCGAAAACTGTTGCAATCCCCTATACTTGTGGGTTATCACACGTGCATTGGACTAAGCTGGAATCTACAAGCATTTAATACCAAGGAGAAGACAAGGTAATATGGGCTCTTGGTTAGATCAACAATAATACATATGAGTGCCACTCAACATTTTCATCGTGGTCTTCTCCTCTCGACCCCCAAAGAAAAGAAAATAAATAAAACTATTTACATCGGAAAGCTCCCAACAAACAAAGGAAGAATGAGAAATCTTGTTTTGGGTTTTCTTTTAATTACTAGTACTAGTATGGAAAGTAAACTAGCTAAAGGCTACAGCTGATTTTTTTGTTTTTTCTTAAGGTTTTTCAAACTCACAAGAAGAAAGCAAGAAAAGAAAATAAACTAGCATGGATAATACAATGAAAAAGTATGAACACCAACAACTAGAATGAGTGTGTGAACATGAATGTAATGTCGATGGGAAATACGTACTCCCCCAAGCTTAGGCTTTTGGCCTAAGTTGGTCTATGGCCACTGCTGGCCTGGCGGATATCCAAGGTCGTAGTTGGGGTTGTACTGAGATGCAGCAGCTATTGCTTGAAGAGTTGCAGCTTGGAGGCGAGCTGCCTCTGTCCTCCTCTCATATTCATTCGCCTCCTCCCTGGTTATAAAATATCTCCTTTTTGCCTGAAAGTTAAAGAAAGTAGGAGCATGGAGAGCAACATGGACAGTATGCCATCTGTCAAAGATTAGTCGGTACTAGAGGAACCATTCATTCCTCTCAAGAAACTGATGGCGAACCATAGCACTATAATCTAAATAAGCAGGTGGCAACTCCATATCATTTCCATGTATGGGTACACCAAGATAATTAGCTACACGAGTTGCATAAATTCCACCAAACAAATCTCCACTTGTACCATTAAGATGCAACCTCTATACAACAATGGCCCCCAAGTTATATTGTTTATCACCTAATACCGCACTCTTGAGGACACTAAGATCTGGAACACACATGTGACAAACCTCATCTTTATCGTTAATGCATCTACCTATAAAGGGAGCAAAATAATGTATGGAATGGAAATGAATGCTCCCTATGCTAGCTTGTGCGATTTCTCTAGTTTCCCTCACAGTGATACTAGCAAGAAAGTCTCTATATTCACATTTGCGAGGTTCACTAACATTGCCCCACTGAGGGAGTTTACAAGTAGTATTAAAATCTTCTAGTTCCATGCTATATGATTTAACAAAAAGATCAAATAGAACAGTGTGAGAATTGTGTGAGGATGAAAATTTAAACCTCCTCACAAAGAAATTAGTGAGGTAGTGGTACTGTCGGCACTTATCTGACACGAAGTCCTGAAGATCAGCATTACGCACATACGCGTCAAATTCATCCTTGAAGCTTGCTTGGACCATAAACTCTTCTAACGACCATTCACAAGGCCACACTTGAGCTTCCCTTGGTGGTTCATCATCCGGCTCATGTATCGCGAGCCTTGGTTCTTGCTTTCTTGAGGAACCACCTTGGTACATTTTCCTAAACATTATTCTTCCTCTGAAAAATTTCTGAAATTTTTAGTGACTCAAAATAGAAGTGAACCAAACTCAACAAGATTGATAGCAACTACTCCCACAAGTGCCTAGAGGCTATATCATGCATTAAAACTACATTGGACCATATAAATTTGGCATGCAAGCTTAAGAACAGGGTCACCTCAGCAGCAAAAAATTTGCAATAAATAAAGCACTAGAATAAAAACTAATTCGACCATTGGAGGAGTCACATACCGAAGAACAATCCCCCAAAACAGTTTGGTGAATGGGGCTTTGAGCAAGGAGATCGAAAATGGTAGCAAGATGAGCTAGAACACGGGTTTGAGCTATGGGAGGATTTTTTCTAGAGGAAGACGAAGTGAGTGGGCATTGGAATATGTGGAGGGGGTCCATGTGGGGCCCATGAGGCAGGGGGCGTGCCCCAAGGGGGTGGGCACGCCCTGTGCCCTCGTGGCCAAATGGTGGGTCCCCCTGGTGTGTTCTCAGTGCCAGAAATTCTTAAATATTCTACAAAAAATCATACTTCATTTTTAGGGCATTTGGAGAACTTTATTTTTGGGTTATTTTTTATTGCATGGATAATTCTAAAAATAGACAAAAAATAATATTTTTGCTCCATTTAATCTAAATAACAGAAAGTAAAAGGAGGGTACAGAGAGTTGTGCTTTCTAACTTCATCCATCTCATGCTCATCAAAAGGAATCCACTAACAAGGTTGATCAAGTCTTGTTAACAAACTTCTTCCGAATAACATAAAACCGGAGAATTTTCGAATAACACTAGGTTACCTCAACGGGGATATGCATGTCCCCAACAATAAGAATATCATATTTCTTTTTTATATTAGGAAGAGGGAATTCAAAATCTCCAATAGTAATCATTGAAATTTTTCAATAGAGTTGATACTATGAACTTGAGGTTGTTTCCTCGGAAAGTGTACCGTATGCTCATTACCATTAACATGAAAAGTGGCATTGCCTTTGTTGCAATCTATAACAGCTCCTGCAGTATTCAAAAAAGGTCTACCAAGGATGATCAACATACTGTCGTCCTCAGGAATATCAAGAATAACAAAGTCTGTTAAAATAGTAACATTTACAACCACAACAGGCACACCCTCACAAATACCGACTAATACAACAGTTGATTTGTCAGCCATTTGCAAAGAGATTTCAGTAGGTCTCAACTTATTCAAATCAAGTCTACGATACAAAGAGATAGGCATAACACTAACACTGGCTCCAAGAGCACATAAAGCAGTTTTAACATAGTTTCTTTTAATGGAGCATGGTATAGTTGGTAATCCTGGATCTCCTAGTTTCTTTGGTATTCCACCCTTAATAGTATAATTGGCAAGCATGGTGGAAATTTCATCTTCCAGTATCTTTCTTTTATTTGTAACAATATCTTTCAAATACTTAGCATAAGGATTCATTTTAAGCATATCAGTCAAACGCATATGCAAAAAGATGGGTCTAATCATTACAGCAAAGCGCTCATCCTTTTTCTTGGATGGCTTAGGAGGAAAAGGCAAGGGTTTCTGAACCCATGGTTCTCTTTCTTTACTGTGCTTCCTAACAACGAAGTCTCTCTTATCATAACGTTGATTCTTTGATTGTGGGTTATCAAGATCAATAGCGGGGTTCAATCTCTACATCATTATTATTACTAGGTTGATCATCAACATGAACATCATCATTAACATTATCACTAGGTTCATGTTCATTACCAGATTGTGTTTCAGCATCAGAAATAGAAATGTCATTGGGATTCTCAGGTGTGTCTATAACAGGTTCACCAGAAGCATGCAAAGTCCTATTGTTTTTCTTTTTGTTCTTCTTAGAAGGACTAGGTGCATCAACATTAGTTCTCTGAGAATCTTGCTCAACTCTCTTAGGATGGCCCTCAGGATACAATGGTTCCTGAGTCATTCTACCACCTCTAGTCATAACTCTAAGAACATTATCATTTTATTATTATTTAACTCACTGAGCAAATCATCTTGTGATTTAACTACTTGTTCTACTTGAGTGGTAACCATAGATGCATGTTTACTAATAAGCTTAAGGTCACCTTTAACTCTAGACATATAATCATTCAAGTGTTCAATCATATAAGCATTACATTTCCATTGTCTACCAACATAAGCATTAAAGTTTTCTTGTTTAACAATAAAATTATCAAACTCATCCAAGCATTGGCTAGCATACTTATAACACGGAATGTCACCTTCATCAAATCTATAGAGATAATTTACCTTTACTACCTGTGTCGGGTTATCAAGACCATGTATTTCTTCAATAGGTGGTAAATTCTTAACATCTTCAGCTTTAATACCTATTTCTTTCATAGATTTCTTTGCCTCTTGCATATCTTCAGGACTGAGAAATAGAATACCCCTTTTCTTCGGAGTTAGCTTAGGAGTTGGTTCGGGAAGTGTGCAATCATTATCATTGCTCAATATGTTATTCAATAGCAATTCAGCTTGCTCAATAGTTCTTTCCCTGAAAACACAACCAGCACAGCTATCCAGGTGATCTCTGGAAGCATCGATTAGTCCATTATAAAAGATACCAACTATTTCATTTTTCTTGAGAGGATGATCAGGCAAAGCATTAACTAATTGGAGAATTCTCCCCCAAGCTTGTGGGAGACTCTCTTCTTCAATTTGCACAAAATTATAGATTTCCCTGAAGGCAGCTTGTTTCTTATGAGCAGGGAAATATTTAGTAGAGAAGTAATAAATCATATCCTGGGGACTACGCACACAACCAGGAGAAAGAGAATTAACCATATTTTAGCATCACCCTTTAATGAGAACGGAAATAACTTAAGGATATAGTAATAACAATTTTTTTCCTCATGAGTAAATAGGGTGGCTATATCATTCAATTTAGTAAGATGTGCCACAACAGTTTCAGATTTATAGCCATAAAAAAGGATCAGATTCAACCAAAGTAATTAACTCAGGATCGACAGAGAAATCATAATGCTTATCAGAAATATAGATAGGTGAAGTAGAAAAAGCAGGGTCATATTTCATTCTAGCATTCAGAGACTTTTCTTTCAGCTTAGCTAGCAGTTTCTTAAGATCATATCTATCTTTGCAAGCAAAAAGGTCTCTAGCAGTTTCTTCATCCACAACATAACCGTCAGGTACATCAGGCAATTCATATCTAGGGGGAGAACCTTCATCATCACTTTCATCAATATTATCAGTTTTAGTAATTTCATTCTCTCTAACCCTAGCAAGTTGTTCATCAAGAAATTCACCTAATGGCACAGTATTATCAAGTATAGAAGTAGTATCATCATAAGCATCATGCATAGTGGAAGTGGCATCATCAATAACATGCGACATATCAGAATCAATAGCAGGTGTAGGTGTCACAAGTTTACTCAAAACAGAAGGTGAATTAAGTGCAAAGCTAGATGGCAGTTCCTTACCTCCCCTCATAGTTTAGGGAAAATTTTTGGTTCTTTTATCTTTCAAGTTCCTCATAGTGATCAGCAGATATAAATCCCAAGTGACTGAAAGAATAGAGTTATGCTCCCTGGCAACGGCGCCAGAAAATAGTCTTGATAACCCACAAGTATAGGGGATCGCAACAATTTTTGAGGGTAAAGTATTCAACCCAAATTTATTGATTCGACACAAGGGGAGAAAAAGAATATTCTCAAGTATTAGTAGCTGAGTTGTCAATTCAACCACACCTGAAAGACTTAATATCTGCAGCAAAGTATTTAGTAGAAAAGTAGTATGGAAGTAATGGTAACGGTGGCAAAAGTAACAGTACCAGTTTTGTAGTAATCGTAACAGTGGCAATAGAGAAGTAACTAAGCAACGATCAATATGTGAAAAGCTCGTAGGCAATGGATCAGTGATGGATGATTATGTCGGATGTGATTCCTCATGCAACAGTTATAACATAGGGTGACACAGAACTAGCTCCAGTTCATCAATGTAATGTAGGCATGTATTCCGAATATAGTCATACGTGCTTATGGAAAAGAACTTGCATGACATCTTTTGTCCTACCCTCCCGTGGCAGCGGGGTCCTATTGGAAACTAAGGGATATTAAGGCCTCCTTTTACTAGAGTACCGGACCAAAGCATTAACACTTAGTGAATACATGAACTCCTCAAATTACAGTCATGACCGGGAGTGGTCCCGAGTATTGTCACTTCGGGGTTGCCGGATCATAACACATAGTAGGTGACTATTGACTTGCAAGATAGGATCAAGAACTCACATATATTCATGAAAACATAATAGGTTCAGATCTGAAATCTTGGCACTTGGGCCCTATTGACAAGCATTAAGCATAGCGAAGTCATAGCAGCATCAAAATTAGAACATTATGGATACTAGGGATCAAACCCTAACAAAACTAACTCGATTACATGGTAAATCTCATCCAACCCATCGCCGTCCAGCAAGCCTACGATGGGATTACTCATGCACGGCGGTGAGCATCATGAAATTTGTGATGGAGGATGGTTGATGATGACGATGGCGGTGGATTCCCCTCTCCGGAGCCCCGAACGTACTCCAGATCAGCCCTCCCGAGGAAGATTAGGGCTTGGAGGCGGCTCCGTATTGTAAAACGCGATGAATCCTTCTCTTTGATTTTTTTTCTCCCCAAAAGTGAATTTATGGAGTTGGAGTTGGAGTTGAGGTCGGTGGGGTCCCAGGGGGCCCATGAGGAGGGGGTGCTCCCAGGGGGGCGCCCTGCACCCTCGTGGACAGGGTGTGGGCCCCCTGATGCTGATACTTTCGCCAATATTTTTTGTTAATTCCAAGACGTGTCTCTGTGGATTTTCAGGTCATTCCGAGAACTTTTATTTCTGCACAAAAATAACACCATGGCAGTTCTGCTAAAAAGAACGTCGGTACGGGTTAGTTCCATTCAAATCATGCAAGTTAGAGTCCAAAACAAGGGCAAAAGTGTTTGGAAAAGTAGATATGTTGGAGACGTATCAGCCCCCAATTTGCTGAGATGGTCCACGAATTTACGTTGGGGCGGATAGATGTGAAAAGGCTAAATTATGGCATTCTTGCTCTTATTTAGAAGGTCCAGGGTGCGGACAACATTCGGTAGTTTCGGCCTCTCATGCTTATTAATGTGAGTTTTCAGCTGTTGGCTAAAGGTTTTGCAAATTGGCTTACCCCGGTGGCACATAAGATTATTGAATTGGGTCAATCTGCATATATTAGAGGGGGGGAGTACCATGGACGGAGTTACCATCTTGCCTGAGGTGTTGCACGAGATTCGACAAACTAAGGAAGAGGTGTTCATTCTGAAAATTGATTTCCAGAAGGCGTATGATAGAGTGAGATGGGACTTTTTCAGGACGTGTTGCGCCAGAAGGGCTTTGACCCCCTTTGGATGAGTTGGATGCAACAACTTGTCCGTGGGGGCCAAACGGCTGTCAACCTTAATGGCCAGATCGGTCCCTATTTTCGAAATATGAGGGGCTTTCATGAGGGAGACCCATTTTTCCGCTACTGTTTAATGTGATGGCGGATGCCTTAGCAGGCATTCTGGATATAGCTAAATCGGCTGGGCACATTTCGGGTGTGGCCTCATCTATTATTCCTGGAGGGATTTCTCATTTGCAGTATGTTGATGATACTCTTATTTTCATCAAAAATTTGGAGAGGGATATTATGAACCTAAAGTTTATCCTCGTGTGTTTTGAGGAGATGTCGGGCCTCAAAATTAACTTTGATAAAAGTGAGCATTTGAGACTAGAGGTAATCTTGAATAGCAGCTCCGCTCGGTCCATGATGAATTGCGAACTAGGCTCCATCCCCATGAAATATTTGGGGATGCCTATTTCTGCGAGGGCTCTTTCCATGATGGATTCCCAGCCGATGGTTGATAAGGCTGAGGCACGTGTGGAGCCGTGGCAAGGCAAGCTCCTTGCTTTGGGAGGTCGTTTGGTTTTGGTTAATGACTGTCTTACTAACATTCTGATGTTCATTATGGGATTCGATAGGATCGAAAGTATGTCTAGACGGGGGGGGGAGGATTAGACTACTTGACCAAATAAAAACTTAACCTTTTCCCAATTTTAGTTCTTGGCAGATTTTAACAACTTAGCACAAGTCAAGCAATCTTAACACAATTCATGCAAGCATGCAAAGAGTATATAAGCAGCGGAAAGTAAAGCATGCAACTTGCAAGAATGTAATGGGATGGGATTGGAGTGTGCAAACGCAATAGGAGACACGGATGTTTTTGGCGTGGTTCCGATAGGTGGTGCAATCGTACATCCACGTTGATGGAGACTTCAACGCACAAAGTGTAACGGCTGCGCGAGTCCACAGAGGGCTCCATCCACGAAGGGTCCAAGAAGAAGCAACCTTGTCTATCCCACCATGGCCATCGCCCATGAAGGACTTGCCTCACTAGGGTAGATCTTCATGAAGTAGGCGATCTCCTTGCCCTTACAAACTCCTTGGTTCAACTCCACAATCCTGTCGGAGGCTCCCAAGTGACACCTAACCAATCTAGGAGACACCACTCTCCAAAAGGTAATAGATGGTGTGTTGATGATGACCTCCTTGCTCTTGTGCTTCAAATGATAGTCTCCCCAACACTCAACTCACTCTCATTGTCTCGGAGTAATGGGCCACGGGTAGCCTAACCCGAGTCCCTGAACCTTTCACGACTTCCGGCCGGCTGCACCCCACGAGACTCCAGAATGAAGCGCCGCCTTCTGGTGGCCGACTGGCTCAACCCCCAACACATAGGATTGGATTTGGTGGAAAGATGATTTGAGTGGAAAGAAACTTGGGGAAGGCTAGAGATCAAGATTCATATGGTTAGATTGGAATATCTTGGTCTCAACACATGAGTTGGTGGCTCTCTCTCAGAAAATGAGTAGTGGAAGTGTAGGCACGATCTGATGGCTCCCCCCCAATGAGGAGAGGGTGGAGGGGTATATATAGCCTCCAGACAAAATCTAACCGTTACACACAATATACCAAACTCGGTGGGACCGAATCAGAAAACTCGGTCGGACCGATCCAATACATAATGTGGCCGTTAGGAAATTTCGGTGGGACCGACATGTCAACTCGATGGGACCGATATCATTAGGGTTAGGGCATAACATAATCTTGGTTTGACCGATTGTACAAAGTCAGTTGGACCAACTTTGATAATAAGCTAACCAGAGAGTTTCTCAGGCAAACTTGGTGGGACCGATTCGCTCATCTCTGTTGGACCGAAGTGTTACAAAAAGGAAACAGAGAGTTTGCATTGCAGACTCGGCGGGACCGATCGCTCATCTCGGTTAGATCGAAACGTTACGAAGGGAAACAGAGAGTTTTCAACCCCATCTCGGTGAGACCGAGATCCCTATCATTGATACCGAAGTGACTAGGGTTTCTGGCAGTGGCTATGTCAAATGAACTCGGTGGCGCCGGATGGATCAAATTGGTGGGGCCGAGTTTGACTTTTGGTTTGGGACATATGTGGATATGAGAAAGTGGTTGAGGGCTTTGGAGCATATCACTAAGCATTTTGAGCAAGCAAGCCATTAAGCAACACCTCATCCCCTTTTAATAGTATTGGCTTTCCTATAGACTCAATGTGATATTGGAACACTAAAAATAGAAAATGTAGAGTCTTGGACTTTAGAGCTTGAGCTAATCTTTTGTCCTTAGCATTTTGAGGGGTCCACAATCCTAATCCATTCCATGCAAATCATTGAACTTTCCTGAAATATTTATCTTGAAATGGCATTAGTTCAATGAGCTATATGTTGTTAATCATTACCAAAACCAACCAGGGATAGTTGCACTTTCAATCTTCCCCTTTTTGGTAATTGATGACAACATATAGATCAAAGCTTCTACAAATGATAATAAGATTGAAATACATCATCGCTTTGAGAAGTATGTGACAAGAAAGAGCTCCCCCTAAATTTGTGCATTATTTAAAATTTGCTTTGGACTGCAAATGCACAATGTGTTAGGATCATGGGTCACTCTTCCACGTCACATACATCTTGGTGGAGCGCTAAAAAATGATAACAATTGAAAACATGCACTCATCACCAAGCAAAGTGAATGATCATGAATGGATATAAGGGATAATATCATTCAAGCACACATTAAGGTAGCATATGATCAAACACATGATCATCCAAGTATCTCACAAAAGACATAATGTATCAAGCAAACACACAATAAAGTTCAACCAAATAATGTGCAAAGAGAGACAAAAACAACACTCTGTCTCGAAGACTATGATCTATACATATTTCTCCCCCTTGGGCAACAAGTTACCAAAAAGTTTAAAATATGCATAGTGCTATGTGTCTCTCGGGCTTGGTCTTCATGAGGTGGTGTAGAGATGACTCCAAGGACAAAGGCTTCTGTAGATGTAGCTAGAGCTGGTGGAGTGGCTATTGTGGGTGGCACTGAAGTTGTGGCTGCTGGTGCAGATATAGTGGCTCTAATATCAGGAACATGCACTGTAGCAGACCTCTGACCTCTTGGCACTCTTGTGAAAGCATCTATAGTATACTTTCCTTTCTTCTCCTCTACTTCCTCCTAGAGTTGCTCAACTACTGACTGAATCTCAGTTACTTTGACATCAAGATCATAGAATTTCTGTTTAATGATCCTCTCCAAACTCTCCTGATTTTGAGTTAGGGTGGCCAAACCCTTCTCACTCCTCAAGGTGGATTGGATCAGATATCCAAGTTGATCTTGTTTACTCTTTAAGAACACCTGAGATGCCTCTTCAGCACTTGGCATCTTTGCAGTTTTCTCTGCCTTTGTCTTCTCTCTCTTCTCATGTGCTTGCACTCAGGAAGGATCTTATCCATGACAACAGTGTTATCCTTAAAATCTGGCGTGAGAGGTAAATGCTCCTTGTCCAACAAATAAGTGTCTGTGCCCATCTTGGAATTGATGAGCACCTGAATTTGTGGAGCATATCCACAAGACCTCTTCTGATCTGCAGCTGTCCTCTTCATTGTTTCCACAATCAGACTCATCACTTTGAACTTCTGAGGAACATCAAATATGTGCAGCAAGTTGATGGAGTGTCCTCTTATCATTCAGTGATCTCCAGACTTGGGAAAAAGAGTATGCCTCTGGATGGTATTGATTGTAGGCAGGCCTAACAATAAGTGCTTTACTGAACCAAGCTTGTGAGTTTCCAGGTCTGCATCAGGAATTTCCTTGTACATACTTGCCATTTAGTTATGGTATTTCTTATTCTTGGCATACACATCCAAGTCATCCTCATGAGCTTCTGGGGCATTTATCAATCTGGCCCATTCATCAACAGTGGATTGGTACCAAGTAACTTCTAACATCCATACAATTCTGCCATCAGGATAGAAGTGAGCAGTGGAGTAAAATTGCATGATCAGCTCATCATTCCACTTAGTGAGCTTCTGGTAAACAAACTTGTCCACACAAGCCTTGAAGCTATCATAGACACCTGGGAAGTGATCTTCATTTTCTCTAATGTTTGTCCAGTCAACCCGTCTCATGTCACATACTATTGGCTTCTTGTCAAGCAGAATAGTCTCATAGAAATCTTATTGTTCCTTAGTGTGCAACCTATAATCCATAGCAGTTCTTCTCCTTACAGCATATGGGTCATTTTTCTTCCAAAGTCTCAGACATGCATCCTTCCTGATGCTCATGTCCTCTGCCATAGGATGTGTATCATTGTGGTCTGGAATCTTTGGTTTGAGCTTCCTTAGCATTTGGGCTTCAACTTCTTCTTCTTCAACTTCAGGCACTAGGGCCTTGTTCTTCTCCTCAGTAGGAATGTTTCTTGTACTCCTCTTGGGTGTAGTCTTGGTGGCTAGAGCAGCTGCTTTCGGAGCAGGTTTGGGCTTAGAAGCAGCCCCTGACTTAATTGCATCTCCCATTAGCTTTCGTGCCTTAGGTGCTGGAGCAGCATCCTCTTCCTCTTCAGAATCTCTCATCATAGAGGGCTTGCCAATGATCCTGGCAGTGGTGTTCTTGACCCTCTCTTTCCTCTTCTTCCCTTCTACAACAGTCTCTTTGGGTTCAGAGGGGGATCGAAAGTATGTCTAGAGGGGGGGTGATTAGACTACTTGACCAAATCAAAACTTAACCTTTTCCCAATTTTAGTTCTTGGCAGATTTTAACAACTTAGTAGAACTCAAGCAATCTTAACACAATTCATGCAAGCATGCAAAGAGTATATAAGCAGCGGAAAGTAAAGCATGCAACTTGCAAGAATTTAAAGGGATGGGATTGGAGTGTGCAAATGCAATTGGAGACACGGATGTTTTTGGCGTGGTTCCGATAGGTGGTGCTATCATACATCCATGTTGATGGAGACTTCAACGCACGAAGGGTAACGGCTGCGCGAGTCCACGGAGGGCTCCACCCACGAAGGGTCCACGATGAAGAAACCTTGTCTATCCCACCATGGCCATCGCCCACGAAGGACTTGCCTCACTAGGGTAGATCTTCATGAAGTAGGCAATCTCCTTGCCCTTACAAACTCCTTGGTTCAACTCCACAATCTTGTCGGAGGCTCCCAAGTGACACCTAACCAATCTAGGAGACACCACTCTCCAAAAGGTAATAGATGATGTGTTGATGATGAACTCCTTGCTCTTGTGCTTCAAATGATAGTCTCCCCAACACTCAACTCACTCTCATTGTGTCGGAGTAATGGGCCACGGGTAGCCTAACCCGAGTCCCTGAACCTTTCATGACTTTCGGCCGGCTGCACCCCACGAGACTCCAGAATGAAGCGCCGCCTTCTGGTGGCCGGCTGGCTCAACGGCCGGCTACCAGAGGACGGTCAAGTACTAGCTGACGACACCAAGACAGGCCGACTCCTAGCCAGCGGCCTCTAGAGAGGCCGTATTCTAGCAGGAGGCCCCTGACGCCCTCAGAGTCTGTGCCCCTCATCAAGAGGACAAGATAGGGTGAGGCTACAGTGAAGCCCATCACCCCCGAATCCTGGGTTTGGCATGGCCATAGTGCCCCATACAGGCGGAGATCTCTGCACGGTGCAGCACTGTTGCCACTCTACCCCTAATTTCACCCCTGCCAGGCGGGGCCTGCTCCCACGACGGCCTGTCGGTATGGCTTGCCGACGGTGGGCCCTACCAAGCAGCGAGGGCCTGGAGGGCGGCAAGGCCTGGCCAGTCGGCTCCATGGGGATCCAGCTCCTGGCGGTCAGCCGGATCCTTCCTCGAGGCACGTGCGCCATTAACCAGACTAGACATGGCAAGGCTATAGTGACCTCCCACCAGGCGGCTGGACTGTAGCCATGATTTTCCTGACCAAGTGTGCGTCATTAGCATCAAGGCTACATTGATCAGGCACCAACCAGACCCGCCAGCGGTGGAGGCGGTCTGTCGGCTCCGTACCAAACCAGTCGGCGGGGCCCACTAGGCGGCAGGCCCCAGCATCCGGCGGAGAAGCCGGCGACCAGAGACACTGACAGCCGGGTCCTACACCCGGCCAAGTTACCATTATACCCCTGGGGGGTAGGCCTATATAAACCCCCCAGGGCACCCATGCAAAGGGTTCCCAACCTGATAGAACTAGACCTATACATAGAGGGAGAAGAGAGCTAGCCCTGCCTCCTTTTACCTCTAGCATACAGCTCAAGGAGCACCATTGTACTCACTAGTGCCTTAGTGATCATGCGGAGACCCCGCAGAGCAGGACTAGGGGTGTTATCTCCTAGAAGAGCCCCCAACCTTGGTAAAGTGCACCGGCGTTCGTGTCTACGCCTCATCCCGCTTCCAGGCACCGGTGACGTTCTACTCGCTCCCACCATGATAAGCCATCCCTTGGCATATGTCGCACCCAACCCCCGACATTTGGCGCCCACCATGGGGCGAGGTGTACCATCATCTGGAGACCTGTTCTGGACGGGAACCTTGTCCTTCCTGGCGAGCGTAGCCACCCAGAACGCCCAACAGCGTCAGCACCGACGTGTTGCATGATGCGGAGATCACCTGCACAGCAAGCTGCCTCGCCGACCTTGTTGGTGAGATCCGCCTCTCCGACGAGTCTGCATCTGACGCAGGCACAGACTACCCTCAGAGACGCCTTGTCAGCCTCCTTGACCAGCTCCACGTCACCAGCAAGACAGCTGTGGACTTGGAGTCTGTTGGCTCCACCGACCCGATGATCATCGACTCCGACACGGCGTCGCTTGATGCATTCCCCACCAATGTGGTGGTCTACGACGAGCCGCCTCCTCGCGAGCACAGCGGCGGGAGCACCGTCACGGAGGTGCTTGTCATTAATAGTGGCGAGCACTCGAATGGATGTGTTTGAGACCCACTCGATGCGGTGCTGCGAGACATGTCAGCGCCCATCCCAGAAGACGCAGACGCTGAAACGCTTGAAGCACGCCGCGTCCAGCTCGTCGAAAGTGCCAACCGACTGGCTAGCATGTGACGCCTCTCGGAAGCCTACCGGCGTGAGATGGACCAAGCCATCGGCGGCATGCCAGCTCCTAAGGGGCCTAGCCACATCGGCTTGATCCGGCAGCATGGCGCGACCATCGCCGGCATGTTCGGGATGGATCATCCCATCTACGCCATGCCTGCGGAGAACATACGAGCTACCCAAGAGGCAGAAGATGAGCTAGACAAGCTCAAGGGCGACGAGCGTCACCACATGACGGAGTGCGTCCAGCAGCTCCTCGACGCGAGCGCCGAGCAGCAAGAGGTCGGCTGCCGCACCGAAGCGCCCATCCGGCGAACTGATGATCCGCCTCCTCGCCAGGATCATGGCGCAACTTCCCGGACATCGACTAGTGGTGTCCGTGGTAGAAGAGGCAATGAGCCGGCTGCCAGCCGCAGTCAGACTCGCCTCTCCATCGAGCGTGACGCAGAAGGCCGCCCCTGAGATGTGGAGTGACAAGGCGATCCGCCCCCTCCTCTGCCTCACGAAGAAAGGCATCACACCCCGCCGCCTGTCACGCAACCGACACTCGGCGACCACCTTAGCTGCCGAGAAGGAGTCGGGGAGAACGACGCCCACCACCAGATTGACCGCCTCAATCGATCCCTGGCGCTAGAAGAAGAAGACGCGTTGGGCCCGCCCTGTTTCGACCCTCGAATCCGAGATGAGCCCTTCCCTAGAGGGTTCACGCTTCCAAGAGATACACCCAAGTACACCGGCTCCGTGAAGCCGGAGGACTAGCTGGACGACTACTCCATGATCGTCAGCATAGCGAATGGCAACAAGCGCGTTCCTGTGAAGTACGTCCTGCTCATGCTCCAGGGCACGACCCGGACATGGCTCAACAGCCTGAAACCCCACAGCATCAACAACTGGGTTGATTTCACTGAAGCCTTCATCCCCAACTTCACCAGCACGTACAAGCGGCCTCCCAAGCCCTGCCAGCTCTCCTTGTGCATCCAAGGACCCAGTGAATCAACACGCGACTACCTCACGCGGTGGGCCAAGCTGCGCAACTCTTGCGAGGGTGTGCATGAGGTGCAGGCCATCGAATACTTCACCGCCGGGTGCCAAGAGGGCACCCTCCTCAAGCACTGACTTCTCTGCGACGAGCCGGCGACCCTCGACGAACTACTGATCATCGCAGACAAGTACGCCACGGCCAACTCCTCCATGAAGGCGGAGATCCAAGTCGATGCATCCGGCAAAGTGGCTCCTCAGGCTCCTCAGACCCTGGCTGGTGACACCAGTCGGCGATAGCAACCGAATGACAACAAACGCAAGGCCACGCAGCCGGCTGCCACAAGCCGGCAGGTGGCAATAGTAGAGGACCAGTAGCCGGAAGGGCAACCTCCACCCAAGCATCAGAAGGGCGGCGAGCCCAATTGGTTACCTGCCTTCTCGTATGAGCAAACTCTTGACGCACCTTGCAAGTTCCATAGTGGCGCAAAGACGTCCAACCACACCACTCGGAAGTGCCATTGGCTCACCCGAATCGCCAAGGGACATGGACTCCTGCCTCCTCCGCCTGCCGGCCCGCCGCCTCCTCCACCCCAGCAGCCGGCGGTTCAACCAGCCGGTGCCATACAAGATGAGTATCCTGAGGAGCATGGAGCCTATGTCGTGTTCACCAGTGTGGCAGACGACAGGCGCAGCAGACGGCGACAGCAACAAGAAGTACATGCGGTGGCGTCAGAGACCCCAGAGTTCATGCATTGGTCTGAGAAGCCTATCGGTTGGAGCAGGGCTGACCACCCGGAGGTGATGCCCTCTCCTGGCTCTTATGCCTTGGTCTTAGATGCCACCTTCGGCACAGAGAGGCGGGCTGCTCGTTTCTCCCGAGTTCTGATAGATGGCGGCAGCAACATCAACATCCTGTACCGTGACACTATGGAGAAGTTGGGAATCAAGCAGAAGCAGCTTCACACCAGTCCGACTGTATTCCATGGCATAGTTCCTGGCCTTTCCTGCTCACCAATCGGCAAGACCCAGATTGACGTTCTCTTCGAAGACAAGATCACTTCCACCGAGAGCCAGTCTGGTTTGAGGTGGTGGACCTTGAGAGCCCCTACCATGCGCTACTTGGCCGGCCTGCTCTCGCCAAGTTCATGGCGGTCCCCCACTATGCTTACCTCAAGATGAAGATGCCAAGTACCAAGGGAATCCTAACTATAGTCGGAGACTACAAGAAGTCATCCGCCTGCGCTGCAGATAGCAGCCGGCTGGCCGAGTCCCTTGTGATGGCAGCTGAAAAGCAGCTCCTTGACCGGGTTGTGGCGATGGCAGGCAAGCAGCCGGAAATTTCTCCCATCCCTAAGGAGTCGGAAGTTGAGAGCTCATTCAAGCCGGCAAAGGAAACAAAGAAGATACCTATGGACCCGGAGCACCCGGAGAGGCATGCTATCATAGGTGCAAACCTTGACAGCAAATAGGAAAGCGAGCTCATCGATTTCCTCCATGAGAATAGGGACATCTTCGCATGGTCTCCCAAAGACATGCCGGGTGTTCCGACAGATTTCGCCGAGCACAAACTACATGTCCGACCTGACGCCAAGCTGGTCAGGCAGCCCTTGCGCCGCCTGTCGGAAGAAAAGAGAAGAGTTGTTAGAGAATAAATATCCCGGCTTCTGGCAGTCGGCTTCATCATGGAAGTATTTTTCCCAGAGTGGTTGGTGAACCCAGTTCTTGTGCTGAGGAAGAATAAGGAGTGGCGCATGTGTATTGATTATACCAGCCTCAATAAAGCTTGCCCCAAAGATCCCTTTGCTTTGCCAAGAATTGACCAAGTGATAGACTCCACATCCGGAAGCGAGTTGTTGAGTTTTCTGGATGCATACTCAGGGTATCATCAGATCAAGCTAAACCCGGCCGGCAGGCTGAAGACCACCTTCGTCATGCCATTCGGAGCCTTCTACTACTTGACCATGATGTTCGTCTTGAGAAATGTCGGTGCCACGTTTCAGCTTTGCATGTAGAAGTGTCTCCTCAAGCAACTCGGCAGAAACACCCATGTTTAAATGGACGACGTAGTGGTGAAGATGGAGAAGCGTGGTATGTTGCTAGAAGACCTCAAGAAGACGTTTGAGAACTTGCGTCGATTTCAAATCAAGCTCAACCCGGAGAAAGGTATCTTCGGAGTACCAGCCGGCCATCTTCTCGGTTTCCTGGTCTCAGAGCGCGGCATAGAGTGCAACCCCGTGAAGATCAAGGCCATCGAGAAGATGGAGGTGCCCACCCGACTGCTAGACGTGCAGAAGTTCACCGGTTGCCTGGCATCCATCAGCCGTTTCATCAGTCGGCTGGGCGAGAAGGCTCTTCCCCTATACCAGCTCATGAAGAAGACCACTTTTTTCGTGTAGAACGACAAGGCGGACAAAGCTTTTCTCCATCTCAAGAATATGTTGACCACTCCTCCTATCCTGGCGGCTCTGACTGATAAGGAGCCCATGCTCCTCTACATCGCCGCTACCAGTTGGGTGATCAAAACAGTCATAGTGGTGGAGCACAAGGAGGAGGGCAGAGCACTACCAGTCCGGAGGCTGATGTATTACCTAAGTGAAGTGTTGTCTACCTCCAAGCAGAACTACCCCCACTATCATAAGATGTGCTATGGTGTGCACTTTGCCGCCAAGAAGCTGAAGCCTTACTTTCAAGAGCACCCAATTAATGTTGTCTGCACTGCTCCGCTTGCTGAGATCATTGGAAGCCAAGATGATTCAGGTCGAGTGGCCAAATTGGCCATAGATCTGCCCCCCTACACCATCCACTACCAGCCTCGCACCGCCATCAAGTCACAAGCACTAGCCAACTTCCTCGTCGACTGAGCCGAGACCCAGTACCTGCCGCCAGTGCCAGACTCCACCCATTGGCAGATGCACTTTGATGGTTCAAAGATGCGCACCGGTTTGGGAGCCACATCGTCTCACCTCTCCCAAAGGCGACAAGCTCAGATATGTGATGCAAATTCACTTTGCTGCCTCCAACAAAGTAGCTGAATACGAAGCACTCATACACGGGCTCCGGCTTGCCAAGGAACTTGGCATTCGCCGGATCCTGTGCTATGGTGACTCCGACTTGGTGGTCCAGCAGTCGTTGGGTGACTGGGACACCAAGGATGCAAATATGGCAAGCTACCGCTTCCTCGTGCAACAACTCAGTGGATACTTCAAAGGGTGCGAGTTCCTCCATGTGCCAAGAAATGATAATGAGCAAGAAGATGCCTTGGCACGGACCAGCTCCACCCGGCAAGCCATACCAGCCGGCGTTGCCCTACAACGCCTCCTCAAGCCGTCTGTCAAGCCGTCGCCAGAATCAGACTCCATCTTCATGTCGTCCCCTCCTGAAGCAGTCGGATCCGACTCGAGGACCCCAGCAGCCGGCGCGGGGACTTTGGCAGGCAGATCGGGGACTGTAGCAGTCGCACCCGGCCCGGGAACTTCAGAACCCGACCCGGGGACTGCAGCAGTCGGCCCGGAGATTTCTCCGACTAAGCAAGCGGCAGCCGACTCCAACCCGCCGCCTCCTGGCCCAACCGCCCTTGTGCAAATTGTAGTCGTGACAGTTGAAGAAATAGCAGCGCCTTCATGGGCTCAGCCCATCCTCAAGTTTCGGGTGAACAAAGAGCTGCCGACTGATGAGATCTCGGCCCGACAAGTGCAATGACGGGCAGCAGCATACACCATCGTCAACAGAGAACTAGTGAGGCGCAGTGTCACTGGTGTGTACCAGCGCTGCGTAGAGTCGGAACAGGGCCAAGCAATCCTCAAAGATATCCACCAAGGCGAATGTGGTCACCACGCGGCTTCAAGATCACTTGTTGCCAAAGCTTTCCGCCATGGTTTCTTCTGGCTGACTACTCTAGAAGACGCCAAAGACTTGGTCCAGGAGTGTAAGGGGTGCCAGAAGTTCCGCTCCAAGCCACATCTACCGGCTTCTGCACTCAAGACCATTCCCATTGCCTGGCCCTTTGCTGTCTGGGGGCTGGACATGGTGGGGCCATTCAAGACGGCCCGCGGCGGCATGACTCATTTGCTTGTCACTATGGACAAGTTCACCAAGTGGATAGAAGCAAAGACAATCAAGAAGTTGAATGGGCCGGCTGCTGTGACTTTCATCGCTGACATCACCACTCGGTATGGCATAACACACAACATCATCACCGACAACGACACAAACTTTGCCAAAGGAGCCTTGGCTCGTTTCTGCGCGACACATGGCATGTGACTGGACTTTGCGTCCGTTGCCCATCCGTAGTCAAACGGCCAAGTGGAGCGAGCAAACTGCCTCATTTTGTCCGGCACCAAGCCCCGACTGGTTGAGCCTCTAGAACGTTCGGCCGGCTGCTGGCTCGATGAACTGCCAGCCGTCCTCTGGAGCATACGCACAACTCCGAACAAGTCAACTGGCTTCACGCCTTTCTTCCTCGTCTACGGTGCTAAAGCCGTCATCCCGACAGATATAGAATTTGACTCCCCTCGAGTCACCATGTACACCGAGGAGGAGGCCAAAGAAGCATGAGAAGACGGCGTCGATCTGCTGGAAGAGAGCCGGTTGTTGGCACTCAGTGGGTCTGCCATCTACCAGCAGAATCTACGCTGATACTACAATCGGAAGGTCAAGCCAAGATCCTTCCAGGAGGGAGACCTTGTGCTCCGGCTGATACAGCGAACAGCCGGCCAGCACAAGCTCTCGGCACCTTGGGAAAGCCCTTTCATCATCACCAAAGTGTTGGGCAATGGTTCCTACTACTTGATCAATGCTCAAAAGCCCAGAGCACGCAAGAGAGATGACTCCGGCAAGGAGATGGAGAGGCCGTGGAACGCAAACCTCCTCCGAAGATTTTACAGCTAATGCAAAAAAATAAAGGCGACGGCCTAGGGAGCAAGAGAGGGGTCCGGCTGGACGGCGGAGTCGGTAGCACCGGTTGGTGGAACGGACGGTTGGACGGCGGAGTCGGTAGCGCCGGTTGGTGGAGCAGACGGCTGGTCGATCTCCGCCTGGTCGCCTCCAGCAGCTGTCGGCGTGCTGGAGCGCGGATCGTTGCTCGAGGTGCGGTCAAGCTGAGGATGGTTGTCCGCTCTGGCCTCTAGCGTGTCTTCTTCGATTTCCTCTCCCTCCTTGTCCTCTTCCTCGTCGCTGGAGTCGATCACTTCATCCGAGTCCTCGCCGTCCTCCGGGTTCAGCCCAAACCACTCTAGTGGCGCCTCGGCGCCATCATCAACCATCTCCGGGATGAAGACGCTGGTGTTGGTGTAGTCAGCGATCGCCGCCGCCCGCTTGAAAAGATCATCCTCCACCGCCACCAACTCCTCCTGCGCCTCCAGCCAAAACGTGGTCAACTGGGATAGATCTAGCCCAGGGTACCACGCCTTGACAAACTCCAAAGCTCGACACGCTCCAGCCCGGGCCGAGGAACCCTTCCAAGCATCTAGGCGGCCGGCCGCCACCTCCAGCCAGTCGGTAGTCCGACTGAGAGTACGCGGAGCCGGCATGCCTAACCAGAGGGCGGAGACCGCCTGGGCCCCGACGCGTTGAAGATGGCACAGCATCCGATGAGCCGGCCAAAGTCGGGCCTGGATGTTGAGAAGCTGCTCGCTAAGGGTCCGGGGGGCATCGGCAGCAATCTGCATGCCTTCTGCCCTCCGCTCCTCGCGATAAGCCTCAATGGCCTAGTTTGCGGCAACGGAGTGGCCTGGGAAGAAGTCTTCTCGAGTGGAGAGCAAGGAAGCCAGAGGTTAGAAGCTAGCAGTTGGCCTGAACGGAGGCCGGCTGCTTAGAGAAAGAAAAAAGAAGAAGCTTACCGTCGACCATGTCCTCAATATTGCCAAAGCCGGCGGTCAGCAGCGCCTCTTTATTGTCCCAGGCAGAGCGTTCGGCCTCAAACTCAACGAGGAGGTTGATATCTTTCGCCTCCGCCTCCTTCTGAGCCGTTTGGAGAAGCTCCGCCTGCTCCGCCAGTTGCGTGACCAGCCGGTCATGCTCCTAGGCTAGCTTTGCTGCACTCTGCCTCCTTGGCGTGCAGCATGGTGTTGGCTTCGCCCAGCTGCTGCTGCAGGGCGGCATTGGCCCCTACAAAGAAAGAAGAAGAAAAATACGTCAACAGTCAACAAGGAATGAATACAGTTGTCGGGGAGATCTGGCCCGACTGCTCAGCAGTCGGCCCGAATCTCCGGGACTACAGCCCACGGGTGCACTATCGCGCCCCGCAGAGAAAGAAATCATCAACGGTCAACAAAAGAAATGAAGTTGCCGAGGAGATCCGGCCCGACTGCTCAGCAGTCGGCCCTAATCTTGGGGACTACAGCCCGTGGGTGCGCCAGCGCACCCCCACAGAGAAAGAAAGCGAAAAACTTACTCCGGCTCTCTGACAAGTTGGCGGTCTGGCTCTCCAGCTCCCGGATGCTAGAGTTGAAGGTGGCCGCGCGAAGGTTATGATAATCCTGCAATAGGAATATCAGACGAAGTCAGCACTCGGAGCTTGCGAATTAAAGTTCCGAGTCGCCTGCGCAGCAGCCAGCCCGAAACTTGGGGACTACACCCAGTGGGTGCGCTAGCGCGCCCGCACCAAGAAATAAAAAGACTAAAGACAAAGAAGCAAGAAACACACCCGGATGGCTGCTCGCGAGTCCAGGAACGCCTTGTTGCACCACTTGAGAGAGTCAGCTTCAGCTCGGAGCTTGGCCTGGACGTCAAGGGCCGTCTGGTTCAAGGCTCCCATCCTGCCTCCACACACCCAGCCGGAGGGCGCGGCGCTGGTCGCCTCGGTATCTTGGACCGACGAGCTCGCGGCGCCGGTTTCCAGCGGTCGCGGTGCTGAGACCGCCTTCACGAGGCGACGGCGCACGGGTGTACGGGCATCAAGAGTTGGGCCCATCACCACCCCGTTCCCGGCTGGTGGCGCCGACAGGGGGGGCGGCTGCTTTTCTTGCGCCCCGCTAGATGGCGGTGGCTGAGGCACGACCACGTCCGGCATGGCGACATCGCCGTGTTCCCTATCCATGGTCGGGTGCTCGTCGCCGGCTCCCCTAGTCGATGCCAGAAAACTCTGGTACAGGCGGAGTGGAGTTCAGGGGAGCGACGAGCAGCGGCTCCTGGTGGCGCGCGGCTTCTGCGAGTCATTCCTTCGCCGCGGCATCAGCCTCTGCCTCCACTAGCTTCTTCAGCGTGGCAACCTCCGCCTTGTCATCCTCCGCCTTCTCCAGGCGGGCGGCTTCCTGCTCCTCACGCACCTCCCACGCGTTTCGCTCTGCGCTTCCCGGGGGTCGGCGGCTAGATCGATTCACCAGGTGGTGGTTGACGTCTCCGCTGACCTAATGACAGAGGCGGCGGTCGACTTCTTGAGGGAGAGTGGGGCCCTGACCCAAGAAAAATAAAGCAAAGAAATTTTAGGCCGGATCGGCGAGAAAGGGAAAGCATAAGGGAAAATACTTACATCGAAACCATGGGTTCTAGAACTTGGCCACCTTTGACGCGGCCTCCTTCCGCCTGGTCGCGGCGTCCGGGTTCTTGGGCTTCTTCGGCACACTGCTGAAAAGGGCGGCACCCTGTTTTCGCTTGCGCTTGCCGCCTTTAGCAGACGGCTCGGTGGAGGGGTCTTCTCCTGCGTTGGAAGCGCCCCGTGCGGGGCGCGGCTTGTCTTCCTCATCATAATCGTCAGGCCAAGTCTCGATGCCGTCCCCTTCTTCGGAGCCGCCTGATCCATCGCCGCTGCCTATGGCATCGTCCTCCAAGGCGGCCGCCCCCAAGTTGGGGCCGTCCACATCGCTCACCTCCCGGTCCGGCTGGTAGTTTCCACCCGGCCCCACGATGGCGGCCGTCACTGGATACATGTAGATCTACATCCCAAAGAATGACCACTCAAGACCAAAACCAAGACCGAGGCAAGTACTAAAGAGGAAAAGCTAAGAGACTTACAGCAGGCGGCGGGTTGTCGCGGGAGTATGGCCGCTTGCCGAACTGCCAGGACTTCTCTGGCACCTTGAGGTCGGTGATCTCGTTCACCATCCGGGTCACCTCGGCAGTCGGCATGTCCCTCATGCACATCCGGCTCGGGTCGCGGTGCCCTCTCATCCGACAGATCAGATGGGGCCGGCCTTGGAGCGGGAGAACTCGACGCTCGATGAATGTGATCAGCAAGTCAGACGCCACGAGACCCTCCGCCTCCTTCAACACTCGGAGCCGGTTGATGGCGGTGGCTGTGTCGTCCGACATGGGATTCGTCTTATAGCCCCAGTTGGCCCGAGGCTCGGCCGAGGGGCGGCCTCATAAGGTGGCAAGTTGATGAAGTCGACTATCGGATCGACGTTCTCCATATAGAAGTAGGATTGCTACCACAGTTTCACCGACTGTGAAAGCTAGATGATGGGGAAGGCATTCTTCACCGACAACAGGCGCACGGCGACGAAAGCACCACACTGGGCCGACTTCTCCTTGGTGGATGTACCCAGTTTGGTGTAGAAGAAATCTCCCCACAGCTCGATGGTGGGGAGGATGCCGAGGTAACCCTCGCACGCCGTGACAAAGGCGGATAGCAGCATCACGGTGTTGGGCGTCAGATGGTGCGGCTGGAGGTGGTAGAACTCCATGAAAGAGCAGAAGAATCCGCTCGCCAACAGGCCGAAGCCGTGGAGGAAATGCGAGCGAAAGACGACCTGCTCGTTCCCCTGCGGCACCAGCGAGATCTCCTCCCGCGGCGGCACCCACATCTTGACGAAGGCCGCGTTGGGCATTCGACGCGTGGCCCGGAGGAAGGGGAGGTGGTCCTCGATCACCACCGAGTCATCCCAGTCCCCTTCCTTCTCGCGCGCCATGGTGTCCGAGCGGGGCTGCGTGGGAAGCTTCGGGCGAAGAAGCTCAACGACGGTGAGCTGCGGCGGCGCTACGGCGGGGCGCGGAGACACAGCGGTAGCAGAGAAAGAAGAAGGAAAGAATGGGGAGGAGGGCGCGAGTGCTCCGCCACTCCCCTTCCTCCCCCTACTTATAGCCCTCGGGTTGCGAAGCCGAGGGGGCGGGACGTGGGATCGTGGGATTAACTGCGCACACGACCCCACGACCTCCCGATTACTTTGCAGAGTTAATGTGTAGTAACTCCCCTGGGAATCACAACCGCCCGCCTCGGGCGCAGCAGATCCACCCGTGTGCCGAGGCCTGGTGGTGGCGGGCCCGGCCTACTGTGACGTCCCATCAAGAGCGTGGGTCGGCAGGCTGGAAGGGCTTACGTGCGCCGCGTGGCCAACCTGCGGCCGACGGCAGGCCTAGGAAGCTTAGTAGGCACACCGCCTGGTTCCCGCCTTGGCGTTCCTTAATCGACTAGCGAACTCGCCTTGTCAAAATCGGCTCCCGGCAGCCGGTGCGTCAGGAGGCGGACCGAGCGTTTGGCCAGAGCACAACAAGGAAGGAAACTGCTGAGGCTTCTCGGCTTGTTAGCCACGACGCCTCTCCAGCTTCGGGGACTACTGTTGGAGTAATGGGCCACGGGTAGCCTAACCCGAGTCCCTGAACCTTTCACGACTTTGGGACGGCTGCACCCCACGAGACTCCAGAATGAAGCGCCGCCTTCTGGTGGCCGGCTGGCTCAACGGCCGGCTACCAGAAGACGGCCAAGTACCAGCGGACGGCACCAAGACGGGCCGACTCCTAGCCGGCGACCTCTGGAGAGGCCAGCCCCTGACGCCCTCAGAGTCTGTGGCCCTCATCAAGAGGACAAGACAGGGTGAGACTATAGTGAAGCCCGTCACCCCCCAATCCTTGGTTTGGCGTGGCCACAGTGCCCCGTACAGGCCAAGATCTCCACACGGCGCGGCACTATTGCCACTCTACCACTGACGTCACCCCTGCCAAGTGGGGCCTGCTCCCACGACGGCCTGTCGGTACGGCTTGCCGATGGCAGGCCCTACCAAGCAGCGAGGGCCGGGAGGGCGGCAAGTGCCGTGGTTCTAAGTCTGACAGTAGTGTAGGGGGGCACTAAGGGAGAGGCAAGATCCTAGCTATGGAGTAGTTGTACACGCAAGAGCTTTACGAGTTCAGACCCTTCTCAGAGGAAGTAACAGCCCTACGTCTCGGAGCCCGGAGGCGGTCGACTGGATTATATGCGTATGAGTTACAGGGGTGCGAACCCTTTACACTGAGGAGGGAGTGGCTTATATAGAGTTCGCCAGACCCCTCCAGCCCTCAGTTATGCAGGGTTTAAAGTACATTAAGACCGGGGGTTATTGGTAACGCCCACATAAAGTGATATGAAGACCATAAAGGCTACTTAATGACAGACCGTTGCGTGCAGAGTGAATTTAGATCTCCTGGCCGTCGAGTGGTTATCTTCATGGTTGAGTGGTTATCTTCATGGTCGAGTGTCCTCGAATCAATCGAGTGGAACACCTCTAGGTCGACTGACAGGTGGTTTCTTCTAGAGATGTCCTTGGGTAGGGTAGTTTGGACAGGTCCATGACCCTACCCTAGGTACATAGCTTCATCATTAGCCCCCGAATGGATTGAGGTTTGAGTGGGGAAGGAGTTGAAAATTCTTCCGACCCATTTCTCATGCTATGAGTATGTCTTGTCTAGGATCAATGAACTTTAGGTGACAACATCAACTTCTTTTTCAGTCGCCTTGATCCATTCTATCTGTCGAGTGAAGTTTTCACTTGGAGAGCTCTGAGTGACAGAGTGGAGGAGATGTTCCGCCTGACGAGCTGTTCTGCAAGCCGCGGATTTTGTGGGATTCGAATTTTGGGAAGCGTGCGGGACGGGGCGTAGCCGCAGCAATCGAACGGGATAAGGCAGGGACGCCTCAATCTCCGTGCCACCTTTTGCGCCAAGTATTGCGCACCGACTGTTGCGGGATTTGACAGGATCGTCAGGGCCTACATGTCAGCCACTCGGAAGCAGCCTTATATAAAGCGCCGGACGGGGGTTTTTCAACAGTGCGTCCTCATTCCCCCCTCTTCTCCAAATTTCTCCGCCGCGTTCGCTTCTGCCTCAGTGTCACTGCTCCGTGTGTGCTGCGCCAGCGACGATGGTGAAGGAGAAGACGGCGGCCCTGGAGCGGGCGAAGAAAGCAACGGCGAAGGCGAAGGGGAGGGGAACCAGTCGGAGTGGCTCTTCATCGAGGATCGGCCTGCCGCCGGGCTGGATCCAGGGCGACTGGATCCACTCAACAATTAGTCAGGCGGATCTCGACGACCTGGCTGACGGAGGGCTGATCCCCCATGGATCGGCGCGGCTCCCGGGGAAGGAGTGAGAGCTGCAGCCTCAGGAGGGTGAGTGCGTTCTTCTGGCCACCCACGTCGACCGTGGGTTTTCTCTGCCGCCCCACCCTTTCTTTCGGGGGTTTCTGAATTTCTTTGGGGCACTACTCCACCACTTCACACCCAACACCATAGTGTACCTCGCCGCCTATGTGTCTTTGTGCGAGTGCTTCTTGGGTTGCCGGCCTCACTGGGGTCTCTTTAAGCACATCTTCACCTGTCGCTCCCAGATGGTGAAGAAGGCAAATCAGAGTGACGAGAGGACTCGTGTGATTCAGATGTGTGGGGGCCTTGGGATCCAGTTGAGAGGGAAACGTTCTTTTCCGACCATGGTTTTGCCCGACTCCGTCCGTGGGTGGCAGTCGACTTGATTTTACTGCAAGGACCAGCCGACGCCAGGGCAGTCGACCGGGTTCCCTCTCTTTTCCATGGAACGAGTGAGGAAGCCCTCCTCTTTGAAGGTGAAACCGGAGGAGAAGGCGCAGGTGAGGGTGATGGTCGAGAGTGTCGTGCAGCTCATCCGCGACGGGGTGACTGGTATGGACCTCCTGGAGGTCTTCCTCCGGCGGCGCATCCAGCCGCTCCAATTTCGAGATCATCCTATGTGGATGTATTCTAGAACTGAGGACACTAGTCGGATCCACCCGGAGGAGATCGACGATGCCACGCTGGAGGGGTGGATGGGAAGCATTAACGGGAACAAGGACAACCCCCGAGGAGCCAGGAGGGTCGTTCCACTCGACCAATCATATGAAGTTGACAAGGTCCAATTCTACATTTCTGACTGCGATTCTGTTTTTTCCATTCTGTCTGCTTGAAATCAACAGACTGACTTTTGTCTTGTTTGATGTCTTCTAGGCCACGACTGAAATGTACTCGATGCCCAATGGGGTGTAGGAACAAGCCGAGGAGGGAGAGGCGAGTGGAGGTGAAAGTGAAGAGGAGGAGTGGCAATCTGATGGCGAGGGGGAAGAAGATGAAGACGGCTCCATCGAGGAGGAGGAGGAAATGGAAGTCGATCCTCCTCGCACGGAAAGGCGATCCAAGCTCGCCCACGACCCCGCGAGGGAGCATGGCAAAGCGGTTGCGCCTGTTGTGCCGTCAACAAAGCGCCCTCGAACGGCCTCTCCGGCGCCGACTGAAAAAGCGCCGAAGCATCTGCGGGCGGAGTCATCAAAGCCACTGAAGGCCTTGCCCAAGATGAAAATGGCCATTACCACCATCTCCGGGTAACAGTAGGATTTGTGTTTCCTTGTTCAGCTCGAGCGAACTTCCGGTCGACCCATCGACTAACCGACTGGTTTCTGAAATCTGCAGTGCTGCTACCTCCGAGACCTCCGCCAAGGACGGCGACCAAAAAATGGAAGACATTGTCACCTCCAACCCTGGTACGTTCTCTTGTAGTTTTCGCTTTTGGTCGATTGGATCTTCGTTTCCAACTCTGGATTTATCTTGCAGCTCCTCGTCACGTCACTGATCTCCGTGATGACGATGACGAGGTGCCCCTGAGGGCGAGCAAGAATAGAAAGGCTGTGGCTGGTAAGGCCACTCAGACTGCATCAGCACCTGAGGTACTGGTTCAAGAAGGTGGCGACATCGCTCGGCATTCTGTGACCTTTGCTGTGCCGCTGACGAGTGCCCGTCCTTTGTCGTCGACTGCTGAACCGACCTCCCTTTTCGCCACACACCACGTCCCAGAGGACCAGGCGGGCGCTGCTAAGGAGGCTATACGCCAGGCGGGGATTATGATGGAGCAGGTGAAGGCGATCCGGGAAGCCAGCCAAGCGGCTTATGATGCAAGCTCAGCCCTTCAGAGGAATGTCCAGGTCAGTTGGTAACCGCCTGTTCTGTTAGGATATGTTATCTGAAGATTTTCTTTCCAAAAAAAATCTTTGTGTCTGTACACCCACTGGGTGTGTCGATTGGGTTTGTAGACTGGTGGGGGCACGCTGAGTGCACCCACTGGGTGTAGGCCCCGAGACTATGGTGGACTGCTGGCAGTCGACTGTAGTCTTTGTAGTTGAAATTTCTTCACTCGGTCTGGTCGGACCATGTCGAGTGGAACATTAGGACCCATGGGGGCACGCTGAGTGCACCCACTGGGTGTAGTCCTCGAGACTATGGTGGACTGCTGGCAGTCGACTATTGTCTGAAGAACTCTCTCTTTCCCCCCTTTTTTTTGTAGATTATGATGAGACCATAATCTCTTTGTTCCTTTCGGTCGACTGATCGGATCGAGTCGGTATAACTAGTGGGGCCACGCTGAGTGCACCCACCGGGTGTAGTCCCCGAGACTACTGTTGAATATTTTGATTCAACTGTAGTCTTAGAAATGTTACTGTTTTTCTCTTAGTCACTTGGAAGCAACCTCTCTTTGATGTCTGTCGACTGACTCTTTGCAGCAATCTTGCGAGCTCGTGGCCCGTTATACTGAGTTGGAAAAGAAACATATCCAGCTCGACCTTGACTTGAAACTTGTTCAGGAGAACTTTCAGAAGGCGAAGGATGAGGCAAAAGGTACGATTGGTGAGAACTCGACGACTGTTTCCATCCTTCTGCACATTACTGATTCTGACCTCCTTGTCATTTTGCAGAAAAAACGAAGGAGGCTCTGAAGAAGAAGGACAAGGAACTTGCTGAAGCGCAGAAGGTGTCTCTGGACAAAACGAAGCTTGCGGAAGAGAAGCTGGCTTCAGTCGGCAAACTTGAAGAAGAGAACATCAACCTGAAAGCTGCTCTCGACGCGGCTAACAAGGAAGTCAGCCGTCTGAAGAACGACAAGATTGCTCTGAGTGACAAGGCTAGTGAACTGGTGGGGAAGAAGAATGATCTGGAAGCTTATCTGGGAGGGCTCTCCAAGAAGTTGTTCCTCATGCTTGAAGGTAACCTTTCTCACTCGACTGACTTCTCGTCGTTGATTCGTTGCGTAACTGCTTGTTTATGTTTGACTTGTGTGTACAGAATTTTGCCAAAATTTTGAGGAGGAGACCAGTCGAGTGGAGACAGGCCTGGATCCCATCAACTCTCCTGTGAAGGATGACGCTGCCATGAACATGCTCCGACTGGAGTCACGAGTCGCTAGTGTGGTTGACTTTCTTGCCTTACTGAAGGTTGTGGTGTCGCGAATCAACACGACACTCTGGCCAGGGAAGACGCTTCAGAACGACCTCGAGTCTTTGGTGGCTCAACTGAATGAAGTCCCAAGCCGAGTGCAAGAATGGAAGAAGTCTTCTGCCAGGTGCGGTGCTGATGTAGGTCTGTCTTTAGTCCGTGTTCACTTCAAAGATGCACGAGAGGAAAAGCTGGCATCCCTCAAGGTGGCCACTACCAAGAAGCATGACTTCCGATCCTTCATGGAGACATTCATTGCTACTGCCACTCGGATTGCTAATGGAATTGACCTAGACGAGTTTGTCGCGCCTTCCAGTCCTCCACTGGAGGAGTAAAAAACTTCTATGCTTGATGCCTTAAATTTTCCTTGGAATGCCGAGTGGTTTTTGTAACCGATAAACTTTAACAGGCTCGATGCCTGAGCACTTCTCGATACGTATGATGCTATCCGAACTTGGGTTTGTGGTTGAATATGTTTGCATTTGTCTTTGAACGAACATTGTTCTTCGCTCGGAATATATTTTTGTGCTTGGGACGTGCTCTTGCAGGTTGGAGCACAGATTTCAGTCGACTTGCTTCCTTGAGGCCCAGGATGAAGCGCACATTGTATTTGTGCCGAAGCTCGAAGGAGAATGTAGCAGTCGACCTGCACATCGCCGTCCTTGCAGAGCGCGCGTTGTATTTGTGCTGAAGCCCGGAGGAGAAGGTAACAGTTGACCTGCACCTCGTCGTCCTTGCGGGTCGGAATGATTTTCATACTTAGGCGAGTGCTGGACTGCAGCTAAGCCTCCGAGTGTGAGGCAGACTCACCACTCGGTAGGATTTGAAACACTTAGGCGAGCACTGGGCTGCAGCTAAGCCTCCGAGTGAGAGGCAGATTCACCACTCGGTAGGATTTCAAATGCTTAGGCGAGTTCTGGACTATAGCTAAGACCCCAAGTGAGAGGCAGACTCACCACTCGGTAGGATTTTAAACACTTAGGCGAGCACTGGACTGCAGCTAAGCCTCCGAGTGAGAGACAGACTCACCACTCGGTAGGATTTCAAATACTTAGGCGAGTACTGGACCGGAGCTAAGCCCCCGAGTGAGAGACAGACTCACCACTCGGTAGGATTTCAAATACTTAGGCAAGTACTGGACCGCAGCTAAACCCCCGAGTGAGAGACAGACTCACCACTCAATAGGATTTCATATACTTAGGCGAGTACTGGACCGCAGCTAAGCCCCCGAGTGAGAGACAGACTCACCACTCGGTAGGATTTTTATTGCTTCTCATTGTGTTTGTGTCATAACTCGAAGGAGAAGGTAGCAGTCAACCTGCACCTTGTCGTCCTTGCGGATCGGAATGAATTTCACACTTAGGCGAGTACTGGACTGCAGCTAAGCCCCCAAGTGGGGGGTTTGCTCACCACTCGGTAGGATTTTTAAACACTTAGGCGAGTACTGGACTGCAGTTAAGCCCCCGAGTGGGAGGTTTGCTCTCCACTCGGTAGGATTTCAAACACTTAGGTGAGTATTGGACTGCAGCTAAGCCCCCGAGTGGGAGGTTTGCTCTTCACTTGGTATGATTTCAAACACTTAGGCAAAACGGATTCGCAGCTAAGCCCCCAAGTGGGAGGTTTGCTCTTCACTCGGTAGGTTTTCAAACACTTAGGCGAAACGGATTCGCAGCTAAGCCTCTGAGTGAGAATCTTGCTCGTCACTCGGCAGGAAATTTTTTTACAAACTTAGGCGAAACGGATTTGCAGCTAAGCCACCCACTGGGGGATTTCTTACATAAGCAAAAGCAGCAACAATTAATGGGAAAATTATAACACTTGTGTCTTTGATAGATAAACTACAGGAATACTTTTATTACATCTCATCCGAGTGAGTACTTAAGTGTAGAAGGGGCGGAGCAGATCCGCATTCCAAGCTCGTGGCTCGTCAATCTGGCGATCGATGTTATAAAGACGGTATGCTCCATTGTGGAGAACTTTGGTGACGATGAAGGGGCCTTCCCAAGTAGGGGAGATTTTGTGTGGCTTCTGTTGGTCCACTCGGAGGACCAAGTCTCCTTCTTGGAAGGCTCGGCTCTTCACATTTCTGGCGTAGAATCGACGCAAGTGTTGCTGATAGATGGTCGATCGGATCATGGCCATCTCTCTTTCTTCTTCCAGAAGGTCGACTGCATCCTGCCGGGCTTGCTCTGCTTCGACATCAGAGTAGAGATCGACTCGCGGTGCATTGTGAAGCAGGTCACTTGGCAGAACCGCTTCAGCTCCATAGACCAGAAAGAATGGAGTTCTCCCAGTCGACCGAGTTGGGGTAGTCCTCAATCCCCAAAGAACTGATGGAAGTTCGTCGACCCACGCGCCTGTTGTGTGCTTGAGATCACGCATCAACCGGGGTTTCAGTCCTTTGAGAATTAGGTTGTTTGCTCTTTCTGCTTGTCCATTCGATTGGGGGTGGGCGACTGAAGCGTAGTCGACTCATGTGCCTTGAGAAGCGCAGAAGGCTTTGAATTGATCAGAATCGAAATTTGACCCATTATCGGTGATGATGCTATGCGGAACTCCATATTTGAATATCAATTCTCTAATGAAGCTCATGGCAGTGCCAGCATCAAGATTTTTAATAGGCTTGGCTTCGATCCACTTGGTGAACTTGTCGACTGCCACCAGTAAGCCGCTCCTGCCAGTTCTCAGTGGCCCAACCATATCTAACCCCCAAACGGCGAAAGGCCAGACGATTGGAATGGTCTTCAGGGTTGAGGTGGGCTTGTGCGACATATTGGAGTAGAACTGACATCCTTCACACTTGTCAACTATCTCCTTCGCCATTTCATTTGCTCTGGGCCAGTAAAAACCTGCTCGGTATGCTTTAGCCACGATAGTCTGAGAGGACGCATGATGGCCACATGTCCCCGAGTGGATGTCGTTGAGAATTATCTGACCCTCTTCCGGCATTATGCATTTCTGACTGGCTCCAGTCGTGCTTTCTCTGTACAACTGTCCCTTCATGATAGTAAAGGCCTTGGATCGACGGACGTTGTGTCGAGCCTCTTCTTCATTCTCTGGAAGCTCTTTCCTTAGGATATATGCGATGTAAGGCACTGTCCAGTCAGGAGTGATAACCAAAACTTCCATGATCAGGTTGACCACGGCTGGAACCTCGACTTCAGTCGGATCTGTGGCACTTTTCGGCTGCGGGGCTGCTTCAGTGAAAGGGTCCTCTTGAACCGACGGCGCGTGGATATGCTCCAAAAACACACCACTGGGAATGGCTTCTCTCTTGGAACCTATCTTTGCCAAATCATCGGCTGCTTGATTCTTCAGTCAGGGTATATGGTGAAGCTCTAACCCCTCGAATTTCTTCTCCAGCTTTCTTACTGCATTGCAGTAACCAGTCATAGATGGGCTTCTGACGTCCCACTCCTTCATCACTTGGTTAACCACCAAATCTGAGTCACCATAGACCATGAGGCGACGGACACCGAGTGAAATGGCCATACGCAACCCGTACAAAAGTGCTTCATATTCTGCTTCATTGTTGGAGGAATCAAAGTGAATCTGGAGTACATATCTGAGTTTATCTCCTCGGGGGGAAACCAACACAACCCCAGCACTAGAACTATTCAGCATCTTAGAGCCATCAAAGAACATGGACCAGTGCTCTGAGTGAACTTGAGTCGGCAGTTGCTGTTCAGTCCACTCGGCGAGGAAATCTGCTATTGCTTGGGACTTGATAGCTTTCTTTGCCTCAAATCTGATATCCAGGGGAAGGAGTTCAATCGCCCATTTTGCCACTCGACCAGTTGCATCTCTATTGTGCAGAATCTCTGACAATGGGGCGTCGCTGACGACTATAATGGTATGGTCAGAGAAGTAGTGAGCAACTTTCTTCGTGGTCATATAAATCCCATATATAAGCTTCTGATAATGAGGGTATCTTTGCTTCGATGGGGTCAGGACTTCAGAGATGTAATATACTGGGCGCTGAACTTTGAAGTCTTTCCCTTCTTCTTCCCGCTCGACCGTAAGTATTGTACTGACGACTTGTCCTGTGGCTGCAATGTAAAGCAGCAAAGGCTCTTTGCTGATCGGGGCAGCATGTTCCTTCAAACATTCTGACAAACACTCGGGAAAGATCTTCCCACGTGTAAATGTTGTTGGGTGTCAACTGATTCAACCATGCTCTGGCTGATCCCTCCAACATAAGAGGCAGATGTTTCATGGCCACCTCGTCATTTCCGCCGCCAATCTGGACAGCCACTCGGTAGTCTTCAAGCCAAGTATCATGCTTAGACTCACCATTGAACTTACTGACTCTAGTCGCCAACCTGAAGTTGGGGGGAATCACTGTGGCCCTGATGGCTCTGCTGAAACACTCTGGTCCTGAGACATGCACTCGGCTGCTGGTGGGTACATCTCTGTCGTGACCCTCTCTGTGAGCTCTGTTCCGGTCGACCAGACCTTGAACGATGATGGACCTCGCATCAAAGCCTGGTTCCCTAGGGTAGACTGGAATCCTTCGCCCACCACTGTGCTGGCGTCTATCATCCTGCTGTCGAGGTGCGTAGGATCCACCCCTTGGAGGAGGGGTGGGCACTCGACGTCGATCATCGCGATCGAATTGGCGATCATACTGCTCACAGTTCTTGTAATGATCGTGCCGGTCTCCACGCCCCTCACGCCTCGGGGGCGATCTGGGGCTATGAGCTGACTGGACCGTATTCGCAGCAACGGATCTGCTGTGAATCCTGTTCCGCGACTGTGATATAGCAGAATTTTGATCTCCTGCTGCCCGGAGCAAATCTCTGATCTGCATCAAGCCTCTGCCAGCCTCTGACTGGGAAGGCTGAATTGATTCTGCTATACGGGCTGCAGATGCTAAATTCTGAATCGGAGTTCGATATACCTGAGTCAGTGGTGGAAAGAGCTGACGTCGACTGGAGTCCGGGACCCGTTGCCGTGCACGCTCGTCGAGTGCTCGCTGAAGGTTCTCCAGTCGAGTGCGCTCAGCCAAGTTGGCCAAGCGCGCGTCTTCTAAGGCGCGAGCCTCAGGGGTTTCTCCAACGATAGGAGTGTGAAGTGCATCCATGTCCCGGCAGCGAAGTTCTTCCCTCTGTAGCGAATTGAGGGGCTCGGGGAGGTATTCCTCATGGGCGTGTGATTGATCGCCTCTGCCATCACCTCCCTCGGTGCTGGGAAAGCTAGGGGGACCATGTGGTCCATTGACCATCAGGACCTCCGCCGCCGGATCACTGCTGTCGCACTCGGATGCAGTCTCTGTGGAGCTAGTCGACAGGTCGAACATGCTGTAGAAAGATTCATCGGGCTCGATTGCCGTGACTTGGGCGGTGGTCGATTGGCGAGCCACCGTGTGCCTCACCCACCGCTGAAGCCTCGACTGACTGGAGTGCTTGCGCCGGCAGGAAGCAGGGAGGGAGGATGACACGAAAACCGGTCAATACTGGGTCGACGGTTGCCGCAGGAGGATGCCGCGGACGCACGCGCGAAAGTGCGACACTCCGTGGACTGGGAGCGCGTCGACATTGAGCGGAGCCTCCTGAAGTCAGGCAGAGTCGTTGGCGACGAACGTGAGCGCGCCGAGACGGATCTCACGGCCCTCAACCAAAACTCCACCTGAAACCATGATGAAGGAGATCGGAAAAAATTGCAACTGCTCCAATAAGTCGCTAAGGCACCTGCCCCACGGTGGGTGCCAACTGTCGTGGTTCTAAGTCTGACAGTAGTGTAGGGCGGTACTAAGGGAGAGGCAAGATCCTAGATATGGAGTAGATGTACACGCAAGAGTTTTACGAGTTCAGGCCCTTCTTGGAGGAAGTAACAGCCCTACGTCTCGGAGCCCGGAGGCGGTCGACTGGATTATATGTGTATGAGTTACAGGGGCGCGAACCCTTTACACTGAGGAGGGGGTGGCTTATAAAGAGTTCACCAGACCCCACCAGCCCTCAGTTATGCAGGGTTTAAAGTACATTAAGACCGGGGTTTACTGGTAACACCCACATAAAGTGCTATGAAGACCATAAAGGCTACTTAATGACAGACCATTGCGTGCAGAGTGACTTTCGATCTCCTGGCCGTCGAGTGGTTATCTTCATGGTTGAGTGGTTATCTTCATGGTCGAGTGTCCTCGAATCTGTCGAGTGGAACACCTCTAGGTCGACTGACAGGTGGTTTCTTCTAGAGATTTCCTTGGGTAGGGTAGTTTGGACAGGTCCATGACCCTACCCCAGGTACATAGCTTCATCAGCAAGGCCCGGCCAGTCGGCTTCATGGGGATCCGGCTCCTGGTGGTCAGTCGGATCCTTCCTCGAGGCTCGTGCGCCATTAACCACACTAGACACGGCAAGGCTACAGTGATCTCACACCAGGCAGCGGGACTGTAGCCATGCTTTTCCCTACCAAGCATGCGTCATTAGCATCAAGGCTACAGTGATCAGCCACCAACCAGACCCGCCAGCGGTGGAGGCGGCCTGTTGGCTCCGTACCAGACCAGTCGACAGGGCCCACCAGGCGGCAGGCCCCAGCAGCCGGCGGAGAAGCCGGTGACTAGAGACACTGACACCCGGGTCCTACACCCGGCCAAGTTACCATTGTACCCCTGGGGGGTAGGCCTATATAAACCCCCTAGGGCACCCATGCAAAGGGTTCCCAACCTGATAGAACTAGACTTATACATAGAGGGAGAAGAGAGCTAGCCCTGCCTCCTTTTACCTCTAGCATACAGCTCAAGGAGCACCATTGTACTCACTAGTACCTTAGTGATCATGCGGAGACCCTGTAGAGCAGGACTAGGGGTGTTATCTCCTAGGGCCCCGAACCTGGGTAAAGTGCGTCGAAGTTCGTGTCTACGCCTCATCCCGCTTCCAGGCACCGGTGATGTTCTACTCGCTCCCACCATGATAAGCCATCCCTTGGCATATGTCGCACCCAACCCCCGACACATAGGATTGGATTTTGTGGAAAGATGATTTGAGTGGAAAGAAACTTGGGGAAGGCTAGAGATCAATATTCATATGGTTAGATTGGAATATCTTGGTCTCAACACATGAGTAGGTGGCTCTCTCTCAAAAAATGAGTAGTGGAAGTGTAGGCACGTTCTGATGGCTTCCCCCCGAATGTGGAGAGGGTGGAGGGGTATATATAGCCTCCACACGTAATCTAACCATTATACACAATATACCAAACTCGGTGGGAGCGAATCAGAAAACTCGGTCGGACCGAACCAGTACATAACGTGACCGTTAGGCAATTTCGGTGGGACCGACATGTCAACTCGGTGGACCGATATCATTAGTGTTAGGGCATAATGTAATCTCGGTTTGACCGATTACACAAACTCAGCTGGACTGACTTTGATAATAAGCTAACCATAGAGTTGGTCAGGAAAACTCAGTGGGACCAATTCACTCATCTTGGTTAGACCAAAATGTTACAAAGGGAAATAGAGAGTTTGCAACCCCATCTCGGTGAGACCGAGATCCCTATCGGTGAGATCGAAGTGACTAGGGTTTCTGGCAGTGCCTATGTCAAATGAACTCGGTGGTGCCGGATGGATAAAATAGGTGGGGCCGAGTTTGACTTTTGGTTTGGGACATATGTGGCTAGGAGAAAGTGGTTGAGGGCTTTGGAGCATATCACTAAGAATTTTGAGCAAGCAAGCCATTAAGCAACACCTCATCCCCTTTTAATAGTATTGGCTTTCCTATAGACTCAATCTGATCTTGGATCAATAAAAATAGAAAGTCTAGAGTCTTGGACATTAGAGCTTCAGCCAATCTTTTGTCCTTAGCATTTTGAGGGGTCCACAATCTTAATCCATGCCATGCAAATCATTGAACTTTCCTGAAATATTTATCTTGAAATGGCATTAGTTCAATGAGCTATATGTTGTTAATCATTATTGAGGGAGTCCTGGATTAGGGGGTGTCTAGATGACCAGACTATAACCTTTGGCCGGACTCCTAGACTATGAAGACACAAGATTGAAGACTTCGTCCCGTGTCTGGATGTGACTTTCCTTGGCGTGGAAGGCAAGCTTGGCGATACGGATATGTAGATCTCCTCCCGTTGTAACCGACTCTGTGTAACCCTAGCCCTCTCTGGTTTCTATATAAACCGGAGGGTTTTACTCCATAGGACAAACAACAATCATACCATAGGCTAGCTTCTAGGGTTTAGCCTCTCTGATCTCGTGGTAGATCTACTGTTGTACTACCCATATCATCAATATTAATCAAGCAGGAGTAGGGTTTTACCTCCATCGAGAGGGCCCAAACCTGGGTAAAAACATCGTGTCCCTTGTCTCCTGTTACCATCCGCCTAGACGCATAGTTCGGGACCCCCTACCCGAGATCCGCCGGTTTTGACACAGACATTGGTGCTCTCATTGAGAGTTCCTCTCTGTCGTCATCTTTAGGCCCGATGGCTCCTCCGATCATCAACAACGATGCGGTCCAGGGTGAGACTTTTCTCCCCGGACAGGTCTTCGTGTTCGGTGGCTTCGCACTGCGGGCCAATTTGCTTGGCCATCAGGTCAGATTTGGAAGTTCGAACTACACGGCTGACGTCCGCGGATACTTGATCTTCGACGGGTTCGAGTCACAGCCGAGCGCGCCGCATTGTCACGATGGGCATGATCTAGCTCTGCCGCCGAACAGTGCCGAGGAGGCTGCTCCAGTGTCCGCTCCGACCCTTAGCTCGGAGCCGACTGCGCCAATCGAGGACGGGTGGCTGGACACCGCCTCGGGGGCTGCAATCTCTACGGCGATCGAGCCGATCACTAGCCTTGTCCTTTGCGAAGCTCGTGACTCCAAGGTGCCGGACTCCTTTCCGGACTCCGAACCTTCCGCTCCCCTGTCGATTGAACCCGATTGGGCGCCGATCATGGAGTTCGCTGCCGCGGACATCTTTCAGCACTCGCCCTTCAGCGACATTCTGAATTCACTAAAGTCTCTCTCCTTATCAGGAGAGCCCTTGCCAGGCTATGGTCAGCAAGGTTGGGATGCGAACAACGAAGAAATTCAAAGTCCACCCACCACCCACTCCGTAGCCCCTGTCGATGATGCTCGACTTCAACTCCGAAGACATCGACGGTATGGACGATGATGTAGAAGACGAACAAGAACCAGCGCCTATAGGGCACCGGACAACCACTGAGGGTGTCCCGGATTAGGGGGTGTCCGGATGACCGGACTATAACCTTTGGCCGGACTCCTGGACTTTGAAGATACAAGATTGAAGACTTCGTCCCGTGTCTGGATGGGACATTCCTTGGCGTGGAAGGCAAGCTTGGCGATACGGATATGTAGATCTCCTCCCATTGTAACCGACTCTGTGTAACCCTAGCCCTCTCCGGTGTCTATATAAACCGGAGGGTTTTAGTTCGTAGGACGAACAACAATCATACCATAGGCTAGCTTCTAGGGTTTAGCCTCTCTGATCTCGTGGTAGATCTACTCTTGTACTACCCATATCATCAATATTAATCAAGCAGGAGTAGGGTTTTACCTCCATCGAGAGGGCCCGAACCGGGGTAAAAACATCGTGTCCCTTGTCTCCTATTACCATCCGCCTAGACGCACAGTTTGGGACCCCCTACCCGAGATCCGCCGGTCTTGACACCGACAGTGGTGCTTTCGTTGAGAGTTCCTCTGTGTCGTCACCTTTAGGCCCGATGGCTACTCCGATCATCAACAACGATGCGGTCCAGGGTGAGACTTTTCTCCCCAGACAGATCTTCGTATTGGGCGGCTTTGCACTGCGGGCCAATTCGCTTGGCCATCTGGAGCAGATCGAAATATACGCCCCTGGCCATCAGGTCAGGTTTGGAAGTTTGAACTACACGGCTGACATCCGCAGAGACTTGATCTTCGACGGGTTCGACCCACAGCCGAGCGCGCCGCACTGTCTCGATGGGTATGATCTAGCTCTGCCGCCGTACAATGCCCAGGAGGCCGCCCGAGTGTCCGCTCCGACCCTTAGCTCGGAGCCGACTGCGCCAATCAAGGACGGGTGGCTGGACGCCGCCTTGGGGGCTGCAATTTCTACGGTGATCGAGCCGAACACCATTCTTGTCCTTTGCGAAGCTCGTGACTCCAAGGTGTTGGACTCCTTTCCGGACTCCGAACCTTCCGCGCCCCTACCGATCAAACCCGATTGGGCGTCGATCATGGAGTTCTCCGCCGCAGATATCTTTCAGCACTCGCCCTTTGGCGACATTCTGAATCCACTAAAGTCTCTCTCTTTATCAAGAGAGCTCTGGCCGGACTACGGTCAGGAAGGTTGGGATGCGGACGACGAAGAAATTCAAATCCCACCCACCACCCACTTCGTAGCCACTATCGATGATTTAACCGACATGCTCGACTTCGACTACGAAGACATCGACGGTATGGACGCCGATGAAGGAGATGACCAAGAACCAGCGCCTATAGGGCACTGGAAAGCCACCTCCTCATATGACATATATATGGTCGACACCCCAAATGAAGGGAATGGCGATGGAACAACGGTGTATGACCCCTCCAAGAAGCAGCCTAAGCGCCGGCGTCAGCGGCGCCGCTCTAAATCCCACCAAAGCAAAAACAGCGATTCCGGCACGGCAGATAATAACACCCCGGACAGTGCCGAAGATAACCCCCTCCAGCAGGATTCAGCACAGGAGGATGGAGAAGCCAGCCCTCATGAGAGAGCGGCGGACAGGGAGGTCGAGGACGATAATTACATGCCTCCCTCCGAAGACGAGGCAAGCCTCGACGACAACGAATTTGTCGTGCCTGAGGATCCCGTCGAACAAGAGCATTTCAAATGCAGGCATATGGCCACGGCAAGCAGCCTCAAGAAAAAACAGCAGAAGCTTAGAGCTGACCAAGACTTTCTAGCCGACCGATGGACTGAAGTCCTTGCGGCCGAAGAGTATGAACTCGAACACCCCTCTAAGAGCTACCCAAAGCGCAGGCTGCTACCCCCATTAGAGGAGGAAGCACCTAAACCTACATCACCAGCGCACGATGCGGCCGACCGGCCACCTCGTGGCCGCGACAGAGAGGCCTCTCGGCCATCAACTCAAGCCGCACCCCGACGCCCCTATACCAAGGCATGGGGAAATGCGCCGGACCTGTGAGACATATTGGAGGACAAGGCAAGGAAAACAAGATCGATCTACGGATTGCGTGGGCGCCCCACGGCACGTGACGGTAACCGTCACGCCGGATATGGCAAACACGGCCAGGCCGAACACAGCAGCTCATTTGAGCTACGTCGTGATATAGCCCAGTACAGAGGCGCCGCACACCCACTATGCTTCACAGATGAAGTAATGGATCATCAAATCCCTGAGGGTTTTAAACCCATAAACATCGAATCATACGATGGGACAACAGATCCTGCGGTATGGATCGAGGACTATCTTCTTCATATCCACATGGCCCGCGGTGATGATCTACACGCTATCAAATACCTCCCACTCAAGCTTAAAGGACTAGCTCGGCATTGGCTTAACAGCTTGCTAGCAGAGTCAATTGGTTGCTGGGAGGACCTGGAAGCCGCATTCCTCGACAACTTCCAGGGCACCTAAGTGCGACCACCAGACGCCGATCACCTCAGCCACATCATTTAGCAGCCAAATGAATCGGCCAGACAATTCTGGACACGGCTAACCAAGAAAAATCAAATAGTTGACTGTCCGGACGTAGAGGCCCTCGCAGCCTTCAAACATAATATCTATGACGAATGGCTTGCCCAACACCTAGGACAAGAAAAGCCGAAATCCATGGCAGCCCTCACAACACTCATGACCCGCTTTTGCACGGGAGAAGACAGCTGGCTAGCTCGTAGTAATAACATGACCAAGAGCCCTGGTAATTCGGATACCAAGGACAACAATGGCAGGTCGCGTCGCAACAAACACAAGCGCCGCATTAACGGCGACAATGCGGAGGATACGGCTGTTAACGCTGGATTCCGAGGCTCTAAACCCGGTCAGCGGAAAAAGCCATTCAAAAGAAGTACTCTGGGCCCGTCCAATTTGGACCGAATACTCGATCTCTTGTGCCAGATACACGGCACCCCCGAAAAACTAGCCAATCACACCAACAGGGATTATTGGGTGTTCAAGCAGGCAGGCAAGTTAAGCACCGAAAATAGAGACAAGGGGCTGCATAGCGATGACGATGAGGAGCCCCGGCCGCCGAACAATAGGGGACAGAAGGGCTTTCCCCCACAAGTGCGGGCGGTGAACATGATATACGCAACCCACATCCCTAAAAGGGAACGGAAGCGTGCACCCAGGGACGTATATGCGTTGGAGCCAGTCGCCCCAAAGTTCAACCCATGGTCCTCCTGCCCGATCACTTTCGATCGAAGGGACCACCCCACTAGCATCCGCCACGGCGGATTCGCCGCATTGGTTCTAGACCCAATCATTGACGGATTTCACCTCACTAGAGTCCTTATGGACGGCGGCAGTAGCCTGAACCTGCTTTATCAAGATACAGTGCGAAAAATGGGCATAGATCCCTCAAGGATTAAACCCACAAAGACGACCTTTAAAGGCGTAATACCAGGTGTAGAGGCCAACTGTACAGGCTCAGTTACACTAGAAGTGGTCTTCGGATCCCCGGATAATTTCCGAAGCGAGGAGTTAATCTTCAACATAGTCCCGTTCTGCAGTGGCTATCCCGCCCTGCTCGGACGAACCGCATTTGCAAAGTTCAATGCGGTGCCGCACTAAGCATACCTCAAGCTCAAGATGCCAGGCCCTTGAGGAGTCATTACGGTCAATGGAAACACCGAATGCTCTCTCCAAACAGAGGAGCATACGGTGGCCCTCGCGGCGGAAGTACAAAGTAGCCTCTCAAGGCAATTCTCCAGTCCGACTATTAAATGTCCGGACACCGTCAAGCGCACCTGGAGTAACCTACAACAAGACCGCCTGGCACGTTCCGTGCAAGTGTAGCAGTGCGGCCCCAACCCCAGCCCTCACGAAATTGTGAAACCAGTACTACGTGCACATAATTATGCTCTGGAAATACCATGGGCATAAGGGGAGGGGCACAGCCACGGCACGCCCAAAAGGAGGCTCAACCGCACTAGGGGCTCCCGATTTTGTCATTACTTTTTTCTTACTTTCAGGACTCCATTCTTCGGAAGGCCTGTCCGGCAGTACAATCGCCGAACACATGATGCAACAGCCAGGGAGGTAGCAAGCTATGTCGAATGTACAGGTGGTCTCTTTAACGGGCTAAATACCTGTCTTACATAAAGTCCCACAGCTTGCCCTTGGAGGGGGACATGTCAAATAATCCCATCTCTTGCTTATCGCACTATTTGTATCGTTCTGCTTTCACAGCAGCCTTTTAATAAACAATACATAGCTCTTGTCTATTCTTGCATTCATTTTTTATGTAAATATGTTCAGTTATGACATTATGCAACCGTACACTTTGGTACGGCCAATACACCAGGGGCTTAAAGTACCCCAGAATATGGTGTGTGAAGTCCGAACACTCTCACGAGTGCGGCACCCCAAACTTATAGCACTATATGCATCGGCTCCGAATCATGTCTTGGGTCAATAGTTGGGTTTGCCCGGCTCCCATGTTTTGGTACCTTACGTTCTGCTATATCGGCTAAGGTATCGCTGGGAGAACTACTGCGATTGTGCCCCAGTTGAGCTGGGTTAAGCACCTCAGTAGAGAAAGCTAAAACTGATCGTCATGATAGGGCGAGAGTCGGTCGCTGTTCGAGAGGTTTTTCGAGTCCCTAAAGACTTATGCCGCTTAGAGCGAGGAGCTGGCTTTGTCTGGCCTAGGCGTGGATAGCGCCCCGAACTCGATCTTCCGAATACTAGGGGCTTCGCCCAAATTTAAAATTATAGAATTCTATGGCTAAGTGAGAGTGATAAAGCATTATAGTCTGATTGCCTTGTTCGTTGTGCTGAGCGCCTCCCTCGAAGGACCCAAGAATGGGAACAAGAGCGTTCAGGTTTATCCCAAACACCCCAGCACTCGTGGAATGGGGGTAGAAGCCGACGACTTGCATCTCTCATATTTAATAAACGGCCGCACAGAAGGTAATATTTTAAATTCAAAAAGCGTTGCTTAGCGCATATTAACAAGTTTTCAGCGCACAGGATAAACACGAGCGAGTTTACTCAAAAATTAAATCCTTGGAACATTCGTTCGCCACAAGGCGGGCACCCTTCAAGATGCCCTCATAATACATCTCGGGCCTGCGATGCTCCTTCCCCTCCGGTGGCCCATCTATCACCAGCTTCTCAGCATCCATCTTGCCCCAGTGAACTTTAGCACGGGCAAGCCTACGGGCGCCTTCGATGCACACGGAGCGCTTGATGAGTTCAAGCCATGGATAGGCATCCACCAGCCGCCTCACCAGCCCAAAGTAGCTCCCGGGCATGACCTCCCCAGGCCATAGCCGGACTATTAGGCCCTTCATGGCCTGTTCGGCTACCTTATGGAGCTCGACCAATTGCTTAAGCTTGTCGCTCAAGGGCACCGGGTGTCCGGCCTCAACATACTGGGACCAGAACACCTTCTCCGCCGAGCTCCCTTCCTCGGCTCGGTAGAATGCGGCAGCATCAGACACACTGTGGGGCAGATCTGCGAGTGCTCCTGGAGAGCTCCGGACTCGGGTAAGTAACAAGTAATTCACTTTCACGTGCTTGCTTTGCATAAAGAATGCCTTACCCGCCGCTATCTTCTTCATCACCTCAATTTCCTGGAGGGCCTTTTGGGCTTCGACCTTGGAGGATTTGGCGCTCTCAAGGGCCGAGGCAAGCTCGGACTCTCGAGTCTTTGAGTCAAGCTCCAATCTCTCGTGTTTCTTCACAAGAGCATCGAGCTCTTGCCGCACCTCCTCCACCTGTGCCTCCTGCTTTTCTCGCTCGGTGCGCTCCACGGCCGCATTTTCTTCGGCCTTGGACAGCACTTCCTTCAGGGTCGCCACCTCGGTTGTGGCCCCTATAACACCCACGTTGGTCCTATCACTATTTGCAACCAGGTATTTTTATATACTTACATAAGGTACTACTTACCTTCTTTGTCCTCGAGCTTCTTCTTGGCAAGGCCGAGCTCGTTCTCGGACCGCTCGAGGCTCTGCTTCAATATGTCGACCTCTGCAGTCAGTGCGGCAGAGGTCAGCAGCGCAGCCTGCATTCCCATATTGACACACTTATGTTAGACTCCTCCGTATATCTTTTTAGATCCTTAGTCCGGCTTTTCTTTCCGAACACCAAACTGAGCATCAGGGGCTACTGTCTATGCGGTAATATTTTTACATATCTTAAATACATACCTCGAAGCCTGTTAGAAGGTTGGCATAGGCTTCTGTCAGCCCGCTCTTGGCGGACTGAACCTTCTGGATCACCGCACTCATAATAGTGCGGTGCTCCTCGTTGATGGAGGCGCCATTGAGCACCTCCAGCAAATTATCCGATGCCTCCGGTTGGATGGAGGTCACCGGCGTCGTAGGCTTGCCCTTCTTACGAAGGGGCCGCCTGCCGGACTCCGGAACCACTGAAGGTTCCGTTGCAGCGTCCGGCCCCGGGCCGGACTTAGAGCCCTTTGGGGTTTTATCCCCTTTGCGCCTGGAATCTGGAAGGTCACCCTGCGGCGCCTCCGGGGCTGCCTCCTCCTGGCTCGTCCCCTTTTGGGACTCCACCTCGGCATCGTCCGTGGGGTGAGGGGAGGTAGTCGTTGGGAGTGAAAGACTATTCACATCCGACGAATCCAGGGATCCACTCGACGAAGCATCGAGCTGGGCCTTGGGCGGACTGCATGATTATGTTCGGTGTTAGAAGATACTATGCAGTGAAGGAACACCATGAGTTATTATGGTATCCGAATACTTACGATTTTGCTAGGGGCTTGGCCCTGGATGGCCACTCCTCTTCATCGTCGGTGTTGGTGGAGTAGTCCGAGAGAAGGGTTTTTCCCTTCTTGGACCCTCCGCCCCCCCCCTAGTTGGGGTGGCCTTCCTTTTCTTTCCTCCCCCCGTTGGAGGGGGAGAGGCCTCTTCTTCCACCTCCTCGCCTTCGTGGGAGGAGTGCGCTTCGGAGTCATCGGACGAGGAATCCGACACTACCAGGCACCGGGAACTCTTTCGAGTCCCGTGGCCTTCTTCTTGGCTTTTTCTCCGCCACCACGTGAGGTACCGGTACCAGCAGCTTCGCCAAGCGGGCATCTGCTGGGCCTTCGGGCAAAGGAGCCGGATAGTCGATCTGTCTGGACTTCTTCTGCCAGTCCTGTTAAAGGAATGGGAGCTTAGATCCCACATAGAGTCAAACTATGAAAAACAAGTACCCTGTAATGGGTAAACTAAGCTTACCGCGCTGGCTTGGCGCTTCGCGCAGAATCCGCGATCCTCGGTAATGGGAGGGTGAACCTCGGAGCTCTTGAAAAGCACCTTCCAGGCATCTTCGTGTGTTGTGTCGAAGAGCCTGGACAAAGTTTGGTGCTGGGCCGGGTCGAATTCCCACAAATTAAAAGCCCGTCGTTGACACGGGAGGATCCAGCGAAAGAGCATGACCTGGACTATGGTGACAAGTTTAACCTTGCTGTCAATTAGGTCTTTGATGCAAGTTTGGAGTCCACTCAGCTATGCCGAATTACCCCATGATAGGCCCGTCTCTTTCCAGGAGGTGAGCCGTGTGGGGATGCCAGATCGGAATTCGGGGGCCGCTGCCCATTCAGGGTCATGCGGCTCGGTGATGTAGAACCACCCCGATTGCCACCCCTTGATGGTTTCCACAAAGGAGCCCTCGAGCCATGTGACGTTGGCCATCTTGCCCACCATGGCGCCTCCGCACTCCGCCTGCTGGCCGCCCACCATCTTCGGCTTGACATTGAAGATCTTCAGCCATAAGCCGAAGTGGGGCTTGATGCGGAGGAAGACCTCGCACACGACGATAAACGCCGAGATGTTGACGATGAAGTTTGGGGCCAGATCGTGGAAATCCAGGCCATAGTAGAACATGAGCCCCTGGACAAATGGGTGGAGTGGGAAGCCCAGTCCGCGGAGGAAATGGGGGAGAAACACCACCCTCTCATGGGGCCTGGGGGTGGGAATGAGCTGCCCCTCATCTAGAATCCGGTGCGCAATGTCGTTGGACAAGTATCCGGCCTTCCTCAACTTTTTGATGTGCCCCTCCGTGACGGAGGAGGCCATCCACCTGCCTCCCACTCCATACATGGCTGGGGAAGGTTGAGGTGGGAAGTGCGAACTTGGGCGCTGGAGCTCGAGTGCGCGGAGATGGATAAGCAAAGGAGGAAGAAGGCGTAAATGGAAAGAGTGGATCCTTATCCCCTTATATGGGCGGACGAAACTATGTACCCCCACTAGCCTGGTAAAACTCGCTTATCTCCCAAGCGCCGTGATTAATGGCGCGGTTGGGTTACCCACGCCCGTATTGATGAGAATCCCCGAATAAGGGGACACGATCTCTGCTTTGACAAGACGTGCCAAGGAAACCGCCTCGCTAAACGCACTGAGATGGGACAGTAAAACGATTTGAATGATGGCTTGGTCGTGGCATGATGTCACACTGCGGAATACGTCAGCAGATTAGATTTATACAAATATTATTCTCTCTACGGTGGTATGTGGAACTTATTTTGCAGAGCCGGACACTATCCTTGTGTTCAAACATCTTCTATGAAGTATTCGGAGGAGGAACCCGCCTTGCAATGCCGAAGACAATCTGCACGCCGGACTCATCGTCATTGAAGCCTGGTTCAGAGGCTACTGCGGGAGTCCCGGATTAGGGGGTGTCTGGATGACCAGACTGTAACCTTTGGCCGGACTCCTGGACTATGAAGATACAAGATTGAAGACTTCGTCCCGTGTCCGGATGGGACATTCCTTGGCGTGAAAGGCAAGCTTGGCGATACGGATATGTAGATCTCCTCCCATTGTAACTGACTCTGTGTAACCCTAGCCCTCTCCGGTGTCTATATAAATCAGTGGGTTTTAGTCCGTAGGACAAACAACAATCATACCATAGGCTAGCTTCTAGGGTTTAGCCTCTCTGATCTCGTGGTAGATCTACTCTTGTACTACCCATATCATCAATGTTAATCAAGCAGGAGTAGGGTTTTACCTCCATCGAGAGGGCCCGAACCTGGGTAAAAACATCGTGTCCCTTGTCTCCTATTACCATCCGCCTAGACGCACAGTTCGGGACCCCCTACCCGAGATCCGGCGGTTTTGACACCGACAACCACCTCATCTCACGATGTATACATGGTGGACACACCTAAAAGAAACGACGACAAGGAACAAAGGGGCGCAACGAGGGATCGTCCCCTTGAAAAGCAGTCAAAGCAGTGGCATAAGCGCCGCTCCAAACCCCACCTCGACAGATACAGCAGCCATACAGACCCAGCCACAGAGCAAGATGAACTGGCGGACGACGAATATGCCATCGAGCAACCGTTCAAATAGGGAAACTTGGGTAAACGAACCGAACAACCCGTCCCCGGTGAACATAATAGTTTGGGCGACCTCACGCCAGACAAGTTGCTGGAGTAGAAGAACCTCCACAAAAGGCTCGTCGCCACTGCGCATAGCTTGAAAAGCAGAAGCGGAAGCTCAAAACAGCGGAAGATGCACTCAGAATTAGATGGGGCAAAGTACTCAACACCGCAGACAAATACAGCTACAGTCGCCACACAAAGAGATATTTGAAGCGAAAATTACTGCCGGAATTTGATGAGGAGGCCTTAGAGCCCCCGCAATCAAAAAATAAGGAAGCCACCCAGTCGGATAAACAACCCCATGGCCAACATAGAGCGGAAAAGGGCGCCGCACACAAGACGGCACGCGATCCGCTCAAGGATTCGCATTAAAAAGACGGCCCAGCCAGATCTATCTACGGGCCAAGAAAGCAAGCTCCAGTAAGCAATGCAATGCAACAAGTATCCGAACATCACGGCACACCCAAATATAGGGGTGCTGCACACCCCCTATGTTTCACCGATGAGGTGCTGGACCATGAATTTCCAGCGGGATTCAAGCCCGTAAACATAGAGGCATACGATGGAACAACAGACCCTGGAGTCTGGATTGAGGATTATATTCTCCACATACACATGGCTAGAGGAGATGACCTCCACGCCATAAAATACTTACCCCTCAAGCTCAAAGGGCCAGCCCGGCATTGGCTTAAAAGCCTTCCCGAAAACACCATCGGAAGTTGGGAAGAGCTCGAGGATGCTTATCGGGCAAATTTTCAAGGGACCTATGTCCGACCTCCGGATGCAGACGATCTAAGTCATATAACTCAACAACCCGGACAGTCAGCCCGAAAACTCTGGAACAGATTTCTTACTGAAAAGAACCAGATAGTCAACTGTCCGGACGCCGAAGCCTTAGCAGCTTTCAAACACAGCATTCGGGACGAATGGTTTGCCAGACACCTCGGCCAAGAAAAACCAAGAACAATGGCCACATTAACAAGCCTCATGACCCGCTTTTGCGCAGGAGAGGATAGCTAGTTGGCAAGAAGCAGTACCAGCGACCCAAGTACATCCGAAGTTAGGGATGGAAATGGGAAAACGCGACGTAGCAAGGACCAGCGGCGGACCAAGGGAAACAGCCCGAAGAGCACGACAGTCAACGCCGGATTCAAAAGCTCTCGGCGGAATCAGAAAAAGCTGCCCCTTAAGGATAACAGGGACGAGCTATCTAACCTAAAAAAAATTCTGGACAAAATATGCCAAATCCACAGTACTCCCGGGAAGCCTGCAAACCATACCCACAGAGATTGTTGGGTCTTCAAGCAATCCGGCAAACTCAACGCCGAACACAAGGGGCTCGACATACCAAGCAAGGACGATGACGAACCCCACAAGCAGAGCACCGGAGAACAAAAGAAGTTCCCACAAGAAGTGAAAACAGTAAACTCACTTCACGTGACAAAAGGGAAAAACAGAGATACGTGCCATACGGCCTGTCCCGGAGGAGTCCCGCCACTGGTTGTTAAAACCAATCACCTTCGACCATCAGGATTACTCTAGAAGTATCCGGAACGCAGGCTGGACTGCCTTGATATTAGATCCGATAATTGACGGACTCCACTTTACACAAGTCCTAATGGACGGCGGCAGTGGTCTAAACCTGCTATATCAGGACACAATCAGCAAAATGGGGATAAACCCAACAAAAATTCGCCATGGCAACACATCCTTTCAAGGGGTAACGCCAGGCCCAGATACCCATTGTACGGGTTCTCTCCTGTTAAAAGTTATGTTCGGCTCCCCCGACAACTTCCGCCGCGAAAAGCTAACCTTCCACATCGCCCCATTTACAAGTAGCTATCAAGCACTACTGGGACGCGAAGCTTTCGCCCGCTTTAATGCAATACCGCATTATGCATCCCTTACGCTTAAAATGCCCGGTCCGCGAGGCATCATCTCATTAAAGGGAAATATCGAGTGTTCCTCGAGCGCGGAAAACTGTGTGGCTGCCTTGACAGCCACACACTAAACCAGCTTCACTAATCAAAGCACTTAAACAGGTCATGCAGACCCCGGACATGGCTAGACGAGTCCGGCGTAAACATACAAGGGATTACTAGCCGCATACCCCCGTACAAGGGGCTCCGCGTGTGTACAAGAAGAGACAATAAAGCTCAGTTTTACCAATTTTCTGCATTATACTTTGTTTATTTAATATAACATAGATTTTCGCATGATCTTTTTCAACTAAGTTCCTCTCTTTTACAGATGAACACCGTGCTACACCCGTCCAGGATACGGCACAACGTAGACACAGGCGCAGACGTGTAGTAGGGACCCGTTCCAAGGATCCTTTTCAGATTAAGACCCTGCGTAAACCTCTTTCACTGTCTCTTGTTCATACACATCCCCCGGTTTCTTGTTATAACCGAGGAGGAGGCTGGCGTCTTGGCATGTGGCCACGTCAGAATTTTGTGCGTACCTGGACACCAGGGGCTTCTTACCAAGGGTGTTGTTCAGCCTGTTTCCATAAAGACCGAATACCTTAGGGAGTGTTCGGCGTCGCGAGTTTGGCCTTATATGCATTAGCTCCGAATCATGTCTTTGGTCAAATGTTGGGTTTGCCCGGCTCCTGTGTTTTGCTGCCTTACGTTCCACTCTATCGGCTAAGGCGGCACCAGGAGAACTACTGTGATTGTGCCCCGGTTCGGCCAGGCGAGCACCTCAGTAGAGAAAGACGAAAACTGACTATCATTATATAGCGTCAGACTGGTCAACCACTCGATGACTCGACGGAATCTTTAGGATTCCTCCGGATTAACGAAGGGCCGTTTCCCGGCCAGGCACACACGCGCCCCGAATTCGGGCGAGCGCGGTGCCCCTAGGGGCTATATAGTATCCCCACTATCAAACTCCTATGGCTAAGTGAAAGTGATAAAGCATTATAGTCCGGTTGCCTAGTTCGTTGCACTATCACCTCCTTAATAGGACCAAGACGTTGGATCAAGTGTGAAAATGTGCCTTCTGCGAACACCCCCGCATTATACGCGTGGGGGCTGAAGCCGAAGACTGCCATCTTTCAGGTTATATACACATATACATTAATGGCCGCATAGGAGGTATTTTAATTCTTGAAGGCACAAGTATAAAAAGTTGTTATATTCGATCGAAACATTGTTTCACAATAATACATGTTATTCGAACATAACATCCTTCGAGCACTGCGTCTCTATTAAACGAGCGCCCTGCAGAACTTCCTGAAAATAGTGCTCGGAAGGTACTCGGCTCTCGTCCGAATCTTGGGATGCAACAGCAATGGCCTTCATCTCCGCCCAGTATGTCTTGACACGGGCAAGAGCCATCTGTGCACCTTCTATGCATGTTGACCTCTTCATTGCATTAATATGCGGCACCGCACCAAGGAGCTACTGCACCAAGCTAAAATAACTCTTCGGCTCAGGCCTTTTTGGCCACAGATGAGTCACGACATACTTCATGGCAAGTACGGATAACCTATTCAGCTCCGCCCATGCGGCCAAACAATCGGTTAATGGAAGTGGGAGCTCTGGATTGTGGAACTGCGACCAAAAAAGCTTTTCCACTTCGTGGTCATTTTGATCGTGGAAGTGTTCGGCCGCGTCCGCAGAACTCGCCACCAAGTCCAGATAAGTGTTCGCCGCAGTCCACTTCCGGTCCAACGGAGCATATTTAGGATCCCCGAACTTCATCCGCAGCATAAAGGGCTTTCCAGCCGTGATATCTCCGGCGTGACGTAGCTCCTCCTTCATAGCTCTCATCGCAGAGCGAGTATCCTTGGCCTCGGTAGTGACCTTCTCTAGGTCCTTCTGTGCCACCCGATCTTCTTTTTCAAGAAGCTTGCAGCGGTCGGCAGCATTCTTCAACTTTACAGCCATCTCGGCCATTTCCTTCTTGCTTTGGCAGTGAGCAGCCTGTTCGGCTTTCAGCTCTTCAGCCGCCTTTAAGGCAGCCGCATCGCTTTTCCTGGCCTGCTCTTTGGCTCGGGCAAGTTCCGCCCGAAGGTTCTCCATGGCAGCGACACCATTTGCATCAAGCACACATGTTGTAAGGTACGGGCATCAAGCTCCTCTTACCAGGTGTCTTTGGAGAAATTACATACCTTGTGCCTCGTCCAGCCGCTTGTTGACAAGCGCGATGTCGGCATCTGCCACGTCAAGTTGCCGCTTTAGCTCGGCAAATTCATCAGTCCGGCTAGCCACCGAACACTTCGCCACCTACATAGGAAAGGCGACATATTATACCTGAGATTATGATCCTCGGTGCGCCGTCATTTTTGACAATGCACAGAGTCTCAGGGGATACTATCTATACAGGGCGCATCTTATATATGCAGATCTATCAAAAGGTACATCATTTCGTGTACCTCAAAACCTGTCAGTAAACTCCTGACGACCTCGTACAACCCGCTCTCCGCGGATGAAATCCTTCCAATCACCGTATCCATCAACGCACGGTGTTCATCTGAGTTAGACGCTCGCCTGAGAAGATCCTTCAGCTCCTCCGACCGTGCACCGGACGGTGCCGGACTCGTCTAATGGCCTTTTTCGAAGGCCGGACACGGAGGGCCTTGGGGGGCCATATGACTACCTTCCGGCCCTGCCGGATTCGGAGAAACCCTCCGTGACGACACCTCAGGGTCGCCCGCCTCGCAAGGAGGTACGGCAGGGGGAGGCGTTCCGCTCTCCATCATCTCCGGACGAATATCCCCTAAAGATGAGCTCTGCTGAGAAGGGCTGTGATCCGAACTACAAGGTAAAATTTCGGTTATCTTCCTTAGAAATAGAACAGGGATGTCTCTCATTTTAAAACCCCCCTCTTTACTTACGGCTCGGTGGAGAGCTGATCCCCTTGGGGGCACAATGCGACCGAGGCACCCCCCGGCACCGGACCCTCTGACAAAGATTTCTTCCCTCGCTTTGAGATCATGGCCTCCGGGCCTTCAGAGGCAGTCGTCTTCTTCCCCTGGTTAGAGGAATTCTCGATTCCTCCTTTCCTGACAGCCTCCTTCGGGGAGGCGGTAGCTTCCTTGCTCCCCTCTTCGCCTTCCTCAAAAGGCGCGACCTCCAGCATCCTAGTTAACACGGGGTCCGGCGTAGTCTCAGGGAGGGGGGCGGACACCTGATTAGCTTTTCTTTCGCTATCCACTCCTGTTTAAGGGATAACTCTTTTAAAGGCAATTCTATGATAAATATACGGATAGCGTGTGCGGGTACAGGGCTACTTACTTCAGTATCCGGGCGATTGCAGCTCAGGCATGCGTCCTCGGACGAGTCCGGACACATTGCTTGTGATCCGAAGAACAATTTGTACATCTCCATGGGCGTCGCACCCACAAAATGTTGGAGAGCTCGTGGTCCTTCCGGATTAAACTCCCACAGGCGGAGGGGGAGACGTTTGCAGGGCAGGATGCAGCGAATCAACATAACCTGCGTCACTAGGGCCAGATTGATATCTCTTTCTAGGAGATCTCAAATGCGGCCCTGCAACAACGGCATGTCCTTGGACGGCCCCCAGTTAAGCCCTTTATTGACCCATGACGCTAGCTGTGGTGGGGGACCCGAGCGAAAGGCAGGTCGCGCCACCCATTTGGTGCCCCTGGGAGCTGTGACATAAAACCACTCTCGTTGCCATAAGCTGAACTCCTCTTGAAAAGATCCCTTGGGCCATGGAGCATCGGCATTCTTGCATATAGCAGCACCTCCGCACTCTGCATGCTGCCCCTCGATCATCTTCGGCTCTACTTTGAAGATCTTAAGCCACAATCCGAGGTGAGGAGTAATACGAAGGAAGCCCTCGCACACGACAATGAACGATGAGATGTGGAGGATGGACTCCGGAGCTAAGTCGTGAAATTCCAGCCCATAATAAAACATGAACCCCCTCACGAAGGGGTCCATCGGGAAGCGTAGCCCCCGAAGGAAGTGAGACGTGAACACCATGCTCTCACCAGGCTTGGGAGTGGGAATAACCTGCCCTTGAGCAGGCAGCCTATGCGAGATTTCGCCGGTTAGATACCTGGCATCTCTTAGCTTTAGCACGTCTTCTTCCGTAACGGAGGAAGGCATCCACCGGCCTTGAAGGTCGGAACCGGACATCATCGGAGGTCCGAAGCGCCTGAATCTAGAGCTTTGGGTGTTCGAACTCAAGGTGAGAGGCGGATTTGATTAAGATTGAAAGAAAGGAGTCAAGCCTTGGTCTCTTTATAAAGAGGTTGAATACCAAGAGCCCTCCCCATGACCGTTTGGGACTCGCCTTCGATTGAGGAGACATACCAACAGGCACGATTGGGTTACCCACACCCGTATTGGTGAGAATCCCGGAATAAGGGGACACGATCTCTTCTTTGACAAGACGTGCCAAGGAAACTGTCTCGCTAGACGCGCTAAGGTGTCATAGTAAAATGATTCAAATAAAGGCTTGGTCGTGGCGTGATGTCACGCTATGGAATAGTCAGCAGATTAGATTTGTGCAAATATTATTCTCTCTACGGTGGTATCTGGAACTTGTTTTGCAGAGCTAGACACTATCTTTGTGTTCAACATCTTCTTTGAAGTATTCGGAGGAGGAACCCGCCTTGCAATGCCGAAGACAATCTGCGCGCCGGACTCGTCGTCATTGAAGCCTGGTTCAGGGGCTACTGAGGGAGTCCTGGATTAGGGGGTGTCCGGATGACCGGACTATAACCTTTGACCGGACTCCTGGACTACGAAGATACAAGATTGAAGACTCCGTCCCGTGTCCGTATGGGACTTTCCTTGGCATGGAAGGCAAGCTTGGCGATACGGATATGTTGATCTCCTCCCGTTGTAACCGACTCTGTGTAACCCTAGCCCTCTCCGGTGTCTATACAAACCGGAGGGTTTTAGTCCGTAGGACGAACAACAATCATACCATAGGCTAGCTTCTAGGGTTTAGCCTCTCTGATCTCGTGGTAGATCTACTCTTGTACTACCCATATCATCAATATTAATCAAGCAGGAGTAGGGTTTTACCTCCATCGAGAGGGTCCGAACCTGGGTAAAAACATTGTGTCCCTTGTCTCCTGTTACCATCCGCCTAGACGCACAGTTCGGGACCCCCTACTCGAGATCCGCCGGTTTTGACACCGACAATTACCAAAACCACCCAGGGATAGTTGCACTTTCAGATTCTACTTGCTTCGGGATGGGATTCATGATAAATTGGATAGGGTGAGATCCATATTCTTTTGGGCAAAGGAAAATCAGAAACAAAAATACCACATGGTGAGGTGGGAACACATTTGCCAACCAAAGGAGCTGGGAGGCTTGGGGGTGATTAACACCAAAATTATGAACTAGTGCCTAATGGACAAATGGGCGTGGAAAACCCTCACTGGACAGGGCGGGCTTTGGCTCAACATTTTTAGGGCTAAATACATCGATGTGGATGGAGTGGAGTTCAAACGCAATATCCCTTTATCTTAGTTTGCGAGGGACATTCAAAAATTACAGCATCTCTTACGGCTGGGGACTAATTTCACTTTGCGAAATGGGCGATCTATCTCTTTTTGGTGGGATTGCTGGCTCCTGGATCAACCCCTTATGGAGGCATTCCCTCGGCTGTGTGCCATTGCTGGGAACCAAAATGTGAGGGTGGCGGATGTGTGGCACCAGGACCAGTGGGACCCTTGGTTTCGGCGCTCCCTTGGCCCTCCTGAAATGATTGAGTGGGATGATCTTCGTACGCACCTCCAGCACGTGCACATTTCCGTTGGGCAAGATGACGTGATTTGGCGGCTTGATTCATCCGGCCAATTCACTACTGGGTCTTTATATAAATAAATCTTTTGTGGGTCCCTGCAATGTGACCTTTCTGGTATTTGGAAAGCCCCTCTACCAGCCGAAATTTGGATCTTTCTTTGGAAAGTGTCCCGAAATAGGATTATGAGTGGGGACAAAGTTCAGAAATGTCGTGGTCCTGGAGATGGGAACTGTCCATGGTGTGGGGAGAGGGAGGATAGAGATCATATATTGTTTTGGTGCTTTATGGTGAGCTTTGCATTGACACGCGATTACAGAGGTGGCCGGGAATGATTGGAACCCGTCTGGTTTTTCGGATTTTTATCGTCTAGCGAGAGACCTGAGAGGGAGACAGAAACATCTCGCGTGGATGGTACTTGGGGCTATTGCGTGGGCTCTTTGGACCACTAGGAATAAAGCTTTGATAGAGGGTATTTTTATTCGGCACCCAGCTGACCTGCTGTACAAAACTGTTTCTCTGTTGCAGCTGTGGAAGCTGCTGGCAATGCGCCAAGACAGAAGGCTCGTGGAGGGACTCGCATCAAGGGTGTGAGGAAAGTGCACTGACCTCCGGAGTGCGGTGTAGGGCATGGATAGACGTGGATGGCCTATGCCTCGGTCTTCCTGTTGACCATTCTTGCTAGTCTTACCGTGTTGTGTCACGTGTATGGCGAGATGGCCTGTATCTGCTACCTCCACTAGTAGAAAACAGGGCTTTCGTCCAGGCCAGTTTAGCCCATTAGTCCCGGTTCAATCCAGAACCGGGACCAATGGAGCTATTTGCCCCGGTTCGTGAGCCCAGGGGGCCGGCCGGGCCACGTGGGCCATTGGTCCCGGTTCGTCCGGACCTTTTGGTCCCGGTTGGTGGGACGAACCGGGACCAATGGTCCTGGCTCCTGGCCCACCACTATTGGTCCCGGTTGGTGGCATGAACCGGGACCAAAAGGGTTACCTTTAGTCCCGGTTCATGCCACCAACCGGGACCAATAGTGGTGCCTATATATAGCCCCTCGCGCAAGAGCGGAGCACACTGCTCTGTTTTTTCTGGCCGAGGGGGAGAGGGATTGGTGGTGCTCTAGCTCACCTCCTATGCACACAAGGTGTTCGATGGAATGCCCGAGCCACACTACTTAAGGTTTCTCCTCTCCAAGCTCGACCGCCAAGCTCCATTTTCCTCAATATTTATCTAGGTTTAGCGGTCCGTCACGCCCCATCCCCGTCTTCACCGCCGTCGATCACCCGCGCCGATCTCATCGCCGGCACCACCGTGGTGAGCCTCTTGTTCTTATCTTCTTTCTGAAAGGAAAAATATTATTACTTGTTTGTTTAGATAGATACTTGTATTATTTTCTTACTTTTATTATTGCATCTTATATAGTGCGCCGATGGTTTTGGTATCCGCCCCCGTCGGCCCTCGTCCTGTCTATGATTCGGATGTGGTATATATTATCTTTTCATAACTATTGGTTCATTTATTGTTTATGAAAATTATGCCGACCAATGTGACATAGATTTTATTTATCTAGGAGGTTGTTGAACCGGAAATTCCAACCGACCCTATTGTCGAGAGGTTAAATTTAGTTGAAGAAGAAAACAATTTCTTGAAGGAAAAAATAAAAAAACTTAAGGAGGAGAAGATGATATTGGAGTTGCATGTTGCGGATGTCGTCGATGATCACAAGATCAAGATGGATGCAATGCGCTTGAAGATGAGAAAGATTAAAAAATATGCCATTCATACCGAGGCTTGGTATCATTATGTCGTTGGATCAGTTGTTACCTTGGTTGCGATTATGATCGCATTTGTTTTCCCATTGAAATGTTTTACATAGTTTCAATGTATGGTTTAATTAATTTAGATGCTCTGCAGAGCTTTATGTTGTTAGATGAGAACTATGTATCTACTTTGGTTTTTATGTGATGATGAACTTCTATTAATTTGGTCACTTAATTATCTATTCATGATGTTCTGTAATGATTTTTGACACACTTAATTATATATAATGCACGCAGATGAACCGGCAATGGATGTACGGTGACAGACACACCTCCGAGTACATTAAGGGCGTGCATGATTTTCTCGAAGTGGCTAAGGCAAACAAGCAGAATGGTTTTATGTGTTATCCATGCCCTATATGTGGGAATACGAAGTCTTACTCTGACTAGAAAATCCTTCACACCCACCTGCTTTACAAGGGTTTCATGCCACACTATAATGTTTGGACGAGGCACGGAGAAATAGGGGTTATGATGGAAGACGGCGAGGAAGAAGAGTACGATGACAACTATGTGCCCCCTGAATACGGTGATGCTACTAAACATCAAGATGCACCAGACGATGTGCACGATGGTGCTGCAACGGGCGAAGCTGCTGAAGATCAAGAGGAACCAGACGATGTGCCCGATGATGATGATCTCCGCCGGGTCATTGTCGATGCAAGGACACAATGCGAAAGTCAAAAGGAGAAGCTGAAGTTCGATCGCATGTTAGAGGATTACAAAAAGGGGTTGTACCCCAATTGGGAAGATGGCAACACAAAGCTCGGTACCGTACTCGAATTGCTGCAGTGGAAGGCAGAGAATGCTGTGCCTGATAAAGGATTTGAGAAGCTACTAAAAATAATGAAAAAGAAGCTTCCAAAGGATTTGAGAAGCTACTAAAAAAAGAGTTTCCAAATTTGAAAACTAATGGCACTAACAGAAAGTTTATAATTTTTCTAAAACTAAAAGCAAAAATAATTAAAAAATAAAGCAAAAAACAACAAAAAATAAATAATGCAGAAAACCGAACAAAAAACTGAAAAATAAAATAAAAATAGCAACAATAAGTATTTTGTTGTAAGTAGAAACAAAATAAAATAAATAAAGCAACAAAGGAAACAAAAAAAGAGTTTTTAGATTTGAAAACTAATGGCACTAACAGAAAGTTTATAATTTTTCTAAAACTAAAAGCAAAAAGAATTAAAAAATAAAGCAAAAAACAACAAAAACTAAATAATGCAGAAAACAGAACAAAAAACTGAAAAAAAATAAAAATAGCAACAGTAAGTATTTTGTTGTAAGTAGAAACAAAATAAAATAAATGAAGCAACAAAGAAAACAAAAAAAGAGTTTTCATATTTAAAAACTAATGGCACTAACAGAAAGTTTATAATTTTTCTAAAACTAAAAGCAAAAAGAATAAAAAAATAAAGCAAAAGACCAAAAGAAAAATAAACCAAAACCAAAATAAACTAAATAAAGCAACAAATAAAACAAAAAAAACAAAAAAAAATGCCACCTACTGGGCCCCCACGGCCTGAATACGACTAGAAACCCTATGGGCCAGGATTCAGGCCCGTGGAAGGCCCAGTACGCCCACAGGCACAGATGGCAGAGTTAGGCCCGAAAGCCTGCTTTAGAGAGGAGCTCGAGAGGGGAGCCGCACCGCACCTTATAAACTGGTGCGGCTCCCTCTCAACTAGCGAGGTGGGACTAAACATTTGGCGCGGGGCAGCACAAGGCCTTTGGTCCCGGTTGGTGGCACCAACCGGGACTAATGCCCTTGCTACATAACCAGGACTTGTGAAAATTTCACATCTCCCTCGCCTTCCTAGCCAGTTGCCCCCGCCGCCAGGCTGCCCAAATCGCTCGCGTGCTCCTCGTCGCCGTCGCCGTCGCCGCCGCCGGCCGCCATCCCCGTCTCCCCGTGCCCCTGCCCCGCGCCCGAGCCCATGCCGGTCGCCGCCCCGTGCCCCTGCCCCGTCCCCGAGCACGCACGGCCGCGCCCCTGCGCCCCGGCCCGCCCCCACCATTGTCGACGTCGTCGTCGGCGCCCGCCCCCACTGCCGCCCCTGCCTCGACGCCGCCCCTCCTCCCCGTTCGGTCCGGCTCCGGCGACCCCCTTTCCTCCCTGTCCCCTCGATCCTCTTCATATAATTTTTTTCATATAATTTTTTTCATATGCATATGTTGATTATATGGATGGATGGATGATGTATATGTTCATTATATGGATGGATGGATGATGTATGCTTTTTTTCATATAATTTTTTTAGGCAGATTTTTAGATTTTTTAGGCAGATTTTTAGAATTTTTTGTGTATGTATGTTATGTTTATATGTATGTATGTATGTTCATATGTATGTATGTTTATATGCAAAGCATATGCAAAGAAAATGTATGAATGGTCATATGCAAAAAAAAACAAGCAATACAAGAAGAAGAAAAAGAATGAGAGGAAAAAGGAAAAAAGAAGAGGAAGAAAGGAGAAGAAGAGGGGATAGGAAGAAGAGGAGAAATAAATAAGAAGAAGAAAAAAGAAGAAAAAGAAGAGGAGAAGAAGAAAAGAATAGAGGAGAAGAAGAAAAAATAGAATTTTTTTCCTATTTTTTCTTCTTCTCCTCTATTCTTTTCTTCTTCTCCTCTTTTTTTTCTTCTTTTTTTTCTTCTTCTTCTTCCTTCTTCCTTCTTCCTCTTTTCTTCCTTTTCCTTATTTTCCTTTCTCGAGGGATAAGAAGAAAAGAAGAGGAGAAGAAGAAAGAAAGGAATAGAGGAGAAAGAAGAAACTTTGACACGAGGGGGGATACCGATACCCCCTCCCCGATAACATTATTTAGGCACCCGAAAATTCACCAAAAAAGCTCCGGGACTACCGAAGAAGCTGCAATTTAGGCACCCGAAAGTAAGTACTATATAGTAGCATATTCCATGCATCTCCTAGTGATTCAAGAGCTAGTTTCATCAATACCATTTAGCATGCTTGCTAATTATCAGTTTGATTGACCTCTATTTCTTGTAAAGTGGTTGTGGCAGGAACAAGGGAATGATTTCTGTGGATACTACATTTGCGAGTCCATCCGCCACACGACCTGTGAGCGGGGCTACTCCGACAAACAATATGAAGTGCGTAAATAACAATATTCACAATTTTATTTTATTGCCATCATTTGTGTTGAGTTTCATTCATTCATATATATATATATATATATGTATTGACCCCCTTCTTAAAATTAGATGTTTCGGATGCGGGATGAACTCCTAGCACCAGATCGCATGCGAGCAATTCAAGAGGAATTGGCGACATTCTTTCTTGACCACGTGATCGCTGAAGACGGAGAATACTATGTGGACCACGCGTCCGTATTTTAGGAGATTATATATTTGTAAAAGATAATTATTGTATATATGTAGCCGGTAGTGTCAGATAGATATACGAGAACTTGTTTGTTCGACCAATCTCTCGGAGAAAGAGAGGTGGTCGATATCACTTCTCTCTGTATGCATATATGTTCATGACGATCTTCTGTTTGCTGACTAGCTAGCTAGCGTGTCTAGCTAGTCCTCTCTATACGTATGTATGTATGGTACGTAGTGTCAACCAAGCACGGACAAAAGAGAGGACACTTCTCTCTATTAATTAGCTAGCTATACCATAATATATGAAACACCTAAATTAACCCCCAAAACCCCCCAAACCCCCCCCCCCTTTCAAAAAAAAACAAAAATCACAGCCACATAAATGCTGACGCGTGGATGCCTATTGGTCCCGGTTGGTGCCACCAACCGGGACCAAAGGCCCTCCTGCCTGGGCTCAGGGGACAGACCATGTGGAGGCCCTTCTGTCCCGGTTCTAGATTGAACCGGGACTAAAGCGGGGAGGCATTAGTACCGACCCTTTAGTCCCGTTCACCAACCGGGACTAAAGGCCCTTACCAACCGGGACAATAGGCCATTTTTCTACTAGTGCTCTCCTTTCTTTCCTTAACCTTGTTTGAACCTTGTAAGGTCCTCAGTTTAAGGCCGAGCAGATGCCTCCTCTCTAAAAAAACAGAAACATTCACCCATCTTCTCCTGGTACCAACTTACTAGTGGTAGGTTCATTGGCTGATTTCTTCTTCTGCTTTCAGCCATTTTTACAATGCTGAGTTGAGGGGTCCAGAGAAGATGGTTCTCTGGAATGCATTTGTTGGGTTTGCTAAAACTTAGTGTGCAATTATGAGTCATGATGCATAAAAAATGAAAGAAAATTTGCCATGACCTTTGCTACCAAGATGACATAACGGGTCCAAGAAATTTGGCAAAACGAAAATGAATCGACGTTTTGCCAAAATATTTGCACTCATGTCGATACCTACCAATATAATCCAACGATGTTACAATGGATCCTAGTTAAAATGAAAAAAGAAATCGGCATGACCTTTGCTAAAAAGATGACATAACGAGTGCAAGAAATTCGGCGAAACGGAAAGGAATCGACATTTCACCAAAACATTAGCACTCATATCGATACCTGCAAATATCAGCCAATGATACTACAATGTATCCTAATTAAAAATGAAAGAACAATTTGACATGACCTTTGTTAACAATAGGACATAACGAGTGCCAGAAATTCGGCAAAACGGAAATGAATCGACGTTTCGCCAAAAGATTGGCACTCATGTCGATACCTGCCAATATAAGCCAATGATACTACAATGGATCCTAGATAAAAAATGAAAGAAAAAGTCAACATGACCTTTGCTAATAAGAGGACATAATGAGTGCCCGAAATTCAGCGAAATTGAAATGAATCAACGTTTTGCCAAAACATTGGCACTCATGTCGATACCTGCAAATATAAGCCAACGATACTCCAATGGATCCTAGTTAAAAAATAAAATAAAAAATCGACATGACCTTTGCTAACACAAGGACATAACGACTGCCAGAAATTTGGTGAAACATAAATGAATCGACGTTTCGCCAAAACATTGGCACTTATGTCATAGCGTATAACTATAAGTCAACCACACTAGAAGGGTTCCTACGCATAAACTTACCAAATTTCTAAACTACTAGTATATATTTACCCTAAACACAGATCTAACCATCATACAAAATAACACTAAGAAACATTGGCATGTATTTCTAATCTACTAATATTTACACTAGGCACAAATCTGACAATGCATACTGAAGAGGTGGAACGCTTGGAGTTCGAATGCAGCACGAGGTCTTTGATGTTGGCAGTGGAGGGGGACATGGACGCACCGCTAGCCATCGGGGTGGAGCTCGACGGTGACAGTGGCGGAGGAGATGAGATGCCTCCTCTGGTGTTGGAGAGAGGCCAAGCGTGCCCGCGGCAGCGCGAGGAGGGGCACGGCAGCAAGGAACAACGACGAGGAGGAGGGGCATGTGGATGAGGGGTGATGGGGCGCGTGCGACGGCAAGGGGCTACACGATGATGAGGGGGGCGTGTGGTGGTGAGTAGCGATGACATCGAGGGGCGTGGCAGCGACTCGAGAGAGATGTGAGCGGGGAAGAGGTCACGCGGGGAGAAACGACAAGTTTTGGGGAGTGGGGGGAACGTTTTTGTGTGAAGATTGAACTGCCAATGAAGTGGAATTACAAGTGGTGGGCGGGGTATAAAGTCCACCACACGTATGGCAACAAGCAATGGCAATCTATACCAAGAGGCCGCCACTGCTAAAATGACCTCCTAGGACCCACCACCACCACCAACAACAACAACAACAAAACTTACGGCGATTTAGCTGTGGCGGGCCGAGAGACTTGCCCCCCACAACTCATAGAAGGAGCAGCGGCAGGCGCGATACGTTGCTCGCCACTACTGTGTTTCATCACAGGATAAGATTTGAAATGGTTTACCTGTGGCGAGCGAGAATACGCGCTCGCCACTGCTACTCATGTAGTTGTGGTAGGCTGATTTTTCTACCCGCCACTGCTTGCTTTCAAAAATAGTTGTGGCGGGTGCCCCACCATACCCGCCAATTATTGGGGTTCACCTATAAGCCTTTTCCCAGTAGTGTTAGGATGGGCCGAACGATCGACAATGTAGGCCATGTCACGACCCTGCTCATTTTGCCAAGTCACAACGCCAGCAAATGCCAGCCAACTTCTACCTCTTGAGCTTGTGTTGGTTTTCCCTTGAAGAGGAAAGGGTGATGCAGCAAAGTAGCGTAAGTATTTCCCTCGGTTTTGAGAACCAAGGTATCAATCCAGTAGGAGACGACGCACAAGTCACCGAATACCTACACAAACAATCAACAACTTGCACCCAACATGATAAAGGGGTTGTCAATCCCTTCATGGTCACTTGCAAAAGTGAGATCTAATAGAGATAGATAAACGGTAAAGTAAATATTTTTGGTATTTTTGGTTCATAGATTGGAAAGTAAAGATTGCAAAATAGTAGATCGGAAACTAGTAAGATGTAAACTAGATTCAATATAATGGAAAGAGACCTGGGGGCCATAGGTTTCACTAGTGGCATCTCTCGAGATAGTAAATATTACGATGGGTGAACAAATTACTGCCGAGCAATTGATAGAAAAGTGCATAGTTATGATGGTATGTAAAGCAATGATCATGAACATAAGCATCACGTCCGTGTCAAGTAGACTGACTCCTGCCTGCATCTACTACTATTACTCCACACATCGACCGCTATCCAACATGCATCTAGAGTATTAAGTTCATAAAGAACAGGGTAACGCATTAAGAAAGATGACATGATGTAGAGGAACTAAATCAAGCAATATGATGAAAACCCCATCATTTTATCCTCGATGGCAACAATACAATATGTGCCTTGCTGCACCTACTGTCATTGGGAAAGGACACTGCAAGATTGAACCCAAAGCTAAGCACTTCTCCCATTGCAAGAAATATCAATCTAGTAGGCCAAACTAAACCGATAATTCAAAGAGAATTGCAAAGATATCAAATCATGCATATAAGAATTCAGAGAAGAACCAAATAATATTCATAGATAAACTTGATCATAAATCCACAATTCATCGGATCTCGGCAAACACACTGCAAAAGAGTATTACATCAGATAGTTCTCCAAGAACATCGAGGAGAACATGGTATTGAGAATCAAAGAGAGAGAAGAAGCCATCTAGCTAATAACTATGGACCCGGAGGTCTATGGTAAACTACTCACGCTTCATCGGAGAGGTAATAGTGTTGATGTAGAAGCCTTCCGTGATCGAATCCCCCTCCGGCAGGATGCCGAAAAAGGCTCCTAGATGGGATCTCATGGGTACAGAAGGTTGCGACGATGGAAAAGTGGTTTCGTGGCTCTCCCGAAGTTTTTAGGGTATAAGAGTATATATATATAGGTGAAGGAACTAGGTCAGGGGAGCCACAAGGGGCCCACGAGGGTGGAGGGCACGCCCTCCTGCCTCGTGGCTGCCTCGTTGCCTCTCCGACTTCATCTCCAAGTCTTCTAGTTTGCTTTCGGTCCAAGAAAGATCATCGCGAAGGTTTCATTCCGTTTGGAATCCGTTTGGTATTCCTTTTCTCCAAAAGACTAAAATAGGCACAAAAAATAGAAACTGACACTAGACCCTCGGTTAATAGGTTAGTCCCAAAAATAATATAAAATAGCTTATAAATGCCCATTAAACATCCAAAACAGATAATATAATAGCATGGAACAATAAAAAAATTATAGATACGTTGGAGACGTATCAAGCATCCCAAGCTTAATTCCTGCTCGTCCTCGAGTAGGTAAATGATAAAAACGGAATTTTTTATGTGGAATGCTACCTAACATATTTCTCCATGTAATTTTCTTTATTGTGGCATGAATGTTCAGATCCAAAAGATTCAATACAAAAGTTTAATATTGTCATAAAAATAATAATACTTCAAGCATACTAACAAAGTAATCATGTCTTCTCAAAATAACATGGACAAAGAAAGCTATCCCTACAAAATCATATAGTCTGGCTATGCTCTATCTTCATCACATAAAATATTTAAATCATGCACACCCCCGATGACAAGCCAAGCAATTGTTTCATACTTTTGATGTTCTCAAACTTTTTCAATCTTCACGCAATACATGAGCGTGAGCCATGGATATAGCACTATAGGTGGAATAGAATGGTGGTTGTGGAGAAGACAAAAAGGAGAAGATAGTCTCACATCAACTAGGCGTATCAATGGGATATGGAGATGCTCATCAATAGATATCAATGTGAGTGAGTAGGGATTGCCATGCAACGGATGTACTAGAGCTATAACTATATGAAAGGTCAAAAAGAAACTAAGTGGGTGTGCATCCAACTTGCTTGTTCACGAAGACCTAGAGCATTTTGAGGAAGCCCACCATTGGAATATACAAGTCAAGTTCTTATAATTAAAAATTCCCACTAGTATATGAAAGTGACAACATAGGAGACTCTCTATCATGAAGATCATGGTGCTACTTTGAAGCACAAGTGTGGAAAAAGGATAGTAATGTTTCCCGTTCTCTCTTTTTCTCTCATTTTTTTGTTTGGTCCTTCTCTTTTTTTATGGCCTCTTTTTTTTGTCTGGAGTCTCATCCTGACTTGTGGGGGAATCATAGTCTCCATCATCCTTTCCTCACATGGGACAATGTTCTAATAATGAAGATCATCACACTTTTATTCACTTACAACTCAGTACTTAGAACAAAATATGATTCTATGTGAATGCCTCCAGCGGTGTACCGGGATGTGCAATGATTCAAGAGTGACATGTATGAAAGAATTATGAACGGTGGCTATGCCACAAATACAATGTCAACTACATGATCATGCAAAGCAATATGACAATGATGGAGCATGTCATAATAAACGGAACTGTGGAAAGTTGCATGGCAATATATCTTGGAATGGCTATGGAAATGTCATAATAGGTAGATATGGTGGCTATTTTGAGGAAGGTATATGGTGGGTGTATGGTACCGGAGAAAGTTGCGCGATAGTAGAGAGGCTAGCAATGGTGGAAGGGTGAGAGTGCGTATAATCCATGGACTCAACATTAGTCAAAAAGAACTCACATAGTTATTGCAAAAATCTATTATTTATCAAAACTAAGTACTACGCACATGCTCCTAGGGGGGTAGATTGGTAGGAAAAGACCATCGCTCATCCCCGACCGCCACTCATAAGGAAAAACAATCAATAAATAAATCATGATCCAACTTCATCACATAATGGTGCACCATACGTGCATCCTACGGGAATCACAAACTTTAACACAAGTATCTCTCAAATTCACAACTACTCTACTAGAATGACTCTAATATCACCATCTTCATATCTTAAAACAATCATAAAGAATCAAACTTCTCAAAGTATTCACTACACTTCATATGAAAGTTTTTATTATATCCATCTTGGATGCCCATCATATTAGGACTAATTTTATAACCAAAGCAAATTACCATGTTGTTCTAAAAGACTCTCAAAATAATATAAGTGAAGCATGAGAGTTCAATAATTTTTATAAAATAAAACCACCACCGTGCTCTAAAAAGATATAGGTGACACACTAGAGCAGTATTGTCTAGCTCAAAAGATATAAGTGAAGCAAATATAGTAATAAATCATGATTCATGTGTGTCTCTACCAAATGGTGTGTACAGCAAGGATGATTATGGTAAACTAAAAAGAAAATACACAAATCATACAAAACGCTCCAAGCAAAACACATATCATGTGGTGAATAAAAATATAGCCTCAAGTAAAGTTACCGACAGACGAAGACGAAAGAGGGGATGCCTTCCAGGGAATCCCCAAGCTTAGGCTTTTGGTTGTCGTTGAATTTTACCTTGGGGTGCTTTGGGCATCCCAAAGCTTAGGCTCTTGCCACTCCTTATTCCATAGTCCATCAAATCCTTACCCAAAACTTGAAAACTTCACAACACAAAACTTCAACAGAAAATCTCATGAGCTCCGCTAGCATAAGAAAATAAATCACCACTTTATGGTACTGTAGTGAACTCATTATTATTTATATTGGTGTAATATATACTGTATTCCAACTTCTCTATTGTTCATACCCCCCGATACTACTCATAGATTCATCAAAATAAACAAACAACACGAGAAAAACAGAATCTTTCAAAAATAGAATAGTCTATAGTAATATATAACTCTCGAATATTTATGTAACTCCAAAAATTCTGAAATAAATTTTTGGATGTGAGGAATTTGTCTATTAATCTTCTGCAAAAAGAATCAACTTAAAATCTCTCTTCTGTTAAAAATGACAATTATTCTCGTGAGCGCAAAATTTCTGTTTTTACACCAAGATCGCATTAACTTTCACCCAAGCCTTCCCAAATGTTCTACTTGGAAAAACCACTAATTAAAACTAAAACCACATCTAAACAGAGGCTAGATGAATTATTTATTACTAAGTAGGATCAAAAAGCAAGGAACAAAAATAAAATTGGGTTGCCTATGAACAAGCGCTATCGTTTAACGCCCTTAGCTAGGCATTGATAATTTTAATGATGCTCACATGAAAGATAGCAATTGAAGCGCAAAGAAAGCATCATGAAACACATGAAAAACATATCTAAGTCTAACATACTTCCTATGCATAGGCATCTTATAGGCAAACAAATTATCATAGCAAGAAAAAACTAGCATATGCAAGGAAGCGGAAAGAAACAATAGCAATCTCAACATAACGAGAGATAATTTAGTAACATGAAAATTTCTACAACCATATTTTCCTCTCTCATAATAATTACATGTAGGATCATAAACAAATTCAACAAAATATCTATCACATAAAATATTCTCAACATGATCCACATGCATGCAAAATTGACACTCTTCCAAAATAGTGGGATTAACATTAGCTATAGCAAATTCTTCTTCATAAATATTGGCATCATGGCCGCAAGAATAGCAAGCATCATGTTCATCAAGGGATATTTCAATCAAATCATCAGAATCATAATTATCTATAGGTTCATGCATATCATTATTTTATTCCAAAGCAACAGTCATTCTTTCAATAAATTATTTGACATAGACATTATGAGCATAGTTTTCATAGCAATATTTAAGTATGTCAAAAAAAAATCAGATTTGTAGAGAGTAATATCATACTTTTCAATCAAAGAAGAAACTTCATAAGCACCCTTAAAAGCAACAAATTCTTCAATTTGTTCAATATCATAGTAACTATAAACAGCCTTTGCATAAAAAGATAAGATTTCATTATCATTAAACTCACATAGGTAGGGAAGGTGTTTTTAGGGTTCTTAGAGCAACAAGTAAAATCATAAATTTCACAAAGATTCCAAGCATAGCACAACATATTGTTTATTTGATTCCATAAGAGTCTCCCTTTTTCAAACAAATGGTGAAGCACAAAATGAGCATGCTCATCCGGAGATTTTCCCTCAACTAAACTAGTTGGGGTTTCAGCATGAGCACATATAGATCTAAGATGATCCCAGTAGAACACTTTAAGTGGATCCATGTCAATAGATTTTTAGCAAGCAATGATGCAAGCAAATAGAAGGCACATGGAAACACAAACAAAAGACACACGGGAAGAAGGCGAAGAAAAGGCAAAGGTTTTAGAAAATTGTTTTAGAAGTGGGGGAGAGGAAAATGAGATGCAATGGCGAATAATGTAATGCAAGGGATATAAATTTAATTGCATAACTATTGACTTTCATGCTTGCATAGGGAATCACAAACCTTAACATCAATATTCTTACTAAAGCATAATTACTCATCAACATGACTCAAATATCATATCGTCATATTTCAAAACCATTACTAAGAATCAAGTTTATTTTGTCCAATGGTCTTCATGAAAGTTTTTATTATATCCTCCTTGGATATCTATAACTTTGGAACTATTTTCATATGTTACTTTTGATAAGCTCAAACAAATATAAGTGAAGAACATGAGCATAATATTTCTTTCTCTCAAAATAATCTAAGTGAAGCAAGAGAGAATTTCTTAAAAAATTTACTTACTCCCAAATAAATCTAAGTGAAGCATGAGAGCATTTTTTTCCAATATTCACAAAGCACACCGTGCTCAGAAAGATATAAGTGAAGCACTAGACCAATTCCACGGCTCTAAAAATTTAAGTGAAGCATAGGAGTGATACGTCTCCAACGCATCTATAATTTTTTATTGTTCCATGCTATTATATTACCCGTTTTGGATGTTTATGGGCTTTACTTTACAAATTTATATCATTTTTGGGACTAACCTGCTAACCAGAGGCCCAGCCCATATTGCTGTTTTTCGCCTATTTCAGTGTTTCGAAGAAAAGGAATATCAAACGGAGTCCAAACAGAATGAAACCTTCGGGAGCGTGATTTTTGGAACGAACGTGCTCCAGAAGATTTGGAGTTGAAGTCAAGGAAGCTTCGAGGTGGCCACGAGGGTGGGGGGCACTCCCCCCCCCCTACTAGGCGTGCCCCCTGTCTTGTGGGCCCCTCGAGGCTCCCTCGACTGACTTCTTTCTCCTATATATTCCCATATACCTTAAAAACATCGAAGCGAACAATAGATCGGGAGTTCCGCCGCCGCAAGCCTTTGTAGCCACCAAAACCTCTCGGGGGCTTGTTCCGGCACCCTGCCGGAGGGGGGATCCCTCACCGGTGGACATCTTCATCATCCCGATGCTCTCCATGATGACGAGGGAGTAGTTCACCCTCGGGGCTGAGGGTATGTACCAGTAGCTATGTGTTTGATCTCTCTCTCTCTCTCTCTCGTGTTCTTGAGGTGTTACGATCTTGATGTATCGCGAGCTTTGCTATTATAATTGGATCCTATGATGTTTCTCCCCCTCTATTCTCTTGTAATGGATTGAGTTTTCCCTTTGAAGTTATCTTATTAGATTGAGTCTTTAAGGATTTGAGAACACTTGATGTATGTCTTGCTGTGCTTATTTGTGGTGACAATGGGATATCACGTAATCCACTTGATGTATGTTTTGGTGATCAACTTGTGGGTTCCGCCCATGAACCTATGCAAAGGGGTTGGCACACGTTTTCGTCTTGACTCTCCGGTAGAAACTTTGGGGCACTCTTTGAAGTACTTTGTGTTGGTTGAATAGATGAATCTGAGATTGTGTGATGCATATCGTATAATCATGCCCATAGATACTTGAGGTGACATTGGAGTATCTAGGTGACATTAGGGTTTTGGTTGATTTGTGTCTTAAGGTGTTATTCTAGTATGAACTCTATGATAGATTGAACGGAAAGAATAGCTTCGTGTTATTTTACGACGGACTCTTGAATAGATCGAGCAGAAAGGATAACTTTGATGTGGTTTCGTACCCTACCATAATCTCTTCATTTGTTCTCCGCTATTAGTGGCTTTGGAGTGACTCTTTGTTGCATGTTGAGGGATAGTTATATGATCCAGTTATGTTATTATTGTTGAGAGAACTTGCACTAGTGAAAGTATGAACCTTAGGCCTTGTTTCCTACCATTGCAATACCGTTTACGCTCACTTTTATCATTAGTGACCTTGCTGTTTTTATATTTTCAGATTAGAAATACTCATGTCTACCATCCATATTGCACTTGTATCACCATCTCTTCGCCGAACTAGTGCACCTATACAATTTACCATTGTATTGGGTGTGTTGGGGACAGAAGAGACTCTTTGTTATTTGGTGGCAGGGTTTCTTGAGAGAGACCATCTTCATCCTACGCCTCCTACGGATTGATAAACCTTAGGTCATCCACTTGCAGGAAATTTGCTACTGTCCTACAAACCTCTGCACTTGGAGGCCCAACAACGTCTATAAGAAGAAGGTTGTGTAGTAGACATCAAGCTCTTTTCTAGCGCCGTTGCCGGGGAGGTGAGTTCTTGAAGGTATATCTTTAGATCTTGCAATCAAATCTTTTTGTTTCTTGTTTTATCACTAGCTTAGTTTGTAAAAGAAAACTACAAAAAAAATGGATTTGAGTTTGTCTCATACGCTTCATCTTTTTAATATCTTTGAAAATGATGGAAAGGAAAATTGTGCTCAATTGCTAGAAGAAGAATGCATTAAAATGTTTGGTACTAGATCTTTGTATGATGAGCATGATTTCAATGTTGTTAGTATGAATTCCTTGAATATCCATGATGCTAATGATATGCAAAGCGACAAGCTTGGGGATGTTATGTTTGATGAAGATGATATGTTTAGTCCCCCAAGTTTTGATGAGAATATTTATTATGATGAAAGCATGCCTCCTATTTATGATGTTTATATTTATGAGAGTGGATTTGGAGAGGTCATGACTTTATTTAGTGATGAATCCACTATTTCGGAAGAGGTTCCAATTGATTATGAGAACAAAGTTGCTATCTATGATGATTATTGTGATGACTTGTATGCTATTAGGAATAATGATAACCATGAAACTTGTCATCATGATTTTAGTTTTCAATTGGATTATGCCTCACATGATAATTATTTTGTTGAGTTTACTCCCACTACTATTCATGAGAAGAAATTTGCTTATGTGGAGAGTAGTAAATTTTCTATGCTTGTAGATCATGAAAAGAAAGCTTTATGTGTTGGTTATATTGTTTAATTCATTCATGATACTACTGAAAAAATTATCATGAGGGAGGAACATATGCTTGTAGGAATTGCAATAATATCAAGTTTCCTCTCTATGTGCTTAAAATCTTGAAGTTATGCTTGTTTTGCCTTCCTATGCTAGTTGATTATTGTTCCCATAAGTTGTTTGCTCACAAAATCCCTATGGCATAGGAAGTGGGTTAGACTTAAATGTGCTAGTCATATGCTTCATGATGCTCCCGTTATGTTTCATTTCCTATCTTTTATGTGAGCATCATTGTCATCATCATGCCTAGCTAAAACGGCATTAAAGAAAAGCACTTGTTGGGAGACAACCCAATATTTACCTTTACTGTTTTTATGTGTCCACATGATTATGCTACTGTAGTAATCATGTTTAATAGCTTTTGTTTCAATAAAGTGCCAAGTAAGACCTTTAGGATAACTTACGGTAATAGTTGTGTTGATCCTGCTGAAATCAGAAACTTTTGCACCCAGTAAGTTAGTTTTGATAATTCACAGAAACGTTCTTTTGATCTGATTATTTTTTCTATGGATTGGTACACAAATTTCTTAGGACTTCCTAATTTGGTAGAACTTTTTGAGTTCCATAAGTATACGTTTGATACAGATTACTACAGACTATTCTGTTTTTGACAGATTCTGTTTCCTATGTGTTGTTTGCTTATTTTGATGAATCTATGAGTAGTATCGGAGGGTATGAACCATAGAGAAGTTGGAATACAGTAGATATTACACCAATATGAATTTAGAATGGGTTCATTACAATGCCTAAGTGGTGGTTTTATTTTCTTATACTAACGGAGCTTACGAGTTTTCTATTGAGTTTTGTGTTGTGAAGTTTTCAAGTTTTGGGTAAAGATTCGATGGACTATGGAATAAGGAGTGGGAAGAGCATAAGCTTGGGGATGCCCATGGCACCCCAAGATATTCAAGAATATCCAAAATCCTAAGCTTGGGGATGCCCCCGGAAGGCATCCCCTCTTTCGTCTTCGTTTATCGGTAACTTTACTTGGAGCTATATTTTTATTCGCCACATGATATGTGTTTTGCTTGGAGCATCTTGTATGATATTAGTCTTTGATTTTTAGTTTTCCACAATCATCCTTGCTGTACACACCTTTTGGGAGAATCCCACTAGATTAGAATTTATTAGAATACTCTATGTGCTTCACTTATATCTTTTTGAGCTAGATAGTATTTGCTCTAGTGCTTCACTTATATCTTTTAGAGCATGGCGGTGGCTTAATTTTGAAGAAATTGTTGATCTCTCATGCTTCAATTATATTATTTTGAGAGTATTTTAGAACAACATGGTATTTTCTATGGTTATAATTTTGGTCCTAGAATGATCAGCATCCAAGTTGGGTATAATAAAAACTATCATAGAAAGTGCATTAAACACTAGGATCAATTTGATGCTTGATAATTGTTTTGAGATATAAAGGTGGTAATGTTAGAGTCATGCTAGTGGATAATTATGAAATTGAGAAATACTTGTGTTGAAGTTAGCAAGTCCCGTAGCATGCACGTATGGTAAAAGTTGTGTGACAAATTTGTTGCATGAGGTGCTCTTTTGATTGTCTTCCTTATGAGTCGAGGTCGGGATCGCGTGATGGTTAACTCCTACCAACCCTTCCCCTAGGAGCATGCGTAGTAGTACTTTCCTTCGAGGGCAAGTAGACTTTTGCAATAAGTATGTGAGTTCTTTATGACTAATGTGAGTCCATGGATATACGCACACTCACCCTTCCACTTTGCTAGCCTCTATTATACCGCGCAACTTTCGCCGGTATCATGCACCCATTATTTACCTTCCTCAAAATAGCCACCATACCTATCTATTATGGCATTTCCATAGCCATTCCGAGATATATTGCCATGCAACTTTCCACCGTTCCGTTATTATGACACGCTCCATCGTTGTCATATTGCTCTTTACATGATCATGTAGTTGACAACGTATTTGTGGAAAGGCCACCTTCATAATTTTCATACATGTCACTCTTGATTCATTGCATATCCCGGTACACCGCTGGAGGCATTCATATAGAGTCATATTTTGTTCTAAGTGTTGATTTGTAATTCTTGAGTTGTAAATCAATAAAAGTGTGATGATCTTCATTATTAGAGCATTGTCCCAAGTGAGGAAAGGATGATGAAGACTATGATTCCCCCACAAGTCGGGATGAGACTTCGGACTTTAAATAAAAAAAGAGAAAGGCCAAATAAAAAAAGAGAAAGTCCAAATAAAAAAAGAAAGGAGAAAGGCCAAAAAAAGGAAAGGCCAAACAAAAAAATGAGATAAAAAGAGAGAAGGGACAATGCTACTATCTCTTTTCCACACTTGTGCTTCAAAATAGCACCATAATCTTCATGATAGAGAGTCTCTTGTGTTGTCACTTTCATATACTAGTGGGAATTTTTTTCATTATAGAACTTGGCTTGTATATTCCAATGACGGCCTTCCTCAAAATGCCCTAGGTCTTCTTGAGCAAGCAAGTTGGATGCACACACACTTAGTTTCTTTTATTGAGCTTTCATACATTTATAGCTCTAGTCCATCTGTTGCATGGCAATCCCTACTCACTCACATTGATATCTATTGATGGGCATATCCATAGCCCGTTGATACGCCTAGTTGATGTGAGACTATCTTCTCCCTTTAAGTCCTCACAACCACCACCATATACCACATATAGTGCTATGTCCATGGCTTACGCTCATGTATTGCGTAAGAGTTGAAAAAGCTTAAGCGCGTTAAAAAGTATTAACCAATTGCTTGGCTGAAACCGGGGTTGTGCATGATGGGAATATTTTGTGTAATGAAAATGAAGCATGGCCTAACTATATGATTTTGTAGGGATAAGCTTTCTTTGGCTATGCTATTTTGATAGGACATGATTATTTATTAGTATGCTTTGAGTATTACTTTTTTTATGTTTTATAAGCTTTTATCTTGAATCATTTGGATCTGAACAATCATGCCACAATAAAGAAAATTACATTGAGAATTATGCTAGGTAGCATTCCACATCAAAAATTCTATTTTTATCATTTACCTACTCGAGGACGAGCAGGAATTAAGCTTGGGGATGCTTGATACGTCTCCAATGTATCTATAATTTTTTATTGTTCCATGCTATTATATTACCCGTTTTGGATGTTTATGGGCTTTACTTTACACATTTATATCATTTTTGGGACTAACCTACTAACCGGAGGCCCAGCCCATATTGCTGTTTTTTGCCTATTTTAGTGTTTCGAAGAAAAGGAATATCAAACGGAGTCCAAACGGAATGAAACCTTCGGGAGCGTGATTTTTGGAACGAACGTGATCCAGCAGACTTGGAGTTGAAGTCAAGGAAGCTTCGAGGTGGCCACGAGGGTGGGAGGCGCCCCCCCCCCTACTAGGCGTACCCCCTGTCTCGTGGGCCCCTCGAGGCTCCCTCGACTGACTTCTTTCTCCTATATATTCCCATATACCCTAAAAACATCGAAGCGAACAATAGATCAGGAGTTCCGCTGCCGCAAGCCTCTGTAGCCACCAAAACCTCTCGGGGGCTTGTTCCGGCACCCTGCCGGAGGGGGGATCCCTCACCGGTGGACATCTTCATCATCCCGATGCTCTCCATGATGAGGAGGGAGTAGTTCACCCTCGGGGCTGAGGGTATGTACCAGTAGCTATGTGTTTGATCTCTCTCTCTCTCTCTCGTGTTCTTGAGGTTTTACGATCTTGATGTATCGCGAGCTTTGCTATTATAATTGGATCCTATGATGTTTCTCCCCCTCTATTCTCTTGTAATGGATTGAGTTTTCCCTTTGAAGTTATCTTATCAGATTGAGTCTTTAAGGATTTGAGAACACTTGATGTATGTCTTGGCGTGCTTATCTGTGGTGACAATGGGATATCACGTGATCCACTTGATGTATGTTTTGGTGATCAACTTGCGGGTTCCGCCCATGAACCTATGCATAGGGGTTGGCACACGTTTCATCTTGACTCTCTGGTAGAAACTTTGGGGCACTCTTTGAAGTACTTTGTGTTGGTTGAATAGATGAATCTGAGATTGTGTGATGCATATCGTATAATCATGCCCACGGATACTTGAGGTGACATTGGAGTATCTAGGTGACATTAGGGTTTTGGTTGATTTGTGTCTTAAGGTGTTATTCTAGTATGAACTCTATCATTGATTGAACGGAAATAATAGCTTCGTGTTATTTTACGACGGACTCTTGAATAGATTGAGCAGAAAGGATAACTTTGAGGTGGTTTCGTACCCTACCATAATCTCTTCATTTGTTCTCCGCTATTAGTGGCTTTGGAGTGACTCTTTGTTGCATGTTGAGGGATAGTTATATGATCCAATTATATTATTATTGTTGAAAGAACTTGCACTAGTGAAAGTATGAACCTTAGGCCTTGTTTCCTACCATTGCAATACCATTTACGCTCACTTTTATCATTAGTGACCTTGCTGTTTTTATATTTTCAGATTAAAATACTCATATCTACCATCCATATTGCACTTGTATCACCATCTCTTCGCCGAACTAGTGTATCTATACAATTTACCATTGTATTGGGTGTGTTGGGGACACAAGAGACTCTTTGTTATTTCATTGCAGCGTTGCTTGAGAGAGACCATCTTCATCCTACGCCTCCTACGGATTGATAAACCTGAGGTCATCCACTTGAGGGAAATTTGATACTGTCCTACAAACCTCTGCACTTGGAGGCCCAACAACGTCTACAAGAAGAAGGTTGTGTAGTAGACATCAAGGAGCAAGCATAGCATAATTTTTGGTTTTCTCAAAAAGGTGTGTCCAGCAAGCATTCAAGACTTAAAACACAAATCAAAACAAGCAAAGACTCATATCATACAAGATGCTCCAAGCAAAACTCATAATATGTGACGAATAAAAATATAGTTTCAAGTAAAATACGATGGTTGTTAGAAGAAAGAGGGGATGCCACTCGGGGGCATCTCCAAGCTTAGTTGCTTGCTACTTCTTTGAATATTATCTTGGGGTGCCTCAGGCATCCCCAAGCTTAGCCTTTTGCTAATCCTTATTCCTTCATCCATCGTAAGATCACCCAAAACTTGAAAACTTCAATCACACAAAACTCAACAAAACCTTCGTGAGATCCACTAGTATAAGAAAGCAAACCACTACTATAAGTACTATTGCAAACCTATTCATATTTTATTTTTGCATTATATCTACTATATTCCAACTTTTCTATGGCAAAAATTCATTAAAGAAAACCATAGAATCATCAAAATAAGCACACAACGCAAAGAAAACAGAATGTGTCAAAAACAGAACAATCTGTAGCAATCTGAATATTTGGAATACTTATGAAACTCCAAAAATTCTGAAAATTTTGGACGATGTGAATAATTTGTTTATTAATATTCTGCAAAAATAATCAACTTAAAAGCACTCTTCTATTAAAAATGAGAAATAATTTCGTGAGCGCAAAAGTTTCTGCTTTTCAGCAAGATCAAATCAACTCTCACTCAAATCATCCCAAAGGCCTTGCTTGGCACAAACACTAATTTAAACCAGAAAAACACATCTAACCAGAGGCATAATTGGGTAATTTATTAAAAACAGCAAGAAAACCGAAAAGCAAAAAGATACAAGTTGGGTTGCCTCCCAACGAGTGCTATCGTTTTACGCCCCTAGCTAGGCATAACGCATAGGATCTAAGTTTTGTCACCTTGTACTCCAATTCTTTGATCGAACATTTAGGATTTCCCAAGGATTTTGCATATAAATTCTCAACAACAATATTTCTAGGCACGAGGGTGAAAAACTTATTTTTGCAAAAAGGGTCTCTTATGATTTCAATAAAATTGGGATGGATACTAATCATCTTAAGATCCTCTTTATCATTGCTAGAAGTTGCACCCTTGTTTTTAGTGACTTGAGTAGTCTTACTAACTTTCACGGGAATTTTAGCGGAAGCAAAAGCCGTACCTAGATTAGAAAAAAAATTCTTCCAGTTTATCAATCCTAGACGGGCTTTCTTCGATTCTTTCATGATTTATAGTCCGCTTTTATTTTAACAACTTAAAAACGTCCCCCGCTTTTGACCCAATTTTAGTAGCATAAATGTGCATTTTTCTATCCAAGTTCTCAATATGTTCTTCGGTAAGCATTTTCTTTTCGATAGCATCTAGTCTTTCCATAACATGCTCAAGGGTAATGATTGTTTCATTGATCATGAGAGGGGGTGAACCCACTAAATTTCCCAAAGCATTAAAAGCATCAAGAGAGGGACACATCAAAAAAGTCCCACCGGTAATTGTATCAAGGACGAAGCTATACCAAGTGGTGATGCCCACATAAAAACAGCGAACAAGAACAACGGTAGATTGCTTACGAATAGATCTATTATGAGCATTGCAAATCCTATACCAAGCATATTTTAAGTTCTCCCCTCCCCTTTGTTTAAAGTTAAGAACCTCGTTCTCGGGGGTGTACGCAATAGAGGAAGAACTGGTTGATGTTGAAGATCTTCCCCGGCAACGACGCTAGAAATTCATTTTGATGTCTGCTAGAACTACGTCGGTATTTCCCCAAAGAGGAAGGGATGATGCAGTATAGCGACGGTAGGTATTTCCATCAGTGATGAGACCAAGGATATCGAACCAGCAGGAGAACCTCCTAACACCATGTCAACAGCCCCTACACACAAATAACAAATACTCGCAACCCTACGTGTTAAAGGGGTTGTCAATCCCTTTCGGGTACAGCGCCTCAAGTAGGTAAGATAACGTGAGATAATTATGGTAGATAGGATAAATAGATCGCATATAAAATAAATTACAGCAAGGTATTTTTGGTTTAATAGATCTAAAAATAAATGCAAAGGAAAATAGATCGCAAAGGCAAATATGATGAAAAGAGACCCGGGGCCATAGGTTTCACTAGTGGGTTCTCTCGAGAAAAATAGCAAACGGTGGGAAAACAATTACTATTGGGAAATTGATAGAACTTCAAATAAGCATGATGATATCTAGGCAATGATCATTATATAGGCATCACGTCCAAGATTAGTAGACCGACTCCTGCCTGTATCTACTACTATTACTCCACACATCGACCGCTATCTAGCATGCATCTAGTGTATTAAGTTCATGGAAAAATGGAGTAATGCGATAAGAACAATGACATGATGTAGAGAAGATCTATTTATGTAGAAATAGACCCCATCTTGTTATGCTTAATATCAATGATACATACGTGTCATTTCCCTTTCTGTCACTGGGATCAAGCACCGTAAGATCGAACGCATCACAAAGCACCTCTTCCCATTGCAAGATAAATAGATCAAGTTGGCCAAACAAAACCCAAATATCGAAGAAGAAATACGAAGCTATAGTCAATCATGCATATAAGAGATCAAAGAAGACTCAAATAACTCTCATGGATAAAAACATAGATCTGATCATAAACTCAAAGTTCATCGGATCCCAACAAACACACCGCAAAAGGCTTACATCATATGGATCTCCAAGAGACCATTGTATTGATAATCAAGAGAGAGAGAGAGAGAGAGAGGAATCCATCTAGCTACTAACTACGGACCCGTAGGTCTACAAAGAACTACTCACGCATCATCGGAGAGGCACCAATGGAAGTGGTGAACCCCTCCGTGATGGTGTCTAGATTGGATCTGGTGATTCTGGACTCTGCGTCGGCTGGAATTGATTTTCCTTGACTCCCTTAGGGTTTATGGAATATTGGGGTATTTATAGAGCAAAGAGGCGGTGCGGGAGGCCAGACAGGAGGGCATAACCCACCGGAGCGGGCCTGGCCCCCCAAGCGCGCCCTGGTGGGTTGTGCTCCCCTCGGAGCCCCCCTTAGGTGTGTTCCTTGCCCACTGGATGTCTTCTGGCCCAAAAAATCCACAAAAAGTTTCGCTACGTTTGGACTCTGTTTGGTATTGATTTCGTGTGATGTAAAAAACATGCAGAAAATAGCAACTGGCACTGGGCACTATGTCAATAAGTTAGTACCAAAAAATGATATAAAATGACTATAAAATTATTATAAAACATCCAAGAATGATAATATAACAGCATGGAACAATCAAAAATTATAGATACGTTGGAGACGTATCATGATTCTATTGGGGATGGACCGTGATGACGAGACATGCTCTACATGCAAATTTGTGATGGAACGAGTACTTTCAAAAGAGTTATTTCAAAGTATAAAGTAAAATGTATATGATGAGATCAAGGGGGAGAATGTTAGATTGATCTCTTCCCCAATGGGACCAATGTCCCATTGGACCCTTGACCCACGCCCTGATCGGGGGCGTCCAGCCCAAGCAAGGCTGGTGGGCCCCTGTCGCGCAGTGCCATATAGAGGAGGTGGGACCACGGCACAAGGTACGAGGTTCGTCGCTGCCACTATTCCCCACTCCTAACCCTAGTCTGATCGAGAGGGAGGTGCCAAAGCGATGGGAAGCCCACCGACGCCACGACCACCACCGCGTCCACTCTCGATCGGACTAGCGTTAGGAGTGGGGAACAGTGGCGGCGGCGAATCTCGTACCTTGTGTCATGGTCCCTACCTCCTCTATATGGCACTACGCAACAGGGGCCCACCAGCCTTGCTTGGGCTGGACGCCCCCGATCTGGGCATGGGTCAAGGGTCCAATGGGCCGTTGGGCCCATTGGGGAAGAGATCAATATGTCAGTGTGAATGATTTCTAGTGTACCTCTACTATGGATTGCACCTTTTTTGATTTGTTTTATATACTTTCCTTTAATGCAATCTATGCATTGTTCTAAGTCTGAGAATTCTAAAGGAGGAAGAATTTTACTGTTGACTAATCTTTCTATTCTCCCCTTGGAAATATGGCCCAAGCGACAATGCCATAATTGCGATGAGTCGTGTGTTCTCTTTCTTTTCTTTTGTTCTTTATTCGACGCGACATGCTCATTCACATTACACACATAGTGCACTTATTCACGTAGTGATAATAAATAAATGTCATCGTGTAGTAAAGCATCACCCACATAAGCATTATTAAACCATATGGCACACTTTCCATGTCCAAAATAACATTCATAATTATCTTTGTCCAAACATGAAACACTAATCAAGTTTCTATGACATGATGGAACAAATAAAACATCTCTAAGCAGAAGCTTGAATCCATCAGCTAACTCCAAGGAGATGTCGCCGACAGCTGCAACTTCAGCTTCAACTTCGTTTGCCACTTCAATGCGTCTTTCACTTCTTTGCGTAGTTCGTGCCTCTATAAAGAATTTGCAATATGAACAGTTGCTCCTGAGTCAATCCACCAAGTGGATTTTGAAAACTGTGTATACAAGGATTCATTTACAAAGGAAACTATACTGTTACATCTTTTGCCATGATTGACTTTAGCCAATCAGGGCAGTCTTTCTTGTAATGCCCGGTCTTCTTATAGTGGAGACATGTGTACGTCTTTGTCCACTGGGAAAGACTTTTGCTAATGGTGATAGGGAGCTTTTCCATGTGGCTTATGAGGAGAACCTTTGCTATTTTGATTGTAATTATTTTTCTTGTTATCCTTCACATAGTTGAGTGAACCATCATGTGAGGCTTTGAGTCTGTCCTCTTCTTGGACACACATTGCTATTGTCTTTTCAATGTACCATGTTCCAGGTGACATATTGTAGTTTACAACAAAAGTTTCAAACTCCTTTGGCAGTGAAGCCATGACTAGGTGGACCAGGAGCGCTGGTTTGATCTCCAGATCCGCATCCATGGGCTTGAGCTTTGCTGCCATGTTGCTCATCCTGAGGATGTGCTCTCTTATTCCATGACCACCGCCAGTGTAGTTCTCTGTCACTAGTTGCTTTATCAACTGGGCGGCATATGTCTTTGAAGAACTAGTGAACTGGTTCTTTGTCTTTGTAAGCAACTCCCCTACGAAAGTGCACTCTGCAATTGAGCCCATTATGGCATTCCCAATTGTATTGTTTATAAATGCCATGCACTTTTTGTTTGCATTGACCCACTTTTGGTTTTCGATGGAATATAACATCTCCACAAGAGCATGATCGCCCCTCTTTTTATCCCACGCAGCATCATCATCAGTGGCCTCTCTGACTAGCACTGTAGGTCTGACCGGCTATGGTGTGTCCACAACCCAGTCCAGCCCAGCACATACAAATGCCAGTTCTACTCTCTTCCTCCACTCAGTGTAGTTGTCACCTCTGAGTGTCGAAACATCTTTTAGGCAACTCATCAAGTGGAAACCTCCCTAAATCACAATTTAAATGAGATCAGTATAACAATCATATGCATTAATCTAGCGTTGGTCAAATTAAACATACAATTGTCTATGCAATTAAATCTATATTACCGTTGGGCAAAATATTAGAAATAAATGCACCTTTAAATTCAATAATAAAACATGATCATGTTATTAACAACGTTGGTTCTATCACTTACAATTGAACATCATTTTTTTAGGGACAATTGAACATGGTTAGTTAACGTGGCCCTTCTTTTAGGGAACTTTTTGTTTTGAACATCTCTTTTAGGGAACTTAATTAGCATGGATTATTATATGTGTGAAAATCATGTACACTAAATCAATTTTCTGCAACACTCCATTGTGGAATATTTGAAGAATCACTCATGCTCAGAACCAGTAAATTAGAAATGCTACATGCTTGTCACTGGTCTAAGATGCGTAAAGGTAAATATGGACACTGCTGGCTAAGCTAGGTGGTAATATAAGGTCTATTAACTGAAACAATTCAACAAACGGAGCCAAGGTATTGGGCAGGATCCTGATTATAGTTGAAGGCTATTTTTTCTTAATTACGGATGGTATAGCCAGTTACGTACGCGTGGCGATTAAGCAAATTGATCGATGATCCACCATTGTTCCAGAGCATTCTCCTCCCTTTTAGTCACCTGGTCAGCTGGTCTTGATGGTGGTTGAGATATTTGCTTGTTAGGGCTCTGCTAGCTACTAGTGCCTCCTCACTAGAGCATCTCCAGTCGTTTGGCTCCCCAGCGCACCCGGCGAAGGGCTTTGAGCGTTTGCGCCGATGGTTTTTTTGGCCTGGAGGGAATCAAGTTTCCAGCCGCGCCCCCAGGTTTCCTCCAAATGCACAAAAACTTAAAGTTCTCTTTTCCCGCTAGCCAAAAACGACACAAGTTCGGCGATCATCATGCCACAGGTCGACGAGCATCGTGCCACAGGTCGACGATTGAACATAGCCAAAGTCTGGCAATCAAAAGGGTAGGAACCATAGACATGGAACTCAAATGGCAGGATGCTATACTGTAGGGCTGGGAGAGGTCGGCGTCGGTGTTGTGGGCACAGCTGCAGTGCTCGGCATTGGCGTAGGCATGGGCGTGGGCATAGTGGCAGTGGTCGCCGCCGGTCCCAGCATCTTGATCAAGATGAGGTCGTGCTTCGCCAGGTACCACGCCTTCACCTACTGGTCCATCGTCGCCATGTCTGCTCCCATCAGGAATGCCAGATCCGTGTTCCTCTTCTTCGAGGAGATGTTGGTCCTGAGTAGGTCGAGCTTGACGTCCTGCTTTGTCATCAATGCCGACCACCTCGCCTCGGATTTCTCCTCCTTCTTGGCGGCGTTACTCTTGGCGTCGGTGATGCACTGTTCTATAGATGATTGCAGCCATTCAGCAGCAGGTGCCGCGTCCATCGCCGCCTTGGCTCTTTTGTTGCCATCACAACACCCTTCCGCCGCCGCCGAGGCAGGCGCATCCGGGTTGTAGATGCCGTCCTTGCTCTTGGCGAGAGCGAGACGACACTCTGTCCATTTCTCGCATGACTCGATCCTGGTGAACACATGAAGGAACTTGAACTCCTGGTCGTTGTTGTCGTGGAAAAACATGTCGAACATTCAAAGCATATGCACAGATGAAGAACAAGTGTCGTCGAAGCACACGGGGAAGAGCTGGGCCGGCTAGCGATGGACATACATGACGCTCGACATTGGTGCCGCTCTCCGGGCGAGCCATCACCACCTCCTGAATCCCATGCCACTTGTTGCAGGCCTACTGGATGGTCGCCCAATGGTTGGCCATGGCCTTCTCGCCGCGATCCAGGTGGATGCTGGCGAAGTCGGGGTCGACCAACTTGCGCTCGTCGAATGTCGTCTTGACCCTTCTCTAGTAAGTGTCGGAGTTCTGATTCACGCTGGTGATCGGGTCGATGCTGACAGTCTTCTATGCTTCGGCGAGGCACTCGTCTTCCTTTGGCGTCCATTTGACGCGAGGCTCGCTCGGCCTGGCGGTGGACGACCGCTTCATCTTTCTCGCTTTGGCCGCTGGCTCCGCCGGTTCTTCCTCTTCCACCTCCTCCTCGGCATCGTCGTGCCCGACGTCCTCCTGTCGGCGGCGGTGTCCAGCGTCTCGTCTTGCGTGTGGAACCCGGGGCATGAAACGGCGGCGACTAAGCCGTTCGTGATGATCTCGTCCATGTCGGCATCGGTGCTGCTGAACTATGGCGCCAAGCCAGGTGCGAAGGGCAGGGGTCCACGGCGTACAGTCGGCGCAGGCGAGCCTGAGTATGTCGGCTGTGAGTAGCCGTACTGGGTGTTGAGGCCGGCGGTGAACGCAGGGGAGGCATGCGCGGGTCGGGGTTCAAGACACGCGGGGGGGGGGGGGGGGGGGGGGGGGCAGAGCCATGCGGGAAGGTGATGTTGGGGCTGAAGCCGCCAGGCGCGTCACCGTTGGCGTAGTCAGGCGAGGCGCGTACCGCCACTCTGGCGACGAGAAGTTAGCCGACGACGCGGCGCTCTGCTGGCTACCCCATGCGCCTTGTGGGTATTGGCCGTCCTGTTGAGCCGGATGGAGCTGGCGCTCATTCCCCATGCCCGCGCGAGACGTCTCCTCCTGCTCCGCCGCCGCGTCCCTGGCCTTCTTCATGTTCAGCCTGTTCCGCCGATCGGTGGTGACCGCTGCCCGACGATCAACGTCGGCCTTTCACTGGGCGTTCGTCAAGCTGGGGGGCCTTGCCATCGGCGCCCTCGGCTTCCTCTGCTTTTGCTTGGTGGAATCGATGGCCAGGCGAGGGGGCGCATACTTCTTCGACGGCATGGCAGGTGGATCTGGAAAGAATGACGGGAGCACAGGGGAGAAGGTGGTCGGTAGGGGGGAAATGGAGGGAACGGGAAAAACGGTGGGAAAATCGGCTGGTCACCGACAGTGCGGGCCGAGGCGCCTTTTCGCTTCAGCCGTGCCCCCAGACGCTTCAGCCAGCTCTGTAGCAACGGTCCCGGGCCTCTCGCACAGTCGATGCAATCAACATAAACAGTGCGCTTGTACGCGAGGTACGCTTCGTCTCTGTTCAGTGTTCACCACACAACAAACTCATACTACTACCTTGGAATACTTCACAACCTTTTTTGGTCCATCTCCTGTTCCTTGGAATGCCTGCATCGAATGCGCGACCGAGTAGCTAGGCCTCGTCATGATTGTATCGGTGCTGCCCATAGTGGGAATGATTCTGCCCATGATATTCGAGGGGTCGCCCTGACCTGCTGCCACTCTTGCTATCCGCATCTGAGTGCGTGATTGGATCATTGGAACTTTGGAAGAGTCCAAGAAAAACTGTTATGAGGTTGATATCGGTCAATCGGAGATGAGCAGCCTGCCGCCGGTTGGAGCCGGAAGTTGCCCAAGAATGAAGATGGAAATTCAGGCAGTAGGTGATGGCGCAAAGTGCAGGCAGAGTCACAAAGCAGAGTTTTACGGGCATCGTCATTTCGTCGTGCCCGTTGCAGACACAGTCACGGAGCAGAGTTTTACTGTCCAAATCAGGAACCATACGACAGTGTAGGTCGAAGACACAGTCATGGAGCAGAGTTACTGTCCAAATCAGGAGCCTTATGATAGTGTAGGTTGAAGACACAGTCACTGAGCAGATTTTGACACTACGTTACAGTCACTGAGCAGAATTTGACGTGCATTGGAGCTGAGATGCTTTCATGTGAGCTCAGACCTGGTGCAGCGAATGATTCTGAAGATTAGTGGTAGACTGCTCGTACTCTTCGGTCAGACAGGGAAGGATGATCAGACGGAAACATCACCCAGCAGGTCCCTTGTCCGCCATTCTCCATACATGTAGACCACCTCCCCGAAAAAGTTTCTTGGCGAGTGGAAGCAGTTCCATCTTTACAGACCTTGAGAAAGACGCGCGCGTTTTCTAAGCGGATCACCTTTTCGTGAGGACTCATCGTCGCACACGCCACATCCTTTCAGCATCTCCTTTCAGTTAGTATTAGTAGTCACGGATGATAAAGGTAGGAGTGCACTAGTAGTAGACTAGTAGTGATGAAAATGATTCAGAAAACAATTGCAGTCATAATGTGAGTGCTAATGCACTACTACTACACATCAGTTAAGTTCCGAAGGAAAATTACACTCATGAGTTGCATGATTCGAGCTAGACACAAGCATCATCACGGGACCTGCTTGTCACCCGCCGTACCCCTGTGGCTACGCCGGAGCCCAACCGGTTCTCCAACGGAGGAGCAACGGCCCTGAAGACAGGGCAGCGTGCTCCCCCAGGAGCCCGGCGTCGCCATCGGTGGATGGCAATGGAACTAGAGAAACCATCGCACGTTGCATCACATTGAGCTGTCTGGCTCCCGCACCGCGCGTCTTTTCGCTTGGACTCTCGCTGCCCCGCGCCGCGCATGCACGCGCACCGGCGCACGCCGGATCGCTTTGGTCGCGGACCCGCCATGAAAACGACATCATGCCGTTGAGAGTGGGCCGCACTCGAACTCACCCTGGAAGCCTCAAGCCTGTACGCGTTTCGTTAACCAATGGAAAGACACTTGCCCGTGGCGCTTCGTAGGGGACAGAGACCGCTGGGGCGCAAGACCATGAGGCTGGAGGGAGCAGCCGGACAAGCCATGTGGTGTGGGGGCAAAAGGAGGAGGACGTGAAGCAGATAGAAGGAGCAGTTGAGTGATCCAAGAAAGGGTTTGGATTTGAGCTCCGCCGGTCGCCGGATAAGTAGATGGATAGACAGAATCATGGAAGCGAGGATGCTTGCGGCGTGCAGACGCTGCTCCATTCCTGGCTTTCCAGCTTCACGCGTACGCAGCGCGCCGCCGTTTGCGTAGGACGGCCCAGGTTGCTGGCGATGTAGCTCCAGGTTTCGCCAATTCCTGCCGAGCGGAGAAATCGTCTACGTTTTGTTTCGATTTGCCTTTTCCTCGAGGAGCCATCCATTCTGCACGGATTTATTATAAAAGTTCATCGCAAAGTGTAAACCATCTGAAACATAATTAATATAGTTTTCAAGATGTTAGACTTTGTAACGTAGCCCAACTATGTAATATGTATATTGTATATCATTATAAATACATGTGATAGGCCACCCCTAGAGGGTTGAGCCAGTTCCCACAAATCCTACGTCTAATATGGTATCAGACTAACCCTAGGACCTACTCCACCTCCGTCTCAGCCACCGCCGCGGCCGTGCCCCAAACCCTAGGGCCCCGCCGTCGCCGCTGCAATGACTGCTTCCGCCTCTAGCTCTGCCAGCTCCGGGACCATACCCGCAACGCTGGCCGCCCTGCTGAATCTTCCTGCCCGCGCTGGTGCCTCGCCGACGCCGCAGTTCTTCGGCACCACGGCGGTGGGCTCGCAGTTTTCCGCCCCGATCCCGCCGTCTCCTGCGCCGTCGACCGTCGCGGCCTCCACCGCCGCGATGTTCGCGCCACCGGCGGCTCCCGCTGGCTCGTCCCCGACACTCGCCATCATGCCGGCAGCCTCGGGGGGCTCCGACGATCAGCGTGCAGGAGTGACACCCCCAGCCCCGGCGGTCTCCGCGGTAACTGCCACCGACGCTGCCTTGATCTCTGGGCCGTTCCACTTCGACAACCTCATCACGACTCGTCTCACGCGAACAATTACATGTTTTGGCGCGCCAAGGTTCTACTGCTGCTCCGCAGCCGCTCCCTCCTTGGCTATGTCGATGGCTCTCTGTCGTGTCCGCCGCAGGTCCTTCACACCGTCCACGGCCCGGTCATCAACCCGGCGCATCGTCTGTGGGTGCAACAGGACCAAGCGATCCTCTCCGCCATCCAGGGTTCCCTTGGAGACGGGGTTGCTGGCCTTTGTCTCTTTGATGCCTCCTCCTTGGATGCGTGGACGACTCTGGAACATGCGTTTGCCCAGACCTCCACTGCTCACGCGATGGCTCTTCGCAGCAAGCTTGATGATGTCAAGAAACTGGACTCCTCGGCCACAACATACTTCAACAAACACAAGGTCTTGGCGGATACATTGACCTCTATCGGTCGACCATTGAGTGATGAGGAGTTTGGCGGCTATGTGATTAAGGGCCTTGATGCTGACTACGACAACCTTGCCGAGGCCGTCCACAACGCCAAGCCGCCACTTCCGCCGCACGAGCTCTTCTCCCGGCTGCTCTTCACCGAGCAACGCGTCGAAGCTTGCCGCTCCACCAACTCCATCGCCGACCAGCCTGCGGCCTTCTGGGCCTCGCGTGGCCAGCGCCCCCATGCGCCTTCGCCGCATGCCCGCATCACCACCCCGCCAGCGCCACCCTCGGGCGGAGGCCCTGTACGCTGTCAGCTTTGTGGGCGTGAGAGGCATGTCACCTCCAAGTGCCACAAGAGGTTTCAGCGGAGCTTCCTGGGTATTGGCAATGATGGAAAAGGTAACGAGCGACAGTTCGCCATGGCGGACTTTGGCCCTCCTGCTGCTCATGTTGCTGCCAAGAGCAAGGATACACGCGTCGACACCGGCTATACACCGTCATATCCGGTTGATCCTGCGTGGTATATGGACACTGGCGCCACGAATCATATGACGAACGAGCTCACCAAGTTGTCCACACATGAGCCATATTACGGTCCCGACAAGGTTCACACCGCCAACGGTGTAGGTATGCCCATCTCTCACATTGGTCAAGCATCTCTCTTAACTAGTCATCCATCTAGGCAGCTTCATCTTCGTAATATTTTACGGGTCCCCTCGGTGACTCTTAATTTGTTATCTGTTCCAAAACTCACTCTTGATAACAATGTCCTATGTGAATTTCACCCGTTTGATCTTTTTGTTAAGGACCGAGCCACCCGGGAAATTCTGCTTAGTGGTCGTCTCAGCCATGGCTTATACCGCTTGGAGGATCCATCCGTCCCGCGCATCTTCAGTGGTGTTCGTGTGTCGCCGTACCAGTGGCACTCTCGCCTTGGTCACCCTGCCACTCCCATAGTTCGTCATATACTTCACCGTCATGAGCTGCCTATTGAGTCTAGCAATAAGGAGATGTCCGTGTGTGATGCCTGTCAACAAGGCAAAAGTCATCAGTTACCATTTGTTTCTTCTACTCGTCAAGTAACGAGTCCTCTTGAACTTGTGTTTTCTGATGTGTGGGGTCCCGCTCAAACTTCTGTGAGTGGTCACAACTATTATGTTAGCTTTATTGATGCCTATAGTCGCTTTACCTGGCTTTATCTTCTTAAGCGCAAATCTGATGTGTTTGATATATTCATTCAGTTTCAAGTGCATGTAGAACGTCTTCTCAAGCATAAGATTATTCATGTTCAGTCTGATTGGGGGGGGGGGGCGAATATCGCAACCTCAATGCTTTCTTTAATAAGCTTGGGATCTCTCATCGTTTATCATGTCCTCATACACATCAGCAGAACGGCGCTGTTGAGCGCAAGCATCGACATATAGTTGAGACCGGACTCACACTCCTGGCTCATGCGTCTGTACCCTTTTGTTTTTGGAGTGATGCCTTTGCTACAGCATGTTTTCTTATTAACCGTCTACCTACGCGTGTCATTAATATGAAAACTCCTATTGAGCTCCTTTTACATGAGATTCCTGATTATACCTTCTTTAAGGTGTTCGGGTGTGCTTGTTGGCCCCATCTTCGTCCATATAATTCTAGAAAGCTTGAATTTCGATCTAAGAAATGTGTGTTTCTAGGTTATAGTTCTCTTAATAAAGGCTACAAGTGCCTTCATGTACCAACAAACCGTGTCTATATATCTCGTGATGTTGTCTTTGATGAGAACGTCTTCCCCTTTTCCTCCATGCCGCAGCAAACTTCCACACCACCATCTATGCATTCATCTCCTCTTATGCTTGGCCAATTTGAAGATGTTGCATATTCGTCTGTGTTGTTACCTAACCATGGTGCAGGTGTTGGACGTGGTGCTCACCTGGAACTTCTTCCGGATACAACTCCTATCGCGCATGTTGACCGGTCAGTGCACGTGCATGCACCCGTCGTTGACCCCGCCTCTGGCGCCGTGCCCATCCATGCAACTGGACCGGCGCTGGTCTCCGACGCTGGGCTGGTGTCATCCGAGGCTCGGCCCACGATAGTTGAGGCGCGGCCCACGACCCCGCCGCTTTCACCTGGGCGGCCCGAGCGGTCTCCGTCCACGCCTCCACGCCCGGACTCGCCTCCGTCGTCGCCTTCGTCGATTGACCGTATGTCCCTGCCGCCCCTTTCGCCTGGGTCGGCTGGGCCTACCGTCGACTCACCTGAGCCCTCGCCTGGGCTCCCGTTGCCCGCTCTGCCGTCATCCTCTCTCGTGTTGGCGCCGCCGGCTCCTGTTCCCGTTGCACCGCAACGCCCGCATACTCGCAGCCGCAGCGGTATTGTCAAACCCAAGAAGCGTCATGATGGTACTGTCACATATTTGGCTGCCTGTCTTGCTCATTCTGTTGCAGATCCCACTGATGAACCACGCCACTATGAGGTTGCTATGAGTATTCCTCACTGGCGGGCAGCTATGGAGCAAGAGTACAATGCTCTTCTGCATAATGAGACATGTACTTTGGTTCCTCCTCAGCCTCGTGTCAACATCATTGATAGTGGGTTTTCAAAGTCAAGAGACATGCGGACGGGTCTATTGAGCGCTACAAGGCGCGTCTCGTGGCTAGAGGGTTTAAGTAGCGACAGGGTCTGGACTACGAGGACACATTCAGCCCGATTGTTAACCATCCGGCTTCTTTTGTCTCTTGCAGTCTCTCGTGGTTGGTCTCTTCGACAGCTAGATAGATGTGCAGAATGCTTTTCTCCATGGGTTGCTTGAAGAGGAAGTTTACATGCAGCAGCCACCAGGGTTTGTTGATCCAGATCAGCCTCATCATCTCTGTCATCTGACGAAGGCGCTCTATGGACTGAAACAGGCACCTCGTGCCTGGCATGCTCGTCTTGCTTCGGCCCTTCGTACTCATGGATTCGTTCCGTCGACAGCTGACAGTTCGCTGTTCTTATTTTAGCGCCCCAGTCTGACTATGTATTTGCTTGTGTACGTGGATGATATAATTCTGGTCAGTTCTTCTGCCACGGCTGCTGATGCTCTTGTGACTGCTCTTGGCAGAGATTTTGCGGTTAAAGACTTGGGACAACTACACTTCTTTCTGGGCATTGAGGTTGCACATCAGTCTCGTGGCAGCTTGGCTCTCACTCAGAAAAAGTACTCCCTTGATCTCTTGCGCCGTGCTGGTATGCTCAAGTGTAAGCCGTCATCCACGCCCATGTCCTCTACGGATAAGCTCTCGGCCACTGCTGGTTCTCCTCTTTCTTCTACGGATGCTACGGAGTATCGGAGTATTGTTGGTGGCTTGCAGTATCTGACTATCACCCGTCCTGATCTTTCATTTGCGGTTAACAGGGTATGTCAGTATCTTCATGCTCCTACAGATGCGCACTGGTCTGCTGTGAAGCGCATTCTTCGTTATGTGCGTCTCACTGTCTCCTATGGTCTTCATCTGCGACCTAGTTCCTCTACTGTTCTCTCTGCATTCTCAGATGCTGATTGGGCTGGGTGTCCAGATGACAGGCGATCCACGGGGGGACATGTTGTATTTCTGGGTCCTAATTTGATCGCCAGTGCGCGCAAGCAAGCCACTGTTTCTCACAGCAGCACAGAGGCTGAGTACAAAGCAGTTGCCAATGCGACTGCTGAGCTTATCTGGATTGAGTCTTTGCTTCGAGAGCTGGGAATCTCCCAGTCACATCCTCCAGTTCTTTGGTATGACAACATCGGTGCTATGTTTCTTTCGACAAATCCGGTGTTCCATGCACGAACCAAGCACATTGAGATTGACTATCATTTTGTGAGGGAACGTGTTGCACAGAAGCTACTACAGATCAAGTTTATCTCCTCAAAGGATCAACTTGACGACATCTTCACCAAGCCTCTACCTTCTCCCATGTTTGAGGTCTGTAGGCGCAATCTCAACCTTCTAGATGCATCAGGAGTGAGTTGAGATTGAGGGAGGGTGTTAGACTTTGTAACGTAGCCCAACTGTGTAATATGTATATTGTGTATCATTATAAATACATGTGATAGGCCAACCCTAGAGGGTTGAGCCAGTTCCCACAAATCCTACGTCTAATACAAGACCACCAATCAACCACTAGTGTCCTCAGAACGAGCCGCCGATGTTGGATAAGTGAGCAACTAGTGTTTCCTGAGGGCCAAAGGCCATTACATACACATGTGTGTGAAAGTGCAGAAAAGCCCCTTATACAATGGGGATGTACACAATGAACTATACACATCTAACACCCCCCTCAAACTCATGGTGGATCAACAACACTTAGTTTGGAGAGGAAAAACCCATGCTGCGCGCGAGTCTGTGCCTTCGTGAAGAAGTCAGCCAACTATAACTCAGAGGGCACATAGTGAAGAGCGAGAGTCTAATCCTGCACAGCAGCACACACAAAGTGGGCATCCACACCGATGTGCTTGGTGAGCTCATGCTTCACCGGGTCACACGCAATACAGATAGCACCGGTACTGTCGGACAGTAGAGGAGTTGAGGTAGTAGTAGACACACCAAAGTCCTCAAGTAACCACCGTAACCAGATCACCTCAGCCGTCAACATAGCCATGGCTCGCAACTCAGCCTCTATACTCGAGCAAGAAACTGCTGTCTGCTTCTTTGTCTTCCAGGCAATAAGAGAGCCACCAAGAAAGACACAATAAGCAGACAACGAGCATCGATGGAGGGATCACTAGCCCAGGTAGCATCAGAGTAGGCCTGGAGCTCAAGAGAGCTGGAGCGGGGAAAGAAAAGGTGCTGAGAGATCGTGCCACGAAGATATGGTAGAACACGGAGGAGATGATTGTAGTGGACAGAGGTGGGGGCTGAAACAAACTGACTCACGATGTGAACAGGATAGGAGATGTCAGGACGCGTAACAGCAAGATAGACAAGACTGCCAACAAGATGACGATAGCGAGTGGGATTAGGAAGAGGGTCACCATCGGTGGCACGAAGCTGAACGTTGAGCTCCATGGGAGTCACAACCGTACGCTCATCACCGAGAGCAGTGCAAGCAAGGAGATCCTGAATATATATTTTTGGGAGATGTAGAAGCCATCAGAGGTCGAGGAGATCTCAATCCCAAGAAAGTAGCAAAGTGGACCAAGATCAGTCATAAGAAACTGGTCGCGAAGGCGAGCCTTAACAAAGGCAATGTAATCAGTGTCATCACCAGTGATGATCATGTCATCAACATAGAGAAGGAGAAGAGTCCGACCACGAGGAGACGTGTGAACAAACAGTGCGGGATCATGGTCACTGGGCAAGAAACCAGCGGCAGTCACCACAGATGCGAAGCGCTCAAACCAGGCGCGAGGGGCCTGTTTGAGACCATATAGGGAGCGGCTAAGTCTACAGACCATACCATCAGGAGCATAGTACCCCTATGGTGGCTGCATATAAACCTCCTCACGCAACTCGCCATTGTGAAAAGTGTTCTAAACATCAAGTTGAGAGATAGACCACTGACGGACAGAAGCCACAGCAAGAAGAGTGCAGACAGTGGTCATGTGAGCCACAGGAGCGAATGTCTCATCATAATCACGCCCCTGCTCCTGCTGAAATCCACGGGCCACTAGACGAGCTTTGTAGCGCTCAAGAGAACCATCGGAGCGAGTCTTAACCTTGTAGACCCACTTGCAGGAGATGGGACGGACACCGAAAGGAAGGGGAACCAGATCCCATGTGACAGAGCGCTCAAGAGCAGCAAGATCTTCGGCCATCGCAAGTTGCCATTCAGGCTGAGTCATGGCAGTTCGGTAGGAAGTGGGCTCAGCAATAGCAGAGAGACCATATCGAGTACGGGAGTAGCGATCAGACGGGGGGCGAGGCCAAGCACGAAGGTTGTGAACCGGGGGAGGCGTGAGAGGAGGTGCACCAGAGGTGGAAGGCTCGTCAGAGGAGACATCCTCAGTACAAGATCGGCTAGTATAGTAGAGAGGGAACGGTGAGAGAGAGCGACGAACTGGAGATGCTGGTGGAGAGGTGGAGGAGGAGGATGAAGTAGACGGTGTCGGTGGGGAATGAGAAGGAATGAGAGGTGCCGGAGGAAGAGGTGACACATAAGGCACATAGCTGGGTGTGTCAGGAAGAGCAGGAAAGAAATGTCATCCACAGAGAAACTCGAGGAAGGAGAACATGGGTAGTAAGAACGAGACTCGTCAAATGTCACATCACGCGAGATGCGCAAGCGACGACCCACATGATCCCAACATCGATAGCCCTTGTGCTCATCACTGTAGCCAAGAAAGACACACTCAACCGACTGAGCAGTCAGTTTGGTGCGTTCTCGGGGGGCAAGAAGGACATAACACACACATCCAAACATCCGAAGAGCGGAATAGTCAGGGGAACGTCCAGTGAGACATTCCATAGGAATACCACCTTGCAAAGCAGTAGAGGGCTGAATGTTGATGAGATAAGTGGATGCAGAAACAGCCTTAGCCCAAAAGTGAGGCAGAAGGGAAGCGGCAATCATCAATGCACGAGCCGTTTCAAGTAGATGACGATGCTTATGTTTGGCAACGCCGTTCTGAGCATGAGCACCAGGACATGAGAACTGGGCAAGAGTACCCTGTTTTGCAAGAAAACCACGCAACAGCTGAGAGATAAACTCACTAGCGGAGTCCGCACGAAAAGTACGAATGGGCGTGGAAAACTGGGTGCGAATCATGGCAGCAAAATGTTTGTATATAGAGAGAACCTCGCTACGAGATTTCATGAAGTAGAGCCAGGTGTAGCGAGAGAAATCATCAATAAACAGGATATAATAGCGATGACCACCTTTCAAATCAAAGGGGGCAGGACCCCAAACATCAGAATGAACTAAGTCAAAAGGACGCTGAGATACCGACTCACTGGTAGGATAAGGCAACTGAGTCTGTTTGCCAAGTCTGCAACCATTACAATGTAAAGAAACATCTCCAATACAGACCCCAAGAGGCCCTGACGAACTAAGGAAGACAAGCGAGAGCCACAGATATGACCAAGGCGATGATGCCACTGCTGGAAGGACGCAGACGAAGAGGCAGCAAGAGCATGGGAGCTGGCAAGAGTGGTGGCAGCGGAAGGAACACGAAGCCAGTCAACCTCTCAAAGGCCCTCTGACTCACGGCGCCGGGGGCCAGCACCAACCAAAGCCTTGGTGCGTCGATCCTGAATGGAGCAAGAGTCGGTATCAAGGATGACACGACAACCAGAATCAGTAAGTTGGGCAGCGGAAAACAGATTCATGGTAAGATGAGGAACATGCGAGACACTAGGAACAGAAAAGGAGGGAGTGGAAAGAAGGCCTCGACTAGCAACAGAAAGAGGGGTGCCATCGGCGGTAAGAACATTAACAGGCGAATCAAGAGGTCGGAGAGAAGACAACACAGAAGAATCAGAAGACATGTGGAAGGAGGCTCCAGAATCCAAAACCCACGAAGATGTACCTGACTGTGTAGATGCCTGCGGTGGTGGAGAAGTGGCTGCACTCACAGCAGCAGCTGAACCAGTCGAGGAAGAGCCTGAGGAAGCCAAGAGGCGTTTGAGCCTCACAATGTCCTGGTCAGTGAGTGACGGAGTCGAGGAAGATCCAGGAGTCCCACTGGAAGAGGAGCAGCGCTGGTCGCGCTTCTTCTCACGACAATCAGACTCTGGGTGACCGGGCCGAGAGCAGTAGCCACAGAAGGTGTCACGGCACGACTGGCCCCTCTCAGTATAAGCGGGGCGACTCACCCCCCTGAAGGTGTGGGGAGGAGCGGTGGAGTGGTGATCCGAGCAGACGACACAGGAGCTCGAGCAGCCAACACAGACGGGACCACCAGCAAACCAGCAGAGCGGAGGCGGGTCTCCTCAGCACGAAGCTCAGCAAGCACCTCCGAGATTGGAACACGACCTCGAGCAAGCAAGTGAGCACGTTTGGGCTCAAACTCAGAGCGGAGACGAGATAAGAACTCATGGACCCGCTGAAACTCCAGATCATACCGAGTAGTCTGACAGCAACGACAGGTGCCACAAACAACTGTCCGAAGAGAGTCAAGCTGACGCCAGATGGCAGAGCACTGTGAATAGAACTCATCAACAGAGGAATCACCTTGCTGGAGGGCGTGCTCCTGACGCACTACAGAGAGATAGAGAGCATCACCAGAGGGCTGATAGCGCTGACAAATATAAGACCACATCGCTGCAACTGTGCCAAGTCCCATGAACCCCGAAGCAAACTGAGGGAGGACACTGGCAGTAAGAAACAGCAGCAGCACGAGCATCATCATTGCACCACTGAGTGTAAGCAGAGAGATAATCCCGGTACGCCGAAAGAGCATCGGAGTAAGCAGATACCTGCTGATCATAGGCATCAACTGCAGCATCATCATGGGTCTTGGCGGCATCCCGGTCGGCCTGGGAAGCCTCAGGAGCAAGTACCGGCGGCACCGGTGAGATTGGGGCCACAGGCGCAACAGGGCATGGCGGGCAGGGAACCTCGCCAGAAAGAACACCCCAGAGAAGAAGACCACACATATGGATGCGCATGAATCCCACAAATTCAGCATAGTTGGTGCCATCGAAGATCACTGAGCACCTAGGAACAGCAACATAGCCCGAAGAAGACATGAGGGAACTCTGTGTGTCTCTTTTTTTTGGTCAATGGACCCAACAGCCCGATCTGGATCGAGCAACGAAGTCGATCGAGACAGGGGGCTCAGACGGCTTCGAGCGGGATCGAGCAGAGGCCCGAGACCCGGTCGAGGCAGAGGGCTGGGCGACTCGAGGCAGGGGGCTCAGCTGCCCGAGCTGGTCGATCGAGGCAGGCTGCCCGATCTGGAGCAGAGGACGGGCGACCGGGAAGCCAGAGGCGCGGCCTGGGGCGTGCGGAAGAAGTTGCGGCGCGGCCAGGGATGGCCTGACAGGGAGGAGGCAGCCGGGGCGCAGCCGGGCAGGGCGACGCTACCGGGGCGCGGCCTAGGCGCGACTGGGCAGGAAGGGCGCGGCCGGGGGCGCGGCCTGGACGCGGCTGAGCACGCGAGCGCGGGCGCGGGCAGGGACTGCCGGGCGCGGAGAAGGTGGCCGGCGACGGAGGAGGAGATGGCCGGCGACGAGGAAGCTAGGCACGGAGCTGCAGCGTGCGGGACAGGAAGAGGAACCTGGCAACTGATACCATGTTGGATAAGTGAGCAACTAGTGTTTCCTGAGGGCCAAAGGCCATTACATACACATGTGTGTGAAAGTGCAAAAAAGTCCCGTATACAACGAGGATGTACACAATGAACTATACACATCTAACAGCCGACACGTCGTTGTCGCCGCTTCCCTATCAGAGCCGGCTTGGCCTTGTCGATAACAGTCAGGAAGTCTTCGTGTACGTGCCTCTAAGCACTAGCAACGTAGAGCCGCAGTCGTCACCTGTTGAACCCACGTATAGATCTTAAGTACCTGACACCAAATCTGGTCACATAAAAGCAACCCTAACCTCGCCGTCCCAAGGAGACGACTGGAATCTGGGAGCTCCGTCGACTATGTCCAAACAAATAAATTCGAGGAGGATCAAATCCGGAAAACAAATTCAAAAAAGAAACGTCACCATCCGCCCGAATGCCGCACCTGCAGGGTCTAAAAAAATCTAACCTAAACTACTAATCGGAGCGAAGGAACCGCATTCTCATTCCGCCACCGGTCGCCGAAGTGGCAGGCAAAAATACACGAACTTGACGGTGAGATCTAGAGGAAAAAAGTTTGCCTTGGCTGCCTAGTCTGCGCGCTGTCCTATCTGGCGTTGCTTGAGTGTTTCCCTGTTTGGTCTGTTTTTTCTTTTTGAAAGGTTGTTTGGTCTACTTTTTAAGACATTTGTTTTTGATTTTCCTCAGTTGGCCATTGGGCGGAATCCTATTTGACGCTCTCTGTGTCAAAAGGTCGACGAAACACCCCGGGGCATGATCAATTGAGCCGCCCAATCTCCTACAGTTCACGCATAATTGGGGTAGTTCCGGTTTTGGGAACCTTTTAGAGAATCCCAATCTGTTTTTACAGGTTTATGAAATCCTAGATGATTCCTAAACAGGTTATTTTATTATATTTTCAGTTTTTCCTTTTCCTTTTTCTTTTTTTATTCTTTTTTTAGTTTTGTTTCATTTTATTCTTTTCTGTTTCTTTAAACTGTAAATTTAGAAAATCGTTCAAATGTTCAAAAATATTTGTGTTTACAAAATTTGTTCGTATTTAAAAAAAAATTGTTGAAAGTTTCAAAAATTATTCGCGTTTACAAAAATTGTTCTTGTTTTATAAAAGATTCCATGTTTCTCAGTTTCTAAATTTTATCCATTTATATAAAAAGTGTTCGGGATATTCAAATTGTTCTCAATTTTAAAAAACATTTATACAAAAAATGTTTGTTTGGGATATTCAAATTGTTCCAGTTTCAAAATTTTATTCTTGATTTAAAAATGTGTTCCCATTTTCAAAAGAAAATCCCAAATTTTAAAAAAATTCCGCTTTCCAATTTTTGTATGGATTTCAAAATTTGTTCCCAATCTCAAATTTTGTTCACCAATTTAAAAAACGCTCTAGAGTTTTTAAAACTGTTCAGGAATTTTTAAAAATCTTCAGGTTTTAACAATTACTTCTACATTTCAAAAGATCTATCATGATTTTTAAAAATCTTTGCTTTTATGAAAAATGATCAGGAATTTTGAAATTTCTTTGTAGTTTCAAAAGTTGTTCAGAAATTTTAAAATTGTCCCTGTTTGTCAAACATTATCCTTGATTTTGGAAAAGTCTCTGAAGTTTGAATTTTTGTTTGGAATTTCTTTAGTAATGTTCAGTTTATGCCACTGCGTTGAGTACTTTAGATCTTGCGCTACATATTTGTCAACAACATTCTTTTATTGTACTAGCTAGCAAGGTGAGTGCTCTAAGAGGAGATGTACAATTTGAATCCTAGCTTTCGCGCCGTGTTTTTATTGCGCTTTTTCTGCCCGACTGCTCGGCCCGCTTCAACCCCACTAGGCCGGCCCCATCAGGCATGCCCTGTGCGAAGGGACGTCTGTTTGTTGCAGAATGCAGCAAATAGAAGCTCCCGGTCATTGGTACCCCAAGAAAACAAGAGAAACTAACTCAGGAACGCTTGTTTCCAGCCTCCCCAAGGGTCACTTGGGGTAGGCTCAAAGCGCGCTAGAGAGAGCGTGCCACTGGCGCGCTCTCAGCCATCGCGACGTGTTGCGCTCTGGGCGTTTCCTTCAGATTTTTTTTCTCTCATTCGTTTTTGGCTTTTTAGATGGTCTTTTTTGGGGTTTTTTGATTTTTCATCGGTCTTCCTTAGTTTTTGGACAAAAAAAGTTTTGAAAAAAGATTGCGTGAAAAACGTGTTTTTTCCTTTCGCGAGAGGCACTTTTTTTGCTTCCGCGAGAGGCACTGCCATGGCTCTCAGAAACGAAAAAAAAACGTGTTTTCTTTTTTTTTATCTTTGGTTAGAGGCACAGTTTTGCTTCCGCGAGAGGCACGGTCATGCCTATCAAAACGGGAAAAAGAATACATTTTCTCTTTATTTTCCTTCCGTGAGAGGCACAGTTTTGCTTCCGTAAGAGGCATTGTCCTACCTCTCGGAAACGGAAAAATGCATTTTTTTCCCTGTTGTTAGAAACACAACTTTGCTTTCAATAGAGGCACGGTTTTGCTTTCATGAGAGGCATGGTTGTGCCTCTCGGAAAACGAAAAAAACATGTTTTCTCTTTTTCTCATGAGAGGCACGGTTTTGCTTCCTCGAGAGGTACTGATAGAGGCAAAGGTGTCCCGTCTTTCGATGAGATGGTGGCTATCATTTTCTGTGGGAGTCGACCTTGACGATCCGACTATGAACGTGCGAGACGTCGCGCCTTAGCAATCGCTAAACCAACTTTCGAGGGGTTATTTACCACGCCGGAGCACGATCGACCTGACCACGAGGGTCTATTTTCCTCCAAAGATTACCAAACAAACGTGCATCACGTAAAGCAATAAAAACAGCATGTAAATGTTCCAAATGTTCCTTCAAAGATTTGCTATAAATCAATATATCATCAAAATAGACTACCACAAATCGTCCAATGAAAGTACGTAAAACTTCGTTTATTAATCTCATGAAAGTACTAGGTGCATTAGTTAACCCAAAAGGCATGACTAACCACTCATATAATCCAAACTTAGTTTTAAATGTTGTTTTCCATTCGTCTCCCAATTTCATACGAATTTGATGGTATCCACTATGCAAATTAACTTTGGAGAATATTGTAGAGCCACTCAATTCATCAAGCATATCATCTAGCCTAGGAATAGGATGACGATAACGAATAGTAATATTATTAATGCCTCTATAATCAACACACATATGCGATGTACCATCCTTTTTTGGCACTAGTATGATAGGAACAACACAAGGACTAAGAGATTCGCGTATATAACCTTTGTTGAGCAGCTCCTGTACTTGACATATAATCTCCTTCGTCTCCTCTGGATTGGTACGGTATGACGCATGGTTTGGGAGCGAAGCACCGGGAATTAAGTCAATCTGATGCTCAATCCCTCGAATGGGTGGTAATCCCGGTGGCACGTCTTGTGGAAAGACGTCAGCGAACTCCTGCAAAATGTTAGTGACAGCAGGAGGCAAAGAGGAAGGTACATCGTCAAAAGAAAATAATGCCTCTTTGCACACAAAAGCATAGCAAACAGCTTTGTTGAAATCTAGATCATCAATATCAGATTTGGTAGCAAGTAAACATGCACTTTTCAATTTAATTTCAAAAGCAACACTAAATGGTTTAATATTAGGCTTCATTTGTTGCTCAAACTATTTTGCCACAATCTGATTTTCACTCTTATTTTTCTCCTGTTTTGCTTTATTAGCTCTATTAATATCATCTTTTAAAATAGAATCAGGAGTCATAGGAAGCAAAGTAATATCCCTATGAACAAGAGTATACTGATTGTTTCTACCATGGTGTACAGATTTTTTATCAAATTGCCATGGTCTACCAAGTAATAAGGAACATGCTTGCATAGGTACCACATCACATTTAACATAATCAGCATATGTAGAGATACTAAAATGCACACGAACAGTACATGTTACCTTAACCTTGCCGCTGTTGTTGAACGATTGGATGTAGTAAGGATGTGGATGTGGTCTTGTGGTGAGAGATAGCTTCTCCACCATCTCTATGCTAGCCAAGTTGTTGCAGCTCCTAATAACCCACAAGTATAAGGGATCGCAACAACTTTCGAGGGTAGAGTATCCAACCCAAATTTATTGATTCGACACAAGGGGAGCCAAAGAATATTCTTGAGTATTAGCAGTTGAGTTGTCAATTCAATCACACCTAGATAACTTAGTATCTGCGGCAAAGTATTTAGTAGCAAAAGTGTTATAATAGTAATGGTAACAGTAGCAACAGTAAAGATAAATGTTTTTTGGATTTTTGTAATAGTTGTAACAGTAGCAATGGAAAAGTAAATAAGCGAAGAACAATATATGAAAATCTCGTAGGCAGTGGATCAGTGATGGATAATTATGCCGGATGCGATTCCTCATGCAATAGTTATAACATAGGGTGGTATAGAACTAGCTCCAGTTCATCAATGTAATGTAGGCATGTATTCCGTAAATAGTCATACGTGCTTATGGAAAGGAACTTGCATGACATCTTTTGTCCTACCCTCCCATGGCAGCGGGGTCCTAGTGGAAACTAAGGGATATTAAGGCCTCCTTTTAATAGAGAACCGGACCAAAGTATTAACACATGCTGAATACATGAACTCCTCAAACTATGGTCATCACCGAGAAGTATCCCGATTATTGTCACTTCGGGGTTGTCGGATCATAACACACAATAGGTGACTATAGACTTGCAAGATAGGATCAAGAACACACATATATTCATGAAAACATAATAGGTTCAGAACTGAAATCATGGCACTCGGGCCCTAGTGACAAGCATTAAGCATAGCAAAGTCATAGCAACATCAATCTCAGAACATAGTGGATACTAGGGATCAAACCCTAACAAAACTAACTTGATTACATGGTAAATCTCATCCAACCCATCACCGTCCAGCAAGCCTATGATGGAATTACTCACGCACGGCGGTGAGCATCATGAAATTGGTGATGGAGGATGGTTGATGATGACGACGGCGACAAATCCCCCTCTCCGGAGCCCCGAACGGACTCCAGATCAGCCCTCCCGAGAGAGATTAGGGCCTTGCGGCGGCTCCGTGTCGTAAAACACGGTGAAACTTTCTCTCTGATTTTTTTCTCTGCGAGACGGAAGATATAGAGTTGGAGTTGAGGTCGGTGGAGGTCCAGGGGGCCCACGAGATAGGGGTGCGCGCCCCCTGTCTCGTGGACAGGCCCTGGGCCCCCTGGTGTATTTCTTTCGCCCAGAAATTCTTATTAATTCCAAAAAGTGCCTCCGTGGATTTGCAGGTCATTCCGAGAACTTTTCTTTTCTACACATAAAACAACATCATGGCAGTTCTGCTGAAAACAGCGTCAGTCCGGGTTAGTTTCATTCAAATCATGCAAGTTAGAGTCCAAAACAAGGGCAAAAGTGTTTGGAAAAGTAAATACGTTGGAGACGTATCAACTCCCCCAAGCTTAAACCTTTGCTTGTCCTCAAGCAATTCAGTTGATAAACTGAAAGTGATAAAGAAAAACTTTTACAAACTCTGTTTGCTCTTGTTGTAAACATGAAAAGCCAGCATTCAAGTTTCAGCAAATATTATGAACTAACCAAACTCACAATAACACATAGGTCTCACAACTACTCATATCAATAGCATAATCAGCTAGCGAGCAATAATAATAAAACTCGGATGACAACACTTTCTCAAAACAATCATAACATGATATAACAAAATGGTATCTCGCTAGCCCTTTCTGAGACCGCAAAACATAAATGCAGAGCACCTTTAAAGATCAAGGACTGACTAAACATTGTAATTCATGGTAAAATAGATCCAGTCAAGTCATACACAATATGAACCAATAATAACGAACGCAAATGACAGTGTGCTCTCCAGCGGGTGCTTTTAATAAGAAGGTGATGACTCAACATAAAAGTAAATAGATAGGCCCTTTGCAGAGGGAAGCAGGGATTTGTAGAGGTGCCAGAGCTCGACTTTAAAATAGAGATTGAATAACATTTTGAGCGGCATACTTTCGTTGTCAACGCAACACCTATGAGATGGTTGTATCTTCCATACTACATGCATTATAGGAAGTTCCCAAACAGAAAGGTAAAGGTTTATACTCCCCCAACCACCAACAAGCATCAATCCATGGCTTGCTCAAAACAACGAGTGCCTCCAACATACAACAGCCCTGGGGGAGTTTTGTTTAATTATTTTGATTTGCTTTGATCTTTTGGATCATGGGACTGGGCATCCCGGTTACCGGCCCTTTATCGTGAATGAGGAGCGGAGTCCACTCCTCTTGAGAATAACCCACCTAGCATGGAAGATATAGGCAGCCCTAGTTGTAACATGAGCTGCTCGAGCATACAAAACAGAATTTCATTTGAAGGTTTGGAGTTTGGCACATACAAATTTACTGGAACGGCAGATAGATACCACATATAGGTAGGTATAGTGGACTCAAATGGAACAACTTTTGGGTTTAAGGAGTTTGGATGCACAAACAGTATTCCCGCTTAGTATAGGTGAAGGCTAGCAAAAGACTGGGAAGAGACCAACTGAGAGAGCGACAACAGTCGTAAGCATGCATTAAAATTAATTCACACCGAGCATAAGCATGAGTAGGATATAATCCACCATGAACATAAATATCGTGAAGTATATGTTGATTTGATTCAACTACATGCGTGAACATGTGCCAAGTCGAGTCACTCAATTCATTCAAAGGAGGATACCATCCCATCATATCACATCATAATCATTCTAATAACATGTTGGCACGCAAGGTAAACCATTATAACTCATAGGTAATCAAGCATGGCACAAGTAACTATAATCTCTAAATTTCATTGCAAATATGTTTACTTCATAATAGCTGACTCAGGAACGATGAACTCATCATATTTACAAAAACAAGAGAGGTCGAGTTCATACCAGCTTTTCTCATCCCAATAAGTACATCATATATCGTCATTATTGCCTTTCACTTGCACGACCGAACGATGTGTATAATAATAAGAGTGTACGTGCATTGGACTAAGCTGGAATCTGCAAGCATTCAACTCAAGAGAGAAGACAAGTAATATAGGCTCTGAATTAAATAGACAACCATGCATATAAGAGACACTAAGCATTTTCAATATGGTCTTCTCGACCTCCAAAGGAAAGGAAAGAAAATAAAACTATTTACACGGGAAAGCTCCCAACAAGTAAAAGAAGAGCGAGAAATCTTTTTGGGTTTTCATTTTAGTTACTACTACAAGCATGGAAACTAAACTAACTAACTTTTTGATTTTTCTCAAGGTTTACCAAACACACAAGAAGAAAACTAGAAAAAGGAATTTAAACTAGCATGGATAATACAATGAAAGAGTATGAGCACCGACGACTAGTGTGTGAACATGAATGTAAAGTCGGTGAGAAATACGTACTCCCCCAAGATTACGCTTTTGGCCTAAGTTGGTCTAATACCAAGGACTGCCTGGCTGATATCCATAAGTGAAACCGGGGTTGTGATGAGATGCAGCGGCAACCGCCTCCTGAGCTACATCATGTTGATGAGCTGCCTCCACTCCCCTCTTGTATTGAGTTGCTTCCTCTCTGGTGAAAACATATCTTCCTTTTGCCTGATAATCAAAAAGGTAGGGAGCAGGAAGAGTAACAGGGACGGCGTTGCGTCTGTCATAGATTAGTCAATAATGGAGGAATTGTTTATTCCTCTCAAGAAAATGATGACTAAACATAGCTTCTTTATCCAAATAAACAGGAGGTATTATCATATCTCCTTCTCGTGGGACTATACCAAGAAAATTAGCCACACGGGTTGCATAAATTCCTCCAAAGAAATTTCCCTTTCTACTATTATTCTGCAACCTACGTGCAACTATTTCCCCCAAGTTATAACGTTTAAAACCGAACACCGCACTCTTGAGGATACTCAGATCAGGTACACACATGTGACATGCTTCATCCTTACCGTTAATACATCTACCAATAAAGAGAGCAAAATAATATATAGCAGGAAAATGAATGCTCCCTATGGTAGCTTGTGCTATGTCCCTAGATTCTCCCACAGTAATACTAGCAAGAAAATCTCTAAATTCAGATTTGTGAGGGTCGTTAATATTACCCCACTGCGGGAGTTTGCAAGCAGTTGTAAAATCCTGTAAGTCCATGGTGTAAGATGTGTCATAAATATCAAATAGGACAGTAGGAGAATTACGCGTACAGTTATATTTAAACCTCCGCACAAAGGAATCAGTCAATTGATAGTACTGAGGACACTTATCTTGTAACAAGTCCTCCAGCTCAGCATTACACACATACGCATCAAATTCCTCCTTGAAGCCTGCTTCGACCATAAAATCATCGGATGGCCACTCACAAGCCCGTACATATGCATCCCTCGGTAATTCAACGTCTTGCTCACGTATAGCAATCCTTGGCCCTTTCTTTGTCGAGGAACCACCTTGGTACATTCTCCTAAGCATATTTCTTTTTCTGAAAATTTCTGAAATTTTAGTAACTTCAAAATAAAAGTGCATAAAACCAAACAAGATTGATAGCAACTAATCCTACAAGTGCCTAGAGCCCATATCATGCATTAAAATTACTTGGAACCTCAAAATTTTAACATGCAAGCTCAAGAACATGGTCACCTAAGCAGCAAAAATTTGCAATGAATAAAGCACTAGAACAAAAACTAATTGGACCAATGGAGGAGTCACACACCAAGCAACAATCTCCCAAAGAAGTTTGGTGAATGGAGCTTTGAGCTAAGAGATCGAAAATCGCAGCAAAACGAGCTAGAACTCGTGCTTGAGCTGGATGGGGATCTTTTTGGGTAGAAGATGAAGTGTGTGGGTGCTGGCATAAGTGGAGGGGAGCCACTAGGGGCCCACGAGATAGGGGGCGCACCCTACAAGGGGGGGGCCCTCCTCTCTCATGGCCTGGTGCTTGCCCCTCCTGTAGTGTTTTCAGTGCCTAAAATCCTCAAATATTCTAGAAAAAATCATACTAAATTTGCAGGGCATTTGGAGCACTTTTATTTTCGGACAATTTTTTAATGCACGGATAATTCAGAAAATAGATGGATAATACTATTTTTGCTTTATTTATTCTAAAAACCAGAAAGTAAAAAGAGGGTACAGAAGGTTGTGCCTTCTAGTTTCATCCATCTCGTGGTCATTAAAATGAACCCACTAACAAGGTTGATCAAGTCTTGTTAACAAACTCATTCCGAATAACACAGAACCGGAGAAATTTTGAATAACACTAAGTTACCTCAACGGGGATATGAAAATCCCCAGCAATAAGAATATCATACTTTTTCTTGACAGTAGGTAGGGGAAATTCAAAACCTCCAAAAATTATAGTTGGAACTTTTTCAATAGAATTGATGCTATGAACTTGAGATTGTCTCCTCGGAAAGTGTACCGTATGCTCATTGCCATTAACATGAAAAGTGACATTGCCTTTGTTGCAATCAATAACAGCCCCTGCAGTATTGAGAAAAGGTCTACCAAGGATAATAGACATACTATCGTACTCAGGAATATCAAGAATAACAAAGTCCGTTAAGATAGTGACATTTGCAACCACAACAGGCACATCCTCACAAATACCGACAGGTACAGCAGTTGATTTATTAGCCATTTGCAAAGATATTTCAGTAGGTGTCAACTTATTCAATTCAAGTCTACGATATAAAGACAGAGGCATAACACTAACACCGGCTCCAAGATCACATAAAGCAGTTCTAACATAATTTCTTTTAATGGAGCATGGTATAGTTGGCACACCCGGATCTCCAAGTTTCTTTGGTATTCCACCCTTAAAAGTGTAATTAGCAAGCATGGTGGAAATTTCAGATTTCGGTATCTTTCTTTTATTTGTGATGATATCCTTCATATACTTAGCATAAGGATTTACTTTAAGCATATCAGTTAAGCGCATACGTAAGAAAATAGGTCTAATCATTTCAGCAAAGCGCTCAAAATCCTCATCATCCTTTGACTTGGATGGTTTAGGAGGAAAGGGTGTGGGTTTCTGAACCCATGGTTCTCTTTCTTTACCGTGCTTCCTAGCAACAAAATCTCTCTTATCATAATGTTAATTCTTTGATTGTGGGTTATCAAGATCAACAACAAGTTCAATCTCTACATCATTGTTATTACTAGGTTGAGCATCTACATGAACATTATTATTAGCATTATCATCAGGTTCATGTTCATCTCCGAATTGTGTTTCAGCATCAAAGATAGAAGTATCATTGGGATTCTCAAGTGTTTCTACATTAGGTTCACTAGAAGTTTGCAAAGTCCTATCATTCTTATTTTTCTTCTTCTTAGAAGAACTAGGAACATCTAGATTATTATTCTGAGAATCTTGTTCAATTCTTTTAGGGTGGCCTTCAGGATACAAAGGTTCCTGAGTCATTCTACCGGTTCTAGTAGCCACTCTAAAGGCAAAGTCATTTTTATTATTCAACTCATCAAGCAAATCATTTTGAGCTTTGAGTACTTGCTCAGCTTGAGTAGCAACCATAGAAGCATATTTGCTAACGCGGTGAACTTCATCTTTAACTCTAGCCAGATTATCACCTACACGTCCTATCTCGAAAGCATTATTCTTTAACTCTCTACCAACATAAGCATTAAAACTTTCTTATCTAGCCATAAAGTCATCAAATTCATCCAAGCATGGGCTATGAAATTTAGTAGAGGGTATTTCAATTTTATCATATCTATAGAGAGAATTTACCTTTACTACCTGTGTTGGGTTATCAAGACAATGTGGTTCTTTAGGCGGTAAATTAAGACCATGTATTTCTTCAATAGGTGGTAAATTCTTAACATCTTCAGCTTTAATACCTTTTTCTTTCATTGACTTCTTTGCCTCTTGCATATCTTCAGGACTGAGAAATAAAACACCTCGCTTCTTCGGAGTGGGTTTAGGAATAGGCTCAGGAGTTGGCTCAATTGGTTCATGAATTACTTCAGGAACTGGCTCGGGAAGAGTCCAATTATTTTCATTAGTCAACATATTATTCAATAATATTTCAGCTTGTCGACTGTTCTTTCCCTGAAAACACAACCAACACAAATATCCAAGTGGTCCTTGGAAGCATCGGTTAGTCCATTATAAAAGATATCAAGTATTTCATTTTTCTTAAGAGGATGATCAGGCAAAGCATTAAGTAACCGGAGAAGCCTCCCCCAAGCTTGTGGGAGACTCTCTTCTTTGATTTGCACAAAATTATATATTTCCCGCAAGGCAGCTTGTTTCTTATGAGCAGGGAAATATTTAGCAGAGAAGTAATAAATCATATCCTGGGGACTACGCACACAACCAGGAGTAGTCTTAGCATCACCCTTTAATGAGAACGGAAATATCTTAAGGATGTATAAATAGCGAGACTTCTCATCATGAGTAAACAGGGTGGCTATATCATTCAACTTGGTAAGATGTGCCACAACAGTTTCAGATTCAAGGCCATAAAAAGGATCAGATTCCACTAAAGTAATAATATCAGGATCAACAGAGGATTCATAATCCTTATCAATAGCACAGATAGGTGAAGTAGCAAAAGCAGGATCGGGTTTCATTCTAGCATTAAGAGACTACTGCTTCCATTTAGCTAATAATTTCTTAAGATCAGATCTATCATTGCAAGCAAGAATTTCCATAGCAGCTTCTTCATTCATAACATAACCCTTAGGAACAACAGGTAATACATAATCAATGGGGGAACGTTCATCATCACTATCATCAATAGCATCTTCAATATTTTCATTCCCCCTAACTCTAGCAAGTTGTTCATCAAGAAATTCACCTAATGGCAAGGTAGTATCAAGCACAAAAGTAGTTTCATCATGCATAGCAGAAGTGGCATCATCAATAACATGCGACATATCAGAATTCATAGCAGTAGCAGGTTTAGGTGTCGCAAGCCTACTAATAACGGAAGGAGAATCTAGTGCAGAGCTAGATGGCAGTTCCTTACCTCCCCTCGTAGTTGAGGGCAAAATCTTGGTCTTAGCGTCTTTCAATTTCTTCATAGTGATCAACAGATATAAATCCCAAATGACTCAGAGAATAGAGCTATGCTCCCCGGCAACGGCGCCAGAAATTAGTCTTGATAACCCACAAGTATAAAGGATCGCAACAAATTTCGAGGGTAGAGTATTCAACCCAAATTTATTGATTCGACACAAGGGGAGCCAAAGAATATTCTTGAGTATTAGCAGTTGAGTTGTCAATTCAACCACACTTGGATAACTTAGTATCTACAGCAAAGTATTTAGTAGCAAAAGTGGTATAATAGTAATGGTAACAGTAGCAACAGTAAAGATAAGTGTTTTTTGGGTTTTTGTAATAGTTGTAATAGTAGCAACAAAAAAGTAAATAAGCGAAGAACAATATATGAAAAGCTCGTAGGCAGTGGATCAGTGATGGATAATTATGCCGGATGCGAACATAGGGTGATATAGAACTAGCACCAGTTCATCAATGTAATGTAGGCATGTATTCCGTAAATAGTCATATGTGCTTATGGAAAAGAACTTGCATGGCATCTTTTGTCCTACCCTCCCGTGGCAGCGGGGTCCTAGTGGAAACTAAGGGATATTAAGGCCTCCTTTTAATAGAGAACCGGACCAAAGCATTAACACATGGTGAATACATGAACTCCTCAAACTACGGTCATCACCGAGAAGTATCCCGATTATTGTCACTTCGGGGTTGTCGGATCATAACACATAATAGGTGACTATAGACTTGCAAGATAGGATCAAGAACACACATATATTCATGAAAACATAATAGGTTCAGATCTGAAATCATGGCACTCGGGCCCTAGTGACAAGCATTAAGCATAGCAAAGTCATAGCAAAATCAATCTTAGAACATAGTGGATACTAGGGATCAAACCCTAACAAAACTAACTTGATTACATGGTAAATCTCATCCAACCCATCACCATCCAGCAAGCCTACGATGGAATTACTCACGCATGGCGGTGAGCATCATGAAATTGGTGATGGAGGATGGTCGATGATGACGACGGCGACAAATCCCCCTCTCCGGAGCCCCGAACGGACTCTAGATCAGCCCTCCCGAGAGAGATTAGAGCTTGGCGGTGGCTCCGTGTCGTAAAACGCGGTGAAACTTTCTCTCTGATTTTTTTCTCCGCGAGACGGAAGATATAGAGTTGGAGTTGAGGTTGGTGGAGGTCCAGGGGGCCCATGAGATAGGGGGCGCGCCCTACAGGGGGCGCCCCCTGTCTCGTGGACAGGCCCTGGGCCCCCTGGTGTATATCTTTCGCCCATAAATTCTTATTAATTCCAAAAAGTGCCTCCGTGGATTTGCAGGTCATTCCGAGAACTTTTCTTTTCTACACATAAAACAACATCATGGCAGTTCTGCTGAAAACAGTGTTAGTCCGGGTTAGTTTCATTCAAATCATGCAAGTTAGAGTCCAAAACAACGGAAAAAGTGTTTGGAAAAGTAGATACGTTGGAGACGTATCAGCTCCCTCCATCTATGATGACGCACACAGAAAGTTTCTTCACGACTCCCTTTGTATGGAACAAATTATGCCTCTGATTTTGCTCAGCTTGTGTAACTTGCACACTCAAAACACGTTGAGCAACTAAACATTCATACCTATCAGCATCTTCAGGAGCCATGTATTGTGTCTCATGTTCAGAATCATCTCCACCATGTTATTCACGTGTAATAAGAGCCAAAGTATCCTCATCATAGTCACTAGAGGACTCATACCCACCATCCTCAGTAGGAATCATCACACGCTGAGATTTGCATTCTCTCGCATAATGACCTCTTCCCTTACAACGATGACAAATAATAAAACTTGTGTGCCCTGTTGATGTCATGGAAGAAGAAGAGCTCTGTGCAGGCCCGACAGGTGCGCTCTTGGTAGATAGTGGTAGTTGTGCCTTCTTTCTTGTATCACGGCTGGAGGTGGCACCTGATGGAGGCGCTGGTGCAGTGGAAGTAGAAGATGCACGCGGTGTCCATGATGAAGGTCGGCCTGCAGAAAAGTTAGTTTGCGCCAATCCTGTCGATCCTGCACTTCACATTCAGCTTTACAAGCAAGGTGGAATAAACGAGTGATATTAGTATACTCCTTATACTCTAGAATAGTTTGAATCTCTCTATTGAACCCACCCATAAAACGTGCAAGCATATCTTCATTGTCCTCAACAATACCACATCTAATCATGCCAGTTTGTAATTCCTGATAATATTCTTCTACAGAATTTTTCCCTTGTCTTAAACGCTGCAGTTATTGAAGCAATTCACATTGATAATATGGTGGAACCCAACGAGTACGCATAGCAGTTTTCAAAGCAGCCCAAGTAGCTGGAATAGGATATAATCTACAATGTTCAGACCACCATACACATGCAAAACTAGTGAAAGCACATACAGCAGCAGCAACCCGTCTCTCCCCGGGATATTGTAAACATGTAAAACGTTGTTCAGTTTCTAACTCCCGTGTAAGATATATATTAGGAACATATCTACCCTCAAATGGTGGAATATTCAATTTCAGTTTAGGAATATGGTCATTATCTCGTACCTGAGGTGGTGGTGCGGGCCTACCGTTGCGAATATATACCTGAGGTCGACCTGCTGGTGGTGGTGTCGGTGTCAAAACCGGCGGATCTCGGGTAGGGGGTCCCTAACTGTGCGTCTAAGGCTAATGGTAACAGGAGGCGGGGGACACAATGTTTACCCAGGTTCGGGCCCTCTCTATGGAGGTAACACCCTACTTCCTACTTGATTGATCTTGATGATATGAGTATTACAAGAGTTGATCTACCACGAGATCGTAGAGGCTAAACACTAGAATCTAGCCTATGATTATGATTGTTCTTCTCCTATGGACTAAACCCTCTGGTTTATATAGACACCAAAGGGGGCTAGGGTTACACAGAGTCGGTTACAGAGAAGGAAATCTACATATACGAATTGCCAAGCTTGGCTTCCATGCAAAGGAGAGTCCCACCCGGACACGGGACAAAGTCTTTAATCTTGTATCTTCATAGTCCAACAGTCCGGCATAAGCATATAATCCGGCTGTCCGAGGACCCCCTAATCCTGAACTAGGCTTCAATGACTATGAGTCCGGCGCACAGATTGTCTTCGGCATTGCAAGGCGGGTTCCTTCTCCGAATACTCCAAAGAAGATCTTGAACACAAGAATCGTGCCCGGCTCTGCAAAACAAATTCCACATGCCACCGTAGAGAGCACAATATTCCACAAGTCTAATCTGCCGACAACTTTTTCATAGCGTGACATCATGTCGTGGCCCAGTCATTGTTCGAACCGTTTTACTCAACCTGCTATTGCACATCTTGCGAGGCGGTTTTATTGGCATGTCTTGTCGAAGCAGAGATCGTGTCCCCTTATCAAGGGATTCTCATCAATACGGGTGTGGGTAACCCAACTGCGCCATTAGCACGGCGCTTGGGGAATAAGAGAGTTTCTAGGGCAAGTGGGGAGGTGCACGACCCCTGCGGCCTTTATAAGGAGACAAGGATTCCCCTTTCTCACCCACGCCTTCCTCTTCTTCCGTCTATTCTCTCTCCCTCGAGCTCCAGCACCCAAGCATTCGCCCTCTCCGCCCACAAAGGCCCTCCGAAAATGTCGGAATCTAGAGCAGGAGGCAAGTGGATGGCCTCTACTATCCGGGAGAAGGATATCAAGAAACTTAGGGAGGTCGGGTATCTGGCCAAGAAGATCAGCCACCGCCTCCCGACGGCGGGACAGATCGCCCCTACTCCGGAACCCCACGAGAGGGTTGTATTCCTCCCTCACTTTGTCCGCAGGCTAGGGTTTCCCCTCCACCCATTCGTTCGCGGCATTATGTATTACTACGGGATCGATTTTCTTGATCTATCCCCCAATTCCTTCCTCAACATCTCGACATTCATCGTCGTGTGTGAGGCCTTTCTCCGCATCTCTCCACACTTTGGCTTATAGCTGAAGATTTTCAATGTGAAGCCCAAGGTAGTGAGCAGTGAGCACGCTGAGTGCGGAGGAGCCATGGTGAGCAAGATGCCCAACGTCACAAGTCCATCAGGTACCTTCAATGATTCCGTCAAAGGGTGGCAATAACAGTGGTTCTATGTCACTGAGCCACGCGGCAGAAAAATGGGTCGCAGCTCCCGAATTCCGATCCGGAGCTCCATTGCGGCTTACATCCTAGCCCAAGGAGGGCCTGAGTTGGTCTTAACCCGATGAGTTGTCGGTGCTCCAGACGCGCGTCAAGGGTATGGAAGACAAGAATATTAAAGTTGTCAACATAGTCTAGGTGATGTTAGTTCGCTGGATTCTCCCTTGCCAACACAGGGCTTGCAATTTATGGGAATTCGACCCGGCCAAGCACCAGACCCTACTAGGGTTCTTTGACTCCTCGCACGAAGACATCTGGAAGGTGCTCTTTAAGTCCGACAAATCGTGGCTAGATTCAGCCGAGGACCGCGGGTATCAACTGTCCTGACCCGTGAGTTCGGTAAGTCTCCGTATGTTGGCAAGTCACATGCTTTATCTGTATAATCCTAGGGAAACGCTCAATGTATTTTTCCACAACTCTCCTATAGGGCTGGAAGAAGAAGGCAGGGCAGATCTACTGTCCGGCCCCGCTACCAGAAGAACCAGCCGGCCCACTTCTGACAAAGATGCTGGTCCTGGCGCCTTACAAGGCGTCGAAGAAGAAAACTGAGAAAGAGGTCAAAGAGACCAGGGGCGGACGTCGTCGCCAAGGAACTTCAGACACAGTATCCGAAGACTCAGAGTCCCGCTCTTCCTCCAAAGAGGACGAGGAAGAGCAGGAAAGCCTATCCCCCCCAGCGAGGGGAAGAAAGAAAAGGATGGCCTCCACACACTTGGAGGCTGATTCACCCAAGAAGGGAAAAACTCCCTTTCCGAAGGAATCCGCCACCGCCGCCGGCAGCAGCCCGGAGTGGGATCCCAGGGTCCAGCCCCTGGTGAAATCGTGAGTATATAAAATCTGGACACGTTTATATATCCAGACTAACTAGCATATTGCGTTTAACGCCTCGAGTTACGCCTTTTTTGCAGTCCGGCCAGGTCCCGCGCCGAACAATCCTCATCGGAGGATTTATTGGGTTCAAATGCTATGGACAGCAGGACACCCCCGACGGCCCCCTTCCCAAAACACGTGAACGACACTGAGGCATCATCCCAAAGGGACCCAGGCCGAGGAGGGGGTGGAAAGATCGTCAAGGCGGCGCCAGAGGGTCAAACCTCGGCGGCCGGACACACGGGAGAAAAGGCTCCCATGGACACTGACAGCGGGGGCTATCTTAAATTCGGCCCCAAGTCGGACACAATTCCGGAGACCGACACGGCTCAAGAATCAGGCAGGCAATCTCCCTCGACGGGAGGGGGGCGCCTGTTCCACCGCTGACCTCTGCCCAACCAGAGGTGCCGGATACCTTATGAGCGGCGCTGAAGATCACCTTCATTCGGTGAAGAACATCGTGCCCTTATGGGTGCGGTGATTGAGAAGATTCGTCTGCCGAAAGTGGGTTGACTGAAGCCTTTATTAGCCTTATAACGGGCTTTGAGGTATGTTGTGAGGTATCAAAGAGTGTCATAGTATAGATAGTAGCCCCTGATACACTGTTCGGTGTTCAAAAGAAAGAACCGGACAGAGGATCCAATACATGTTCGCAGGAGACTTACCTTTTGGTGCCTCTCCCTCTTTTGCTTTTTATGAGCAAGCGTCTGTAGTGACTGTCGCCTCCCATACCGCGGAAGTCTCCGGGCTGAAGCAGAGTCTAGAGCGGGCCAAAGAAGAACTTGGCCAGGTAAAAAAGCAGTTGAAAGATAACCAAGGTATGCAAAAACCTTACTCGCATTCCACGCGAATGAATAATTGAATTTGATGAATTTTTTTCATGATGTGCTCTAGGGCCGACGGCCGAGGTCTGCCAAAGCTGTCAGGACCCCGATTCTATGCCACACGGATCTAGCATGTAACACCTCATATCACTTTCTGGCCTCACGCACGGTATTCCCACGGGTGTCGCCTTACCATGCCCGGGACCGTTTGCGCCTTTTGGCACACGTGTATGATAGTGTCGCTAGCATCCATATGACAAGAACCCGGGCTGACATGGCTAGTTGTGAACCTGAAGTGGCACTAACATACAGGGACAGGCATACATGACCCAACATCGAACGTGTCGGTCATCAGCGAGTGAATATGGGCTATAGCAACTGGGCTAGCAGGACTCCGGTAAAACGGGCTATAGCAGGCTAACAGGACTCCGGTAGACACCCCGTGACATTTCCCCGAAGGGACAGACACAGGAACGAAGAAGGACACATGCCGGCCAGCCTAAGTGTTCCGGAGCAGTAGCAAGCTACCAGGGCTCAGTGGAAGCACTATGAGACATTTCCCGGTAAGAGAGGCTACTAAGGATAAACAACTAGATAGTCAGATCCCACACATAGCAATACACATTACACGTATGCATAACATGCAAGTATGTGATGTACAACATGGCATCACAGCATAACTCAACAACTCATATAGATAAAGGCTCAGAAGAGCCATCATAACATTTATTGCAAACAGGGGTCGCAGGACCCATCATTCAGAGTATACAAGCAACAAGCGGAAGCATTACATGTCTGAGTACAGACATCTACAAATGAAAAAGGCTAAAGAGCCTTTTTCGAGGCTCTTAAGAAGGCAATGGCTGAGGCCGAGAAGAAGGCAGTCACCGAGAAGGCCCTTCGTGAAAAGCACAAGGCCAGGGTTACTGAAGTTCAGGAAGAGCTCCAAGAGGCCGTGAAGAAATGCGAGACCTTGGAGCAGAGTTTAACGGAGAGAGAATCTGAACTCACCAAGGCTCGTCAAGCCGCACACGATGCCCAGAGCGAAGCCCAGGGCACCCTGCAGGAAATCCAGGAGGCCAGAAAGATCACGGCGGGTAAGGCTTTGTCTATGCAAAGCAAATATTTAAAGGGAGAAAATCACGTTACTCATTCGAATTCGGATTTCTCTAGGGGTGTTTGCGGAGCTGCCGCGCAGCGTATCTAATGCCGCACAATTCTACCAAGTCGAAGAAAGGATCTCTGCGGAGAAACTCATCTGGTCACAATATCTGGCGCCAGAGTATCTAGTACCTTTTGCCGATCAACTTAAACAGTTGGTCAAGCTGCATAGGGCGCCCGAACTAGCCATGAAGGATTTAGTTATCCGGCTATGGCCCGCCGAGGCGATTCCCAGTAGCTACTTCGGGCTCGTGAAGCGGCTTGTAAGTGCCTGCCCTCGACTTGAAGTCATCAAGCAGTCGGTCTGTATGGAAGGTGCACGAATGGCCTTTGCCCGGGCGAAGGTGCACTGCGCAAAGATGGATGCCGAAAAGCTGATGATCGAAGGACCACCTGCGGGGAAGGAGCACCGCAAGCCCGAGTTATATTATGACAGTGTCCTGAAAGGATCCCGCCTTGTAGCGGAGCAATGTGCCAAAGATACTATATTCCCATGAATACATTCATGTTATCCTATCTAATGTTGGACAAGGTCATTTATATTATAAAGTGCCTATTATTTGCAAGTTTTACCTCTTGTGCGGCCATTTTATATATTAACCCTGAGAGTTGGCCAGTCATCGGCTTCTGCCCCCACGAAAGAAGTACGGGGGTGTTCGGGATAAACCTGAACACTCTTTACCCCAGTTTTGGGTCCTTGAAGGAGGTGTTCAGCGCAACGAACCAGGCAATCGGACTATAAGGCTTTATCACCCTCACTTATCCATAGGAGTTTGACAAAAGAAAGGTAGGCACAGCCCCTGGTGTTCGGAAGACCGCACTAGGGGCTCTATAAGCACCTGATCGGAAGAAGAAAAGTCGATCCATCGCAGGCTGCATTAGTTATCGCATAATGCGGAAGAAATCCTTAAAGATTTTGTAACCTCTCGAACAGCTGACCAGCTCTCGCTGTATCATGATAGTCAGTTTTCGGCTTTCTCTACTGAGGTGCTCGTCCGGAAGAACCGGGACACAATCGCAGTAGTTCTCCCTTTACCACCCTAGCCGATATAGCGGAACGTAGGGTAGCAAGTGCTACTTCTTGAGCTTGCGTTGGTTTTTCTTGAAGAGGAAAGAGGGATGCAGCAATAGTAGCGTAAGTATTTCCCTCAGTTTTTGAGAACCAAGGTATCAATCCAGTAGGAGGCTCCTCAAAAGTCCCACGCACCTACACAAACAAACAAAGAACTCGCAACCAACACAATAAAGGGGTTGTCAATCCCTTCACGACCACTTGCAAAAGTGAGATCTAATAGAGATAGTATGATAAGATAAATATATTTTTGGTATTTTATAATATAGATTGGAAAAGTAAAGATGAAAATAAAAGTAGATTGAAAGCTTATATGATAAAAGATAGACCCGGGGGCCATAGGTTACACTAGAGACTTTTCTCGAGATAGCATAAGTATTACGGTGGGTGAACAAATTACTGTCGAGCAATTCATAGAAAAGCGAATAATTATGAGATTATCTAGGCATGATCATGTATATAGGCATCACGTCCGTGACAAGTAGACCGACTCCTCCCTGCATCTACTACTATTACTCCACACATCGACCGCTATCCAGCATGAATCTAGAGTATTAAGTTCATAAGAACAGAGTAACGCATTAAGAAAGATGACATGATGTAGAGGGATAAACTCATGCAATATGATATAAACCCCATCTTTTTATCCTTGATGGCAACAATACAATACGTGTCTTGCTGCCCCTGCTGTCACTGGGAAAGGACACCGCAAGATTGAACCCAAAGTTAAGCACTTCTCCCATTACAAGAAAGATCAATCTAGTAGGCCAAACCAAACTGATAATTCAAAGAGACTTGCAAAATAACTCAATCATACATAAAAGAATTCAGAGGAGATTCAAATATTTCTCATAGATAAACTTGATCATAAACCCACAATTCATCGAATCTCGACAAACACACCGCAAAAAGAGTTACATCAAATAGATCTCCACAAGAGAGGGGGAGAACATGGTATTGAGATCCAAAAAGAGAGAAGAATCCATCTAGCTAATAACTATGGACCCGAAGGTCTAAACTACTCACAACTCATCGGAAGGGCTATGGTGTTCATATAGAAGCCCTCCGTGGTCGATTCCCCCTCTGGCGGAGCGCCAACGAAGGCTCCAAGATGGGATCTCGCGGATATAGAAGGTTACGGCGATGGAAATTGTTTTTCGTTGGCTCCCTGGATGTTTTTGGGGTACGTGGGTATATATAGGAGGAAGAAGTAGGTCGGTGGTCGCCCGAGGGGCCCACGAGATAGGGGGGCGCGCCCAGGGGGGAGGGCACGCCCTCCACCCTTGTGGCCGCCTCAGCTGCTTCTTGGCTTGCACTCCAAGTCCTCTGGATCACGTTTGTTCCAAAAATCACGCTCCCGAAGGTTTCATTCCGTTTGGACTCTGTTTGATATTCCTTTTCTTCGAAATACTGAAATAGGCAAAAAAAACAATACGGGCTGGGCCTCCGGTTAGTAGGTTAGTCCCAAAAATGATATAAATGTGTAAAATAAAGCCCATAAACATCCAAAAGGGGTAATATAATAGCATGGAACAATCAAAAATTATAGATACGTTGGAGACGTATCAAGCATCCCCAAGCTTAATTCATGCTCATCCTTGAGTAGGTAAATGATAAAAACAGAATTTTTGATGTGGAATGCTACCTAGCATAATTCTCAATGTAATTTTCTTTATTGTGGCATGAATGTTCAGGTCCAAATGATTCAAAATAAAAGTTCATATTGACGTAATAAATAGTAACACTTCAAGCATACTAATAAAAGCAATCATGTCTTCTCAAAATAATATGGCTAAAGAAAGTTCATCCCTACAAAATCATATAGTTAGGCTATGCTTCATTTTCTTCACACAAAAATGTTCCCAAATTCTACACCCCCGATGACAAGCCAAGCAATTGTTTCGTACTTAAATAATCTCAAACTTTTTCAACTTTCACGCAATACATGAGCGTGAGCCATGGATATAGCACTATGGGTGGAATAGAAGATGATGATAGGGATTGTGTGGAGAAGATAAAAAAGGAGAAAGTCTCACATTGACGAGGATAATCAACAGGCTATCGAGATTCCCATCAATTGATGTCAACATGAGGAGTAGGGATTGCCATGCAACGGATGCACTAGAGCTATAAATGAATGAAAGCTCAACAAAAGAAAACTAGTGGGTGTGCATCCAACTGGCTTGCTTACGAAGACCTAGGACATTTGACGAAGGCCATCATAGGAATATACAAGCCAAGTTCTATAATGAAAAATTCCCACTAGTATATGAAAGTGACAACATATGAGACTCTCTATATGAAAAACATGGTGCTACTTTGAAGCACAATATATGAGACTCGCTATATGAAGAACATGGTGCTACTTTGAAGCACAAGTGTGGAAAAAGAGATAGTAACATTGCCCCTTTTTATTTTATTTTATTTTATTTTATTTTCTTTTTTTTCTTTGGCCTTTTTTTCTTTTGGCCTTTCTTTGGGGGGGGGGACAATGCTCTAATAATGATGATCATCACACTTTTATTGATTACAACATATGAATTACAACTCAAAACTAGAACAAGATATGTCTCTATATGAATGCCTCCGGCGGTGTACCGGGATGGTGCAATGAATCAAGAGTGACATGTATGAAAAATTATGAACGGTGGCTTTGCCACAAATACGATGTCAACTACATGATCATGCAATGGCAATATGACAAAAGTAATGTGTGTCATGATGATAAACGAAACGGTGGAAAGTTGCATGGCAATATATCTCAGAATGGCTATGGAAATGCCATAATAGGTAGGTATGGTGGCTGTTTTGAGGAAGATATAAGGAGGTTTATGTGTGATAGAGCGTATCATATCACGGGGTTTGGATGCACTGGCAAAGTTTGCACCAACTCTCAAGGTGAGAAAGGGCAATGCACGGTATCGAAGAGGCTAGCAATGATGGAAAGGTAAAAGTGCGTATAATCCATGGACTCAACATTAGTCAAAAGAACTCATATACTTATTGCAAAAATTTAGAAGTCATCAAAAACCAAACACTACGCGCATGCTCCTAGAGGGATAGATTGGTAGGAAAATACCATCGCTCGTCCCCGACCGCCACTCATAAGGATGCACAATCCAAGTACACTTCATGTTTCAAATTTGTTACACAACTTTAACCATGTGTGCATGCTACGGGACTTGCTAACTTCAACACAAGCATTCTTTAAATTCATAATCACCCAACTAGCATGACTTTAATATCACTACCTCCATATCTCAAAACAATTATCAAGTATCAAATTGATCATAGCATCCAATTCACTTCCTATGATAGTTTTTATTATACCCAACTTGGATGCCTACCATTCTAGGACCAATTTTATAACCATAGAAAATACAATGATGTTCTAAGAGACTCTCAAAATAATATAAGTGAAGCACGAGAGACTAGCAATTTCTACAAAATTAAGCCACCACCGTGCTCTAAAAGATATGAGTGAAGCACTAGAGCAAAAACTATCTAGCTCAAAAGATATAAGTGAAGCACATAGAATATTCTAATAAATTTCAATCAAGTAGGCTTCTCCCAAAAGGTGAGTACAGCAAGGATCATTGTGGTAAACTAAAAAGCAAAGACTAATATCATACACGACGCTCCAAGCAAAACACATATCATGTGGCGAATAAAAATATAGCTCCAAGTAAAGTTACCAATGAACAAAGACAAAAGAGGGGATGCCTTCCCGGGGCATCCCAAAGCTTAGGCATTTGGATACTCTTGAATATCTTGGGGTGCCATGGGCATCCCCAAGCTTAATCTTTTTCCACTCCTTATTCTATAGTCCATCAAATCTTTACCCAAAACTTGAAAACTTCACAACACAAAACTCAACAGGAAATCTCATAAGCTCTGTTAGTGAAAGAAAACAAAACCACCACATAAGGTACTGTAATGAACTCATTCTTTATTTATATTGGTGTTAAACCTACTGTATTCCAAGTTCTCTATGGTACATACCACTTAATACTAGCCATAGATGCATCAAAATAAGCAAACAACACACGAAAAACAGAATCTGTCAAAAACAGAACAGTCTGTAGAAATCTGTAACTAACACAAACTTATGGAACTCTAAAATTCCTACCCAAATAGGAAGTCCTGGAAAATTTGTCTATTGATCAACAGCAAAAAGAATCAACACAAAAGCACGTTTCTGTGATTTAACAAAACTAATTTCGTGAGCGCAAAGTTTCTGTTTTTCAGCAAAATCAAATTAACTATCATCGTAGGTTATCCTATAGGTTATACTTGGCACAAAAACTAATTAAAACATAAAAACACATCTAAACAGAAGGTAGATTCAAAATTTATTACTAAACAGAAACAAAAACAAAAAACACAAATGAAATTGGGTTGCCTCCCAACTAGCGCTATCGTTTAACGCCCCTAGCTAGGCATAAAAGCGAAGATAGATCTAAGTAGTGCCATCTTTGATTTTCAGTTTTTTAGCGAAGTCATGCTCGAATCCGGGAGGTTCATTATGTTTCCCTTCATACTCAGAAATTTTTAGATCCAAAGAATCCAACCGCTTATTGCAAAGAGTAATCAACATATTCATTTAGTGAAGATTTCCGCTAACACTTTTAAGAGGCTCAAGAGACTTTTGTAAAATAAATGTTACTTCGCAAATTTTTCCAAATACTTGTGTTTCTTATTGGGTAGGATGTGATCCCCCTTTTTGAGGTAGTGTTCTCACTATTCCCTCTATAATTTCATGTGTCAGGACCCCGACTCGATGTCACATCGATCTAGCCGGTAACACCTCATATCACTTTGCGGCCTCACGCACGGTATCCCCACGGGTGTCGTCTTACCTTTGCCCGGGACCGTTTGCGCCTTTTGGCTCACGTATATGATAGTGTCGCTAGCATCCATATGATAAGGAGCCCGGGCTGACATGACTAGTCGTAAACCCAAAGTGGCACAGACTTACAGGGACAGGCATCCATGACCCAGCTTCGAACGTGTCGGTCATCAGCAAGTGGGTCCGGGCTGTAGCACTGGGCTAGCAGGACTCCGGTAAACCGGGCTGTAGCGGGCTAACAGGACTCCGGTACTCAAAGCGTGACATTTCCCCGAAGGGACAGACACAGGAACGAAGAAGGACACATGCCGGCCAGCCTAAGTGTTCCAGAGCAGTAGCAAGCTACCATGGCTCAGCGGTAACACTAGGAGACATTTCCCGGTAAGAGAGGCTACTAAAGATAAACAACTAGATAGTCAGATCCCACACATACCAAGCATTTCAATCATACACACAATATGCTCGATATGTGCAAATACAACGAAGCATCACAACATGACTCTATGACACAAGTACTTTATTTAAGGCTCAGGGAGCCATACATAACATACACAAAGGTACGGGTCTCACGACCCAACATACAAGTCATACAGTCATACAAACCAGCAGCGGAAGTAACTTGTCTGAGTACAGACAACTAGTAAAATAAAAGAGGCTTGGAAAGCCTAGCTATACTACGTGGTCCTTCACAAGCTCAGGGTCACCACCTGGGTCTTTAGCCTACTCGTTGATGTCAACGTCTACATAGAACCCATCAGAAGGGGTTGCAGCGTCTTCTGTAAAAATGTAGATTATAGCAACATGAGTACAAAGGTACTCAGCAAGACTTACATCAGATCCTACATACATGCATAGTATCAAGAAGGGTTGGTGGAGTTATTGCAGCAAGCCAGCTTTGACTCTTGGCTAGACTATCCTACGATACTCCAACTTGAAATGGTTTTGCGCACACGAGTCCACTACTCACCACTTCAATACACTACCGAGGATCCACCTCCGTCTTCCTACGGAAGAGCCATCCTCGGCACTCACACTTATCTTGAGGCTTTTAGTAGTTTCCATTTACTTGTCTATGAACTGTATAGGCAACCAAGTAGTCCTTTACCGCGGACGCGGCTATTCGAATAGATCATGTTAACCCTGCAGGGGTGTACTTCTTCATACACGCTCTCACCACTTACCGTCGTTTACACGACATGTACTCGGCAACCTTCAAGCGGAAGCCCAACGTGGGTGTCGGCCACGACCTACCTAATCACCTAAGCCTCCAGTCCAGGTTTATCGCCTATTCAGGTTCCATCCGCAGGGAGTCCGGCCGAGGTTTCCCATACGGCCCCGAACGATGTGAACAGGGTTCCCGAGATACCTAACGGGTATTCGGTACACCCGGCCACGTACCTACCGCATCACAGCCCACCCCTACGGTCAGCGCTGTCCACGGCCTCCAGTAGCTACAAACACCAGAAACTACTTGCAACTCCTGGACGGAGAACTAGGGTGAATAAGAAGCCGAGAGGGTCCATTGGTTTCGGGCCCAATGCATGGTAGTAGCTGATTCTTAAATCACACATACAGATCTCAGTGCTTAAGGTCGGCTTCAATGAAACAACCCACCATGTACTCCTACATGGCCTCTCATCGATACCTTTACCAAATCGTGTTCACCACACCACTCTCATTACCGACATAACATTTCACTCTAGCCCATCACCCAGATGAACCAGACCTGACACGACTCTAAGCATAGCAGGCATAGCAAGGTAGGAACAACACATACATATGGCTCAATCAACTCCTACACATGCTAGTGGGTTTCATCTAGTTACTGTGGCAATGACAGGTCATGCAGAGGAAATGGGTTCAACTACCGTAGCACACAGCAGTTTGAAACGCGTTGTCTTAATGCAGTAAAAGAGAGCAGGAGCGAGAACATGGGATTGTATCGATATGATCAAATGGTTGGTTGCTTGCCTGATGGTTCGATGCACTGATACGGTTCTTCGTTAGGGTAATCACGGTACTCCTCGGGGCAGAACCTGTCGCAAAGGACATCGATACACAACATCACCAAACAATGTGCAACAATATGATGCATGCATGAAACATGGTATTATGAGTGTGTTGGGCTAATGCAACTAAAACCAGAGGGGTTTGAACAAATTTGAATCAAAGATTCAAATTTCAAACTCAAACATGGCCTCTTTAAGTGCTTTTCCTTGTTCTGCTTAAAACATCAATTTAACTTGTTTGATCATGCATGAAAATAGTACAGATGGATAGATTGGATTTTTCTGATCATTTTTCATATATAATTTGTCCAATTTGGAGTTACAGAATAAAAGTTATGAATTTTTGAAGTTTAAATAATATTCTGGAATTTCCTGATTTAATTTAAATCCAGAAATATAATTATTGCGCCAGCATGACGTCAGCATGACGTCAGTGGTCAACTGCGGCTGGCTGAAGTCAAACCTGACGTGTGGGGGCCACACGTCAGTGACAGGGGGGTTTAACAGGTTTAATTAATCCTAATTAGGGATTAGTGGCGCTGGGGCCCACTGTCAGTGTCAGGGGGGGTTGACTAACAGTAGTTAGCGCTAACCTAACCACCTGGCCGACAGGGCCCACGCGTCAGTGACCCTGGGGGGTCAAACCCCCGGTCGGACAAGTCAAACCCCACCGGCGACATGACGCCGGCGAGGTCCGAGACGGCGGCGAAAGTGCTTTTTGCCATTCCGGCAACCAAATGGACGGCGGAAGGCATCTACGTGTTGCTGAGGTTGAGCCGCGACTATTGGTGGTGGTGGTTGGGCTCGGGGTGGCCGGAGTTGACGGCGGCGAGCTCGGCTGCGGCGGCCGGAGTTCGGGTGCGGTCGGAATCGGCGTTGCAGGGCGTTAGGGGAGGTGTTGGTGCGTGCTACGTGCTCCTAGTGAGGTGTGGAGCACGATGGTGTGCTCGGTTGGGCGCTACAGCGACCGTGGCCACGACGGCGACATCGCCGGCGGCGTGGAGCTCTCGGCCACGGTGGGGCTAGGGCCTAGAGGTCGAAAGAGACCAGGGGAGAAGGGGGAAATGATCCGGGGGCTCACCGCGGAGCTGCAGGGATGGTTAGCGGGCTCGGGGACGCGCTGGAGACGACGAATTCGACGGCGACGATGGTAGGAGCCCGAAGAGGGGAACGGCGACGTGGCGGCGATGCAGGGCTTCCGGAGACCCGTGGAGCGGTGGGGAGGAAGAGGGAGTCGAGGCGGAGCTCCTGAGCTAGTCGGGGGAGCGAGGGGTGGCCGGAGACGGTGGCTATGGCGAACGGCGGCGACGGTGGTGTTCGGCCGTGAGAGAGAGAGAGGGAGGGAGCACGGGAGAGAGAGAGGATAAGGCCAGGGGATCGGGGCGGCACCGAGAAGAAGCACCGCGGCGTCGCGCTGGCGGGGGAGGCAGGCAGACGGGCTGGTGGCGTGGCGCTCCGGCCGTGCGCGCGCGCCGGCCACACGCCTGGCCGACTGGCGCCAGGAGGACGACGGCGGTGGTGGGCTGGGCTGGCTTGCTGGGCCGGCCAGCTGGCTGGGCCGCACAGGGAGGAGCCCAGGTAAGCTCCTCCTGTTATTTCTTTTTCTGTTTTCTAATTTCTGACATTTGTTTTGATTTAAATAATATATTAAATCATTTATTTAACTTATGCCAATTTTTGCAGGGGCTAGATATATTATTCCAGAGCTCCTTTATAGTTGGCATAATATTTGGACATATATTAATATATATAATTAATATATTTCCAATGCAAGTATTTATGCATTAATTCCAAATGCCCAAAATAAATGTCCATGAGCCACTAAAAATATTGGTTTGATTTTTATCTCTGTCCAATATTTTCAGAGAGCAACATGAGCATTTTCTTGGACCCTTTTGGAGAAATTTTTATTTGGGTCATTTTCAAAATGATTCTGAGGGTTTCACAGATCCCCATTTCAAGTTTCTGATGAAAGAGTAAACATGATGCAACACTCTAATGCATGGCTAACTAGGATGTGACAACTCACCCCCACTCAAAAGAATCTCATCCCGAGATTTGGGTTCCTCCGGGAAGAAGGCGGGATACTCAAGTCGAAGACGATCCTCCCTTTCCCAAGTTGCTTCATCCTCAGAATGGTGCGACCATTGAACCTTGAGAAACTTGATATTATGACGTCGCGTGGTACGTTCGGCTTGATCGAGGATACGAATGGGGTACTCTCGATATGTAAGATCATCTTGGAGATCAAGCGTTTCGTGGTCCACTTCACGGATAGGATCCGAGAAGCAACGCCTGAGTTGAGAAACGTGGAAGACATCGTGAACTCTGGAGAGGTGCGGAGGTAGTTCCAACTGGTAGGCAACTTCTCCTCGTTTGGCAAGAATGCGAAAAGGTCCAATGTAACGAGGAGCCAATTTGCCTTTGATACCGAAACGATGGGTTCCCTTCAGAGGGGTGACCCGAAGATAAGCCTTCTCGTCAACCTCGAAAGTCATAGCCTTATGTTTTCGGTCATATTGACTCTTTTGACGAGATTGGGCTGTTTTCAACTTTTCACGAACGATACGAACTTGTTCTTCTGCTTCCTGAATCATATCCGGGCCAAAGAATTGTCTTTCCCCGGTCTCTGACCAGTTAAGGGGTGTTCGACATCGTCGTCCATAGAGAACTTCAAAAGGGGCTTTACCCAAGCTAGATTGATAGCTGTTGTTGTAAGCGAATTCGGCAAATGGAAGGCACTTCTCCCAGTCCATTCCGAAAGAGATAACAGAGGCTCGAAGCATGTCTTCTAGAATCTGGTTGACGCGTTCCACTTGACCACTTGACTGAGGGTGGAAAGCGGTGCTAAAGGAGAGACGAGTTCCCATAGCATTTTGGAAACTTTCCCAAAATCGAGAGGTGAAAAGACTTCCTCGATCCGAGTTAATTTCCAAAGGAACACCATGGAGAGACACTATTCGGGAGATGTACAAGTCTGCCAGCTGACTAGCGGTTATACTCTCACGAACAGGTAAGAAATGGGCTACTTTGGAAAGACGATCGACCACGACGAAAATAGCATTATTCCCTCTCTTGGTCCTGGGAAAACCGGTAATGAAATCCATACCAATTTTATCCCATTTCCATTCAGGAATAGCTAAGGGTTGAAGGGTGCCAGCAGGCCGTTGATGCTCTGCTTTTACACGACGACAGACGTCGCAATTTGCAATATACTGAGCAATTTCTCTCTTCATCCTAGTCCACCAGAACCTCTGGCGTAGGTCCTGATACATCTTAGTACTACCGGGATGAATGGTGAGAGGAGATTCATGAGCTTCCTTAAGGATCAAACGCCTCAGGTTGCGCACTTTGGGAACCACTAGTCGATTCCCGAAGTATACGACCCCTTGATCATTAATGGAGAAGCAATTCGCAATTCCTTTCTGAATGTTTCTCTTGATGCGGGAGATTCCCGGATCTACCTTCTGTGCTTTGATAATTTGATCCGTAAGGGTAGGTTTTGCCACCAAGGTGGAAAGAAAACCTTGAGGTACAATGTGAAGGTTAAGCTTCCGAAATTCCTCATGGAGAAGCGGTTGACTTTGTTGTAACATCAGGTTGTTACAATAAGATTTACGACTTAGCGCATCAGCCATGACGTTGGCTTTCCCTGGGGTGTAGGTTATTCCTAAGTCGAAGTCTGTGATCAATTCAACCCAACGTCTCTGCCTGAGATTCAAATCCGGTTGGGTGAAAATATACTTCAGACTTTGGTGATCAGTGAATATTTCGCAACGATTACCGAGGAGGTAATGTCGCCAGGTCTTAAGTGCATAGACTACGGCTGCAAGCTCTAGATCATGAGTAGGATAATTCTCCTCATGTGGGTGCAATTGCCGTGAAGCGTAAGCAATTACGTGTCGATCTTGCATAAGAATGCAACCTAGTCCTTGTCGCGAGGCGTCGCAGTAGATAACAAAGTCCTTGGAGAAGTCTGGCGGTACCAGTACGGGAGCAGAGGTCAGGCGTCTTTTCAGTTCCTGAAAGCTGTGCTCACATTGTGGAGTCCATTCGAACTTCTTATCTTTCTTGAGGAGTTCGGTTAGAGGTTTAGCAACTTTGGAGAAGTTCTCGACAAAGCGACGACAATAGCTCGCTAAGCCTAGAAAACTCCGAACTTGCTTGACCGATTCAGGTGGAGTCCAATTAAGGACGGCTTGAACTCGCTCAGGGTTAACAGCAATACCTTTACCAGATATTACATGACCCAGATAGGTCACTTCTGACAACCAGAATTCACATTTTGAAAATTTGGCATAAAGGCGATGCTCTCGAAGTTTCTTCAACACTAGCCTTAAATGTTCGGCATGTTCTTCCTCGTTCTTGGAGTAGATGAGTATATCATCGAGGTAAACCACGACGAATTTATCCAAATACTCCATGAAGATTGAGTTCATTAACCGAGAAAAGGTGGCTGGAGCGTTGGTTAAACCGAAGGACATGACGGTGTACTCGTATTGGCCATAACGAGTAACAAAGGCCGTTTTAGGAATGTCCCCGTTTCTGATTTTGATTTGATGGTAGCCCAACCTCAAATCCATCTTGGAGAAGACTGAGGATCCAGCGAGCTGATCATACAGATCGTTGATCCTGGGAAGTGGATATTTGTTCTTGATTGTGACCAAATTGACAGGTCGGTAATCTACAACCATCCGGTCCGTACCATCCTTCTTCTTGACGAATAGGACGGGGCAAGCCCACGGAGATGAGCTAGGTCGGATGAAACCCTTTTTCAAGGACTCATCGAGTTGTTTCTTAAGCTCGGCTAGTTCTAGGGGTGCCATCTTATAGGGTCTTCTAGCAATCGGAACGGTTCCTGGAATGAGGTCTATTACGAACTCAACATCCCTGTCAGGTGGAACACCTGGCAATTCCTCTGGAAAGACATCCGGGAAGTCACGGACTACCGGAACGTCCTCAAGGTCTGGCAAAGGGCTGGCGTTAAGAGAATATAATTGTCGCTTGGCTATTCGGGTCAAGACATTGACTATCTTCCCCGAAGGATGGGTGAGTTGAACAGTCCTAGAGAAGCAATCAATTTTGGCTTGATGAGCTGACATCCAGTCCATACCCAAAATGATATTAATATCTGAAGATTTAAGGGCTATCAAAGATGCGAGGAAAACAAGTCTGTCGACTTGGATTTCATTTCCATAACTTACCCTAGAGGTCTGCCATCTAGAACCAGGGGTAGAAATTTCCATAGTGGATGGCAAGTCACAGAATGCAACGTTATGCAAACGAGCATAATTTTCAGATATAAAAGAATGAGAGGCTCCTGTATCGAAAAGAACAGATGCCGGGTGGCAATTAACAAGAAGCGTACCGAGAACGACGTTGGGATCCTCTTGAGCTTCTTCGGCAGAGATACAGTTGACATGGCCACGTGAAGCGGTGACCGGCTTGGCATGAAACACTTTCCCTGTCGGCTTGCCACGGCCAACAGCTTTAGCAGATTGATTGGGGTTGGTCTGGGGACACTCACGCATATAGTGACCAGATTCCCCACACTTGAAACAAGTCACGGAACTGGTACGTGGAGGAGCATTATTGGTTGGACCCCCATAGGGCTTGGCCGGTGCAGACTGTTGAACAGGGCGAGGCGCCTGGAAAGATGGCCTCGGTGTGAACCTGGGTGGCAGGGCGGTGTTGGGTACCCACACGCGGCGCTTCTGAGGACCAGCACCGGATGAGGAACCCATGTCACGTCCATGCTTGCGTGTTGCGTCATAGTCAGTCTGACCAGTTTCAGCACTGATGGCTTTGTTGACAAGTTTCGAAAAAGATGTGCACTCATGCAGACGGAGGTCGCGGCGAAGCTCAGGACTAAGGCCCTTACGGAACCTTGCTTGCTTCTTGGCGTCAGTAGACACTTCCTCAGTTGCATATCGGGCGAGATTACCAAACTCCCTGCTATAGGCATCCACAGAAAGTCGGCCTTGGGTGAAACTGCAAAATTCTTCACGTTTACGGTCCATGAGACCCTCCGGAATGTGATGTTCACGGAAAGCCTCGCTGAACTCAGCCCAAGTAGTGACATGGCCCGCTGGGCGCATAGCTCCATAATTCTCCCACCATAGACTGGCGGGGCCTTCAAGATGATATGCAGCAAAGGTGACCTTGTCAGCCTCCGCTACCAGCGCGGAACGCAGTTTGTGAGAGATACTGCGAAGCCAGTCATCAGCGTCGAGAGGCTCGGCGGAGTGGTGGAACGTGGGTGGATGCAATTTGATAAAATCACTGAGTGACACCACGTTAGCCCTCTGATGGTGTGCTGTATTCTGTTCAATATGCTCCAACAAACGGTTGGTCTCCCGCTTGTTTCTCTCAGCTTCCATCATAACCTCGGCTAGTGAAGGAGGATGAGGCAGATTTTCATTCCTGCCTTCACTGCCTTCGGCCTGCTCTTGGGAAGCAGGGTTAGCGCGCGTGTTGACCATCCTAGGTAAACAAGACAATGGTTTAGTCAGAATGATAAAATTCCGACATAGGATACATAATGTAAGGAATAACTCGAAATGCAAGATGATCATCCGTATGACATGGTAGATACAGAAACTGCTTCTTTTATTCCATCGTCATACACACCATACAGGGTTTAGTACAAGACCAAACAAAGTACTATTACGGTGAAAAGAGGATTACATCTCATCGGAGGCATTCCAAGCTCCTATACATTATTTTTCTACATCTCCGGAAAGTGTACAAACTAGGTCATATCCCACGAGTCACGCGGGACGATAGACGACACAGCTAGTGCGAACTAGTGATACTACCACTAACTCAGACCGATCCGTAGTAGTCCTCGTAGAAGTCACCTCCATAGCCTGGAAGTTCGACATGATCATCCAGAAACAGACGGTCTCGCGGAGCTTGTGGACCATAGGGGCTAGGATGAGGCCTTGGACCAACAAACGGTGGCCTGCGGGGACCGCGAGGTGGGGTGATGCCTCCTACATCACGCCAAACCATCACGTCCGGCAGAGCAGATCTCACAGGATAGAGATCGCGCATATCTGAATATCCAGCTTGCACCGCCGGTGCGAACCGAGTCAAAGTGGCCCAGTGGTCAGCACGGGTATTGAAGAGCTCTAACCTTAAGGCCCGATTTTCACGGTCCTTATCCTCGAGCATCTCAGCAGTGGTGCGAGTCCGTGAATCCTCCTGAGTGGAGTCAGCATAGATAGCCTGGAGATACCCTTGTGCTCCCGGAAGTGATCCTGGCATATACCGGAAATCAGAGTCCCGAAATAAACCAGATCTGACTCGCATAATGGTCATCATAGAGTAGGCGGCGTCCTGCACAGCCATCTCAATGGTAACCCCGAGTCCATAGGAACAGTGAAGAGGCTCGGTGGATCCAGGATAAGATGGAAATATCCTGACAGTGCAGAGATACTGGCTTTGATTAAAGTCCCGGAATTGCTCTTCGACCGTGTACTCAGGATACCAGCGGTATCCAGCCTCAGTCATTACCCTGACCAACTTAGCAGTATGGCCGGGTACATCTAGGCATCGAGTCAGGCGAACCACTTGATTGAGGTCGCGAGTGGCCATCTGAAAGCATAATCATAATGCAAAGGCATTAGAATTTCTAGCAAAATTTCGGCAGCATAACAGCTGTAAATGCTCAAAAAGGATTTTGAGACATTTGACAAAGGATTTCGTACATACTCAACATCATCATATCAAAGTTCTGAAACCATTCTGGCAACATAATGTGGTAGTAGAACTAAACTAGGCTTGTAACCATCAAACTTATAAGGTACTACTGATTAGTAACACGTGATCCTGATAGAGAGAACAGATCCTAATTCCTTAACCCCCGGTGGAAGAATGGACTGACTCAGATCAGAAAGTCATAAGGTATAAGGAGTAAAAAGAGCCTTACGTTCCAACCCACAAACAATTCCCCTACATATAACTAAAGAATTTCTAGACTCAACATCGACCAGTTTGGCTTGGAGAACCTACAGGCAGTCCGGCTCTGATGCCAACGCTGTCAGGACCCCGACTCGATGTCACATCGATCTAGCCGGTAACACCTCATATCACTTTGCGGCCTCACGCACGGTATCCCCACGGGTGTCGTCTTACCTTTTCCCGGGACCGTTTGCGCCTTTTGGCTCACGTATATGATAGTGTCGCTAGCATCCATATGATAAGGAGCCCGGGCTGACATGACTAGTCGTAAACCCAAAGTGGCACAGACTTACAGGGACAGGCATCCATGACCCAGCTTCGAACGTGTCGGTCATCAGCAAGTGGGTCCGGGCTGTAGCACTGGGCTAGCAGGACTCCGGTAAACCGGGCTGTAGCGGGCTAACAGGACTCCGGTACTCAAAGCGTGACATTTCCCCGAAGGGACAGACACAGGAACGAAGAAGGACACATGCCGGCCAGCCTAAGTGTTCCAGAGCAGTAGCAAGCTACCATGGCTCAGCGGTAACACTAGGAGACATTTCCCGGTAAGAGAGGCTACTAAAGATAAACAACTAGATAGTCAGATCCCACACATACCAAGCATTTCAATCATACACACAATATGCTCGATATGTGCAAATACAACGAAGCATCACAACATGACTCTATGACACAAGTACTTTATTTAAGGCTCAGGGAGCCATACATAACATACACAAAGGTACGGGTCTCACGACCCAACATACAAGTCATACAGTCATACAAACCAGCAGCGGAAGTAACTTGTCTGAGTACAGACAACTAGTAAAATAAAAGAGGCTTGGAAAGCCTAGCTATACTACGTGGTCCTTCACAAGCTCAGGGTCACCACCTGGGTCTTTAGCCTACTCGTTGATGTCAACGTCTACATAGAACCCATCAGAAGGGGTTGCAGCGTCTTCTGTAAAAATGTAGATTATAGCAACATGAGTACAAAGGTACTCAGCAAGACTTACATCAGATCCTACATACATGCATAGTATCAAGAAGGGTTGGTGGAGTTATTGCAGCAAGCCAGCTTTGACTCTTGGCTAGGCTATCCTACGATACTCCAACTTGAAATGGTTTTGCGCACACGAGTCCACTACTCACCACTTCAATACACTACCGAGGATCCACCTCCGTCTTCCTACGGAAGAGCCATCCTCGGCACTCACACTTATCTTGAGGCTTTTAGTAGTTTCCATTTACTTGTCTATGAACTGTATAGGCAACCAAGTAGTCCTTTACCGCGGACGCGGCTATTCGAATAGATCATGTTAACCCTGCAGGGGTGTACTTCTTCATACACGCTCTCACCACTTACCGTCGTTTACACGACATGTACTCGGCAACCTTCAAGCGGAAGCCCAACGTGGGTGTCGGCCACGACCTACCTAATCACCTAAGCCTCCAGTCCAGGTTTATCGCCTATTCAGGTTCCATCCGCAGGGAGTCCGGCCGAGGTTTCCCATACGGCCCCGAACGATGTGAACAGGGTTCCCGAGATACCTAACGGGTATTCGGTACACCCGGCCACGTACCTACCGCATCACAGCCCACCCCTACGGTCAGCGCTGTCCACGGCCTCCAGTAGGCTACAAACACCAGAAACTACTTGCAACTCCTGGACGGAGAACTAGGGTGAATAAGAAGCCGAGAGGGTCCATTGGTTTCGGGCCCAATGCATGGTAGTAGCTGATTCTTAAATCACACATACAGATCTCAGTGCTTAAGGTCGGCTTCAATGAAACAACCCACCATGTACTCCTACATGGCCTCTCATCGATACCTTTACCAAATCGTGTTCACCACACCACTCTCATTACCGACATAACATTTCACTCTAGCCCATCACCCAGATGAACCAGACCTGACACGACTCTAAGCATAGCAGGCATAGCAAGGTAGGAACAACACATACATATGGCTCAATCAACTCCTACACATGCTAGTGGGTTTCATCTAGTTACTGTGGCAATGACAGGTCATGCAGAGGAAATGGGTTCAACTACCGTAGCACACAGCAGTTTGAATCGCGTTGTCTTAATGCAGTAAAAGAGAGCAGGAGCGAGAACATGGGATTGTATCGATATGATCAAATGGTTGGTTGCTTGCCTGATGGTTCGATGCACTGATACGGTTCTTCGTTAGGGTAATCACGGTACTCCTCGGAGGCAGAACCTGTCGCAAAGGACATCGATACACAAGCATCACCAAACAATGTGCAACAATATGATGCATGCATGAAACATGGCAATATGAGTGTGTTGGGCTAATGCAACTAAAACCAGAAGGGTTTGAACAAATTTGAATCAAAGATTCAAATTTCAAACTCAAACATGGCCTCTTTAAAGTGCTTTTCCTTGTTCTGCTTAAAACATCAATTTAACTTGTTTGATCATGCATGAAAATAGTACAGATGGATAGATTGGATTTTTCTGATCATTTTTCATATATAATTTGTCCAATTTGGAGTTACAGAATAAAAGTTATGAATTTTTGAAGTTTAAATAATATTCTGGAATTTCCTGATTTAAATTAAATCCAGAAATATAATTATTGCGCCAGCATGACGTCAGCATGACGTCAGTGGTCAACTGCGGCTGGCTGAAGTCAAACCTGACGTGTGGGGGCCACACGTCAGTGACAGGGGGGGTTTAACAGGTTTAAATTAATCCTAATTAGGGATTAGTGGCGCTGGGGCCCACTGTCAGTGTCAGGGGGGTTGACTAACAGTAGTTAGCGCTAATCTAACCACCTGGCCGACAGGGCCCACGCGTCAGTGACCCTGGGGGGTCAAACCCCAGGTCGGACAAGTCAAACCCCACCGGCGACATGACGCCGGCGAGGTCCGAGACGGCGGCGAAAGTGCTTTTTGCCATTCCGGCAACCAAATGGACGGCGGAAGGCATCTACGTGTTGCTGAGGTTGAGCCGCGACTATTGGTGGTGGTGGTTAGGCTCGGGGTGGCCGGAGTTGACGGCGGCGAGCTCGGCTGCGGCGGCCGGAGTTCGGGTGCGGTCGGAATCGGCGTTGCAGGGCGTTAGGGGAGGTGTTGGTGCGTGCTACGTGCTCCTAGTGAGGTGTGGAGCACGATGGTGTGCTCGGTTGGGCGCTACGGCGACCGTGGCCACGACGGCGACATCGCCGGCGGCGTGGAGCTCTCGGCCACGGTGGGGCTAGGGCCTAGAGGTCGAAAGAGACCAGGGGAGAAGGGGGAAACGATCCGGGGGCTCACCGCGGAGCTGCAGGGATGGTTAGCGGGCTCGGGGACGCGCTGGTGACGGCGAATTCGACGGCGACGACGGTCGGAGCCCGAAGAGGGGAACGGCGACGTGGCGGCGATGCAGGGCTTCCGGGGAGCCTGTGGAGCGGTGGGGAGGAAGAGGGAGTCGAGGCGGAGCTCCTGAGCTAGTCGGGGGAGCGAGGGGTGGCCGGAGACGGTGGCTATGGCGAACGGCGGCGACGGTGGTGTTCGGCCGTGAGAGAGAGAGAGGGAGGCAGCACGGGAGAGAGAGGGGGATAAGGCCAGGGGATCGGGGCGGCACCGAGAAGAAGCGCCGCGGCGTCGCGCTGGCGGGGGAGGCAGGCAGACGGGCTGGTGGCGTGGCGCTCCGGCCGTGCGCGCGCGCCGGCCACACGCCTGGCCGACTGGCGCCAGGAGGACGACGGCGGTGGTGGGCTGGGCTGGCTTGCTGGGCCGGCCAGCTGGCTGGGCCGCACAGGGAGGAGCCCAGGTAAGCTCCTCCTGTTATTTCTTTTTCTGTTTTCTAATTTCTGACATTTGTTTTGATTTAAATAATATATTAAATCATTTATTTAACTTATGCCAATTTTTGCAGGAGCTATATATATTATTCCAGAGCTCTTTTATAATTGGCATAATATTTGGGCATATATTAATATATATAATTAATATATTTCCAATGCAAATATTTATGCATTAATTCCAAATGCCCAAAATAAATGTCCATGAGCCACTAAAAATATTGATTTGATTTTTATCTCTGTCCAATATTTTCAGAGAGCAACATGAGCATTTTCTTGGACCCTTTTGGAGAAATTTTTATTTGGGTCATTTTCAAAATGATTCTGAGGGTTTCACAGATCCCCATTTCAAGTTTCTGATGAAAGAGTAAACATGATGCAACACTCTAATGCATGGCTAACTAGGATGTGACATCATGCGCAATACTAGGATCAATTTCAATAAAAAATTCCTTTGGCAATGCAATCCAAGAGTTGTCTATGCGACATATTTAGCCCAACATAAAAATTGCGAAGAAGAATTCTAAAATTCACCTCTAGGGTGCAATTGCGATAAGATTCCATCATCATATACCAAGCATCTTTTAAGTTTTCTCCTTGCCTTTGCTTGAAGTGAAGAACTTCAAACTCGGGAGACATAGGAGCGGATAAGGAACTAGACATAACGACGAGCAAACAAAAGACAAGCGAAAGAGAGAGAGGAGATTGGGAAAGAGAGGGTGAATAAAACGGCAAGGGTGAAGTGGGGGATAGGAAAATGAGAGGAAAATGGCAAATAATGTAAATGTGAGGGAGATGAGTTTGTGATGGGTACTTGGTATGTCTTGACTTGAGCGAAGACCTCCCCGGCAACGATGCCAGAAATCCTTCTTGCTATGTCTTGAGCTTGCGTTGGTTTTCCTTGAAGAGGAAAGGGTGATGCAGTAATGTACCGTAAGTATTTCCCTCAATTTTTAAGAACCAAGATATCAATCCAGTAGGAGGCTCCTCAAAAGTCCCACGCACCTACACAAACAAACAAAGAACTCGCAACCAACGCAATAAAGGGGTTGTCAATCCCTTCGCGGCCACTTGCGAAAGTGAGATCTGATAGAGATAGTATGATAAGATAAATATATTTTTGGTATTTTATAATATAGATTGGAAAAGTAAAGATGCAAATAAAAGTAGATTGAAAGCTTATATGATAAAAGATAGACCCGGGGGCCATAGGTTTCACTAGAGGCTTCTCTTGAGATAGCATAAGTATTACGGTGGGTGAACAAATTACTGTCGAGCAATTGATAGAAAAGCGAAAAATTATGAGATTATCTAGGCATGATCATGTATATAGGCATCACGTCCGTGACAAGTAGACCGACTCCTCCTTGCATCTACTACTATTACTCCACACATCGACAGCTATCCAGCATGCATCTAGAGTATTAAGTTCATAAGAACAAAGTAACGCATTAAGAAAGATGACATGATATAGAGGGATAAACTCATGCAATATGATATAAACCCCATCTTTTTATCCTCGATGGCAACAATACAATATGTGCCTTGTTGCCCCTGCTGTCACTGGGAAAGGACACCGCAAGATTGAACCCAAAGCTAAGCACTTCTCCCATTGCAAGAAATATCAATCTAGTAGGCCAAACCAAACTGATAATTCGAAGAGACTTGCAAAGATAACTCAACCATACATAAAAGAATTCGGAGGAGATTCAAATATTTCTCATAGATAAACTTGATCATAAACCCACAATTCATCGGATCTCGACAAACACACCGCAAAGAGTTACATCAAATAGATCTCCACAAGAGAGGGGGAGAACATGGTATTGAGATCCAAAAAGAGAGAAGAAGTCATCTAGCTAATAAATATGGACCCGAAGGTCTGTGGTAAACTACTCAAAACTCATCCAAAGGGCTATGGTGTTGATGTAGAAGCCCTCCATGGTCGATGCCCCCTTCAGCGGAGCGCCGGCGAAGGCTCCAAGATGGGATATCACGGATACAGAAGGTTACGGCGGTGGAAATTGTTTTTCGTTGGCTCCCTGGATGTTTTCAGGGTACGTGCGTATATATAGGAGGATGAAGTAGGTCGGTAGCTGCCCGAGGGGCCCACGCGATAGGGGGGCGCGCCCAGGGGGGTGGGCGCGCCCTCCACCCTTGTGGCCGCCTCGGCTGCTTCTTGGCTTGCACTCCAAGTCCTCTGGATCACGTTCGTTCCAAAAATCACGCTCCTGAAGGTTTCATTCCGTTTGGACTCCGGTTGATATTCCTTTTCTTCGAAATACTGAAATAGGCAAAAAAATAGCAATACGGGCTGGGCCTCCGGTTAGTAGGTTAGTCCCAAAAATGATATAAATGTGGAAAATAAAGCCCATAAACATCCAAAAGGGGTAATATAATAGCATGGAACAATCAAAAATTATAGATATGTTGGATACGTATCAGCAAGCACAGGAGCCGGGCAACCCAACTATTGACCCAAGACATGATTCGGAGCCGATGCATATAATGCTATAAGTTCGGGGTGCCGAACGACCGTGAAGGTATTCGGACTTTATTTTCGTATTATGGGTACAACGAGGCTCCTGGCATATTGAGTCGTGCCGTAGTGTATGGATGTCATTTGACAAAAAATGTCGATAAGAAAGAATAACAAGTAGGTGTCATATAAAGCCACAAGTTGTAATTTAAGAATACGTCGAGGCATACGAATACAAGTAGTGCGATAAAAAAGAAATATGACTTTGGAACCTTGTCGGTGGGAAACGACACCTATGGGATCACAAGAAATCCTACTATGGTTGCGGGGCGCAGGGTTGTGAGAAGAGCGGGATTGGCAATTGACACGAGGATCGTTTACCCAGGTTCGGGCCGCGAGGATGCGTAAAACCATAGTCCTGCTTGGTGGATGTATTGAGTGTTTTTGAGCTCTCGAACTAGCCACGGGTGCTCCGTGGTTCGAAAGAGCCGAATTTTTTTCATGTATGCCATGGGCCTCCTTTTATAGGCGAAAGGGGCTGCCACAGTGGCACACAGGAGGTGGAAAGGCCTACAGTGTTGCGAGCTTATTGCTCGTATTACAGGACAAGATGCATTTAATGCATGGCTTAGGTGTCCCTCACTTTATCGGGGACGGGAGCGAGGCCCATCCCGTCCGTCGCCGCTCCTCCTCGCTTCGACACGTGCCCTGGCCAGTGATGCATGTGGTGCCATGTAGGCAGGCAAGCAACTGAGGTGGCATGGTGGTGGAGCCTTCACGAAGATCTGCATGCCGCCACGCAGGTGTGTGCTGAGTTGGCCTAGAAGCTGCATGTTGCCACGCAGGTGCCTGCCCAGCTGGTTGGGCTGGCAGCTGCATGCGAACGGCGGCGGGAATATGGTTGGTGCGAGCCTGGCAGTGGCCCTGCTGTCGCCTCTGGCCAGGGTCTTGCCGGGTGGCCCGGCAAGGGTCTTGCCGTGGCGCGCTGGCGTCCTCGGCAAGGATCTTGCCGGGTGTCTTGTGGATTTCTTCGGTAAGGGCCTTCGGTGAGGATTGTTGCCTCTAAACCCCCACCTGATCTTGAGCATTCTATGTCTTCACAAAGATCTGCATCCCACCATGGAGGTGCCTCCCGAACCCTGGTCCAACGTGGTTGTTGACATTGGAGGCCGTGGGTTCAAGGGTGGCTCGCTCTACCGGTGTGGATGAGCTGCCCCGGCAAGGGCCTTGCCGGGGCTGCAGAGGTTGTCCCCGGCAAGGGCCTTGCCGGGGAAACCTGCTTCGCCCGTCTCCACTTTGTGGCCTTGGTCCTTGATGTTGCCTTGTTTGTCTCGAGTCTTCAGCTTCTCTCCGTCTTCCCTCCTTTGCCCTGCTATGTGCGGCCACGGCGTGTGGCTCTGACTGCCCGTGCACAAGTAAAGGGGTCAAAAGGAGAGCCCCTACTTTTGTACACCGACAGGAGCCCCCGGGCCTGGGCCGTACATAAGCGTGATACGTTGTTGGGCCAGGCCCAGAACGGTGCGCGGGCAGGTGGGGCGGATTTTACCGCGGTTACTGCACCGTCTGCTGTACTTCCCCATGACTCGCGTTAAATGTGCGATGTGGGGGTTGCGCACGCGTGCGTGATGGAAGCATGCTGGCGTCATCTTGTGGTGGACAGTAAAGAGGCAGCTTCCATGTCTCTTCGAGACCGCATGGCCGCTGCTCATTTACTACCCTCGCTTGGGAACCGTCGCTCCACACGTCCACTGCGCCCATCCCTTGCGCCACGTTCGCTGCATGCATGATGCAGAGCGAATGACAGGCGCGCGGGATGTGGGAAGTCGCGCGCGCGTGGGTCGATTCCCACGCACCTTAAATGGAGCAGGGAGTGCGGTCGACGGCCCCGCTTGCTGTCACTTCAATGGGCCGGATTGGCCGAGAGGGGGCAGTCGAGCCTCACCCCCGCCCCTTTATAAAGAGGGGAGCGGGAGGAACGGCGCCTCTCAATCCTTCGTCATCTACCTCTCCCCATTCCCGCTTCCTCCTTTCTTTTGTTATGGCGAGGGGGCGTGGTGACGCTTCATCGGTGGCAGCGAGGGTCTCGGCTAGACAACGCATTTCTCCTCCCCAAGAGCTCGTAGCGGCGAAGCCGGCCGCTAGAGGGACAGGGAGGGGGCGAGGTCGAGGCTGTCGTGGCGCTCGTGGGAGAGGAGGACGGGGCGGCAGATCGGCCTCGCCTCCTCCAGCGGCCCTTCCTCCGATGGAGGGCCACGTTGGGGACAACCCTTGTGAATTCTTCGTCAGGTTGCGCCAGCCGCCGCGCCGTCGTCGTTGCCTCCCGACTCCATTTGCGCAGGAGACGGAGCTGGATCTGCCGCAGGCGTTGCGGCTGCATATGAGGGGTTGTGGGAACAGCAGTACATGGGCCGACGTCGAGTTCCTCGCCCCTCACGTCATGTATCTCCATCGATGGTGGAAGACCTTTGCCCGCGTCCACAACATGACGGTGGGGCTCGTTCTCTTCTTCAAATTAATTGAGAACGGCCTGCTCTCCGTCAAGGTCTTTGGAGATCTTGGAACTTGCTTGAAGTGTTGTGTGGAGAGCTCCTCCGACGATGGGAACACTTCCTCGAGCGGGAGTGATGCGGAGGATAGTGGGGCAGATGACGGGGACGAGTCTGACTAGGCGTCGGATGCCCCGTGCCTGGGCATGTGCGGGAGCAGCAGCATCTACACCTGGTCGCTCCTCCGGTGGGACCCGCCGAGGGAGGGGCCAACTCCTTGGACTTCTCGGGGCCGCCTCCTTGGGCGGATAGCATAGGGAAGCCGGGGGAGGCGAAGAAGGCGGGTGGCGGGCCGTCAAGTCGGAGTACACAGGCACTGACACCTTCATTTACGGACCACTGCCTCATCTTCCAGCTCTTTCCCCAGTGCCACCACCACCGCCAACCCTCTCCTAGGTGACCGCCAGCATGTTCTCTTGGTGTCTTCTGCTGCTCGTACCTCGCCTAGGCGCCCCTTTTGCCCTTCTGCCTTTCATTTCATTTCCTGAGGAGAGGGACAAGAAAGGGATTACGGGCATCTTATCTCTTTTTAGTCTTGTAAGCCTTCGGGCCTTTGTTAACTTTAGAACTTGTAATCCCCTTGCTCATGTTTTTCATTTCGTATGAACTGTACCTGTACGAGATGTTTTTCAATGAAAAAGGGATGTTTGTCGGGTTTTTCGTTCGCGGGCGGAACCCACGAGAAGGAGTGAATCCTCGTTATTTTTCAAGATAAACGTTTTTCGCTCGGCAACAGGCCTTGCCGCCCCCCCCCCCACTTCGCTCGACCTTTCTCACGCCCTTGGCGGAGGCAGGGATGAGGTGGGCTTAGGCTTGTCGTTTCATTTCCTTGCTGCCGCGACTACAACCAAATTCGGCCCCAGGAGATAGTCCCGGGGAACGGAAAGAGGGGAGCACTGTAGCCTAGGGATAAAACGAGGTTTCACATACCCTAGTCCATAATGAAATGCATGATAGAGGATAAAAAAACTTATCTGGATCTGCAGCCCCCGGCAACCTTGGCTTGCCTCGGATGGATCCACGTCCTTGCAGCCCCCGGCAACTTTGGCTTGCCGGGGCCCGGGCGCCGGTCCGTCCCCTTTCTTCCAAAATAGCTTGGCAAGAATACTTATGTGCCATGTGAACCAAAGAAGACATAGAAGAATAGAGAGACGCGCACTCGACCTCTAAGCTAGGGGTTAGCCACCGCTAAGCACTATCAACCCTAACCAAGGAAGAGACTCAACCTAGCATGCATGCTATAACATAGGGCGCCAGCGCTTCGTTTATTTATGCTCAGGGTTTGCGCCTGGCTTTGTACAAAGGGTTACATGCCTTGCCGACAAGGCTTGTACAAAAGGGGGCTTGCCGGGAGGCCCGGCAGCCGCACCTTATAGGTAAAACTTGCGGAGACGCTCGATGTTCCAGGATTTGCTCACTGGAATGGCATCTTCGGTCTCCAGCCGGACTACGCCATGCCTGGTGATTCATGTTACCCGATAAGGGCATTCCCACTTCGGTGTCAACTTGTTGGAATTCTTGGCCGACTGAATGTGCCGAAGAACAAGGTCTCCTTCCTCAAAGCTCTGGGCATGAACCTTGCGGCTATGGTAGCGGCGCAAGGCTTGCTGGTAGCGTGCTGGTCTCACAGCCGCCCGGAGACGATCTTCCTCAAGGAGCGTTGCATCATCTTGCCGCAATCGCTCTTGCTCAAGCTCATCATAAGCGAGCACTCGAGGTGACCCGTATATGAGTTTCGTGGGGAGAAATGCTTCTGGCACGTAGACCAGGGCAAAGGTGTCTGGCCAGTGGCTCGATTTGGCGTTGTTCTGATCGACCAAAGAACCGCCGGCAACTCATCAATCCAGTGTCTTCCACTTTTGTGCAGCCTGTCAAAAGTCTTCGTTCTTAAGCCTCGCAGAACCTCAGCATTTGCTCTCTCCGCTTGGTCGTTGCTCCGTAGATGTGCCATGGAAGCAAAACAGACCCTACTGCCGAGATCCTCAATGTATTGCATGAAGGCATGGCTTGTGAACTGTGTACTGTTGTCGGTGATGATCCTGTTGGGTACCCCAAAACGGCACACTAGTCCCTTGAAGAACTTGATTCCTGACTGCGCCGTCACCTTCCTCACTGCTTCCACTTCTGGCCACTTTGTGAACTTGTCGATCGCAATGTACAAGTACTCAAAGCCCCCGACAGCATGGGGGAAGGGGCCCAATATGTCGAGCCCCCAGACCAAGAAGGGCCAGGAGAGAGGGATAGTTTGAAGGGCTTGAGCTGGTTGATGAAGCTTCTTCGAATGGAACTGGCACGCTTCACACTTGGTTACTAGTGTCGTTGCATCCTGGAGGGCGGTGAGCCAGAACAAACCTTGCCGGCAAGGGCCCTCGACCCTATGTGGGAGCCACATATGCCTCCATGTATCTCTGCCAACAGCTTTAGTCCTTCCTCCCGGGAGATGCACTTTAATTTCACCCCATTCGGTCTTTTTCTGTATAATGCGTTATCAACGAATTGGTACAGAGCAGACCGGCAGGCTACTCTTTCTGCCTCTTCCTGCTCCTCAGGAAGCTCTCCTCTTTGGAGGAATCGGATGGTGTGCTGCGCCCATGTCGGAGCTTGTAGCTCGACGACAAGGACCAAAGGCGTATCTTCTGCCACGGGAGTGGCCGTCTCTACGGCCATGACCTGAGGCCCTGCCGGAGTCGCTTTCCCTGCGGCAGGATTGGCATCCATGGCAACATCTTCGCCAGCGGCTCTGTGGAGCTCGGTGGGGAAGTACTTGCCGGAGCCTAGCTTCCTCCGCTTGTTCTGCCCGGTCGACGGTTCAACGGATGGTTGAGTTAACTGAAGCACAAAACTACCTGGTTCCATAGGTAGCTTGAGGGCAGCGCGCTTTGACAGGTAGTCGGTGATGTTGTTCTCCATCCGAGGGACATGCTCCGCTTGTATACCGTCAAAGAGCTCCTCCAGTTTCCTCACCTCATCAACGTAAGTTTCCATCAATGGGCTTTGATAATTTTTATTGATATGCCTGATGACGAGCTATGAGTCGCCCCTGGCGATGAGCTTTTTGACTCCGAGGTCTGCCGCGATCCTGAGACCGGCAAGCAAACCCTCGTACTCGGCGGTGTTGTTAGTTGAAATCTCCCGGGGGAAGTGCATCTGGATGACATACTTGAGGTGCTCTCCGGTGGGTGCGACAAGCAGCACGCCAGCACCGGCGACTTGCAGCAAAAAGGCCCCATCAAAGTACATGATCCAGTTGCAGCTCGTTTCCTTGCCGGGGAGAGTGGTCTCCTGCACCTCTTCGTCAGGCGTTGAGGTCCATTCTGCAACAAACTCCGTCAAGACTCTGCTCTGAATCGTTGGTACTTTCGAACTTTAAACCAAGACTTGACAACTCCAGGGCCCATTCCACGATCCTCCCCGTTGCATCTGGGTTATGCAGTATCCGCTGCAATGGGAGGTGGGTGACCACCGTGATCTCGTGCACTTGGAAGTAGTGGCGCAGCTTCCTCGAGGCCATAAGAAGGCCGAAGAGAAGCTTTTGCACACCTGAGTACCTCGACCTAGCCCCTGCAAGAGGGAGCTGACGAAGTAAACTGGGTGATGCTCCATTTTCTTCTTCTGGCCTCTTCAGCCAGTCGCGTGGGTCCTATCGCACTGGCGTCAGCCTCTGCCGGGGACTCAGTCTTGCCGGGATCGAGCCCTGCCGGAGAGGGTTCCGGCTTGCCATCTGTTGACTCTGCCATTGCTGCTGCCTCCTCGTCGACCTCTCTCTACGCCACTAGTGCGGCGCTAACCACCTGATTTATTGCCGCTAGATACAGCAAAAACGGTTCTTGTAGTTTGGGCACAACCATCACTGGGGTAGAGGAGAGGTATTTCTTCAAATCCTGCAGCGCTGCCTCAGCCTCCGGGGTCCACTCCACTGGCCCTGTTTTCTTCAAGATCTTGAAAAAAGGAAGGGCACGATCTGCGGACTTGGAGATGAATCGGCTCATGGCGGCGACGCAGCCAGTGAGCCGACGCACGTCCTTGATCCGTTTGGGTGCCTCAATCTGCTCAATGGCCTTGATCTTATCTAGGCTTGCTTCAATCCCGCACTGGGACACAAAGAATCCGAGAAGCTTGCCATACGGGACGCCGAAGACACACTTCTCAGGGTTCAATTTGAGGTTGATCTTGCACAGGTTTGCAAATATTTCCTCCAGATCTTGCACAAGTGTTGCTTTGTCCTTGGTCTTGACCACTATGTCATCCATATAAGCTTCCATATTTCTATGTAGCTGGGGCTCAAAACCAATTTGGACCACTCTTGCAAAGGTTGAGCCAGCACTCTTCAACCCGAAAGGCATCCATAAAAAGCAATACGTACCACATGGGTGATGAATGATGTCTTCTCCTCGTCCTCTTTCGTCATGAAGATCTAGTGGTATCCTGAATAGGCGTCGAGGAATGATAACAAGTCACACCCAGCCGTGGAGTCAACAATCTGGTCAATGCGCGGTAACGGGAAGGGATCCTTTGGACAAGCCTTATTGATGTCTGTGTAATCAATACAGAGTCTCCACTTCCCATTTGCCTTGTGCACCACTACCGGATTGGCCAACCACGTCGGATGGAGTACTCCTCTTACCAAGCCTGCCGCCTCTAGTTTTCTGATCTCCTCCGTGATGAACTCCTGCCTTTCCAGAGCTTGCTTCCTGACCTTCTGCTTGACGGGCCGCGCATGAGGACAGACAGCAAGATGGTGCTCAATCACTTCCCTGGGAACACCGAGGATGTCGGAGGCTTGCCATGCAAACACATCGACATTTGCCTGCAGGAAAGTGACGAGCTCGCCTTCCTATTTGCTGTCGAGGGTGGAGCTTATGGTAAAAGCTCCCCCCGTGCCGTCCTCCTTGACGGGCACCTTCTTGGTCTCTGGTGGTGCAACTGTGGTCTTCTTGCTCTAGCCGGCGGAGCTCTCTGGCACGTCCTCAACGGGAGCGCAACACCCCGAAGAGGTGTGCTTGCCGTAGTGGGTGCGAGGGGTCTCGCCGGTCTTCTTCCCTCCCGGGGCTCCATCGGTAGGAGCAGGTGCCTTGGAGGCAGCTGTTACAACTACTTCCCGGTAGAGTTGGTCAGCGCAAATCAATGCATCTTTCTTGTCGGAGGGGACGGTGATGATGTTCATCGGCCCGGGCATCTTCAACATGTTGTACGCGTAATGTGAAGCCGCCATGAACTTGGCTAGTGCCGGGTGGCCGAGGATCCCTTTGTAGGGCAAGGGGATCTCGGCTACATCGAAGATAATCCTCTCCATCTTGTGGTTCAGCTCACCTCCGAACGTCACGGGCAGCGTGACCTTTCCTTTCGGCTGGCTCCTCCCCGGGTTGACCCCTTGCAACGTTCCCGTCTCCTTGAGGTCTCCATCAGGGATTTGCAGCCTCTTGATCACAACAGGCAAGATCAAGTTCAGACCGGCCCCGCCATCAACCAGCATCTTCATTACCTTGACGTTGCGGATTGTTGGTGAGACCAACAACGACAAGCACCCGACCGCAGTAGTGCGGTCAGGGTGGTCCTCGGAGTCGAAGATGATAGGTGTGCTGGACCACCTCAGCGGCCTCTGTGTGTTGAGTGACGGCTCCACCGCTATGATCTCACGCGCCCACTGCTTGAGCTGGCGGTGGGATGTATGCAGCAAGGCGCCACCGTCGACGCACACGGCTTCTTTGGCTTTCTGAAACTCGTGGTCGCCGGACTCATCGTCCTCATCCTGATCATCGTCTTCCTGCTTCTTGTCACGGCCCCGGGCGGGCCTCTCCTGCTGATTGTCCTTGCCGCGGCGGCCCCCTTGGCCGCCATGTTTCTTGCCGGATCCTTCGGCACCTTCTTGGCCTTTCTCCTTGTCCCGCCGTTCGTATTCGGCTTTCTGCTTCTCAGCGAGCAGCTCTACTTGCCGGCAGTTCTGGAGATCATGGCCTTTGGTGCGATGGATCTTGCAATACTGCTTGTCGGAGCCCCCTGGCTTATCGGCAGACACCAAGGCCTGGCAAGTGGCACACCTGACAACCTCCTTGTCGGGGTCACTCGCCTTGGGTTTCTTGGTGGCGCCGGTATCGTCGGATCCCTCGACGGCAAGCACGGTCTTGCTCCTGCGCTTCCTGTTACAGCGCCGGGCCTTCTTCGCCGAGGTGGCGGTATCATCCATGGAGTCGGTTTCCCCGCCGGCGTCTTCGCCGGGGTACTTCCTTCCCTCTTTAGCGCGAGTGCACCGATCGGCCAGAGCATAAAGTTCGGCCACATCTCTGACCTTGTTCATCGTCAGCTCTTCACGCATCTTACGATTGCGCACATTCTGATGGAATGCACTGATCACGGCGGCAGGATGAACGTCGGGGATGTTGTACTGCACTCGGCTGAACCTTTGGATGTACTTGCGCAAGTTTTCTCCTTCCTTCTGGGGGATGATATGCAGATCACTCGCCTGGCCATGAGCTTGGTGGCTGTCATGCCCAATATGCGACCCTATCCAAAAGAGACTCGAAGGTCCCACCAAGGATAGAACTGCATATTGAAACGCTTTTGCAAGGTGGATATCATTTCATCAACATTACATAAAAGATGGGGATACATACATAAGGCAAACGATGCCACACGAATACAACATCACAATACATAAGAGCATCATCCGACTATGAATGAAACACAAACAGAAACTCAAACGACATCCACCCTGCTAGCCCAGGCTGCCGACCTGGAACCTATCCCCTAATCGAAGAAGAAGCAGAAGAAGTACTCCAAAACAAGCAAACATCGCTCTCGCGTCACGATCATCACAAAACCTGTACCAGCAACTGTTGTTGTAGTAATCTGTGAGCCACGAGGACTCAGCAATCCCATTACCATGGGTATCAAGACTAGCAAAGCTTAAAGGGAATGGAAGGGGTAAGTGGTGAGGTTGCCGCAGCGGCTAAGCATATATGGTGGCTAACATATGCAAATAAGAGCGAGAGGAGAGCAAGTGGAACGGTCGTGAAGCTAGCAATGATCAAGAAGTGATCCTGAACTCCTACTTACGTCAAACATAACCCAAAGACCGTGTTCACTTCTCAGACTCCGCCGAGAAGAGACCATCACGGCTACACACGCGGTTGATGCGTTTTAATTCGGATCTGGTGTCAAGTTATCTACAATCAGACATTAACAAATTCCCATCTGCCTATAACCGCAAGCACGGCTTTCAAAAGATTATACCCTACAGGGGTGTCCTAACTTAGCCCATGATAAGCTCTCGCGATCAACGAAGGATATTCCTTCTCCCAGGAAGACCCGATCAGACTCGGAATCCCGGTTTACAAGACATTTCGACAATGGTAAAACAAGACCAGCAAAGCCTCCCGTTGTGCTGACAAATCCCGATAGGAGCTGCACATATCTCGTTCTCAGGGCACACCGGATGAGCCAGACGTCGGGTTGGCATAGACCCTGGTTGCCCAGGGGGCGCCGGACATCGCTCGGTTTGGACCAACACTTAGACAAGCATTGGCCCCGGGGGGCTAAAATAAAGATGACCCTCGAGAGGGCGACTCCCAAGGGAAAAGGTAGGTGGTGGTGAGGCAAATGGTAAAACCAATGTTCGGCCTTGCTGGAGGAGTTTTATTCAAAGCGAACTGTCAAGGGGGTCCCATAAATCACCCAACCGCGTAAGGAACGCAAAATCCGGGAACATAACACCGGTATGATGGAAACTAGGGCGGCAAGAGTGGAACAAAACACCAGGCTTAAGGCCGAGTCTTCCACCCTTTACCAAGTATATAGATGCATTAATAATATAAGAGATATTGTGATATCCCAGCCAAAATTCTGTCCAGCATGGAGCAATCTTCAACTTCACCTGCAACTAGCAACGCTATAAGAGGGGCTGAGCAAAAGCAGTAACATAGCCAAACAATGGTTTGCATAGGAAAGGTGTCAAAGGTTAGAGGTTCATGGCAAAATGGGAGGCTTGAAGAACAGGTGATAGGTAGCGCAGCATAGCGATAGAACGAAACAACTAGCATAGCAATGATAGTATTGAGATCCAGGGTAGCGGTCATCTTGCCTGAAATCCGGCAAGGAAGAAGAACAAGTCCATAAAAAAGACGAACGGATGAAGCCGAACCAAGCGTAGACGAACGAGTCCTCACGATCGCAACGAAACGGGAACTATTGAGAAGAAGCACACAACATAGTAAACACACCACACATATACAAGACATGATGCACAACAAGCATGATGCATGACAAGACTACATGAAGATACTCATGGCAAGAGATGATGCAAACAAGAGCAACACATCAAGGCAAGTTTAAATGAGGCCGGGAACAACATATAACAATTCCGGTAAGTCCTCATATGCAAATTTCGAAATTGGTCCAGATCTGAATAAACCTTATGTTCAAGCTTTTAAACAGCAAGTTAAGATGCACAAAGATGATCTACACGAGATTCTAGTCAAGTTACATATAAAGTTCACTTAGTTCGGGGCTACGACCTAGAAGATATGAGCAAAACAAGTTAAACATGGCATTGATGCAAAATGCACCCAAACATCAAGCAAATACCTCAAAACAAGGATGCAACATGATAATATGAAGCTACATGCAATTCTAAGCAAGTTTCATATAGAGCACACTCAAAACGGAGCAACGGTTCAACACATACACTATACAAGTCATAACAACAATCTGTCCAAAATATCAACTAGGCATATTGCAAGCATCAAAACAACATGCTACAGGACCTCAACAAGAAAACAAAAGGCATGGGCATGATGTACAGGTAAAGCATAACAAAACATGAACGCTGAGCTATCTCCAAAAATCACTAGAACATGCTCAAACACACATGGCAAGATTGCAAATAATAACAGTTCAGACTTTGCAGAAAATAACATCAGGTTGCAATGTTTAGAGCTATCAAACAACATGTTACAGGAATTTATCATGGGAAACAAAGGCATGGCATGAATCTTCTAAAAGCATAGAACAAAAGTCCCTTACTGACCATAAGCCAAAAAGGATCAGAAAATATGATGGCACCCATGTAAACATGGCAAGTTATATTACAGATTCAAACATGGCAGAAACAGAAATACGAAGGCATGTTGGTGAGCTTGTACAACTCACCACAGAGCAATAAATGGCATGGCAAGGCACCCAACAGTGAGAAGACATGATTATGAAGCTAAGCATGGCAATATCAAGATCATAGGGTGCATGGAACACTAGCAACAATCATGGCAACAACTGAACTTAATGTTAACAGGCTGACAGCAACATTATCAAGCAACTTTGAAGCAAGATATGAAGAAGCTACATCAACCTATAAATGCAACTAGGTGCATGGAAAGTTAGAGGATGACATGTAGAACAAAATATATTTAGTGAACATCTCCAGATTATGCATAGAATGACTAGTAGCAGCAGGTTTACATAGCATCGCGAAATAACAGATTCAGCCTAGCAAAACAGCAACATCAAGTACACTACTTAACAAGCTCGATTCACTCACAAGTAGTTGCATGACAAGATAAGCATAGCATCATCAAGAAGACATGTTTATGAAACAAACCAATGCAAGAACAAGTTCATAGCATGCAAGGATCAACTACAACAACCTTGGCAAAATTGAATAACATGTAAACAATCTGCCAGGAAACATTTTGAAGCAAAAGTAGAGCACGAAAATGACATGCTAGACTACTCCATAATTGCAACCAGGGGCATGAATGAATAGATAATAACCATATGTTCAAAACATCCTTACTAAAGTATCTTAAAATATGCATGGATCTCTATGTAGCATCAAGTTTACATGGCATCAAAATAACAGCAGAACAGAGACTAAAATCAGCAACATCACGATGCCTAGTTTGCATGCTTGTGCTAGTCACCACATTGATCACAAAAATACATGGTAAGCACCTCTGTAAAGAAGACATGGCATAGATCAAAATACATGTAGACATTAACCTCATAGGATACACACATCAATCATGGCAAAAATGACAAAAGAGCATGTTCTGTTAACAGACAGCAGACAACATCACGAAGCACTCTTGCAATGATGATTCGGGCATCAAGATGAGCTCAAATGAATATGATGCAATGGAATGAAATGAAGTACTCGTCGAAGCAAACAATTTGACTTATTACGCGCACGAAATGGAGCTACGGATGCATAGATACGATGCGTTGAACATGGCATGATAATGTCAAAATAAATCACGGACGGGCAAAATCGGGGTCAACCTTCGATCTGCACGGTTTACGAGGTTCGCCGGAGATGCTCGCCGGGGTTGAGGCAGACGGCGGCCTGAGAAGAAGAGGAAAGGCGCCGGCGGGGAAGAGGCACCGGGGTCGACGCCGGCCGGGCGCAGCGCGCGGATCTGTGGCCGGGGAGGCCGGATCCGGCGGCCGGCGGAGCTCCAGCTCGGCGGGGTGCGGGGTCGACGGGGCGAGGCGGCGGACACCGGCGGTGCGGGGCCGGGGAGGCGCGGGCGACGCGCGCCCTAGCCGGGGCGGCGGGGAGGAGAGACACGGGCGCTCGGGGCGGCGCGGCCGGGCGCGGCGGCGGCGGGGCCGCAGCCGGCGGCGGCGCGGAGGGGCGCGGGGCGCGCGGCGGACGGCGCGCGGGCCGGGAGGCAGACGGCGGTGCTCGCATGGGCTTGCGCGGGCCCGCGGCGGGCCTGGCGGGCCGCGGCGGCGCGCGGGACGGGGAGGGACAGGTGGCGGCTTGCGATTCGCCCAGGGACGGCGGCGGACGTGTCCGGCTGCGGCCGGACGTGTCCGGTGGCGGCGGGAGGAAGAGGACTAGGGTTTGGACCCGGAATTTCGGAGGGGGAGGCATTTATATAGGTAGAGGGAGCTAGGAGAGTCCAAATGGGGTGCGGTTTTCACCCACACGATCGTGATCGAACGACCGAGAGCATGGAGGGGAGTTAGATGGGTTTTGGGCCACTTTGGAAGGGATGTTGGGCTGCAACACAAAGAGGCTTTTACGGTTACCCGGTTAACCATTGGAGTACCAAACGACCCCCAAATGGCACGAAACTTGACAGGCAGTCTACCGGTGGTATACCAAGGCCGCTTGACAAGGCTCGGGCCATTCTGAGAAAGTTTAACACCCGCACATGAAACAAGGTCTGAGAGGGGGCGACGGGCGCGCGCGAATGGTCCGGACTCCGAACGGACAATGGAGAGGACCGGGAGAACCCGAACGGATGCAAGTTTTGGAAAACATGCGGATGAAATGCAGATGATGACATGGAAAATGCAACACGCAAGCAAATGACATGGTAACGACGGCGAATAACTGGTAGACACCTGGCGCATCAAATCCGGGGTGTTACAACACTCCTCCACTAACAAGAGATCTCGTCCCGAGATCTTAGGACCGAGACGGAAGAGAAAAGGGGATGAGGTGAAACAAGAACTCAAGAGAAGAAGCAAAGAATCGAGAGCACTCGAGAAGAAGAGAGGAGCGACGTGAATGACGAGAATCGAAAGATCACGGAATCAGATAGACTATGAAACCACTCCGGTTAGAACGAGATAAGAAACGAATAAGACTGAAAGGATTAAGGCAGCACTCCGGTTAAAACATGGAAGGAATAGAACATGAACTTCACAAGATGGAATGACACTTGACGACATAAGCAACGCAATACCTCCGGAAGAATTGAAAGAATTTAATGAAAAGAACTTAGCAGGAAGGGTTGAACGGAGTTGTTGAGAAAATCAACAACGAAAGAATAAGCTTGTTGTGGGCTTATGGAAAACAACTCAGAAATTATGAGCTAATAACCGACTACAAGTGGAAAAAATTGAATAGCTGAGAAGAACGAAGAAATGAAAAACTCCACTTCAAAAGTTACGGAGACTTAAATGCACCTCGCGAAGCAAAAAGAAGAATACTTGAGCCTCGCCTACACGAATCTTGATGAACACTTGAGGAATGAATTAAATCATGAAGAACCACCATGAAGAACTCCGGTACAAAAGGATGATGAGATAGAATGAAGTATGAAAGAATAAGATGAGCCTTGCGATGATTTAGATGGGGGTTCCGACGAAATAGTGGAGGAAAAATTTGAACTCCGGAAAATGAAAAGATGAAAACACTTGGATCTAGAATTTATTCATCAAGAACAAACTCTGAAGGAAGAGATTACTCACTTGGATGAAATAAGAATAAGATTTATTGTATGCTTATCCTTCATCAAATTAAATTGATGACAAGCAATGAATTTTGCATACTACTTATTCTTCTTGAAAAAGGATTCAGAAGTGACATATCGCAAACTTGAGAAGGTCTTCATGAACCACCGGTAGGATTGAAAGAATGAATGGATTAAAAAGATAATCAAGGAAAAAGAATCTTGAACGAGCCACCGTAAGAATTCGAAAATGACTGACGAAAGAGAATGAATCACCGGGAAGAATTAGAAGAACATATCTGCTTGAGGGGATTTAGATGCAAAAGAACGAAGAGATGATGAGCTGATTACAGTATATTCGACAGAAGCACCGGGATAAATAGAGAACGACAACTGGAATGATGGCCTCCTATGAAAATAAACGGTGAAACAACTTCTGACATACTCCAGATGGGTAGAGAAAAGGAATATCTGAAAAATGGAATAATTTGGGAGGATAATATGAAGCTAGAACCACGAAACTTCGAGAGAATGAACAAGATTTAAGAGGAACTCTTCTTCGATCTTCAAATGACAACGAGAAATACCACCAAAATTTGTTGAGACACTCCGGAAGAATGAAAAACGAAGAGGTTGAGCCAACAATGACAATGATTTGAAATCGATCTTGGAAAGGCATCTGACTGATGAAATCCATTCTTACGTCACACTTGAAAAGAATTGAGAATAACTCCGGGGGAATTAGAAGAGTCAGGTAAGATCCTAGGAAAAGACCTGTGGGTTAGGGCCCACTGAAGAGAAAACACCGTTGGAAAGGATGTTGAACAAATAGATGATGCACCGGAATAATTGAAATATTTGAATGAGGTGACAACCTCGAATTAATTCGAACACAGACGAATCTCCTGAGATGTCTTGAACACTCTGGAAGGATAAACTGGCGAGAGGCGAACGGGCAGGAAAAGACTTGAGCCGAGGAAAGAATGTGATCAACCCAAAAAACATGAATTGAGTCCACCGGAGAAGAAAAGAGATGAAGAATGACGAACAAGATGAGAATTCACCGGTTGAAATGATTGAGGGAAGATTGAAGAGGCTCCACACGAATGAAATTGATGGTCGAAAGAGACTCGGACTCCGGGAAGAAGAGGGTGGGAGGGCGGGAAAACAAAGGCAACTTGGAAGGGGAAATCGACGAATAACTTGAAGAGAAGACACCGGTTGGAAACATTGAGGAAAGAAAACAAATTCTTCGCACGAGTAGGAAGGATAGTCAATTACGGACTCCGGCTTTGAGAAGAAAAGGGGTGGGCGGGTGGGAAAGAAAACAACTGAGGATTGAACTCAATGATGAAGAGGCTCGAGTCAACTTGACGAGAAATGCACCGGATCAAAAGAGATGAGAACCAACGATCGGAAAACCAACTACGTGATCCTAAAGAAAAATTTGAAGGGGAAGAGAAGTAATTCAAAACACCTACGTCAAGATTCCTCACCAGAGCAACGAAGGGGCTGAGGAGTAAAAAGAATTCCTACTCTCCGATATGACTAGACTCCAAAAAACAGTTTTCTTCTAGACTCAACAATGGCCAAACTACACGATCAATCAAGGGGGCTCCTAAGGTCGGTCGAGGCTCTGATACCAACTTGTCACGCCCAATATGCGACCCTATCCAAAAGAGACTCGAAGGTCCCACCAAGGATAGAATCGCATATTGAAACGCTTTTGCAAGGTGGATATCATTGCATCAACATTACATAAAAGATGGGGATACATACATAAGGCAAACGATGCCACACGAATACAACATCACAATACATAAGAGCATCATCCGGCTATGGATGAAACACAAACAGAAACTCAAACGACATCCACCCTACTAGCCCAGGCTACCGACCTGGAACCTATCCCCTAATCGAAGAAGAAGCAGAAGAAGTACTCCAAAACAAGCAAACATCGCTCTCGCGTCACGATCATCGCAAAACCTGTACCTGCAACTGTTGTTGTAGTAATCTGTGAGCCACGAGGACTCAGCAATCCCATTACCATGGGTATCAAGACTAGCAAAGCTTAAAGGGAATGGAAGGGGTAAGTGGTGAGGTTGCCGCAGCGGCTAAGCATATATGGTGGCTAACATACGCAAATAAGAGCGAGAAGAGAGCAAGCGGAATGGTTGTGAACCTAGCAATGATCAAGAAGTGATCCTGAACTCCTACTTACGTCAAACATAACCCAAAGACCGTGTTCAATTCCCGGACTCCGCCGAGAAGAGACCATCACGGCTACACACGCGGTTGATGCATTTTAATTCGGATCTGGTGTCAAGTTATCTACAACCGAACATTAACAAATTCCCATCTGCCTATAACCGTAGGCACGGCTTTCGAAAGATTATATCCTGCAGGGGTGTCCCAACTTAGCCCATGATAAGCTATCGCGATCAACGAAGGATATTCCTTCTCCCAGGAAGACCCGATCAGACTCGGAATCCCGGTTTACAAGACATTTCGACAATGGTAAAACAAGACCAGCAAAGCCTCCCGCTATGCCGACAAATCCCGATAGGAGCTGCACATATCTCATTCTCAGGGCACACCGGATGAGCCAGACGTCGGGTTGGCATAGACCCTAGTTGCCTAGGGGGTGCCGGACATCGCTCGGTTTGGACCAACACTTAGACAAGCATTGGCCCCGGGGGGGCTAAAATAAAGATGACCCTCGAGAGGGCGACTCCCAAGGGAAAAGGTAGGTGGTGGTGAGGCAAATGGTAAAACCAATGTTGGGCCTTGCTGGAGGAGTTTTATTCAAAGCGAACTGTCAAGGGGGTCCCATAAATCACCCAACCGCGTAAGGAACGCAAAATCCGGGAACATAACACTGTTATGACGGAAACTAGGGTGGAAAGAGTGGAACAAAACACCAGGCTTAAGGCCGAGTCTTCCACCCTTTACCAAGTATATAGATGCATTAATAATATAAGAGATATTGTGATATCCCAGCCAAAATCCTGTCCAGCATGGAGCAATCTTCAACTTCACCTGCAACTAGCAACGCTATAAGAGGGGCTGAGCAAAAGCGGTAACATAGCCAAACAATGGTTTGCATAGGAAAGGTGTCAAAGGTTAGAGGTTCATGGCAAAATGGGAGGCTTGAAGAACAGGTGATAGGTAGCGCAGCATAGCGATAGAATGAAACAACTAGCATAGCAATGATAGTATTGAGATCCAGGGTAGCGGTCATCTTGCCTGAAATCCCGCAAGGAAGAAGAACGAGTCCATGAAGAAGATGAACGGATGAAGCTGAACCAAGCGTAGACGAACGAGTCCTCACGATCGCAACGAAACGGGAACTATCGAGAAGAAGTACACAACATAGTAAACACACCACACATATACAAGACATGATGCACAACAAGCATGATGCATGACAAGACTACATGAAGATACTCATGGCAAGAGATGATGCAAACAAGAGCAACACATCAAGGCAAGTTTAAATGAGGCCGGGAACAACATATAACAATTCCGGTAAGTCCTCATATGCAAATTTCGAAATTGGTCCAGATCTGAATAAACCTTATGTTCAAGTTGTTAAATAGCAAGTTAAGATGCACCAAGATGATCTACACGAGATTCTAGCTAAGTTACATATAAAGTTCACTTAGTTCGGGGCTACGGCCTAGAAGATATGAGCAAAACAAGTTAAACATGGCATTGATGCAAAATGCACCCAAACATCAAGAAAACACCTCAAAACAAGGATGCAACATGATAATATGAAGCTACATGCAATTCTAAGCAAGTTTCATATAGAGCACACTCAAAACGGAGCAACGGTTCAACACATACACTCTATACAAGTCATAACAACAATCTGTCTAAAACAGCAACTAGGCATATTGCAAGCATCAAAACAACATGCTACAGGACCTCAACAAGAAAACAAAAGGCATGGGCATGATGTACAGGTAAAGCATAACAAAACATGAACACTGAGCTATCTCCAAAAATCACTAGAACATGCTCAAACACACATGGCAAGATTGCAAATAATAACAGTTCAGACTTTGCAGAAAATAACATCAGGTTGCAATGTTTAGAGCTATCAAACAACATGTTACAGGAACTTATCATGGCAAACAAAGGCATGGCATGAATCTTCTAAAAGCATAGAACAGAAGTCCCTTACTGACCATAAGCCAAAAAGGATCAGAAAATATGATGGCACCCATGTAAACATGGCAAGTTATATTACAGATTCAAACATGGCAGAAAAAGAAATATGAAGGCATGTTGGTGAGCTTGTACCACTCACCACAGAGCAATAAATGGCATGGCAAGGCACCCAACAGCGAGAAGATATGATTATGAAGCTAAGCATGGCAATAGCAAGCTCATAGGATGCATGGAACACTAGCAACAATCATGGCAACAACTGAACTTAATGTTAACAGGCTGACAGCAACATTATCAAGCAACTTTGAACTAAGATATGAACAAGCTACAGCAACCTATAAATGCAACCATGGACATGGATGGTTAGAGGATGACATTTAGAACAAAACATATTTAGCGAACATCTCCAGATTATGCATAGAATGACTAGTAGCAGCAGGTTTACATAGCATCGCGAAATAACAGATTCAGCCTAGCAAAACAGCAACATCAAGTACACTACTTAACAAGCTCGATTCACTCACCACAAGTAGTTGCATGACAAGATAAGCATAGCATCATCAAGAAGACATGTTTATGAAACAAACCAATGCAAGAACAAGTTCATAGCATGCAAGGATCAACTACAACAACCTTGGCAAAATTGAATAACATGTAAACAATCTGCCAGGAAACATTTTGAAGCAAAAGTAGAGCATGAAATGACATGCTAGACTACTCCATAATTGCAACCAGGGGCATGAATGAATAGATAATAACCATATGTTCAAAACATCCTTACTGAAGTATCACTACAAGAAATATGTCAACTTGTGACCACCACTATTGGTCACTGAAAGGTCACAAATTTCCATTTACGACCTTTTTGTGACCAAAAACAGAAGGTCAAAAGCTGGCCGTCATAAACTGACTATAGCGACCTTTCTTCTGGAATGGTCAAAGACGTTTACGACCAAAATATTCCTACTGTGGCATTTTGGTCACTAGCAACCTCCCCCAGGCCACGTAGGCATCCAGCGTGGCAAGCTGATGTGGCACAAGATTCAGCCCGGTCCAATTCGATTTTCTACATGGGCCGAGCCCAACAATTCGGCCTTTTTACTGTATATTTTCTCTATTAATTTTCTCTAGCTACATGGGCCTAGCCCAACAATTTGGCCTTTTTATTTTATGGGTCATGGCCTTTTTGTACAACAGTTTTAGTTTTTTTTATAAAATGGGTCCACTAGTCAAACAGATCCCACTTGTCAGGTTCTGATAAGTGGGTCCTAGCTATTAGGCCCAGATTCTTCATATTTCAATTTGACAATAAGAAAATAACTAGTAGTTAAATTGGCAAGGAAAAACACACAAGATACTTCAAATAACAATAGCCAGATTCAATACAAGCTCTACAAATGACACGTCCTACAAGCTGTAGCATATACAAGCTTATTTACAAGCTCTACAAATGACAAGTCCTACAAGCTGTAGCATTTACAAGTTCTACAAGTTACACGTAATACAAGCTTAGCTGATACAAGCTCTACAACTATGGGAATCAGTTACAAGCTCTACAAGTATTTTCTTCTTCTACATGTAGCTCCTTCAATAGCGATCAAATGCGGCTCACTGGAGAGTCAGGACTGGGCCTTCCACGGACGCCCTGTTACATGAATCAGCTGATAAAAATTAGAAAAACTGGAGACAATATATTATGAACATTCCATTCAAAAAAGGAGTAACTCAGTTGAAGTGAACACAGCAGCAGTTTTTCTCATTGAAGTGAACACAGCAGCAGTTTTTCTCATTGAAGTGAACACAGCAGCAGTTTTTCTCATTGAAGTGAACACAACAGCAGCAGTTTTTCTCATACAGTATGTGTCTTAATATAACTCCTAAGAAATGTTCACAACCTGAATTAACTACACTTTTTCTCATTGAAGTGAACACAGCAGCAGTTTAATCAACAACCCCATACTTTACTATAGAATGTTTCTTCTGAATGCATAGCTTAAAGGCGGGGCGGGGCTGAGAATCATCATAACAGGATATGTATATATATATGTAGAGAGAGAGAGATCACCTTAACAATAGATGGTGGGCATCCTCGCCGGATCGGAGCAGCTTGTCCCTGGCCCTCCCCACGGGATGGTACCAAACTGCACACACACCAAGCAAGAGAGCACGCATCAGATCATATGAGAAAATGAACAAAAAATAGAGAGGAGGAGGAGAGGGGTCACCTTGGCAACAGATGAACAAACTTTGGTCATTTGGCTCTGTCCTCGCCGGATTGAAGCATCTTGTCCTTTGGCCCTGTCCACACACCAAGCAAACTGCAGAAAAAACACGCAATGAAAAACTGAAGATCACAGTGTATGGAAAACTGAAGATCATAGTGATGATAACATACAAACAAAGGATCTTTGGCCCATCAAGTTTTAAGACAAAAAAAGAGCAAAACCAACAATGCTACAAATCAGAGATTACAGGAACAACAACAGAAGGTTGTTTAACAAGTTTGAACGGCCACTATATATAGCACAATGTATGTAATGTAAAATTTCTGGATGAACAAGCTTTAATGGCTACAGTATTGTGATATTGTGATAATGGGAGGAGGCTTCCCATAAAACAGCAGGAAAATGCACTACTATTGTGATATTCCTCCCATAAAAAACACTAATATTCCAGTAGAGATCAAATGCTTGTGAGCAGGAAAATAATGGTACATTCACAACTTCAGTTCGGGTAAATATCACCACATGTATCAGTATACAGGCAGCAATAGTATCATCGAGCACAGAAAAACAGCAGCTTGACCCATGTAAGTCATAGCTCTTTAGAGAGAAAGAAAGAACAGGTTCAGCTAGCTATGTATTCATAGTTGAGAGCTAAGCAATTTGTTTGTTTATGCTGTAATTGACAGACCTAGTACAAGAAACAAGCCAAGTGAAACAATATTGACTAATTCGATGGCAATACAAGCTAATCTACTTAGCTAGTAGGTGACCATCCAATCCATGATGCAGCAGCAGGTGCAAATATGATATGATGTGAAGAAGAAGCTAGCTGGAGAGGTTGGGGATGAAACCAAAATTACAAACCATTGGCGGACCTCACATCACCACAGTTTTATCATTTTATAAGCAACTGGAAACTATGCAGAGCAGAGCAGACCGGACAGTAAAAGAATTATCAAGTAGGGCAAAACAGCAGCGTGGCCATCAACTCATAGCCCTGAAGAAAGAAAGAACCAATAGGGTCAGCTACTTATTTATTCAGAATTGAGAGTTGAGCAATCATTAGAAAACTAAAGATACTGCTCAGCTAACTAAATAACACATGATTCAGTACACACTTGAGCTTTTATGTTTGGAGGATCAGGTTGGTTAAACAGATACAGTGGATGGAACATAGCAGAGATAGGCTAGTATAGCTCCAGTTTTAGTCATCCCAAAGGAATATTCATAGCAAAGCAAGATAGGTTGAAGCTAGACAAGCGGATTTCGAGTGTTGATAAGCACCAGAATGCTAGCAAATTGGCCTATATTTATATGTTCACTTCTCTTTATAATTCACTAATGCAAAGGTGCAAATCTTCATCCTTCTTTAATGACGACACAGATAAACAAGTTTTATCCAAAAAAGGTGTCTAAACAATTCAATCACTGATCCCTGACCTGCATGGATCAGGCGCATGTAGAAAACTGAGTGAACAAGGCCATGCGAGCTCACCTAATCGAGCTAGTGTTGCACACGAGGATGCCTTGGACGAGGGCGGCAGGGTCGGTTGAGGACCGCAGCGGCAGAGGCGACTGTGCCTGCAGCGGCGGAGGCCCCGCCTTCGTCTGACGCTGTCGAGGGCGGCAGATCTGTCGAGGTACACGGCGGCGACAGCTGCTGCATGGGGAGGGGGGCTGTGGCCGGCGTGTAGCTTGGGTGGATCCTCCTTGAGGAGCTTGGCCTTGGCGCGGCGGATCTCTGCGTTGAGCACGCACCGTCGATGGTGGGAGAGGCGGCCGCCCGAGCAAATCAATGAGAAGGGGTCAGAGGTCGTGGCCATGCGAGGCAAATCGCCAGTAAAACGACTCAGCTGCGGGAGGAGACGGACCTGATTTGGCCGGCGGGGACCGCTGCGTGTCCTCGCCATCGAGGATCTGGCCGCCGTCTCGCTCGCACGGCCTGGATCCGCCCGCCGCGTCGTGGTCAGAGTGGAGAAGATGGCGAGGTCGGCGGCGGAGCCGAAGGGGCCGGAGACGGAGGCTGGCCGCGCCGGGGACGCCATGAGATGCTCTGCGATCCGCGGGCGAGGAGCGAGGCAATGACGAGCAGCGCGGGCGCGAACGGCGGGAGCAGGTGGTCGTCCACGAAGGCGAGGAGGAGCGGCTTGAGGTGGGAGGGGAGGTCGCGGCGGGATCGGCCGCCGTAGGTGGCGGCGGCGGTCCAATGGAGGGAGAGGGGAGAGGGGTTAGGGTTTGGGCTGCGGATCGTGGGGGGGAGTGGTGTGCGGGGGAGAGGGGGGAGTGGTGTGGGTGGGTGAGTGGTGTGCGGTGGGTGAGTGGTGGCATTCGTCCACTGATAGGTGGGCCCGCGAGGAATTAGGCCCACATGTCAGTGTCCTCAACGACGTGTGGTGTAGGTGAGGAGAGCTGCTTTCGGGTGGGTGTGGGTGGCGAGAGGATGAGGGTGTGGGCCGTTGGATCTGGCAGTATCCGACGGTCTGTAATGCTTGATCCGCGTGACATGCCCATAGACCAATCAGAACGAAGTGCGGGCTTATGACCATCTAAAATTGTCGTAATTGATTAACAATAGGCGCTACCAACACAGCACCACAGCGCCCGGCGAAACTCCATTGCAGTGTGAGCTCCAACGCAACACCACGATGCCCGATGGTAAGTTTCCTTCTCTTTTTATGACAATGTTAGTTAAGTTTTCAAATAATTAGTAGTGTTATTCCTTGAATAACGAAAAATCAATTTTCCATTTTTGGAGTGCCCAAAAAGAGTTTTTTTGTGAAGGACCTGCCATATATTTGTTGCAAAATTGGACCAAATCAATTTTCTAAAATACTAGGACATATTTAATGCATAATTGACCAAATGGTTGGGTGTCAAAAGCTTTTATCCACCTCTCGTGAAAAAGACAACTTTCCGCCGATTTAGCTGGAAGCGGGTCAAATTTGAACTGTAGCTGCATTATAGTTTGCTCTTTATTTTTTCCAAAAATCATTTCTAGGTACATAAGTATCTATTTAATCAGAGAAACACAAAAAAAATTCCAAGATTCAACCACTAGCTAGGAACGGTCATTCCCGCCGTTTTGACCGCATTTTAAAACGGGCATAAAAAATTCAAAAAAAATCAAAAAATTGGGAAACCTTCGCATTGTGTCATCATATGTGGCCAAGTTCCTAGGAAAAATAACAAACTTGTAATACGGCAATTATTTTAAAAAAGTGTTCTCAGAAACGAGCTATCATGTGTGGAGATCAATGGCTTTCAAGCCAAATGATCAATCTTATGGCCACATTCATGGCATAGTTTGTTCAAATGATCTCATATTGTGCACAAGGGTGCATATTGGAATGGCAAACAATGTTGCCTAAGGAAGTTTTCATTTTCGTTGGACGAAAAAACCATTTTCCATTTTTCGAGTGCCCGAAAGGAGGTTTTTTTGTGAAGGAACTACCAAATAATTGTTGCAAAATTGGACCAAATCATTTTTATAAAATACTAGGCCATATTTAATGCACAATTGACAAAATGGTTGGGTGTAAAAAATTTTGATCCACCTCTCGTGAAAAAGACAAATTTCCGCCGATTCAGTTGGAAGCGGGTCAAATTTGAACTGCAGCTGCCTCATAGTTTGCTATTTATTTTTTCCAAAAATCATTTCTAGGTACATAAGTATCTATTTAATCAGAGAAACACAAAAAAATTCCAAGATTCAACCACTAGCTAGGAACGGTCATTCCCGCCGTTTTGACCGCATTTTGGAACGGGCATAAAAAATTCAAAAAAAATCAAAAAATTGGGAAACCTTCGCATTGTGTCATCATATGTGGCCAAGTTCCTAGGAAAAATAACAAACTTGTAATACGGCAATTATTTTAAAAAAGTGTTCTCAGAAACGAGCTATCATGTGTGGAGATCAATGGCTTTCAAGCCAAATGATCAATCTTATGGCCACATTCATGGCATAGTTTGTTCAAATGATCTCATATTGTGCACAAGGGTGCATATTGGAATGGCAAACAATGTTGCCTAAGGAAGTTTTCATTTTCGTTGGACGGAAAAACCATTTTCCATTTTTCGAGTGCCCGAAAGGAGGTTTTTTTGTGAAGGAACTACCAATAATTGTTGCAAAATTGTACCAAATCATTTTTATAAAATACTAGGCCATATTTAATGCACAATTGACAAAATGGTTGGGTGTCAAAATTTTTGATCCACCTCTGGTGAAAAAGACAAATTCCCGCCGATTCAGTTGGAAGCGGGTCAAATTTGAACTGCAGCTGCCTCATAGTTTGCTATTTATTTTTTCCAAAAATCATTTCTAGGTACATAAGTATCTATTTAATCAGAGACACATCAAAAGTTTTCCAAGATTCAACCACTAGCTAGGAACGGTCAAGCCCGTCGTTTTGACCGCATTTTCAAACGGGCATAAAAAATTCAAAAAAAATCAAAAAATTGGAAAACCTTCGCATTGTGTCATTATGTGTGACCAAGTTTCCAGGAAAAATAATAATCTTGTAATACAGAAATTATTTTAGAAAAGTGTTCTCATAAATGAGCTATCATGTGTGAAGATTCATGGATTTCAACCCAAACGCTCAATCTCATGGTCACATTCATGGCATAGTTTGTTCAAATGATCTCATATTGTGCACAAGGGTGCATCTTGGAATTCCAAACAATGTTGCCAAAGGGAGTTTTCATTTTCTTTGCACGGAAAATTCATTTTCCATTTTTCGAGTGCCCGAAATGAGGTTTTTTTGTGAAGGACCTACCATATATTTGTTGCAAAATTGTACCAAATCATTTTTATAAAATATTAGGACATATTTAATGCACAATTGACAAAATGGTTGGGTGTCAAAAGTTTTGATCCACCTCTGGTGAAAAAGACAAATTCCCGCCGATTCAGTTGGAAGCGGGTCAAATTTGAACTGCAGCTGCCTCATAGTTTGCTATTTATTTTTTCCAAAAATCATTTCTAGTTACATAAGTACCTATTTAATCATAAATACATTGTTTGGTGGTGATACGTCGAGGTTTGGGCGGTGGCCGAGGGCCCCAACTCTAGAGCGCGTAAACTCGCATGCCCGTCGCGTGGTCACCGCGTGACCGTGGCGTTGCCATGTGTTCTGGGCAGCCTAGGCATGTCTAGTGGGTTGAGCACTCCCCAGGTAGGTGCTAGGAACAAAATTACAACATAAGATTCTCACGAGGAGACCGATCGATGCTCAAACATGAATTAGCGGCCAAGTGTTTGATTAGCGGTACGGGAAATGTACATGGCTAATGGGCGTGAGTTTTGGCTGAGGATGATCAGTTACTAAGAAGACCGTCTTCACAAATTTTCAGCTCAAAAGGAGGACCCTAGGTGGTACTTGCTTTGCAAACCACCACACTGGACATAAATACGAATGTTGAAGCTCGGCTCAAAATAATGAATGGATTGAGCTGGCATTTGGTGGAGGATGGTTATTTGGGCATAGGAAAGTACTGTAGAAAATGGATACTATTTGGACATGCCAAAGTGGTACTTCCTTCACAAACTGTTACTCTGAACAGAATAGGAAAATGAATATTTTTGAATTATTTTTGAACTAGGCAAGGAAGGTTTTTACATATTTGACGAAGATATGACCCAAAGAATTTATGAGATTTTTTTGGGAATTTTGGGAATGACAGAAATATAGGTTGCTTCACAACCTAGGGCAAAAACTGACACATGGACATGACACATAGGCAAAACTGATGAGGTGGCGCCTAGTCATAGCAACCCACCACAATTTACAAGGCTATGACATTCTATATTGGTCGTTAACAACTAGAAATAAGGCAGCGGACTAGCGCTGTTAGCTTTATGACCATTCCATGTAAGGAAATTATGACCTTTCTGACCAAAATGGTCGCAATGGTTTAGGGTTTGGAGCCCCTCGAACAGCTTTTGACCAATTGGTCTCAAATGCTCATAAATCTATGACCAATTCTTCCAGGGTCACTGACAGAAGGTCATAAGTTGACATATTTCTTGCAGTGTATCTCAAAATATGCATGGATCTCTCTGTAGCATCAAGTTTACATGGCATCAAAATAACAGCAGAACAGGGACTAAAATCAGCAACATCACGATGCCTAGTTTGCATGCTTGTGCTAGTCACCACATTGATCACAAAAATACATGGTAAGCACCTCTGTAAAGAAGACATGGCATAAATCAAAACACATGTAGACATCAACCTCATAGGATACACACATCAATCATGGCAAAAATGACAAAAGAGCATGTTCTATTAACAGACAGCAGACAACATCACGAAACACTCTTGTAACGATGATTCAGGCATAAGGATGAGCTCAAATGAATATGATGCAATGGAATGAAATGAAGTACTCGTTGAGACGAACAATTTGACATATTACACGCACGAAATGGAGCTACGGATGCAGAGATACGATGCGTTGAACATGGCATGATAATATCAAAATAAATCGGGGACTTAGGCAAAATCGGGGTCAACCTTCGATCTGCACGGTTTACGAGGTTCGCCGGAGATGCTCGCCGGGGTTGAGGCAGACGGCGGCCGGAGAAGAAGAGGAAAGGCGCCGGCGGGAAAGAGGCACCGGGGACGACGCCGGCGGGGCGCAGCGCGCGGATCCGTGGCTGGGGAGGCTGGATCCGGCGGCCGGCGGAGCTCCAGCTCGACGGGGTGCGGGGTCGACGGGGCGAGGCAGCGGGCACTGGCGGCGCGGGGCCGGGGAGGCGCGGGCGGCGCGCGCCCTGGCCGGGGCGGCGGCTCGGAGGGGCGCAGGGCGCGCGGCGGATGGCGCGCGGGCCGGGAGGCAGACGGCGGCGCTCGCGCGGGCTTGCGCAGGCCCGCGGCGGCGCGCGGGACGGGGAGGGACAGGTGGCGGCTTGCGATTCGCCCAGGGACGGCGGCGGACGTGTCTGGCTGCGGCCGGACGTGTCTGGTGGCGGCGGGAGGAAGAGGACTAGGGTTTGGACCCGGAATTTCGGAGGTGGGGGGGCATTTATATAGGTAGAGGGAGCTAGGAGAGTCCAAATGGGGTGCGGTTTTCGCCCACACGATCGTGATCGAACGAACGAGAGCATGGAGGGGAGTTAGATGGGTTTTGGGCCACTTTGGAAGGGATGTTGGGCTGCAACACAAAGAGGCTTTTACGGTTAACCATTTAACCGTTGGAGTACCAAACGACCTCCAAATGGCACGAAACTTGACAGGCGGTCTACCGGTGGTATACCAAGGCCGCTTGGCAAGGCTCGAGCCATTCCGAGAAAGTTTAACACCCGCACATGAAACAAGGTCTGAGAGGGGGCGACGGGCGCGCGCGAATGGTCCGGACTCCGAACGGACAACGAAGAGGACCGGGAGAACCCGAACGGATGCAAGTTTTGGAAAACATGCGGATGGAATGCAGATGATGACATGGCAAAATGCAACACGCAAGCAAATGACATGGCAACGACGGAGAATAACTAGCAGACACCTGGCGCATCGAATCCGGGGCGTTACAGTGGCCTTCGGTAAAGGCGCCAACAAACTCATGACACAGATCCGCCCAAGAAGAAATGGAGTCTACCGGCAAGTCCATCAACCATGACATAACATTGGGCTTGAGTGCCAACAGAAAGTAATTGGCAAGCACCTTGTCGTCGTGGGCCCCAGCAGCTTGCATCACGATGGTGTAGATGCTGAGGAACTCCGACGGGTGAGTCTTGCCGTTGTACTTTTTGCCAACGGCGGGCTTGAACGTGCGGTGGGAGGGCCACTGGAACTGCCGCAGCTCACGGGTGAAAGCTGGACAACCTACCTCGTAAGGCAGGCCACCGTAGCCTCCCGGTGCTGGGTGGTCCGTAGTGAGCCCTGCCCGTCTGTCCGACTGGTGGCGCGCGTCAACGCCGGCGCTCGATGGTGGTTCAAGCGTCTTCATGAACTCGCTCTCGAAGAACCTGGCATTGGTCACGGTGGGTTCGCCGGTCGGACGACACTATGGAGATATAATCACGAGCGTCGTCGCGACGGACCGACACCCGCGGTGGTCGGGATGGAGGAGGGGAGTGCATCGTGGCTGCATCGCCTCCAGCACGGCCTCCGCCGGCATGCGGTGGCCCAACAGAGCGACGGCCTACGGGTCCCGCCGGCCACAACACATCGTTGTTGGCGATGCCGACGAGGCTCCGGACGGTGGCCCTCCATTCGTCGAGCTTCTTCGCGGCGGGAGGAAAATCGAGGAGCAGCTGCACACGTGCTAGGGCTTCCGCCGACGTGGGTGGCGGCGAAAGCTGGGTGGACTGCGATGCACCTCAACTTCTAACCGCGTTAGAAGGAGCCGCGTCACGGCCCTGCAGCCGTTTGCCATCCCTGTCAGCACCTCGGCGCACATGCTGGCCTTCCTCGTCATGTCAAGGGCGCATGGGACTCTTCCCAGGACGGCACCCACGGTCACCAGCAGGGCGGCGCTGCTCGTCACGCACAACCTAAGAAGAGCGCGTCGTGGGCGCCAGTGTTGACGTCTTGGAGGCCGCAGCACCGCCATCTGGCGGGATGGCGTCGTCCCATGAGGGCCCCGCGCTGCCTGCGGGGACCGACTCTGTCTTTGGAGCCCGTGACTGGCGGCTCGTCGCCTGGTGCGCGAACGATACTGCTCGCCAGGCCTGGACCTCTAGGGTGATGTGGATGTTCGCGGGCCACGCCACGAGTCCTCTCTGTGACTGGCCCGCTACTGGTCCGCACCGGTACTGGCAATCCGGTCCCCGATGAACCAATCGACGTGGTCATCTTTTTCTTAGGAGCCATGGCGATGAAGAACGGCTAGGTCAACTGCTAGACCGGATTCTCACAATTGCGCCCCCTACCTGGCGTGCCAAAGATGTCGGTGGGAAACGACACCTATGGGATCACAAGAATCCCTATTACAGTTGCGGGGCGCGGGGTTGTGAGAAGAGCAGGATTGGCAATTGACACGAGGATCGTTTACCCAGGTTTGGGCCACGAGGATGCGTAAAACCCTAGTCCTGCTTGGTGGATATATTAAGTGTTTTTGAGCTCTCAAACTAGCCACGGGTGCTGCATGGTTCGAAAGAGCTGAATCCTTTTCCTGTATGCCATGGGCCTCCTTTTATAGGCGAAAGGGGCTGGCACAGTGGCACATAGGAGGTGGAAAGGCCTACAGTGTTGCGAGCTTATCGCTCGTATTACAGGACAAGATGCATTTAATGCATGGCTTAGGTGTCCCTCACTTTATCGGGGATGGGAGCGAGGCCCGGCCCGTCCTTCGCTGCTCCTCCTTGCTTCAACACGCGCCCTGGCCAGCAATGCATGCGGTGCCATGTAGGCAGGCAAGCAGCTGAGGTGGCGTGGTGGTGGAGCCTCCACGAAGATCTACATGCCGCCACACAGGTGTGTGCTGAGTTGGCCTGGAAGCTGAATGTTGCCACGCAGGTGCCTGCCCAGCTGGTTGGGCTGGCAGCTACATGCGAACCGCGACGGGAATGTGGTTGGTGCGGGCCTGGCAGTGGCCCTGCTGTTGCCTCTAGCCAGGGTCTTGCCAGGTGGCCCGGCAAGGGTCTTGCTGTGGCGCGCTGGCGTCCCCGGCAAGGATCTTTCTGGGGGTCTTGTGGATTTCTTCAGTAAGGGTCTTCGGTGAGGATTGTTACCTCTCAACCCCCATCTGATCTTGAGCATTCTATGTCTTCACAAAGATCTGCATGCCACCACGGAGGTGCCTCCCGAACCCTGGTCCAACGTGGTTGTTGACATTGGAGGCCGTGGGTTCAAGGGTGGCTCGCTCTGCCGGTGTGGGCGAGCTGCCCCGGCAAGGGCCTTGTCGGGGAAACCTGCTTCGCCCGTCTGCACTTTGTGGCCTTGGTCCTTGATGTTGCCTTGTTTGTCTCGAGTTTTCGGCTTCTCTCTGGCTTCCCTCCTTTGCCCTGCTATGTGTGGCCACGACGCGTGGCTCTGACTGCCCGTGCACAAGTAAAGGGGTCAAAAGGAGAGCCCCTACTTTTGTACACCGACAAAGCTGTTGAGACCAGGGGAAGGGTTGTGTGCGGATCCAGCGAATAATCGGATGATCATCAAGGGTAATATCTAAGGATTCCCTTACGTGTTCGAGTTGTTTCCCTCCTTGGTATGTTCGTCCCCTCGCGTGTCTGGTCACCATGTCGCCAGTGATGGCCTGGGCAAAAGTGGACCTACAAAGAAAATGCAAAAAAGTGTTTGTGTGCCACGGAGCTGTTGAGCCGCATTGTGGGGCCTAACCTAGCTTTGCCTCCGCCTACCGCCGAAGTGGTTGATTGAGCTCTTGACGAGCTGGGCTATCTTGCCGCGGAGTAGTTCGAACTCTTTTGACGGTGTCCGGAAGCCTGGCTATCGACTGAAGGTTCGATTGAAAGATGCCACTCGGTGCTTCTACTGCTAAGGCGGCGGTGTGCTCTTCGGCATGGAGGGAGCGTTCAGCTTTGCCATTAACTGTTATGACGATGTATGGACCGGGCATCTTGAGCTTAAGATAAGCGTAATGTGGCACCACGTTGAATCGAGCAAACGCGGTTCGTTCGAGCAGTGCATGATAGCTGCTGCGAAAAGGGACGATGTCAAAGATTAACTCTTCGTTGCGGTAATTATCCGGGGGTCCGAAGACTACCTCTAGAGTGATAGAGCCTATACAGCGGGCTTCCACATCTGGTATAACACCTTTAAAGGTGGTTTTAGTGGGTTTGATCTTTCAAGGATTGATACCCATTTTGCACACGGTGTCCTGATACAGCAGGTTCAGACTACTGTCGTCGTCCATAAGGACTCATGTGAGGTGGAATCCATCAATTATTGGGTCAAGGACTAGTGCAGCTGAGCCGCCCTGACGGATACTGGTCGGACGATCCTTGCGGTCAAAGGTGATCGGGCCGGACGACCATGGGTTGAACTTTGGGGTGACTGGCTCCATCGCGTAGACGTCCCTTAGTGTGTGCCTCCGCTCCCACTTGGGAATATGGGTGGCGTTTATCATATTCACTGTTTTTATTTGCGGGGGAAACTTCTTTTGCCCTCCTGTGTTCGGTGGCCGGGGCTCCTCATCGTCGTCATCGCTATGCAACCCCTTCTCCTTGTTTTTGGCACCTGACTTGCCGGCTTGTTTGAAGACCCAGCATTCTCTGTTGGTATGATTGGCTGGTGTTCCTGGGGTGCTGTGAATTTGACATGGACGGTCGAGTATACGGTCCAGACTAGACATGCCCGTACTGTTTCTTTTAAATGGCTTCTTCCATTGACCGGACTTGGGGCCACTGGATCTGGCATTGACTGCCGTGTCTTCGGTGTTATCGCCATTATTTCAACGCTTGTGTTTGCTACCTTGGGGCTTGCCGTTGTTATCTCTTGGTTCAGAAGTCCTAGGTTTGCTTGAGGTGCTGTTGCTACAAGCCAACCAGTTGTCCTCGCCCGCACAAAAGCGGGTCATGAGTGTCATAAGGGCTGCCATGGATTTCGGCTTTTCTTGGCTAAGGTGTCAGGCAAGCCACTCGTCACGGATGTTATGCTTAAAGGCCGCTAGGGCTTCGGCATCCGGACAGTCGACAATTTCGTTATTTTTAGTTAAGAACCGGGTCCAGAATTTCCTGGCTGACTCTCCGGGCTGTTGGGTTATGTGACTTAAGTCATCAGCGTCTCGTGGTCTCACATAAGTGCCCTGGAAGTTGTCGAGGAATGCGTCTTCCAGGTTCTCCCAACTTCCAATGGAGTTTGCCGGCAGACTATTCAGCCAATGCTGAGCTGGTCCCTTGAGCTTTAGTGGGAGGTACTTGACGGCATGTAGATCATCGTCACGGGCCATGTGAATGTGGAGAAGGAAATCTTCAATCCATATCGCGGGGTCTATTGTCCCATCATATGGTTCGATGTTTACGGGTTTAAACCCTTCTGGGAATTCATGCTCCATTACTTCGTCAGTGAAGCATAGGGGGTGTGCGGCGCCTCTATGGTGGGCTACATCGCGATGCAGTTCGGATGAATCTGGTCTGCTGTGTTCGGCCCGGGCGGATTTGTATTTAGTATATCTGGCGAGGCAATCATCGTCACGCGTTGGGGTGCGCCCCCGTGATCCGTAGATCGATCTTGATTGTCCAGCTTTGTTTTTCAGTTCGTCTTGTAGGTCGTGCGTGTAGCCCTGGGCCATCGTGTTTTTGTTTGATTGGTGATGGGGTGCGGGCTGATATGCCGCTTTATCTCGGCCACTAGGTGGTCGGTCAGCCGCAACCTGCGCTGGTGGTATAGACTCTAGTGCCTTGTCCTCGAATTGAGGTAACAACCTGCACCTCGGGTAGCTTTTGATTGGGCGCTCGAGTCTGTATTCCTTGGCTGTCAGGACCTCAGTCCATCTGTTAGTTAGCAGATCTTGGTCAACTTGAAGTTGTTGCTATTTTTTCTTCAGGCTCTTTGCAGTGGCTATAAGCTGGCGCTTGAAGCGCTCCTGCTCGACGGGATCCTCAGGAACGATAAATTCATTGTTGCCGAGGCTTACCTCATCTTCGGAGAGGGGCATGTAATTGTCATCCTCCGAGTCTTCATCCATTGCCTGTTCATCAGGGCTAGCTTGGCCGTCCTCCCGTCCAGCCTGTTCGAAACTTGGCTGGGCGGGATTGTTTTCGTCTTCGGCATCATCCGGAGTGCTATTGTCTCTTGTGCCGGTATCGCTGTTTTTCCTATGGCGAGGTTCAGAGCGGCGCCGCTGACGTCGGCGCTTAGGTTGCTTCTCGAGAGGGTCACCCTCTGTTGCATCCTTTTGATCGTCGCCATTGTTTTCTTTGGGTGTGTCCACCATGTATATGTCGTATGATGAAGTGGTTGTCCAGTGCCCTGTGGGCGGTGGTTCCTGTTCCTCTCTGGCATCATCGTCCATACCGTCGATGTCTTCGGAGTAGAAATCAAGCATGCCGGTTAAGTCGTCAATAGTGGCTATTAAGTGGGTGGTGGGTGGGTAATGAATTCATTCGTCGTCCGCTCCCCACTCAAGCCGGACACAGTTCGGCCAAGAGTCTCCTGATAGGGAGAGAGATTTACATCGCCCAAGGGCGAGTGCTGAAAGATATCCACGAAGCTAAACTCCATGATCGGTTCCCAATTAGATCCAATGGGCACGGATGCACGCGGTTCGGAGCCTATGGCCGGAGACGAGTCTGAAGGTCCGATGACATAGACCTCATCGGAAGTGGAATCTGTGTTCGGCTCTATCGCCGTTGAGTGTGCGGCCTCCGTGGCGGGGTCCATCCTTCCGTCTCGGATGGCATGATCTGTACTAGATTTAAAGCTAGGGCAGCTGCAGGTGTTATCTCCTGAACACTATCCGGCGACAGATCTAGGTCATGCTCGTCGCGACTGTAGGTGCACCTATTATGGGCTCGAATCCATCGAAGATCAAGTCCCCGCGGATGTCGGTAGTGTAATTCAGGCTTCCAAACCTGACCTGATGGCCAGGGGCGTAGCTATCGATCTGCTCCAGATGGCCAAGCGAATTGGCCCGCAGTGCAAAGCCGCCGAATACGAAGATCTGTCCGGGGAGGAAAACCTCGCCATGGACCGGATCGTTGTAGATGATTGAAGGAGCCATCAAGCCTTATGGTGACGATACAGTGGAACTCTCAATGGAAGCACCAATGTCGGTGTCAAAACTGGCGGATCTCGGGTAGGGGGTCCCGAACTGTGCGTCTAAGGCTAATGGTAACAGGAGGCGGGGGACATAATGTTTACCCAGGTTCGGGCCCTCTCTATGGAGGTAACACCCTACTTCCTACTTGATTGATCTTGATGATATGAGTATTACAAGAGTTGATCTACCACGAGATTGTAGAGGCTAAACCCTAGAAGCTAGCCTATGATTATGATTGTTCTTGTCCTACGGACTAAACCCTCCGGTTTATATGGACACCGGAGGGAGCTAGGGTTACACAGAGTCGGTTACAGAGAAGGAAATATACATATCCGAATTGCCAAGCTTGCCTTCCACGCAAAGGAGAATCCCACCCGGACACGGGACGAAGTCTTTAATCTTGTATCTTCATAGTCCAACAGTCCGGCTGTCCGAGGACCACCTAATCCTGGACTCCCTCAGGTGGTGCTGGTGGCTGCACGTAGTTCTGATTTTGACCAACCTCATCCTCATAATCGCCCGCATAATCGTCATCCTCCTCGGCACCAGCAGCCGCAGTAGCAGGAGCCAACGAAGCATCAACAGTAGGTGCAGCGGCACCAGAATTTTGACCAGGCTCAATTGGAACGCGCTGTGCTCGTCCCACTTGATTTGGAAGGCGGCGTTGGAGATGTTTTTGTTGTTGTTGTTGTAGAGGTGCGACAGGTGCAGCCGGTGGTGGTTGGGGAAGGCTCTTGAGCAATTCATTAAACTTGTTATCCAGCTTTGTCTAGAACGACTTCTCCATGGCATCTATCTTCTCCATAGACTCTTCAAACTGTTTAGCACATCTCCCACCTGGCCACTCATCATTTGCTGAAATTTATCATACAACTCCTTGTTCTCATGTTCTCCCAGTCAATCTCGTCGGCTTGTGGTCCTGCCATGGTTAGTAGCAATAGAAACACACAAGAATATGATCCTACAGACTACTAGAAAGTGGCAGGATGTCACAAATCCATCAAGCGAATCTCAAATTCTTACCAGTTCTTACCCAGCAGCAGGTGGTGATCGGCAACCGTTGTAGTCAAAACTCTCAAATCTTGGATAGAGCGATTACCAGGGAGAGTCAAACGCACGGCGTAGATGTATGTGGAGCTGGGAAGGCTTATAATATGGTAGTAGAAAGGGTCAGCAATAATGAATTCAAAGATGCAAAGTTTAATAAACGCTCAAAAACGGTATTGTGCTGGTCCTAGGCTAGACCATGCTAGAGACGCGAGCCTACAACACTAACAAAATCACGGCGCTGCATGAAAACAAGGGAAAAGCACACTCTGAATTATTTTTTGCGCTCCTTTTTTTGCGAATATCACTATAATGGCGAGTGTCTCAAAAGTCTTCCCAAGTCAAGATAATAGGATAGACACGAAATTTTTGTGACTGCCCGGACCCAAAAACTGGAAACTGCTCAAAAAACTTTCTATAACGGTGACTGTCTCAATATGTTTGGAAACACCTAAAAATACGGTAGCCAGATTTTTTTTTATCAAGTGCGTTTTTGGAAAATTTTGGGCCTAAACGGAGGGTGGTTTCCGGACGTTAAAAGATTGCTGGAATCCAACCTCTTCCACGGACGACAAAAGATTGTTGGAAACCGAAACCTACTCAGACAAGGAAAACACAAATCCGGAAACAGAGGGATCTCAAAAGTTAACCTAATATGAGATGGACTCGGAGGGGTGGTGGTATATGGATGTGGGTCGATGGTGGTATATGGACTCGGATCGGTGTTGGTATATGGACTCGGAGTGGTGGCGGATAAGCGGTGATGGTCGATGGCAGGGACGATGTATCTGGTGTGGTGGTGGTATATGGCAGCAGATGATGAATCTAGTGTGTTGGTGGTATATGGCAGCGGATAATGATGGTGCGGCGGCGGCGTGAATACCCGTGAACAGAACTCAAAACTCTAAAAGACTAGACGCTAAGACCAGCAACTAGACACGACGATGCAACCGAAAATTCAACAAAGAAAAATACTGAAAAGACTATGCAATGGCTCAGACTGGTTCGGATATGATGAACTAACCCTAATTTTTTGTGGCTTTTTCATGGACTATAGGTATGAAGAACAGACTCGATCTAAACTACGAAAAACTGTAAAATCTCACTGAGCAACCTGGAAATCTGATACCACTTGATAGAGGCAAAGGTGTCCTGCCTTTCGATGACATGGTGGCTATCGTTTTCTGTGGGAGTCGACCTTGATGATCCGACTACGAACGTGCGAGACGTCGCGCCTTAGCAATCGCTAAACCAACTTCCGAGGGGTTATTGACCACGCCGGAGCACGATCAACCTGACAACGAGGGTCTGTTTTCCTGCGAGCAAACGAAGAACAAGCAAGAAACTGGGATTGCAATCTGGATATTGTGAATATAAGAGGAAAGCTTTATTAATGAAGGTGGGGTTCTGAGACGCCTTTGTCTGGTCGTTGAACACAAACGAAGTACGCGAAGTTGCAGCTATGGCAAACTTTTAATCTAAACAAAACTCAAAGTCTAAATGGTGCCCTAAGGGCTGTATATATGGAGGAAGAGGGTGGAATTTCGTGGCCCTTGGTGGAGGGCTCCGAAACCAACCCTATCTCTTGTTTCCCCACACATACGGACTCTAAAAATAGCCTATACTTATGTATTTCAAACTTACATGGGCCTGGCCCAATAATAAGGTGACGCGGCACCTAGAATAGCCTTTGGACGGAAGTTATGAAGTAGCATCTTGTATATTTCGTCCAAGGCTTCATGCACTCATTATGGTAGCTTCAACATCCTGAAATCATCACTTGTAACTCCGTTCTTGTCCCCCTTGCGCATGCCACCATCTTCATGCTTGTTCTTGCTCCAATGTTCATCCTTCTCCAAGCTAGGCCCTTCATTTGTAAGCAAAACAAATGTATCCAATTTAGGCAGCATCATATTCTCATGAACATTAGAAGCATTACCAAGAAACGAAAGTACCTGATAATTTAATTGGCGTGCGCGAGCTCTAGTAACTGGTCCAGTATGTATAGCAGTAGGGGCTGTGGGTGTAACAATGGTATTGATGTCCTCATCAGGTACAGTTTTGCTTTCGCAACAGGCACGGTCGTGCCTCTCAGCAACGGCTTTCTGAAAGGAAAAAAGAGCTCCCAGTTCGGTTTTTCATCCAATTTTTTTGTGAAAAGAAAGTTTGTCAAAACCTATCAACATGGGATCTAGTTTTGAAGATCTAGACACGAGAAGTCCAATGGTGAAAACTGTTTGAGATTTGGACACACGGTTTAAGAGATAAAAGGTTTTGAATAAATGTATTTTCGAAAAACGGGAAAACTCCTAGGTTGCGATAAGTGGCCACATGCAGCGCGCTATTTGTCACTACCAGGGGAGGTGAAAGTGATTTTTGAAAGGAGTACTCGTCAATTAGTGATTTCGCCAGAAAAGTCGTTGACATCATCCACGAGTTGGGCTTGTTCTATCAGGCCTTTTCCATGAGAAGCCCACAATGGACTTTTAGTCAGGATGGGTGCGGCTATACCTCGCTTATTGCGAGTCAGCCTCTCGACTCGGTGAAGTGTAGTGAACATATGGGCCGGCCCTGTGCGCGGGAGACCACCGCCTCGCTTTTTGTTTTTGGTTTTCACTTCCATTTTTATTACTTTCGTTTATACTTCAAGTATTCTAAATAAATATATTTCAAACAATCTTTTACATAAAACATTTTATAAAAATGAATCAAGTATTTGAAAAATGTTAAATGTCCGTAGAGAAAATGTTTCTCATGTATATGAGAAATGTATACAAAAAATATATAATGTGTGTGAAAAAAAATTGATCATTATATGTTAATCCAGTCTATTCAAAAAAAGTTAAACAATGTTAAGTATGTATAGAAAAAAAGTGACCATGTATTCAAAGAAAAATGTTAAACTTGTATTTAAAATTTTTGAATCAACTCTCTGAAAAAATATATAATGTGTAAAGAACAAATGTTGACTTGTATGAAAAAATGTTAAACTTGTATTTGAAAATTATAATCAAGCATTTGAAAAAATGTTAATCAGAGCATTTGAAAAAAAAGTTAAATTTGTATAGAAGAAATGTTGACCATGCATTAAAAAATGTTAATCAAACATTGAAAATTGTTAAATGAGTATAAAATGTTTTGACCATGTATTCAAAAATGTTAAATTTCTATTTGAAAAATGTTAATTAAGGATTTAAAAGAAATATTAAAATGTGGTTAGAAAAAATGTTGACCATGTATTAAAAAATTAATCTGGTATTTAAAACATCTTGACCATGTGTTCATTAAATGTTAATCTTATACTTTAAGAATATTAAAAGTACACTAGATCTTACTGATTTTTTTATAGAAAACTATGAAAACCCGAGAGAAAACAAGGGAAAAACAAACAAAACCAAAGAAACAAAGCTAGTGAAAACAAACAAGAAAATAAAGAATCAAGTAAAAACAGAGATAAGAACCGCAGAAAAACCGGTCAAAAAACAAAAACATAAAACCAGTGGAAAGCCGACTCTAGTGCTTTAACAAGTTCAGGACATACTAGTTAAATACAAACTGTATTGTGGCCCATTGGCTAGCAGTCCAACGTTGCAACCAGGAAATCACGGGATAGAATCTTGCGCGGCCCTTTATTATGTAGTGTAATTCTTTTCGCGTGAATAGGCTGGTGCGTAACTATGGACGCTTAAGGCAAGATCGAAGGAAGACTCGCTTTAAGCGAGATATAGTCTTTGCAATAAGGACGTGTCTATGTCTGTCTGCACCAAAGAGGGCATGTGTTTCACTAGAATCTAACTACATCTAGGTCCCTTATAGTCGACTCTATGTAACGAACTCTTACTAATTCGGAGATCCCAATGGCAATAAGAAAATTTAGAAGTCCAAGATCCAACTAAAACTCAAGATTTTTATGTGGTATCTTTGGAGGGGATTGTTCTAACCAAATACAATCTCGCTCGTCGCAACTTGCAAGAAAGCAAAAAGTGTAGTTTCTGTACTCATGATGTGATAATCATACAACTCTTTTTCTAGTGCATGTTTGCACGTTCTACATGGTCGATTATCCAAATAGTGTCTAATTTGTATTTGCTCAGAAGTGTTGCCAATATTTATGGTTGGTTGTTGGATGGAATTCAAAATAGGTTTAGTACACTAATAAGGGTGGGACCGTTTGCCTTATTATGTTCACTATGGCTATGTACAATGACTTTTTTGAATGACAAAATATCTGCCGAACAAAGTATGTGGTCTATACTACACCGAACAAAATAACAACCATTGTTCAAGACGGTGTGCACTCGTTTCGAGAGGCTAGTGAGGGAGGTTTTTACCCAACAAGAGGTGGCAACATAATGTGTACGAAACAAACAGTCAGCAAACATTATTTTTCCTAAACCTTAATCATGTATTCGAAAGATGTTAAACATATATAAAAAAATATTCCTGATATATATATATATATATATATATATATATATATATATATATATATAATGTATAAATGTGTATGAAAAATATAGACATGTGTTGCAAAAAAAAGCAGTCCAAATTGAAGAAATGGCAGGATGAAACAAAAGAAACACCTTACTAATAAAGAAGACCCAAAAAAATTAAACAAAACAATGAAAACCCATGAGACAACAAAACAAAACCAAAGAAAAAACGAAAAACTGATGAAAACTAAGAAATATATATGACAAAAAAAATGGAGACAATAGAAAAGAAAAGGAAAAAACAAAAAAATAAGAAAAGAAAACTGAAGAGAAAAAGTAACAAAAAACAGAAAAAAAAACCCAAGGAAGAAATAAAAAGGAAACCAAAGAAAAGGAAACAAGAAAACCGATGAGGAAATATAAATACAGAAGAAAACACAAAAGATACAGGAATACCAGTCCCCAATCAAGTATTTGAAAGACGTGTATTTTAAAAATGTGCAAGACATATTAAAAAAATGTTCATTATATGTATTTGAAAAAGTACCTTAATCATGTAGTTAAAAATGTTAAATATATATAAAAAAACTTTTAGATCTATGCAGAAAATGTATAGTGTGTATATAACAAGTAGATATCATAACGTATATTTGAACAAAATGATAGTCATCTATTTAAAACGTCTTAAATGTGTAAAAAATGGTTCTTGTTATATGAAAAATGTTAAATATGTATGAAAAAATATACATTTGTCAAAAAAGGGAAGGGAAAACTAAAGAAAAAAGAATTGTGGTGAATATTTAAGAATGGAAGGAAGTAAACTTAAGAAAACATAAAAAGGAAAACTTTAGAAAACTGAAGAAACCCCGAAGAAAATCTGAAGGAGACTGATGCAAGACAGTGGAAAACTAATACAAAAAGCATACACAAAAAAAATCTCCTGTGCAACTATAGTATTGGGTCAACCAAGTAGTGATGTGCTTGAGGCGAGACTTATTACGACTTCCAGCGGGCAAGAATAACATTTGCACGCGTAGGTGTACTAGGTACCATGGTTATGGGAGTGTCTTTACCTCACCAGTGCCATATCATGTTTCCTACGAGACGGTAGTGCTTGGGAGCGGGTTTCTGCGTAGTTTATTTTGGGTGTTTCCTTTGCCGGTTTTATTCTGGTTTTTTGATATTTTTTCTCTCACTGTTCTTTTCGGCTTTCTTTGAATATTTTTATTTTTTTCAAAACATGTCTACTTTTTTCAATGCACATTTATCATTTTTCATATACTTGTAGAACATATTTTGATGCACATTGAACACTTTTTCAATACATGATGTAAATTTTGTTAACACATGTTTGAAATATATTTTTCCAAACAAATATATAATAGTTTTTAATTACACATTGAACATTTTTTTAATAATTCAAAACAATTTTGAAACTACTCGATCATTTTTTATGTTGTATAAACATCTTTAAAAATATAGCGAATATATATTTTGAAACGTGTGACCATTTGATCACATACAGTTTTTGGATGGTGCAATTTTTTCAAAAACTAGACTGACATTTCATTTTATGTTGTATAAGCATTTTTTTTAAAATGTCATGAATATACTTTTGAAGTATGTGAACTTTTTTCCAATATCACATACCTTTTTTGAATGGTGCAGTTTTTAAAATATAAGCTAACAATGGTTTTTTGCATTGTATAAACATTTTTCAAAAATTTCACAGACATATTTTGAGATGCATGACTATTTTGTTTCTGAAATCGCATACATGTTTTTCGAATACTATCAACATTTTTCTTAAAAAATAAACGTACAGTTTTTTATACATCGCTTCAACATTTTTAAAGTTTGTGTTGAACATGATATAAGTAAATTAGTTTTCGAAATATACAATTTAGTTTGGTAATGATTTTCAAAGGTACACAAAAGTAATAAAAAAGGAGAAGTACGAACAACCATAACACCATTTGGGCTGGCCATTGTACGCTCGCTTTAGAGCAACTCTAGCAGATGCTGCATATTTCCATCCCATAAAAACCGTTTACGATTCACTTTAAAACGAATATGCGGTACGCCGCGGCATCGGGCGAAGCAGATACCGCAATCCCGTACCGCAAATTTTTTTTAGGGTAAGGGTTTGCGGCATCTGTTCCACCTGGTGCTAGAGCGTACCTACCGCAAGTCATTGAACAATATAATTTTAATAAAATAGCAATAGATATCGAACTTATTAATGTTTTAACATCGTATAATACAATATTTCCCCCAATTACAACAAACGTTCAAATCCAAATAATTAAAAAATAACTACATGATCCGGAATTAAAACAATTGTTCAAATCACATGAATACAAATAAGATCAAATAAATGAAATGGAAGTCTATTTCCCATATAGTTATCACTGGTTCAATGAGATCATTGTGGAACTGGTGGTGTTTGTCATGGTCTTCAATCTGCCTGTGGGTCTCAAGAAATGAGGCGATCTCATTTGGGCTTTTGTCAGGCTTGACCCGACTATCAATATTGTCATAGAAAAACTCTCAGTTTAAATCCTTCTCATCCTTCATGATCATGTTGTGTAGAATTACACATGCAATCATGATATCTAAGAGGGATTTCTTATCCCGGTACCGAGCAGGACCTCGAACAATGGCAAACCGAATTTGCAACACATCAAATGCCCTCTCAATATCTTTTGGCATGCTTCTCCTTGTAGTTATTAATTGTCTTCACAAATTTTGCCAACGAAGGATAGATACCGTCGGCAAGATAATATCCCATGGTATAATCATGTCCATTGACAGTGTAGTTGCAACTTGCAAGCCAGAGATTTTCCACTAGCTAGCTGAGAAAAAAGATGTGATCTATGCGATACATTGGTATCATTGAAAGACCCCGGCAATCCAAAGAAGGAGTGCCAAACCCATAAGTCATGTGAAGCCATGGCTTCAAGCACAATAGTGGGCTTACACTGACAGTCGGTGTATTGCCTAACTCAAACCTTTGTGCATGTGTTGTTCACTAGGATTTGTGTGGTTCTACTATTGGTTCGATAATCTTGGTTCTCACTAAGAAAAATACTTATCGGCTACTATATTGCTTCACCTTCCTCTTTGGAGAAAATCCCAACGCAGCTCATAAGTAGTAGAAAGAATTTCTAGCGCTGTTGCCGGGGTGACATCATCAAATCACTACAAGTACCTTCTGTCAAACTATCATCTACTTGCTCTACTTTTTATTTGCCTATTTTTTCATGTCCCTCCACTTCTCCAAAAAAGATCAAAAACACACAAAAAATTTATTTTGCTTGTTTGCTTGCAATAATCATGTTATAACACAAAAACAGAATATAAATAGATATGGATCATCATCCACTTGTTAATCTTTTAAAAAATCCAATTATGATGAACCTGCTAGTGAGTTGGGTGCACTTGATTATCTTTATGAAGTTTTGCTTGAAAATCACGAGTCTAGATATTGTGATGAAGTGTTAAAACAAGAAAATTGTAAAGTCATTCATGATAGCTCCTTGAATTAAAAGCATGATTACTATGATGTATTTATAAATTCTATTAATGTCATTATGCTAATGATATGCAAAGCTACAAGCTTGGGGATAATAATTTTGTTATGTCCACTACTTATTGCAATGATCATGATTGGGGTGATAATGCTTGTTATGATCTTGAAAATTTATTTAAGCCTCATTATGAATATATTATTGATTATAATGTTTACAATAATATCGAAAGTGGGTCTGGAAGAGTGTCAACTTTAGGTAAAAATAATCTCACATATTTGGAGAGTGTTCAATCTTATGAAATTTTTGATAAATTGTGGGTTTGGAGAGGTCATGACTTTAGTTAATGTTAATCCCACTATCTTGAAAGATTATAAAACTTTCATGCATCTGGCTCACAAAGAGAATATTTCATATGATAGTTATATTGTTGAATTTGAATATGATCCTACTTGTAATTATTTTGAGAGAGACAAATATGGTTATAAAAATCTTCATGTCACTAAAATACCACTCTTTGCATTAAAATTATTAATGCTCCATTTTTCCTGTTTGCATATGCTAGATATTGCTTGTCTTGATAATTTGTTTTCCTATAAAATGCCTATGCATAGAAAGAGGGTTGGACTCAAGTGTAGTTTCCGCATGTTGTATGATGCTATCTTTGCATTTCAATTCCTGTCTTTTATGCGAGCATCGTTTAAAAACTCAAGCCTATCTTCATGGCTATAAAAAAGGGAGAGCTTGTTGGGAGACAATCCAATATTTATATTTATGATTTATTTCATTTTCCTTTAGTCACATGAGTATTGCTACTATAATGATTTTTTTTATGTTTTAATTAATATTTGTGCCCAGTAAAGCCTTTGGGGTGATTTGGATATTAGCTGGCTTGATTTTGTGGAAAAAAAACCCGAAAACTTTTGCGCCTAGTGCCAGAATTACTATAATCCACTGAAACATGATAAATTCTGAAATTTTTACACATGGTTGATATACAAATTTCCACATTTTCCTAATTTTTAAGATGTTTTGGAGTTACAGAAGTATAGTTTTTGTTCAGATCATTAAATAATGTTCTGTTTTAGATAGATTATGCTTTCTATTACATAGTGTGCTTGTTTTAATGATGCTATGGATTATACCGGGGGTATAAGTCATGGAGAATTTAGAATACAATAGGTATTATGCAAGAATTAATTATGAATGAGTTTACAACAGTACCTTAAAGTTTATGATATGTCTGTTATACTAAAGGATCTCACGAGGTTTCGGTTGAGTTTTGTGTGTTGAAGTTTTCAAGTTTTGGGTGAGATCGCGATGGACGAAGGAATAAGGAGTGACAAGACCCTAAGCCTGGGGATGCCCCAAGGCACCCCAAGGTAATATTCAAGGATGACCAAAGCGTCTAAGCTTGGGGATGCCTCGGATGGCATCCCCTCTTTTGTCTACAATCTACCGGTATATTACTTGGAGCTATATTTTTTTTCATAACATGATATGCGTTTTACTTGGAGTGTCTTGTGTTATAGTTTTGCTTTTTGATTTTTAGTTTGCCACAATCATTGTTTACTGGACACACCTTTTGAGAGGGACGCACATTTATCGTGATTTATTAGAATACTATGTGTGCTTCATTTATCTTTTGAGCTAGGCAGTTGCTCTAGTGTTCATTTATATCTGTTAGAGAACAACGGTGGTTATATTTTAAAGAAATGGTTGCACTCTCATGCTTCACATAAATCTTTTGAGAGTCTACTAAATAGTAGTCGGCAATATGCACGTGTTATAAGACTAGTCCAAAAAGGATAGGTATTCAAGAAGGATATTATAAAAACTTTCATGTAGATCACTAAATATGAAACATATGGTTTAATTATATTGATGTCGTAATATGAAAGGATACTGGTTCATGATCATAGGTTAGTAGAAATATCGGTATTATAGATTGTTATTAACTTCTCATCTAAGTGTTGTTTATGTCATGGTGGGGAGGTTTGAGCATTTTTATGTCTGATTGAAATTCTTGAGTGATGTTATGATTGGGGGTGCACGATGGTTAAGTCCTACCAACCTCCTCCCTAGGGGAATGCGAGCAGTACTTTGATTTGAGGGCTAATAGGCTTTCACAATAAGTATTTGAGTTCTTTATGACTAATGTGAGTCCATGGATTATCCACACTACTACCTTTCCGCAATTTGCTAGCCTCTTTGATACCGTGCATTGCCCTTTCTCACCTCGAGAGTTGGTGAAAACTTCACCGGTGCATCCAAACCCCATGATATGATGTGCTCTATCACACATAAGCATTCTTATATCTTCTTTAAAATAGCCACCATAGCTACCTATCATAGCATTTTCATAGCCATTCTGAGATATTATTGCCATGCAACTTCCACCATTCTGTCACATGACTTGTGTGTTCATCATCATATTGCTTTGCATAATGTCGTCGTATTCTCATGTCAGTCGACAGGGGGGTCCATGAGACGACAGATGCCACGGAGTGGCTTGAGGTGAGGGCAAGACTGCAGTGGAATATTGAGACGGACATGCGAATAGCACACGGGGGTTTACCTAGGTTCGGGGCTCTCCGGAGAGATAACACACCTACTCCTGCATGTCTGCATATATGTGGAGTATGTTGGAGTACATAGTGCTCCTGAAGCTGTATTTAGATGAAATGGGAGCTGGCTATACCTATCCTCTACCCAGCTTCATATGTGAGTGAGTGTGGGTGAGTGTGTGGCGTGGGTGGGCTTGTGTCCGTGGCTTGTGGCCATGTGAGCCCATACATGAGCGAGTGGATGGATGGAGCTCCCATGGGTCACTTTATATAGGAAGTGCCCAGGGGACAAGAGGCGGCCCGCGGGGCCTAACTACACTATTCGGGGGACACTGATGTGACATGTTACACATGTATAGTGCGCCACTATTGGCTACAGTGTTTGATTTATCAGCAATAGTGGCCACGGTATGGCCATCTTGTCGGTGTCGGGTCGATGCTGCAGTTGACTTCACGTAGCAGGTCGACTGGAGTAGCCGGATGGGGAGCCGGGTGGCGAGCCGGCCAGGGCAGCCGGACGGGGAGTTGTCTAAAGCAGCCGAGTGGCGAGCCAGTCGGAGCAGCCGGACTGAGGGGCGTTGGTCGCCCCAATGTCTTGAAGCGTTGTTTCGCCGCCTTTGGGGCATCCTGGGGTCATTCCCCCGATGGTAGCCCACGAGCCTCCGGGCAACTTGGAAAAGTTGGGCGGAGGATTTTTAGCGGGCGTTGATGTAGAAGATGCTGATGACGGCCGGCTGCGGGCCCCAGCCGGGACTGGTTGCTTCTAGCGGGGGCGCGCGAGCACACCCGCTGGGTGTAGCCTCTGAGCCTCCGGGCAACTTTGGAAAAGTTGGGGGGGATTTTCATGGTTGTTGGTGCAGATGATGGTGTCAAGGGGCTGGTTGCAGCCGGCGGCGGGCGTGCAACAGGCGCGAAATGTTCCGAGCGGGGGCGCGCAAGTGCACCCGCTGGGTGTAGCCTCCGAGCCTCCGGGCAACTTTGGAAAAGTTGGACGGAGGGTCTTGTTGTTGATGATGAAGCCGACGGCGGTGTCGAGGGTGTCGGGCGCGGACATGGAGTCCGCCAACTGATGGGCGCGGGGCCCTATCGGGCGTGGACGTGGAGTCCGCCGGTTAGTGCTGTCGGGCGTGGACGCGGGGTCCCGCTGACTAGAGCTATCGGGCACGGATGCGAGGTCCGCCGACTGGAGCTGTCTGGCGCGGACGCGGGGTCTGCCAACTAAAGCTGTCGGGCGCTGACGCGGGGTCCGCCGACTAAAGCTGTCGGGCGCGGACGCGGGGTCCGTCAACTGATGTTGTCGGGCGCGCGCAGACTGATACTGTCAGACACGGACGCGGAGTCCGCCGACTGATGTTGGCGATGACAGTCGGCTGCGGGCTGCAGCCGGCGCGACTTGCTTCCAATGTGGGGTGGGCGCCAATGCACCCACTGGGTGTAGCCTCTGAGCTTCCGGGCGACTCACAGAGTCGGGTGGAGGATTTTTGCCGTAGATGAAGCAAGAGATGGGATGCCGGCCACAGCCGGCGTCGGGCCTACGACCAGCCTCCGAGCCTCCGGGTGCGAAGGGGGTTCCCCTCGGTGATGATCGTGCAAAAGACAAGGTTAGTCCGCGCAGATATGTCAAACGTTTGCTTTTAGTAGTGCAAGTTTTAAGTGGAGGGTGCCGACTCGGTTTCGTCCGAGCCCCCTTCAATCCTTTTCATGTCCCCTCTGCTCTTTGGCTTGTGCTCTCGCTAGCCGAACAGCCGCGCTACGGTCTATGGCTGAGAGTGGGCCGCGAAGTGGAGTGTACAATACTCGTACTCTGGGAGCGGATTTAACTGAGCAGATACTCATAAAGCAAACGGCCAGGTCGCCAGAACCGTTTTCTCCCGGACGATTTTCGCATGGGTGGCCTCTAGTGTTTGCTGTTGCTATCCGAACAACCGCACTGCGGTCTGTAGCTGAGACGAAGAGTGAGCTTTCTATACCGTGCATGCTACTAAGCCGTCTGTGAGAACGAATGTCTCAGGCCAAGCGGCCAGCCTCCGGGCCAATTCTGGCTGGCGTCGGGGAAAACAGTGGTGCAACTTCAATAAAATGCGAAGATAGCCCCCAAGCATCGCTCGGGGTTATCCATGTTTGTGTGGTGCAAAAATTATGCAGGTGAGGAGCTCACATTGTTTTGATGCGGACGAGACGGGGGTTGACGAAGACAGTCGTCGCGGCTTGGCGCTCGCGGAGCGTGCCGACGCACCCGCTGGGTGTAGTCTTCGAGTCTCCGGGTGCTCGAAGGGGGTCACGGCCGGTCAGGCTCGACCGGCCAGGCGGCGGAGCGGGATGCAACCGAGCTGGCTTGGTACAGCCGGCGATGCAGCGAGGCGGCCGGGTCGGCTTGGCACAGCCGACCGGGCAGGCAGGGCGGGTCACGGCTGGCCGTCCGAGTGGCGAAGCAGACGGATGAGCCAGCCGAGTGTCATCTTCGTTTTCTCTTTGGCCGGCTGCTGGCAGCCGGACGGATTTTTTTTCTGCCGGTTGTGGGCAGCCGGACACATTTTTTTTCTTTCTGTACGCAGCCGGCTTGTGCTGCCGGGTAGCAGGAGCCGGCGTCGGGGTGGCAGGTGACCGGGTGGCGGGCAGAAGCCGGTGGTCGGGTGGCGGAGCCGGCTGGGGGTGCGGCGACTGGCGGGGCTAGCACGGAGGGGGTCGGGCCGGCTACAGTGTGCAGCCACGGCGGTGGAGCGGGTGCCGCGAGGCGGCAAGTAAAGGCGCGGGGCGGCAGCCGGCTAGAATGGCAACCAGTGCGGGAGGCGGCCAGGCGCGAGGCGCGAGGGCGGGAGCCGGGCGTGACGCGAGCGTGCAGTCGGGCGCCGAGCGGCGTGCGGGAGGAGGCCGGCCTCGGGGCCCGACGAGCTGGCGGAACTGGCTGGCGAACGTGGGCAGGTGGCAGCAATCGGCATAGGCGGGACACGGCAGCGGGCGGCTAGCGGCGAGCGCGTAAGAGAGCGGGCACGGATGGCATGCGCTTGGCCGGAGCGGGTGGAAGGCAGGGCAGCCAGTCGGCGTGCTCAGCTGGCGGACGAGACGCGCCTCCATGCAGCGAGGGAGCGAGGGAGCCGGTCAGTGCACGTGGAGGCGGCTGAGTGTGGGAGGCAGAATTTGGTTGGCGGGAGGCGAGTCGGGCGCGCTCGGGGAGGCGGCTGCGAGCGGCGGCCGGCGCGAGCGTGGGAGCCGGATGGCCGTGGGCGCGAGGCACGACCGGGCCGGCGTGGGTGAGGAGGCAGCCGCAGGGGGCGAGGCGGGGCCGGAGCTAGCCTTGGCCCGTGGGCGCGCGAAGGAGCTCACGCGAAGGGAGGGCAGGGAGCCCGCCGGCACGAAGCGAGGGTGCGGGGGCGCGGCGTTGGGACGGTTGCGACCGCGCGGTTGGTGGAGCGGTGCCAGGACGACGCGGGCATGCGGATGCTGTGGGCGGAGCCGAGTGGACGCGGTGGAGGCGTGCGGGTGCGCGGCCGTGGGAATGCTCGGGAGCAAGGGGTCACGACCGCGCAGGCAAGGGCTGCGGCGGGCACGGCGGGCCGCAGGGGTGCACGGGAGCAAGTGCGGCGTGATGGCGACGGCGGTTGCACGCTGTGGAGGGAAGGCTGGGAGCAGCGCGGGCGAGCAACGTGCACGGGCGCACAGCTGTACGAGTTTGCGTGGGCAATGTTTAGCTAGCGTACGACCAGTGTACGGGCGGTGTTCAACCACTGTATGATATGGGAGCAGTGTATGGTATGGTTTTACGGCCATTGGCTAGCAACAATGCATGAGTTGCGTACTGGGCATATATGGCTGGCATCCGACCAATGTACTGGTAGTGTACGAGGGATGGTTTGGCTATGGGCAGCAAATAGGCAGCAGATGTTGCAGCGGACGGAGGCGAGGCTCGAGGGGAAGAAAGCGAAGCGGGCGACGAGGCGAACGAAGGCGGACGGTGCCGAGGCCGGCGGCGAGGAGGTGCTCCGTGTGGCCGCCCCGTGGGTGAGTTGATGTCGAGCCCTCGAGCGCGGCTGGAGGGACGGCGGCGACGTCACGGCAGAGATGACGAAGATGGCGAGGCCGACGACGAGGACGGCCGCTCGCGGCCGCCCCGGGGACGAGTTGATGTCGAGCCCTCGAGCGCGGCCGGAGAGACGGCGACGACGTCGCGGCGGAGATGACGAAGATGGTCCCACCCGGACCGCGGTTCCAGCAGCAGCTTGCCCCATGGTGGGTGCCAACTGTCGTCGTATTCTCACGTCAGTCCGCAGGGGGGTCCGTGAGACGACAGATGCCACGAAGTGGCTTGAGGTGAGTGCAAGACTGCAGTGAAATATCTGGGACGGGTATGCGAATAGCATGCGGGGATTTACCCCGGTTCGGGGTTCTTCGAAGAGATAACACCCCTATTCCTGCATGTCTGGATATATATAGAGTATGTTGCAGTACAGAGGGGACAAGAGGCGGCCCTCAGGGCCTAACTACACTATTCGGGGGATACCGATGTGACGCATTACACATGCTAGAGTGCGTTATTATTGCTGCGGTGTTTGTTTGGTTTATCAGCAATAGCGATCACGGTATGGCCGTCTTGTCGGTGTCGGGTCGATCCTGCGGTTGACTTCGCATAGCAGGCTGGCTGGAGCAGCCGAACGGGGAGCCGGTCGGGCAGCCAGGTGGCGAGCCGGTCGGGGCAGCCGGACGGGGAGTCGTCTGAAGCGGCTGGGTGACGAGCCGGCCGGAGCAGCCGGACTGAGGGGCATTGGCTGCCGCGATGTGTTGAAGCGTTGTTTCGCCGCCTTTGGGGTATCCGGGGGTCATTCCCCCGACACATAATCATATAGAGCTAACATGATATTTGTTGCACAGCCACCGCTCTTCATTGTTACACATGTTACGCTATTTCATTGCATATCCTGGTACACCGCGAGATGCATTCATATAGAGTCATATTGTTTCAGTTATTGAGTTGAGTAAATAAAAGTGTGATGATCATCATTATTAGAGCATTGTCCCAGTGACGAAAGAATAATGGAGACTATGATTCTCCCACAAGTTGGGATGAGACTCCAGATGAAAAAAAGAGATGCAAAAAAACCCAAAAAAATAAGAGAAAAAGAAAGAAGGGGTGTCGGTGTCAAAACCGGCGGATCTCGGGTAGGGGGTCCCGAACTGTGCGTCTAGGCGGATGGTAACAGGAGACGAGGGACACGATGTTTTTACCCAGGTTCGGGCCCTCTTGATGGAGGTAAAACCCTACGTCCTGCTTGATTAATATTGATGATGTGGGTTACAAGAGTAGATCTACCACGAGATCAAGGAGGCTAAACCCTAGAAGCTAGCCTATGGTATGATTGTTGTTCGTCCTATGGACTAAGGCATCCGGTTTATATAGACACCGGAGAGAGCTAGGATTACACAGAGTCGGTTACAAAGGTAGGAGATCTCCATATCTGTATCGCCAAGCTTGCCTTCCACGCCAAGGAAAGTCCCATCCAGACACGGGACGAAGTCTTCAATCTTATATCTTCATAGTCTTGGAGTCCGGCCGATGATGATAGTTCGGCTATCCGGACACCCCCTAGTCCGGGACTCCCTCAGTAGCCCCCGAACCAGGCTTCAATAACGACGAATCCGGCGCGTATGTTGTCTTCGGCGTTTGCAAGGCGGGTTCTTCTTCATGCTCCATGTGTTTGCCGGATAGTGTCCGGTTGCTTCATAAATGCTGCGCTCCTTGGCTTCCGCGTCCAATAATGGTCTTCTTCCACGCGTCGCACGAATGCGAAAAGCCAGGGTATTTTTATGTTTTACCCCCTAGCTGTGCAAATAAGCTGCCTATAAGAGAGGCGAGGATCCAGATCCAAATCACATCATCCTCCTTCCGCAAGTACTCACCGAGGCGCATCTGACACCAAACTCATTCCAACATGGACAGTCGACGCGGCTCCTCTTCTCGCGCTCCCAGCCCTAAGCCAGGAGATTGGAGGAGATGCTCAGTCCCGCACAGCGAGTTAGTGACACTCCAAGCAGAGGGATATCTTCCCCCGGCCTTCATGGTTCCGGTTCAAGCCGGACTGGCCACCTACAAAGGTGGGAAGCAGGCGGAGAGCGCCCCCAATCCCTCCAAAGGAGAGCAGGTGTGCTTCGTCTCCTACTTAATAAGGGGACTCGGATTTCCTATACATCCGTTTCTCCGGGGGCTCCTGGAGTTCTACGGACTCCAGCTTCATCACCTTACACCTGCCTCCATTTTGCACATCGCGGGCTTCGTAGCTCTGTGTGAGCTGTTCTTGGGCATTGAGCCCCATTTTGCGCTGTGGAAGAGGCTGTTTTGCCTCGTACCCCGCTCTCACGAGGGGTCGATATATCAAGTGGGCGGAGCCGAAATATGGCGCATCGCGGGGACCGGATACCTGTTCGGGACCCCGAAGAAGACGTCCGAAGATTGGCCTTCGGAGTGGTTTTATATGGAGGACGCTCCGCTGCCGGATCCAGTCCGGATCGGCCTTCCGGAGTTCAGCAACGCTCCCCTGAAGAAACGCCTAAGTTGGCTCCCACGGAGCCCTCGACGAGAAGATGATAGTAGCGTCCATTACTTGATGGGCCGGATACGGCTGCTAGACCATTCTGGATTAACCATGATCGGAGTCATGGCCACATGCATTATGCGTGGGGTGCAGCCGCTCCAATATAGGGGCCACCCCATGTGGGACTTCAACGAAGACGACGACGCCACCCGTCACGGCCGCAAGGGACCTGGCTCGACCGACGATCTGGTGAAGATCCTGTCCGGCTTGTACAAGGGGGAGAAGGAGGACTTCCTCCGCACGAATCCTCTGAACGGATTTTCCATGAACAACCCTCGGAGCTGTGTAAGCGGTCGCATGCATATCTGAACCGTACCTTTAAAGGCAATTGTCTTATTGTATGATTTTGACACAGGAACTGCATCGGGATGTGGAGGGCATAAAAAACCCAGCCCCACAACCCGAAGACCCAGAAAGGTCCCTTGATCCGGCCTCCGAAGAGGATCCGGACTTAGCGATGGAACTGGTCGACGGGGTGTACGACCAGCTCAGCATAGATAATGCTTTAGTCGCCATTATGGCTGACTATCCCGGTTTGTGTCCGGCTTCCCTGGTGAGTACGACCGAAGTCCTGGCGCCGTTACTTCTTTAATGCTTAGTTCTGACCACCATGCACTAATGGTGTTCGACAGGAAGCGCCTTTACGGCAGGAAGTCGAGCCCGCGGCGACCGGCCAACAAGGGTCAGTCCGGCCCAGCAGGCGGAAGAGGAGTGCAACGCGAACTGAAACGTCGCCGCAACGGTACAGAGCACCGCTATTTTTTAAGGGAAGGATTCCCAGGAGGTATATTAATGCTCATAACTTTTCCAGAAAGAGCGCTCGCCGGACAGTGTCCGGAGAGGTTGCCAATCAAGCCTCTGCCAGCCATGCTCCAACGCATGGCCTGGAAGGGGAGGCGAATACAAGGCATGAGTCGGACGCCCCTCCAACGGAGGATGCCGACAGGCTGTCCGCCACCCGGTCTGAGGTGGAGAGCGCCATGAATCACAGGCGTCACTGGACAGTTCTTCGTGACGCGTGTTTCTCCCCGGAGGCGTTAAATGCCTTTGATGCGGGAAACGTGCACCTCCGTGCCGCTCAAGATGGGTTAACCAGAGCCACGGAGCAGTATGTGAAAGACATACGTGTAAGTAATTTTAATAGTTATATATGGCAGTAGCCCCCGAGACTTAAAATGGTTAAAATAACTGATTTAAGGATCAACTTTTATGCAGGATCTTACGGAGAAGAATACCCATCTGTCCCAGGAGCTCCAAGATTGCAAGGCCCAACTTGAGGCCGCACTGGCCACCACAGGGGGAGCCACAGAGACCCCCGCTGGTAATACGTACTTTGAAAAGATAATTAATTAACAAAGTGCGGCGTGAATCTGACAATAATATTGCAGAGGGCGCCGGACTAGATCCGGACAAGCAACAGCTACTGTGTCAGCTAAAGGCTGGCGAGAGGGTGCTTATGAAGGTGCAGCAGGAGAGAAACAAGCTCCAAGATGCCCACACCCAGCTAGGAGAAGAGCTGAAAGGTGTTCAGGCCCAGCTGTCTGGCTCCTTGAAGGAGAATCAGCGACTTCGTCGCGGCATTTATAGTAAGTGCTTGAGCAAATTCCTTTGAAAAAAAGAATTCGGCGAGGAAGTCGTTTGACAGAAATATGTCTTTAGGTGTGCTCACAGGTCGCCCTGCGGAGGAAATGCCTGGGTCAACAGGTGACCAACTTCCCGAACTGGCGCAATTGTTCGAACGTGTTCGGCAGGCGATGAGTGGCGTCGTTCAGGCTTTATGGCCATCCGTCTCCCTACCCGAGGGCCTTGGTGAGCTTGCTGAGAAGCTCCAGGGAGCACGGCGATGCCTCCGTTTATGGAAGATATCGGCCTGCCATCAGGGCGCCAGGGAGGCCTGGGCCATGGTGAAGACGCGCTACCCGAAGGCTGACCCAAACCACATGACCGAGGTCGGACCTGCGGGGCCTGATGGGAAGGAGATCCCTGTGAGCTTGATGTATGGCCAAGTAGAACTGGCCGCGAAATAGTCCCAACAGGACTGTAAATTAGACAGCCTGTTAGATGGGATTGAGGAGGAGTACAATCAGTCGGTTTGACGATGTAATTTGAAATGACATGTAAGATGCCTTCTAGCCGGATTGTAGATCGTTTGTCTTTGCGGACCGTTTCGCTTCAACCTCGGGACCCAACAGTCCGGAGTGTGTCCGAATACCCCTACGGTTATAAAAGAATTGGGGCATGCATGGAGAAAAGGCGTCGGGGTCATAATTGCTTTATCAGACAAGTGCCCAACTAGTTATGTTATATTACATGGTTAGTAAGAAACATCTTCCAGGGAGAATAGTTTCGTTAAGGGTTCCTTTCCCCGGGAGGCATGCCCTAAGGTGCAATGCCGGACTGCGAGAATAGCAGAAAAAGCATCTGGGGGCTTATAAATAAGTAAGTAATAAATCATCTTTCAAGTCACCGACCGAATATTCTCTTAAGAACGCTAGCTTTCGGCTTCACCCAGTCTGAGGTACACATCCGGCTGACCCGGTAGTAACAATCGCAGAGGTGCTCCCTTTACCTCCTAACCGAACAATCGGGAACGTAGGGGTAAGCACACGAGCCAGGCAACCCAGCTTGGCCAAAACTTAAGTCATATCGATGCATATAATGGTGAATAAAAGGTACATGCAGAAGTATGACACATGTATTGGGCGTGAAGCCCATATTAATAAGCTTTTGGTAAAGAAGCCCCCAGGTATAATGAGTGCTAGGAGCACATCAAGTGTGTGCGAACAAAGCGCAAATCAGCCTATAAAAGGTATTGAAAAAAGTGGGAAGAAGGAGGGGGACAAGAGACAGTAAAAAATATAAAAAGATGGACGGGGGAGTGAGACGAACTCTGAGTCCGGTGTTTAGGCGTAGAATCTTCGGAGACGGGCTGCGTTCCATGGGTTCGGCTCGAGTCGGTTGTCAGATGCTTTACGTAGACGGTATGCTCCGCCGGTCAGGACTTGGTCGATGATGAAGGGACCTTCCCACTTGGGCTTAAGTTTGTCCTTTTTCTTGTCCGGCAGGCGTAGAACGAGTTCGCCGACATTGTAAGTTTTGGCCTGTACTTCTCTGCTTTGATATCTTCGAGCCTGCTGCTGATAGAATGCGGAACGAGCCTTTGCCACGTCCCGCTCCTCCTCTAAGGCGTCCAAACTGTCCTGCTGATCCAACTCGGCTTCTCTTTCTTCGTACATGCGCACATGAGGTGAGTCATGAATTATATCGCAAGGTAGAACTGCCTCTGCGCCATACACCATGAAAAATGGTGTGAATCTAGTAGTTCGGTTTGGCGTGGTCCGCAGCCCCTAGAGTACGGAGTCGAGCTCCTCTACCCAGTGCGTGTTAGATTCCTTGAGGGACCGCACTAGTCTGGGTTTGATGCCGCTCATGATTAGACCATTTGCTCGCTCGACTTGACCGTTAGTTTGGGGGTGACAAACTGAAGCGTAATCCAGCTTGATGCCCATGTTTTTGCACCAGAGTTTAACCTCGTCGGCAGTGAAGTTCATGCCGTTATCAGTGATGATGCTGTGGGGGACGCCAAAACGGTGTACTACCCCGGATAGGAAGTCTATCACCGGTCCAGATTCTGCCGTTTTAACCGGCTTGGCCTCAATCCATTTGGTGAATTTGTCCACCATGACCAATAAGTATTTGTGCTTGTGGGTTCCCCCTTTAAGGGGTCCAACCATGTCAAGCCCCCAGACCGCGAATGGCCGGGTAATGGGTATAGTTTTGAGGGCGGTGGGTGGCATGTGGCTCTGATTAGCAAAGAGCTGGCAACCGACGCATTGTTGGACTAAGTCCTGAGCATCTGCCCGGGCTGTCGACCAATAAAATCCTGTACGGAAGGCCTTGCCTACGAGTGCCCGGGCTGCAGCGTGGTGCCCGCCGAGTCTGGCGTGAATTTCAGCCAGGAGATTCCGCCCCTCCTCTTTGGAGATACACCTTTGAAGGACTCCGGTTGTGTTTTTCTTATAAAGTTCTCCCTCATGGACCTTGTAGGCTTTAGATCACCGAACTATGCAGCGGGCCTCATTTTGGTCTTCGGGAAGTTCCTGCCGAATTAAGTAGGCTAGGAATGGTTCTGTCCACGGGGCAATTACTGCCATTATTTCGTGAGCTGAAGGTGTTATTTCGTTGGCTGAGCCGCCGATTGTGTCAGAATGGTCTGAGTTCGGTGATGCAGCTGGCTTCGGATTGTTATTACCGGACTCCTCTTCCCATAACACGGATGGCTTGAAGAGCCATTCCAGGAAGATGTTTGGAGGGACGGCGTCTCGTTTCGCGCCGATGCGTGCTAACACGTCTGCTGCCTGGCTATTATCCCGAGCTACATGGTGGAATTCGAGTCCTTTGAACCGAGCTGACATTTTTAGGACGGCGTTGCGGTAAGCTGCCATTTTTGGATCTTTGGCATCAAAGTCTCCATTTACTTGGGATATTGCGAGGTTTGAATCCCCGCGCACCTCTAGGCGTTGAATGCCCATGGAGATTGCCATCCGGAGGCCATGTAGAAGGGCCTCGTATTCGGCTGCATTATTGGAGTCCATGTACATTATTTGAAGTACGTATTGGATTGTGTCTCCAGTTGGGGACGTCAGGACGACGCCAGCCCCCAAGCCAGCCAACATTTTGGATCCGTCAAAATGCATGATCCAATTGGAGTATGCGCCGTACTCTTTAGGGAGTTCGGCTTCGGTCCATTCGGCGACGAAGTCGGCCAGAACCTGTGATTTTATAGCTCGCTGTGGTTTATAGGTTATGTCAAATGGTAAGAGCTCAATAGCCCATTTTGCAACCCTCCAGTACGGTTCCATGCCCTTTAGGGGGTCTTTGCTTTTTGGTTTTTAACCCAGGTGCTTGAGTATGGCGCACCCTTTTACTTCGGACTAGGGTTGTGGTCAAGGCCGGACTGTCCCAAAACCTAGTTTCGGTGTTCCTGGCACTCTCTGCCGCACAGTATTTTTTTACGATAGTCGCTAGGTCGATGAAGCGTGTAACTTCGCAACGACTTATGGCGTTCATGATTCCCTTGTCCGTGCAATTGTTGCAGAAAATTGAAATCGCGCTTTCTTCGCAGCAGTCCTTTATCCTGTTCATAACCAGGAGGAATCTGGCCCAGTAATGATGTATTGTTTCATCGGGCTCTTGCCGTATTCGAGATAGATCGCTTATGTTTGGGTGGGCGGGTGGAATCAAGTTCGGAACCCCGCCCGATCTGAGGCTCAAAGGCCAAGAAGTTTCCGGATTTGGAAGCTTGACTTGCTGGATGCTTTCCAACGAATCTAGTCCGATGCCTGACTCTAAGTTCAGTATTTGATTAGCGTCTGTCCCTTCGCGGGAATCCGGCTTGGAGGGATCGGGAATCCGGACATAGTTGGTTTTCAATGTAGAAGAAGGGTTGCTGCATTGTTCCTCTACCACAACAACGTGGTGGGTGGCCTGAGGAGAGTTAATCTCTCTCAGATCGGGTTTAAGCCCAATCCGATCGTAGTCTGTAGCGACTCCCAGGGCGGCGATGCAGTCCAAGAGCTTGTTTACAGAGGAGAGCTCAATCGGATCTAATTGCTCGGCGAATTCCAGGCTGACGTGAAGAACGCTTTTGATGACCTGAGAGGTCATTGTCGGAGCGGTGGCCGAACAGGCGGTCATAAGAAAACCACCTAGCCGGACAGTTTGGCCGGCGGCCAAAGCTCTCTTGACGACGGTGCCGTCTTTAAAGACGGGAGTCATCCTTCCTGATCGGGATGGCACAGAGGAACTCTCAATGAAAGCACCAATGTCGGTGTCAAAACCGGCGGATCTCGGGTAGGGGGTCCCGAACTGTGCGTCTAGGCGGATGGTAACAGGAGACGAGGGACATGATGTTTTTACCCAGGTTCGGGCCCTCTTGATGGAGGTAAAACCCTACGTCCTGCTTGATTAATATTGATGATGTGGGTTACAAGAGTAGATCTACCACGAGATCAAGGAGGCTAAACCCTAGAAGCTAGCCTATGGTATGATTGTTGTTCGTCCTATGGACTAAGGCCATCCAGTTTATATAGACAGCGGAGAGAGCTAGGGTTACACAGAGTCGATTACAAAGGTAGGAGATCTACATATCCGTATCGCCAAGCTTGCCTTCCACGCCAAGGAAAGTCCCATCCGGACACGGGACGAAGTCTTCAATCTTGTATCTTCATAGTCTTGGGGTCCGGCCGATGATGATAGTTCGGCTATCCGGACACCCCCTAGTCCGGGACTCCCTCAAGGGGTAATGTTACTATCCCTACCACACTTGTGCTTCAGAGTAGCATCATGTTTTCATATAGGGAGTCTCCTGAGTTATCACTTTCATATACTAGTGAGAATTTTTCATTATAGAACTGGGCTTGTATATTCCGATGATGGGCTTCCTCAAATGCCCGGGGTCTTCATGAGCAAGCAAGTTGGATGCACACACACTTAGTTTCCAGTGAGCTTTCATATACTTATTTAAACAGCTCTTAGTGCATCCATTTCATGGCAATCCATACTCCTTGCATTGATATCGATTGAGGGGCCTCTCCATTCCCGTTGATCTGCCGAGTTGATGCAAGACTTTCTTTCTTTTTGACTTCCCTTATTGATCCTTACCACCGCATTCCATTTCATTTATAGTGCTATATTCATGGCTCACACTCATATATTGCATGGAGTTAAAAATACTAAATTGTGTTAGAAGTACGATCCAATTTCCTGGTTTGACACCGGGGTGCTCATGATTTATATTTATATGGTGAAGGTGGAGTCATGCCATGCTAACATGATTAAATGAGTTGGGATAACATTCACTAAGGATCGTATATTTTGAAAAAGTAATGATTATATTTCTTATATTCATGGACATTATTATGTTGATATTATTATTTCATCGTTTCTCAATATTTGTACTGTAAAGGGATTACATGATAAACATGTTAGGTAGCATTCAACATTGAAAATTCTGTTTTTATCATTTACCTACTCGAGGATGAGCAGGAATTAAGCTTGGGGATGCTGATATGTCTCCAACGTATCTATAATTTTTGATTGTTTCATGCTATTATATTATCAATCTTGGATGCTTTATTATGCTATTTTATATTATTTTCTGGACTAACTTATTAACTCAGTGCCCAGTGTCAGTCGCTGTTTTTTTTCTTGTTTTTGGCTTTTCAGAAAATCAATACCAAATGAAGTCCACACACTATGAAACTTTACAATAACTTTTTCTGGACCAGAAGGTACCCTAGAATGTTCGACAGGAGGCCATAAGACCGACGGGCGAGGCACGAGCTCACCAGGCGTGCCCCCTGAGCTCGTGGGTCCCACGCAGCTCCGTTTGACCTAATTCCACCTCTATAAATTCTCAAATATTCCCAAACCAACCGAGAGCCACGTGAAACACTGTCCCATCGGTGCAAACTTTTGTTCTTCCATTGATCCCATCTGGAGGCCTTTTCCGATACTCTGCTGGAGGGGGAATTGATCACGGAGGGCCTCTACATCAACCTTGCTGCCCTATCGATGATGCGTGACTAGTTCACCATAGACCTATGGGTCCATAGCTAGTAGCTAGATGACTTCTTCTCTCTCTTTGATCTTCAATACCATGTTCTCCTCGATCTTTTTAGAGTTCTATCTAATGTAATCTTCTTTTGGGGTGTGTTTGTTGGGATCCGATGAATTGTGGATTTATGATCAGATTATTTATCAAAAGTAATTGAGCCTTTTCTGAAATTTATTATGCATGATTCCTATAGCTTTGTATTTCTCTCCGATCTATCTGTTTTGTTTGGCCAACTAGATTGATTTATCTTCAGTGGGAGATGTGCTTTATGATGAGTTTAATCTTGCGGTGTCCTCACCCAGTGATAGAAAGGGTAGCGAGGCACGTATTTGTATTGTTGTCATTAAGGGTAAAATGATGGGGTTTATTCATATTGCTTGAGTTTACATTGTCTACATTACGTCATCTTGCTTAAAGCGTTACTCTCTTTGTCATTAACTTAATACCATAGATGCATACTGGATAGCGGTCGATTGGTGGAGTAATAGTAGTAGATGCAGAATCGTTTCGGTCTACTTCTCGGATGCCTATATACATGATTATTGCCACGAATAACATCACAACTATGCGCTTTCCTATCAATTGGCCAACAATAATTTTTTTACCCACCGTATGCTATTATTTCGAGAGAGAAGCCTTCGAGTGAAAACTATGGCCCCCATGTCAACTTTTAACATATTACTAAAACCAAAAATATCTTGTTGCAATTTATTATCTTTTATTTTGTTTTGAAATTTATCTATCTACCACTACAAGATTTGATCCTTACAAGTAACGAGTTCAAGAGGATTGATAACCCTCTTGCCCACGTTGGGTGCAAGTATTTGCTTTTGTGTGTGCAGGTGTTGTTCACTAGGAATTGCGTGGTTCTCTTATTGGTTCGATAACCTTGGTTTTCACAGAGAAAAATACTTATCAGCTACTATATTGCTTCACCCTTCCTGTTCGGGAAAAATCCCAATGCAACTCACAACTAGCATCGCCCCCTTCTTCTTCATCACCGGCCGATTCAAAATCCACCACCGCCGCCGCCTGTACTTCCTCTCGCCCCCCGCCCAGCGGCTACGGCTCACGCGGATGACGGCGTGCCTCAATTGTGGCTAGAGTAGCAGAATCCGCCTGCAACTAGCCACTCCTCAAAGTTTTCGGCCGGATCCATGGCGTCGTCGGGTGTTGCCCGTCCACGACAAGAAATGAGCATCCCCGAGGTCCAATCTTTGTGGCGAAGACGTGGACGAGGACATCCAAACCTCTCAACGACGCGAGGTAGCCGGACGAAGCAAAAGTCATCGGAGATTTGTGGCGGGGGCGCCGGCGAAAAGGCGAGCGCGAACGGAAATGTCCCTCCCGCCAAGTCGCACAAGGGAAACAGGAACCGCAAACGAGGGGGGGAAAACACTACATTTGGCAGTTGCTGGAGGATTTTTACAACTCGCCACAAAGAAAATTATGGGTTATCCCTGTATACGGTACCTGTTCAGGACATGTTTTTATCCCAATACCGTATATCGGCGGTTATTTTGTTGTCCAGACGGAGCACCCTGTTTGTCTTTCTTCAAGCGAGACGAAACAATTGGTCGCCCTGACTTTTCCCTGATGTACCGGCCCAAAGCTGAAGGAGTGTAGCTTTTTTTCTCTCTCTTCTTATTTATTTTTAATCACTTTTATTTATATTTCAGAAATGAAAATATTATACTTAAATTCTTAAAAAGCTCATCGTGTGTTAAAAGAATGTTCATGCAGTGTTAAAATAAATAAATCTTCAAGCAAATTTAAAAATGTTCATAACATCCAAAAATGGTTTACAACATTTAGAAAATGCTCACCAGTTTAAAAATTGTTTATTATATTTTTAAAATTGTTCACATAATTCAAGAGAAAACTGTACCATACCATAATCTATATTTGACATCTAAAAACAATGTTCACGCGTTTCAAAATTATGGTTTTGACATTTTCAAAAATGTTTATACAATGTAGTAAAAAACATGTTTGTGTAGTTTCAAAAAACATGTTTATGTCATTAAAAAAATGATTGTATTTGTAAGCAATATTTAACACCTATTCAAAAATGTTTGAAACATGCATATGAAAAAAGACGTTCGTCAAGTACAATTAGGAAAATGTTCTTGGTGCATACGAAAAATGTAGAACATGTATTTAAAAGGATAAAAAGGAAAAAAGAAAAGGTATAAAAAGAAAAAAAAACTAAAGAAAACAGGTAAAGAAACACAAAAAATTCCAAAAAGGGGGGATAAAAACCAACACAGAAAACACACGAGACAAATGGAAAATGAACACACGGAAGCTTATAAAACCAGTCCAAACCAGTAGTAGAAGTTTCATAAAACCTCTTCCCCCAGAACCCATATTGGACCGACCCATTTGGTGATCAACAAGTGCCAGGCGGAGTTCCATTTCGTAGTCGACGAGATATAGCTCCTGCGTGTGGTTACTGCCTGTCTTAGCCTCTCACGAAATGGATGAGAGTCACATGCAATGGGTGCAACATCAGGTGAATGCCAAAACTTCCTCAAAAGAGGAAAAATACCAGGAATGATAAACATACACTTACATGAACAACCATTGGAGACGGTTTTGGTACATGGACTAGTGGCGGATCTATGAGAAGATAGGTTAAGCGTATGCAGGCTAGGCAGGGACGCGTACATGTTAAATAGGGCACAAGGCCGAAGAGATTATAGAGAGGAGGTTGCGGGAGGTTAGGATCGATCTCATCTATCTACAGGATAAGTACAACAAGATGGAGATTGATCCTACCGGCCCAAATCCAACACACGCACGCCTACAATGTGATACACACGTTTTATACATACACCGTGTATATACATAGAGAATAGAATGTTTAACACTCCCCCTCAATCACAACTATCCAAGTTGAGATTGTGCCTGAATGCCTTCAGCTGTTGCAAAGTAAGTGGCTTAGTGAATCCGTCTGCAGGTTGATCACCAGTGGGTATAAACCGTATATTCAACAATTTATCAGCCATCCGTTCACGAACAAAATGATAATCAATTTCAATATGTTTTGTCCTAGCATGAAATATAGGATTAGCAGATAGGTATGTAGCACCAAGGTTATCACACCAAAGTGATGCCGCTTTTGGATGATGAACACCCAGTTCTGTCAGCAAATTTTGGACCCAAATAATTTCAGCATTAGCATTGGCTAAGCCTTGTACTAAGCTTCTGAACTTGACCGACAAACAGTGGGTTGCTTGCGAGCACACCAGGATATCAAGTTACCTTCAAGGAATACTGCAAAGCCTCATGTTGACCTCTTGTCATCAGGACAGCCTGTCCAGTCTGCATCTGAAAAAGCACTGACTAGCATTGAATCTGACTTTCCAAATTTGAGACCATGACCTTTGGTTCCTTGAAGATATCTAAGTATCCTTTTTACGGCTGTCCAATGGGCACTAGTACGAGCATGTAAAAATTGACAAACTTTGTTTACTGAGTATGAAATATCTGGCCTAGTCAAAGTCAAGTATTGCAATGCTCCTACAATGCTTCTATACCTAGTGACATCCTTTGCCCCAAGCACCTCTCCATCATGAAGAGACAACTTTTCAGAGATAGACAAAGGCGTAGGTGATGGCTTACACGTCTTCATGCCCATCCTCTGGAGTATTTCTTGTACATACTTTTCCTGTGACAACACAATTCCACTTGGTACATGTTTTACCTCAATTCCAAGGAAGAAATGCAAGTTGCTCAGATCCTTTAGTGCAAAGTCCTTTCTCAAGTCCTTGAGGAGAGCTTCAACTGCTTGAGATGAGGAACTTGTGACAACAATATCATCAACATAAATGAGCATAAAAATGGTAATCCCATGTCGATGATAAAAGAACAATGAGGTGTCTCCCTTAGACAGAGAAAACCCTAGAGATTGCAACTTTGAAGATAACCGAGAGTACCAAGCCCTAGGCGCCTGTTTCAGTCCATACAATGCTTTGTCAAGCTTAAACATGGCGTGGAAATCTGGAATTTTCATACCCAGGAGGTTACCCCATTAACACTTCATCTTCAAGAACACCATGCAAGAACGCGTTCTTTACATCTAGCTATCGGATGCACCAGTTTCTAGAGACTACAACTGAGAGAATTATTCTAATAGTAACTGCTTTTACTACAGGACTAAATGTGCCTCATAATCAAGCCCGTACCTCTGCTTGAAACCTTTTGCAACTAAACGTGCCTTATATCTGTCAATAGTGCCATCAGATTTTCGCTTGACCTTATAGACCCACTTGCAGTCAATAAGATTCCTTCCCTTGACTGGTAGAACCAAACGCCACGTTTTGTTTTTCATAAGAGCATCATATTCCTCATCCATTGCTTCCTTCCATCGACATTCGCCAAGTGCTTCTCCCAAACTATGCGGTTCTCTTGTGGCACAAAAAGAACCCCAACGAACACAACCATCTTTATAGATTTTAGGCTGAACAATACCACTCTGTGACCTGGTATGGGAGCGTGCAGGAGGCGGCGGAGCTGGTTGCAAATCTCGTTGCTGAAGCCGGTTTGAGGAAGAAGACACAGCCGATCTGGAGTCCACAGAATATCCGTGGAGGAACTCCTATTGCGGCTCCTGGGACGGTAGTGGCGAATCAGCGGGCGCAGATGTAGCCGCCTCCCCGAAGCGACCACTTGGCTCGTCCGTATTTGACTCCAGCAGCTGGTCGGTCGGCAGCCGACCGGAGCCGCGCGCAGAGGGCCTGCCTGGCCCCGCCACATGTGCGACCCGCGGATGCAACAAGGGCCGACCAAGGCCATGTGGGACTGGTCCACCAGATCCTGCCGCAGGTGCAGCCCGCCTGGCTGACACCGGCGCGGATCCCAGAGGCGATGCGCCTGGCCTGCCTGGGGCAAGTGACGAGGCGGATCCCGAGGGAATCCCGCCCAGATCAGCTCCGGGATCGCCATGCAAATCCTCTGTGGTGTGCGCTGCAGCTTCTGATCCCGACATAAAATCATACAAATTTTCTCTTGTTGCTTCATTATATTCCTGCACACTTTCAGCAGAGTTTTGATCAATAGAGTCATGAGACATTGACACATGGTCAGCAGGATCGACTACACCCTCGAGGATAAAGTTTGGCGATGGGAGGAGATGGGCGGGTAGAAGAACAAGTTCTTTGCGAAGTTGAGCGCCGGCGCTGGGATGGAGCTTGGCAAAAGGAAAAACTTGTTCATCAAAAACCACATCGCGAGAAACCTAGACACGTCCAGTGGCAACATCCAAACACTTGTAACCTTTATGAAGGCTACTGTACCCCAGAAAAACACATTGTTTCGAATGAAACTCGAGCTTGTGCTTATTAAAAGGACGTAGATTTGGCCAAACGGCACAACCAAAAATGCGAAGGAATGTGTACTTTGGTTTAGTGCCAAAGAGACGTTCAAGAGGGGTTTGATTATTAATGACTCTACTAGGAACACGATTGATGAGATAGACAGCCGTGAGGAACGCTTCATCCCAAAACTTCAATGGCATGTAGGCATGAGCAAGGAGGGGGAGACCCACCTCCACTATGTGCCTATGTTTTCTTTCAGCAGATCTGTTCTGTTGGTGAGCATGTGGACATGAAACATGGTGAGTGAGGCCTATGCGCTCAAAGAAAGAGTGGAGTTTTTGGTATTCACCACCCCAGTCCATTTGCATGGCAAGAATTTTGTGATCAAAGAGGCGTTCAACATGTTGTTGGAAAAGATGAAACTTTGCAAACTTATTTTTAAGCAAATAGATCCAACTAAACTTGCTGAAATCATCAATAAAGCTGACATAATATTTTTGTCTGCCAACAGAAACGGGTCCAAGCCCCACACATCTGAAAAATCTAGCTCTTAAAGGAGCCTTTGATTCACTAGTAGAATGAGAATAAGGGAGTTGATGACTCTTGGCCATCTGACATGAATCACACACAAGGGGATGATCATTTTTATTGGAAACTGGAAGACTAAAATCTCGAGGAATTTTTTGGACCACCGAAAAGGCAGGATGCCCTGGGCGCTTGTGCCATCTTGAGGTAGATGGCTTGATCACACTGAGAGCTTGACGAGGAGGAGCATCATGGCGGCCAGAAACGGGAAACAAGCGACCCCTACTCTTGCTTTGCAGAACGGTTCTCCGGGTGGCTCGATCCTTAACAAAGAAAATTTCAGGGTAAACTTCAAGGAAAGCATTGTTATCTCGAATAAGCTTGTAGGCAGAAAATAAACTTTGATCTGATTCTGGTGCATGGATGATATTATTTAGTTTTAAAGAGCCATGAGGGGTAGTGAGAACCGAATGACCGATGTGAGCAATGTCCATACCTTGACCACTTGCGGTGTGGATTTGTTCCATGCCAGTGTAACGATCCCGAACAGCAAGTTTCTCCAACTCCCCTATCACGTGATCGGTTGCTCTTGTGTCGAGGTACCAATTTGTGTCCACTCCATAGGAGTGAACGGCGTTGGCCAAACGGTTTCCTCCACCACCACCTCCGCCCGCGGGATTGCAGACGTTATTGTTGTAGCTGCGATCATAGCGCTTCCTACAGTGCCAAGCTCCATGCCCCTCCATCTTGTAGATCTGACACTTCGCGCGGTCACCGCCATCATCGCGGTCATCACCACCTTGTCGCGGCGCGCCACCAGACCCGCTATTACCAGAGTTGCCGGGGTAGCGCTGGCCACCCGCGTTGTTGTTGTTGAAGCCGCGGGAGCCACCACTGCCGCCGCCGTTGCCGCCACCAGGGGCGGCTGTAGTTGCCGCCGCCGCGACCACCGCCCCTAGCCGCAAGGTTCATGGAGTAGGAGGCGGTCTGGGCGGTGATGCGGGCCTCTGCTGAGAGTAGAACGAGAAAAGCTCGTTGAGGCTGATCGGCTGCTCGGTTATAGTGCGCGTGGAGATGGCGGAGACGAACCCGTTGTAGTCGGGCTCATGGAGAAGGCCTTGTAGGATGTGGTTGACCACATCACCCTCATCAAGCGGCTTGTCGGCGGATGCAAGTTCGTCGGCAATGCCCTTCATCTTGGTGAAGTAGGCCACCGCTGAAAGATCGCCCTTGCGGGTATGCTCGAGCTGTGAGCGGAGCTGGATCACCCTCGCCCTTGATTGCGACGAGAAGCTCTGCGGGAGCGCAGCCCAGAGCGTCGCTGCAGTAGTGCATGTGCTGACCTGCATTAGGACTTCTCGAGATAAAGATGCATTCAGAAAGGTGAGAACCTGCTGATCCTGAGTGACCCATATGGCGTGCTCGGGGTTGGCCACGTCGGTGACCACCTTCTTTCCGGAGACGTCTTTCTCCATGGTGATCACAACGGGGGGCTGCTGGATGGAGCCGTCGATGTAACCGGTCATCCCTGCCGCCTTGATGTGCGGCAGGACTTGCACCCTCCACACGAGAAAGTTCTCGCGCATGAGCTTCTCGCTGATGGTGTGGCCGAGAGCAGCGATCGAGGGTGCAGTCATGGCGACGGAAGAAGAAGAACTCGACATGGCTAGATGCGGTGAAGAGGGATGACTCTGTATACCATGTGAGTATTGGAAATATGCCCTAGAGGCAATTATAAAATGGTTATTATTGTATTTCCTTGTTCATGATAATTTTCTATAGTTCATGCTATAATTGTATTAATTGGAAACCGTAATACTTGTGTGAATACATAGACTGTTGGGGAACGTAGCAGAAATTCAAAATTTTCCTACGAATCACCAAGATCTATCTATGGAGAGACTAGCAACGAGAGAGAGGAGAGTGCATCTACATACCCTTGTAGATCACTAAGCGGAAGCATTCAAGAGAACGGGGTTGAAGGAGTCGTACACGTCGTGATCCAAATCACCGATGATCCTAGCGCCGAACGGACGGCACCTCCACGTTCAACACACATACGGTTGGGAGAGAAATCTCCTCCTTCTTGATCCAGCAAGGGGAGAAGAGGTTGATGGAGATCCAGCAGCACGACGGCGTGGTGGTGGAAGTAGCGGGATCCCGGTAGGGCTTCGCCAAGCGCAAGCGGGGAGGAAGGTGTGCCACGGGAGAGAGGAAGGCGCCAGGGACTCAGGTCAATAACCAACAACGAGATCTGGATACCCATGTTGGCTCCCACATGTTCCACGATGATCTCATCGGATGAACCACGATGTCAAGGACTCAATCGATCCCGTATACAATTCCCTTTGTCTAGCGGTATTGTACTTGCCCGAGATTAGATCGTCGGTATGCCGATACCTTGTTCAATCTCGTTACTAGCAAGTCTGTTTACTCGTTCCGTAACACATCATCCCGTGATAAACCCCTTGGTCACATTGTGCACATTTATGATGTCCTACCAAGTGGGCCCAGAGATACCTCTCCGTTAACCGGAGTGACAAATCCCAGTCTCAATTCGTGCCAACCCAACAGACACTTTCGGAGATACCTGTAGTGCACCTTTATAGCCACCCACTTATGTTGTTACGTTTGGTACACTCAAAGCATTCCTACGGTATCCGGGAGTTTCACAATCTCATGGTCTAAGGAAATGATACTTGACATTAGAAAAGCTTTAGCATACGAACTAAACGATCTTTGTGCTAGGCTTAGGATTGGGTCTTGTCCATCACATCATTCTCCTAATGATGTGATCCCGTTATCAATGACATCCAATGCCCATGGTCAGGAAACCGTAACCATCTATTGATCAACGAGCTAGTCAACTAGAGGCTTACTAGGGACATGGTGGTGTCTATGTACCCACACATGTATCTGAGTTTCCTATCAATACAATTATAGCATGGATAATAAACGATTATCATGAACAAGGAAATATAATAATAATAACCAATTTATTATTGCCTCTAGGGCATATTTCCAACAGTCTTCCACTTGCACTAGAGTCAATAATCTAGTTCACATCGCCATGTGATTAACACTGATAGGACACATCGCCATGTGACCAACATCCAAAGAGTTTACTAGTGTCACTAAACTAGTTCACATCACCATGTGATTAAGACTCAATGAGTTCTGGGGTTTGATCATGTTTTGCTTGTGAGAGAGGTTTTTAGTCAACGGGTCTGCAACATTCGGATCCATATGTATTTCGCAATTCTCTATGTCATATTGTAAATGCTGCTTCCACGCTCCACTTGGAGCTATTCCAAATGGTTGCTCCACCATACGTATCCGGTTTGCTACTCAGAGTCACTCGGATAGGTGTTAAAGCTTGCATCGATGTAACCCTTTATGCCGAACTCTTTATCACCTCCATAATTGAGAAACATGTCCTTATTTACTCCAAGGACAATTTTGACCGTTGTCCAATGATCCCCATTCTGGATCATTCTTGTACCCCTTGACTGACTCATGGCAAGGCACACTTCTGGTGCGGTACACATCATAGCATATTATAGAGCCTACGTCTGAAGCATAGGGGACGACCTTCGTCCTTTCTCTCTCTTCTGCCGTGGTCGAGCTTTAACTCTTAATTTCATACCTTACAACTCAGGTAAGAACTCCTTCTTTGACTGATCCATCTTGAACACCTTCAATATCATGTCAAGGTATGTGCTAACTTGAAAGTACCATTTAGCGGTTTTTGATCTATCCTCATAGATCTTGAAGCTCAATGTTCAAGCAGCTTAATCCAGATTCTCTATTGAAAAACACCTTTCAAACAACCCTATATGCTTTCCAGAAATTCTACATCATTTCTGATCAACAATATGTCAACAACATATACTCATCAGAAATAATATAGTGCTCCCACTCACTTCTTTGGAATTACAAGTTTCTCATAAACTTTGTATTAACCCAAAATCTTTGATCATCTCATCAAAGCGTACATTCCAACTCCGAGATGCTTACTCCAGTCCTTAGAAGGATTGCTGGAGCTCTGCATACTTGTTAGCGTCTTTCAGGATTGTCAAAACCTTCTGGTTGTATCACATACAACCTTTCCTTAAGGATATCATCGAGGAAACAATGTTTTGACATCCTATCTGCAAGATTTCATAAATAATGCAGTAACTGCTAATCCAATTCCAACAGACTCTTAGCATCGCTACGAGTGAGAAAGCCTCACCATAGTCAACTCCTTGAACTTGTCGGAAAACATCTTAACGACAAGTCGAGCTTTCTTAATGGTGACACTTTACCATCATTGTCTGTCTTCTTCTAAATTCCATCTGTACCCAACAGCCTTTACGACCATCAAGTAGTTCTCCCAAAGTCTACACTTTGTTTTCATACATGGATCCTCTCTCGGATTTTATGGCCTCAAGCCATTTGTCAGAATCCGGGCCCACCATCGCTTCTCCATAGCTCGTAGGTTCATTGTTGTCTAGCAACATGACCTCTAACACAGGATTGCGTACCACTCTGAAGTAGTACGCGTCCTTGTCGACCTACGAGGTTCGGTAGTGACTTGATCTGAAGCATCATGATCACTATCATCAACTTCCACTTCAATTGGTGTAGGTGCCACATGAACAACTTCTTGTGCCCTGCTACACACTGGTTGAAGTGATGGTTCATTAACCTCATCAAGTCTCCACCATCCTCCCACTCAATTCTTTCGAGAGAAACTTTTCCTCGAGGAAGGACCCGTTTCTAGAAATAATTACTCTTGCTTCTGGATCTGAGATAGGAGGTATACCCAACCATTTTGGGTATCCTATGAAGATGTATTTATCCGTTTTGGGTTCGAGCTTATCACGATGAAACTTTTTCACATAAGCGTCGCAGCCCCAAACTTTCAAGAAACGACAGCTTAGGTTTCTCTAAACCATAGTTCATACGGTGTCATCTCAACGGAAATACGTGGTTCCCTATTTAAAGTGAATGCGGTTGTCTCTAATGCCTAACCCATGAATGATAGTGGTAATTCGATAAGAGACATCATGGTATGCCCCATATCCAATAGGGTGCAGCTATGATGTTCGGACACACCATCACGCTACGGTGTTCCACGCGGTATTAATTGTGAAACAATTTTCACAATGTCTTAATTGCGTGCCAAAGCTCGTAACTCAGATACTCATCTCTATGATCATATCACAGACATTTTATCCTCTTGTCACAATGATCTTCAACTTCACTCTGAAATTACTTGAACCATTCAATAATTCAGACTTGTGTTCCATCAAGTAAATACAACATCTACTCGAATCATCTGTGAAGTAAGAACATAACGATATTCACTGCATGCCTCAGCACTCATTGGACTGCACGCACCAAAATGTGTTACTTCCAACAAGTTGCTATCTTGTTCCATTTTACTGAAAACAAGGCTTTTCAGTCATCTTGCCCATGTGGTATGATTTGCATATCTCAAGTGATTCAAAATCAAGCGAGTCCAAACGATCCATCTGCATGGAGTTTCTCCATGTGTATACACCAATAGACTTGGTTCGCATGTCTCAAACTTTTCAAAAACGAGTGAGTCCAAAGATCCATCAACATGGAGCTTCTTCATGCGTTTTATACCAATATGAATTACATGGCAGTGCCACAAGTAAGTGGTACTATCATTACAATCTTATATCTTTTGCCATGAAAATGTGTATCACTACGATCGAGATTCAATAAACCATTCCTTTTAGGTGCAAGACCATTTAAGGTATTATTCAAATAAACAGAGTAACCATTATTCTCCTTAAATGAATAACCGTGTTGCGATAGACATAATCCAATCATGTCTATGCTCAACGCAAACACCAAATAACAATTATTTAGGTTTAACACCAATCTCGATGGTAGAGGGAGCGTGCGATGCTTGATCACATCAACCTTGGAAACACTTCCAACACATATCGTCAGCTCACCTTTTAGCTAGTCTCCGTTTATTCCATAGCTTTTATTTCGAGTTACTAACACTTAGCAACCGAACCGGTATCTAATACCCTGGTGCTACTAGGAGTACTAGTAAAGTACACATTAACATAATGTATATCCAGTATACTTCTATCGACCTTGCCAGCCTTCTTATCTACCAAGTATCTAGGGTAATTCTGCTCTAGTGGCTGTTCCCCTTATTACAGAAGCACTTAGTCTCGGGTTTGGGTTCAACCTTGGGTTTCTTCACTAGAGCAGCAACTGATTTGTCGTTTTATGAAGTATCCCTTCTTGCCCTTGCCCTTCTTGAAACTAGTGGTTTTACTAACCATCAACAATTGATGCTCCTACTTCACTTCTACTTTCACGGTGTCAAACATCACGAACACTTCAAGGATCATCATATCTATCCATGATATGTTATAGTTGATCATGAAGCTCTAGTAGCTTGGTGGCAATGACTTTGGAGAAACATCACTGTCTCATCTGGAAGATCAACTCCCACTCGATTCAAGTGATTGTTGTACTCAGACAATCTGAGCACAAGTTCAACTATTGAGCTTTTCTCCCTTAGTTTGCAGGCTAAGAAAATCGTCGGAGGTCTTATACCTCTTGACGTGGGCACGAGCCTGAAATCCCAATTTCAGCCCTCGAAACATCTCATATGTTTCGTGACATTTCAAAAATGTCTTTGGTGCCTCAATTCTAAACCATTTAACATTACCGAACTATCATGTAGTCATCAAAACGTGTATGTCAGATGTTCGCAACATCCACAGACCATGTTCGAGGTCCAGCACACCGAGCGGTGCATTAAGGACATAAGCCTTCTACTATCCGCATAATTACTACTGTCAACTTTCAACTATATTTTCTCTAGGAACATATCTAAAACAGTAGAACTAAAGAGCGAGCTATGACATAATTTGCAAAGGGCTTTTGACTATGTTCAGGATAATTAAGTTCATCTAATGAACTCCCACTCAGATAGACATCCCTCCAGTCATCTAAGTGATTACATGATCCGATTCAACTAGGCCGTGTCCGATCATCACGTGAGACAGACTAGTCATCGTCGGTGAACATCTTCATGTTGATCGTATCTACCATACGACTCATGCTCGACCTTTTGGTCTCTTGTGTTCCGAGGTCATGTCTGTACATGCTAGGCTCGTCAAGTCAACCTAAGTGTTTCGCGTGTGTAAATCTGGCTTACACCCATTGTATGTGAACGTTAGAATCTATCACACCTGATCATCACATGGTGCTTCGAAACGATGAACTTTCGCAATGGTGCACAGTTAGGGGGAACACTTTCTTGAAATTTTAATGAGGGATCATCTTATTTACTACCGTCGTTCTAAGCAAATAAGATGCATAAACATGATAAACATCACATGCAATCAAATAGTGACATGATATGGCCAATATCATTTTGCTCCTTTTGATCTCCATCTTCGGGGCTCCATGATCATCATCGTCACCGGCATGACACCATGATCTCCATCATCATGATCTCCATCATCGTGTCTCCATGAAGTTGTCTTGCCAACTTATTACTTCTACTACTATGGCTACCGGTTAGCAATAAAGTAAAGTAATTACATGGCGTTTGTTCAATGACACGCAGGTCATACAATAAATTAAGACAACTCCTATGGATCATGCCGGTTGTCATACTCATCGACATGCAAGTCGTGATTCCTATTACAAGAACATGATCAATCTCATACATCACATATCATTCATCACATTCTTTTTTGCCATATCACATCATATAGCATACCCTACAAAAACAAGTTAGACGTCCTCTAATTGTTGTTTGCATGTTTTTACGTGGCTGCTATGGGTTTCTAGCAAGAACGTTTCTTACCTACGCAAAAACCACAACGTGATATGCCAATTGCTATTTACCCTTCATAAGGACCCTTTTCATCGAATCCGTTCCGACTAAAGTGGGAGAGACTGGCACCCGCTAGCCACCTTATGCAACAAGTGCATGTCAGTCGGTGGAACCTGTCTCACATAAGTGTACGTGTAAGGTCGGTCTGGGCCGCTTCATCCCACAATACCGTCAAAACAAGATTGGACTAGTCATGGTAAGCATATTGAACAAAATCAACGCCCACAACTTACTTTGTGTTCTACTCGTGCAAAGAATCTACACAATAGACCTAGCTCATGATGCCACTGTTGGGGAACGTAGCAGAGATTCAAAATTTTCCTACGAATCACCAAGATCTATCTATGGAGAGACTAGCAACGAGAGAGAGGAGAGTGCATCTACATACCCTTGTAGATCGCTAAGCGGAAGCGTTCAAGAGAACGGGGTTGAAGGAGTCGTACTCATCGTGATCCAAATCACCGATGATCCTAGCGCCGAATGGACGGCACCTCCGCGTTCAACACACATACGGTTGGGAGAGACATCTCCTCCTTCTTGATCCAGCAAGGGGAGGAGAGGTTGATGGAGATCCAGGAGCACGACGGCGTGGTGGTGGAAGTAGCGGGATCCCGGCAGGGCTTCGCCAAGCGCAAACGGGGAGGAAGAGGTGTCACGGGAGAGAGGGAGGCGCCAGGGACTCAGGTGCGGCTGCCCTTCCTCCCCTCCACTATATATAGGGTCCTAGGGGGGGCGGTGGCCCCCTGTAGATCCCATCTAGGGAGGGGGCGGCGGCCCTAGGGTGGCTTGGCCTCCAAGCCAAGTGGAGGCGCCCCCACCCCTTAGGGTTTCTAACCCTAGGCGCATGGGAGGCCCAAAGGGGGGCGCACCAGCCCACCAGGGGCTGGTTCCCACGCCGCCTGAGCCTATGAGGCCCTCCGGGATAGGTGGCCCCACCTGGTGGACCCCCGGGACCCTTCTGGTGGTCCCGGTACAATACCGATGACCCCCGAAACTTTCCCGGTGGCCGAAACTGGACTTCCTATATATAAATCTTTACCTCCGGACCACTCAAGAACTCCTCGTGACGTCCAGGATCTCATATGGGACTCCGAACAACATTCGGGTTACCACATACTATTATCTCTACAACCCTAGTGTCACCGAACCTTAAGTGTGTAGACCCTACGGGTTCGGGAACCATGCAGACATGACCGAGACAACTCTCCGGTCAATAACCAACAACGGGATCTGGATACCCATGTTGGCTCCCACATGTTCCACGATGATCTCATCGGATGAACCACGATGTCAAGGACTCAATCGATCCCATATACAATTCCCTTTGTGTAGCGGTATTGTACTTGCCCGAGATTCGATCGTCGGTATGCTGATAACTTGTTCAATCTCGTTACCGGCAAGTCTCTTTACTCGTTCCGTAACACATCATCCCTTGATCAACCCCTTGGTCACATTGTGCACATTATGATGATGTCCTACCGAGTGGGCCCAGAGATACCTCTCCGTCAACCGGAGTGACAAATCCCAGTCTCGATTTGTGCGAACCCAACAGACACTTTCGGAGATACCTGTAGTGCACCTTTATAGCCACCCAGTTACGTTGTGACGTTTGGTACACCCAAAGCATTCCTACGGTATCCGGGAGTTGCACAATCTCATGGTCTAAGGAAATGATACTTGACATTAGAAAAGCTTTAGCATACGAACTACACGATCTTTGTGCTAGGCTTAGGATTGGGTCTTGTCCATCACATCATTCTCCTAATGATGTGATCCCGTTATCAATGACATCCAATGCCCATGGTCAGGAAATCGTAACCATCTATTGATCAATGAGCTAGTCAACTCGAGGCTTACTAGGGACATGGTGTTGTCTATGTACCCACACATGTATCTGAGTTTCCTATCAATACAATTATAGCATGGATAATAAACGATTATCATGAACAAGGAAATATAATAATACTAACCAATTTATTATTGCCTCTAGGGCATATTTCCAACATAGACCAAAACATGTCCCTAGTGAGCCTCTAGTTGACTAGCTCGTTGATCAATAGATGGTTATGGTTTCCTCACCATGGACATTGGATGCCATTGATAACGGGATCACATCATTAGGAGAATGATGTGATGGACAAGACCCAATCCTAAGCATATCACAAGATCGTGTAGTTCGTTTGCTAAGAGCTTTTCTAATGTCAAGTATCATTTCCTTAGACCATGAGATTGTGCAACTCCCGGATACCGTAGTAATGCTTTGGGTGTACCAAACGTCACAACATAACTGGGTGGCTACAAAGGTGCACTACAGGTATCTCCGAAAGTGTCTGTTGGGCTGGCACGAATCGAGACTGGGATTTGTCACTCCGTATGATGGAGAGGTATCTCTGGGCCCACTCGGTAATGCATCATCATAATGAGATCATTGTGACTAAGGAGTTAGTCACGGGATCATGCGTTATGGAACGAGTAAAGAGACTTGCCGGTGACGAGATTGAACAAGGTATTGGGATACCGACGATCGAATCTCGGGCAAGTAACATACCGATAGGCAAAGGGAATTGTACACGGGATTGATTGAATCTCCGACATCGTGGTTCATCCGATGAGATCATCATGGAATATGGGGGAGCCAACATGGGTATCCAAATCCCGCTGTTGGTTATTGGCCAGAGAACGTCTCGGTCATGTCTGCATGGTTCCCGAACCTATAGGGTCTACACATTTAAGGTTCGGTGACGCTAGAGTTATTATGGGAAATAGTATGTGGTTACCGAAGGTAGTTCGGAGTCTCGGATGTGATCCCGGACGTCACGAGGAGTTCCGAAATGGTCCGGCGGTGAAGATAGATATATTGGACGAAGGGTATTGGAGTTCGAAAGTGTTCCGAGGGTACCAGGCTATGGCCAGCATGACCGAAAGGTGTTTCGGGAGCCCCGGCAAGTGTTGGAGGGCCTCATGGGCCAAAGGGGAAGGGGAAAACCAGCCCACTAAGGGGTGGTGCGCCCCCCCCCCCCACACACCCTTTCCCACGTCATTTGGGGAGGTGAGGCGCCTCCACCTAGCTTGGGAGGCAATCCTCCACCTGCTTGGCTTGGGGGGCAAGTCTCCCTAGGATTTTCCCTAGGGAGATCCCATCTGCTTGGCCGCCGCCCCCTAGGGGAAACCCTAGGGCGCCTCCCCCTCTCCCCTTGCCCCTATATATAGTGGAGGGGTGGGAGGGCAGCTGCACCTCTTACCTGGCGCAGCCCTCTCCCTCCTCCAACACCTCCTCCTCCTCCGTAGTGCTTGGCGAAGCCTTGCCGGAGAACCACGAGCTCCATCACCACCATGCCGTCGTGCTGTCGGAGTTCTCCCTCAACTTCTCCTCTCCCCTTGCTGGATTAAGAAGGAGGAGACATCCTCGGGCTGTACATGTGTTGAACGCGGAGGCGTCGTTGTTCGGTGCTTAGATCGGAATCAACCACGATCTAAATCGCTACGAGTACGACTCCTTCATCCGCGTTCTTGCAACGCTTCCGCTTAGCGATCTTCAAGGGTATGAAGATTCACTCCCTCTCTCTCTCTTGTTGCTAGAATCTCCATAGATTGATCTTGGTGATTCGTAGAAAATTTTGAAGTTCTGCTACGTTCCCCAACAGTGGTATCAGAGCTAGGTTTATGAGTAGTTTCTATGCACGAGTAGAACACAAGTTGTTGTGGGCGTTGATGTTGTTCAATATGCTTACCGTTACTAGTCCTATCTTGTTTCGACGGTATTGTGGGATGAAGCGGCCCGGACCGACCTTACACGTACACTTACGTGAGACAGGTTCCACCGACTGATATGCACTTGTTGCATAAGGTGGCTAGCGGGTGCCAGTCTCTCCCACTTTAGTCGGATCGGATTCGATGAAAAGGGTCCTTATGAAGGGTAAATAGAAATTGGCATATCGTGTTGTGGTTTTGGCGTAGGTAAGAAACGTTCTTGCTAGAAACCTATAGCAGCCACGTAAAAAACTTGCAACAACAATCAGAGGACGTCTAACTTGTTTTTGCAGCATATACCGTGTGATGTGATATGGCCAAGAAGGATGTGATAAATGAAATATATGTTATGTATGAGATTGGTCATATTCCTGTAATAGGAATCATGACTTGCATGTCGATGAGTATGACAACCGGCAGGAGCCAAAGGAGTTGTCTTTATTTATTGTATGACCTGCGTGTCACTGAATAACGCCATGTAATTACTTTACTTCATTGCTAAACCGTTAGCCATAGTAGTAGAAGTAATAGTTGGTGAGACAACTTCATGGAGACACGATGATGGAGATCATGGTGTCATGCCGGTGACGATGATGATCATGGAGCCCCGAAGATGGAGATCAAAAGGAGCAAAATGATATTGGCCATATCATGTCACTATTTGATTGTATGTGATGTTTATCATGTTTATGTATCTTATTTGCTTAGAACGACGGTAGTAAATAAGATGACCCCTCGTAATAATTTCAAGAAAGTGTTCCCCCTAACTGTGCACCGCTGCGAAGGTTCGTTGTTTCGAAGCACCACGTGATGATCGGATGTGATAGATTCTAACGTTTGAATACAATGGGTGTAAGCTAGATTTACACAAGCAAAACACTTAGATTGACTTGAGAGCCTAGCATGTACAAACATGGCCTCGGAAGACAAGAGACCGAAAGGTCGAATATGAGTCGTATAGCAGATACGATCAACATGAAGATGTTCACTGATGATGACTAGTCCGTCTCACGTGATGATTGGACACGACCTAGTTGACTCGGATCATGTATCACTTAGATGACTAGAGGGATGTCTATCTAAGTGGGAGTTCATTAAATAACCAGATGAACTTAAATATCATGAACATAGTCAAAAGGTCTTTGCAAATTATGTCGTAAGCTCGCGCTTTAGTTCTAGTGTTTAGATATGTTCCTAGAGAAAATATAGTTCAAAGTTGATAGTAGCAATTATGCGGACTGGGTCCGTAAACTAAGGATTGTCCTCATTGCTGCGCAGAAGGCTTATGTCCTTAATGCACCGCTCGGTGTGCTGAACCTCGAACGTCGTCTCTGGATGTTGCGAACATCTGACATACATGTTTTGATGACTACATGATAGTTCAGTAATGTTAAACAGTTTAGAATTGTGGCGTCGAAGACATTTTGAAACATCGCGGAACCTATGAGATGTTCCAAGGGATGAAATTGGGATTTCAGGCTAGTGCCCACATCAAGAGGTATGAGACATCTGATAAGTTTCTTAACCTGCAAACTAAGGGAGAAAAGCTCAATCGTTGAGCATGTGCTCAGATTGTCTGAGTACCGCAATCGCTTGAATTGAGTGAGAGTTAATCTTCCATATGACATAGTGACAGTTCTCCAAAGTCACTGCCACCAAGCTACTAGAGCTTCGTGGTGAACTATAACGTATCAGGGATAGATATGATGATCCTTGAGCTATTCGCGATGTTTGACACCGCGAAAGTAGAAATCAAGAAGGAGCATCAATTGTTGATGGTTAGTAAAACCACTAGTTTCAAGAAGGGCAAAGGGGAAGTAGGGATACTTCATGAAACGACAAATCAGTTGCTGCTCTAGTGAAGAAACCCAAGGTTGAACCCAAACCCGAGACTAAGTGCTTCTGTAATGAGGGAACGGTCACTGAAGCAGAAGTACCCTAGATACTTGGTAGATGAGAAGGCTGGCAAGGTTGACAGAAGTGTGTATTGGACATACATTATATTAAATGTGTACTTTACTAGTACTCCTAGTAGCACCATGGTCTAGATACCGGTTCAGTTGCTAAGTGTTAGTAACTCGAAATAAAAGGCTACGGAATAAACGGAGACTAGCTAAAGGCAAGGTGACGATATGTGTTGGAAATATTTCGAAGTTTGATGTTATCAAACATCGCACGCTCCCTCTACCATCGAGATCAGTGTTAAACCTAAATAATTGTTATTTGGTGTTTGCGTTGAGCATAAACATGATTGGATTATGTTTATCACAATACGGTTATTCATTTAAGTAGAATAATGGTTACTCTGTTTATTTGAATAATACCTTCAATGGTCTTGCACCTAAAATGATTGGTTTATTGAATCTCGATCGTAGTGATACACATGTTCATGCCAAAAGATATAAGATGGTAATGATAGTACCACCTACTTGTGGCACTGACATTTGAGTCATATTGGTATAAAACGCATGAAGAAGCTCCATGTTGATGGATCTTTGGACTCACTCGTTTTTGAAAAGTTTGAGACATGCGAACCATGTCTATTGGTATGTACGCATGAAGAAACTCCATGCAGATGGATCGTTTGGACTCACTTGATTTTGAATCACTTGAGACATGCAAATCATACCACATGGGCAAGATGACTGAAAAGCCTCGTTTTCAGTAAGATGGAACAAGAAAGCAACTTGTTGGAAGTAATACATTTTTATGTGTGTAGTCCAATGAGTGCTGAGGCACGCAGTGGATATCGTTATGTTCTTACTTCATAGATGATTTGAGTAGATGTTGAGTATATTTAATTGATCAAAAACAAGTCTAAATTATTGAAATGTTCAAGTAATTTCAGAGTGAAGTTGAAGATCTTCGTGACAAGAGGATAAAATGTCTATGATATGATCATAGAGATGAATATCTGAGTTGCGAGTTTGGTACACAATTAAGACATTGTGGAAATTGTTTCACAACTAACACCGCCTGGAACACCATAGTGTGATGGTGTGTCCGAACATCATAGATGCACCCTATTGGATATGGGGCATACCATGATGTCTCTTATCGAATTACCACTATCGTTCATGGGTTAGGTATTAGAGACAACTGCATTCACTTTAAATAGGGCACCACGCAATTCCATTGAGACGACACCATATGAACTATGGTTTAGAGAAACCTAAGCTGTCGTTTCTTAAAAGTTTGGGGCTGCGACGCTTATGTGAAAAGTTTCAGGCTGATAAGCTCAAACCCAAGCGGATAAATGCATCTTCATAGGACACCCAAAAACAGTTGGGTATACCTCCTATTTCAGATCCGGAAGCAAAAGTGATTGTTTCTAGAAACGGGTCCTTTCTCGAGGAAAAGTTTCTCTCGACAGAATTGAGTGGGAGGATGGTGGAGACTTGATGAGGTTATTGAACCGTCACTTCTACTAGTGCGTAGCAGGGCACAGGAAGTTGTTCCTGTGGCGCCTACACCAATTGAAGTGGAAGCTAATGATATTGATCATGAAACTTCGGATCAAGTCACTACCAAAAACTCGTAGTTCGACGTACTACTTCAGAGTGGTACGTAATCCTGTCTTGGAGGTCATGTTGCTAGACAACAATGAACCTACGAGCTATGGAGAAGCGATGGTGGGCCCGGATTCCAATGAATGGCTCGAGGCCATAAAATCTGAGAGAGGATCCATTTATGAAAACAAAGTATAGACTTTGGAAGAACTACTTAATGGTCGTAAGGCTGTTGGGTACAGATGGATTTTAAAAGTAAGACGGACAATGATGGTAAGTGTCACCATTAAGAAAGCTCGACTTGTCGCTAAGATATTTTCCCACAAGCTCAAGGAGTTGACTATGATGAGATTTTCTCACTCGTAGCGATGATAAGAGCCTGTTGAAATTATATTAGCAGTTACTGCATTATTTATGAAATCTTGTAGATAGGATGTCAAAACATTGTTTCCTCGATGATATTCTTGATGAAAGGTTGTATGTGATACAACCAGAAGGTTTTGTCAATCCTGAAAGATGCTAACAAGTATGCAAAGCTCCAGTAATCCTTCTAAGGATTGGAGTAAGCATCTCAGAGATGGAATATACGCTTTGATGAGATGATCAAAGATTTTGGGTTTATACAAAGTTTATGAGAAACTTGTATTTCCAAAGAAGTGAGTGGGAGCACTATAGAATTTCTGATGAGTATATGTTGTTAACATATTGTTGATCAGAAATGATGTAGAATTTCTGGAAAGCATATAGGGTTATTTGAAAAATGTTTTTCAATGGAAAACCTAGATTAAGCTACTTGAACATTGAGCATCAAGATCTATAAGGATAGATAAAAAACGCTTAATAGTAGTTTCAGATGAACACATAGCGTGACAAGATTTTGAAGGAGTTCAAAATAGATCGGCAAAGAAGGAGTTCTTGGCTGTGTCATAAGGTGTGAGTATTGAGTAAGACTCAAGACCTGACCACGGCAGAAGAGAGAGAAAGGACAAAGGTCGTCCCCTATGCTTTAGACGTAGGCTCTGCAGTATGCTATGTTGTGTACCGCACCTGAAGTGTGTTTTGCCATGAGTCAGTTAATGGATACAAGAGTGATCCAGGAATGGATCACATGACAACGGTCAAAGTTATCCTTAGTAACTAGTGGACTAAGGAATTTTCTCGATTATGGAGGTGGTAAAACGGTTCATCGTAAAGGGTTACGTCGATGCAAACTTTGACACTAATCCGGATGATTCTGAGTAGTAAACCAGATTCGTATAGTAGAACAGTTATTTGGAATAGCTCCAAATAGAGCATGGTAGCTGCATCTACAAGATGACATAGAGATTTGTAAAGCACACACGGATCTGAAAGGTTCAGACCCGTTGACTAATAACCTCTCTCACAAGTGAGATATGATCAAACCCCATGGGTGTTGAATTCATTACAATCACATAGTGATGTGAACTAGATTATTGACTCTAGTGCAAGTGGGAGACTATTGGAAATATGCCCTAGAGGCAATAATAAAATGGTTATTATTGTATTTCCTTGTTCATGATAATTGTCTATAGTTCATGCTATAATTGTATTAACTGGAAAACGTAATACATGTGTGAATACATAGACCACAACATGTCCCTAGTGAGCCTCTAGTTGACTAGCCCGTTGATCAATAGATGGTTATGGTTTCCTGACCATGGACATCGGATGTCATTGATAACGGGATCACATCATTAGGAGAATGATGTGATGGACAAGACCCAATCCTAAGCATAGCACAAGATCGTGTAGTTCGTTTGCTAAGAGCTTTTCTAATGTCAAGTATCATTTCCTTAGACCATGAGATTGTGCAACTCCCGGATACCATAGTAATGCTTTGGGTGTACCAAACATCACAATGTAACTGGGTGTCTATAAAGGTGCACTACAGGTATCTCCGAAAGTGTCTGTTGGGTTGGCACGAATCGAGACTGGGATTTGTCACTCCATATGACGGAGAGGTATCTCTGGGCCCACTCGGTAATGCATCATCATAATGAGCTCATTGTGACTAAGGAGTTAGTCACGGGATCATGCATTATGGAACGAGTAAAGAGACTTGCCGGTGACGAGATTGAACAAGGTATTGGGATACCGACGATCGAATCTCGGGCAAGTAACATACCGATAGACAAAGGGAATTATACACGGGATTGATTGAATCTCCGACATCGTGGTTCATCCGATGAGATCATCATGGAACATGTGGGAGCCAACATGGGTATCCAGATCCCGCTGTTGGTTATTGGCCCGAGAACGTCTCGGTCATGTCTGCATGGTTCCCGAACCCGTAGGGTCTACACACTTAAGGTTCGGTGACGCTAGAGTTGTTATGGGAAATAGTATGTGGTTACCGAAGGTAGTTCGGAGTCTCGGATGTGATCCCGGACGTCACAAGAGTTCCGGAATGGTCCGGCAGTGAAGATAGATATATTGTACGAAGGGTATTGGAGTCCGGAAGTGTTCCGGGGGTACCAGGCTATGGCCAGCATGACCGAAAGGTGTTTCGGGAGCCCCGGCAAGTGTTGGAGGGCCTCATGGGCCAAAAGGGAAGGGGCAAACCAGCCCACTAAGGGGTGGTGCGCACCCCACACCCTTTCCCACGTCATTTGGGGAGGTGAGGCGCCTCCACCTAGCTTGGGAGGCAATCCTCCACCTGCTTGGCTTGGGGGGCAAGTCTCCCTAGGATTTTCCCTAGGGAGATCCAATCAGCTTGGCCGCCGCCCCCTAGGGGAAACCCTAGGGCGCCTCCCCCTATCCCCTTGCCCCTATATATAGTGGAGGGGTGGGAGGGCAGCCGCATCTCTTACCTGCCCCAGCCCTCTCCCTCCTCCAACACCTCCTCCTCCTCCGTAGTGCTTGGCGAAGCCCTGCCGGAGAACCACGAGCTCCATCACCACCATGCTGTCGTGTTGTCGGAGTTCTCCCTCAACTTCTCCTCTCCCCTTGCTGGATTAAGAAGGAGGAGACGTCCCCGGGCTGTACATGTGTTGAACGCGGAGGCGCCGTTGTTCGGTGCTTAGATCGAAACCAATCGTGATCTGAATCGCTACGAGTACGACTCCTTCATCCGCGTTCTTCCAACGCTTCCGCTTAGCGATCTTCAAGGGTATGAAGATGCACTCCCTCTCTCTCTCTCTTGTTGCTAGAATCTCCATAGATTGATCTTGGTGATGCATAAAAAATTTTGAATTTCTGCTACGTTCCCCAACAGTGGTATCAGAGCTAGCTTTATGAGTAGTTTCTATGCACGAGTAGAACACAAGTTGTTGTGGGCGTTGATGTTGTTCAATATGCTTACCGTTACTAGTCCTATCTTGTTTCGATGGTATTGTGGGATGAAGCGGCCCGGACCGACCTTACACGTACACTTACGTGAGATAGGTTCCACCGACTGACATGCACTTGTTGCATAAGGTGGCTAGCAGGTGCTAGTCTCTCCCACTTTAGTCAGATCGGACTCGATGAAAAGGGTCCTTATGAAGGGTAAATAGAAATTGGCATATCATGTTGTGGTTTTGGCGTAGGTAAGAAACGTTCTTGCTAGAAACCTATAGCAGCCACGTAAAAAACTTGCAACAACAATTAGAGGACGTCTAACTTGTTTTTGCAGCATATGCCGTGTGATGTGATATGGCCAAGAAGGATGTGATAAATGAAATATATCTGATGTATGAGATTGGTCATATTCTTGTAATAGGAATCACGACTTGCGTGTCGATGAGTATGACAACCGGCAGGAGCCATAGGAGTTGTCTTTATTTATTGTATGACCTGCATGTCACTGAATAACGCCATGTAATTACTTTACTTCATTGCTAAACCGTTAGCCATAGTAGTAGAAGTAATAGTTGGCGAGACAACTTCATGGAGACACGATGATGGAGATCATGATGATGGAGATCATGGTGTCATGCCGGTGAAGATGATGACCATGGAGCCCCGAAGATGGAGATCAAAAGGAGCAAAAAGATATTGGCCATATCATGTCACTATTTGATTGTATGTGATGTTTATCATGTTTATGCATCTTATTTGCTTAGAACGACGGTAGTAAATAAGATGATCCCTCGTAATAATTTCAAGAAAGTGTTCCCCCTAACTGTGCACCGTTGCGAAGGTTCGTTGTTTCGAATCACCACGTGATGATTGGGTGTGATAGATTCTAACGTTTGAATACAACGGGTGTAAGCCAGATTTACACAAGCAAAACACTTAGATTGACTTGATGAGCCTAGCATGTGATTAGATGAACTTAATTATCATGAACATAGTCAAAAAGGTCTTTACAAATTATGTCGAAGGTCGCGATTTAGTTCTACTGTTTAGATATGTTCGTAGAGAAAATTTAGTTGAAAGTTGATAGTAGCAATTATGCGGAATGGGTCCGTAAACTGAGGATTGTCCTCATTGCTGCGCAGAAGGCTTGTGTCCTTAATGCACCGGTCGGTGTGCTGAACGTCGAACATCGTCTGTGGATGTTGCAAACATCTGACATACATGTTTTGACGACTACATGATAGTTCAGTAATGTTAAACGGTTTAGAATTGTGGCGCCGAAGACGTTTTGAAACGTCGCGGAACATATGAGATGTTCCAAGGGCTGAAATTGGGATTTCAGTCTAGTGCCCACGTCAAGAGGTATGAGACCTCTGATAAGTTTCTTAACCTGCAAACTAAGGGAGAAAAGCTCAGTCGTTGAGCATGTGCTCAGATTGTCTGAGTACCGCAATCGCTTGAATTGAATGAGAGTTAATCTTCCATATGACATAGTGATAGTTCTCCAAAGTCACTGCCACCAAGCTACTAGAGCTTCGTGATGAACTATAACATATCAGAGATAGATATGATGATCCTTGAGCTATTCGCGATGTTTGAGGATATCGCTTTTTTAGGAAATGCTTCATCATCTTGGCATGCAATCAGTTGTGGCTTAGACTTGCTTAAGAGAGGTCTCGTCTGGAGGGTTGGTAATGGTGACAATATATAGGTCTGGCGCAACAACTGGATACCACGCCAGTTCTCTTACAAGCCAATTTCTTCCCAAGGAAGGTGTCACATATGCCTTGTATCTGAGCTGCTCAATGCCAATGGTTCATGGAATCTGGAGCTCCTACGGTCATACTTTCATCCGTGCGATGTTGCTAAAATTATCAAGATCATGGCCTCACCGAGACTAGAATTTGATACTTCTCGCATGGGTCCAGGCAAGTATGGTTCGTTTTCAGTTAAAAGTGCATATGATTTGGCCTTTGATGGGTTGCATAAAGCCAACATGGCCTCTTCAAGTTTGGTCCCAGGTTTTAGCGTAGCAGCTGGTCCATGATATGGTCTTCAGATGTACCCCCGATAGTGCGTAATTTCTCCTGGAGGGTATTGACCGATTCACTCCCCACTTGGAAGAACAAACACAAGAGAAATTTGGAACTATCAATTTTTTGTCCTATATATATATGCTATGGAGCCGAAAGACGATTTGCATCCGTTTTTCCATTATCCTTTAGGCCGAGAATTATGGAGAACTATGTTAGAAGTTTGGACACTGCCGGTTTTGGAAGAGATTGAGAACAACGGGAAAGAGTGGTTATTTCATGTGTTGGATCCACTATCTGATACTGAGCAAAGTATGGTTCTTATGACTTTGTGGCCCTGCTGGCGTATTCATAACGAGGTTGTGCATCACAAGCCACCACCTCTGATGGAAGCATCTAAGAGATTTCTAGTTAGCTACTTGGAATCTTGGTTGGCCTGAAACTTGATCTATGTGATGATCCTCAGAACGGCAAGTCAGTAGTGATATATAATGTTGCAGCAAGTAGCTCACATAGACTGACGACACCTTGCCCCACGTCCTGGACACCTCCAAATCAAGGATGGACTAAACTGAATACAGATGGGTCCTTGTCTCCTGATGGCGCGGCAGGGGTTGGTATGGTTCTTTGTAATGATCGCGGGAAAAGCATATTCTCCTTATACATACAGGTATTCTCTTGTCGTGATGCTTTGGAGGCGGAACTCTGTGCGTGTATGAAAGGTATATACCTTTTGCGGAGCGACGCCCCAATTATCATTGGGATGAACTCCATTGTTGTTGTGAAGTTGATCCAAACTCGTGACCTGTACAAATCGATCTATGCCTTTGTAGTTAAGGAGATTAAGTACCTGATGTCTCTTTGTGATTGTCGTATTATTCATGTAAGTCAAAACCAAAATAAAATTAGCGATAGTCTAGCAAATTTTGCCAGAACGGAAGGCATAACAAGGACTTGGCTTGGTTCTGGCCCTCCTGTTGCCCTCGAGCTGCTCTAGCTGATTGTAACAAAATTTTCTCACCCGCAAAAAAAGAAGGGAGCAGAACAGAAAAGAAAAAAGAGAGAGAAATTTCTAGGGAGTACCTAGAACTCATCTAGATGAGATATAATTTGGTCTCATTCACTTTTAAAACAAGAACAGATACAACCCACGTCAACATACACGCATCTTATAGCATCACATCCAATGGCTATAAAAGGTGAATGAGACCAAATTATATCTCATCTAGATGAGTTCTAGCAAAACTGAAATTTCTATGCAGGACACCAACACAAACAAAACTTTTGGCTAGATAAAAGGTGAATTTACACTAGGGTTCAACTACAACCTTCTTCTCATTACAAAAACCAAACGGTACAACCGTACAAGGTCTACATAGCAGAAAACACAAGAGTTAATCAGCTAGAATTGTACACACAACACGACCATCGATCCAGCGAACTCCCTAAAAAATCGCGTGCCTTACTCTACTGGTTAATTAACCAAGATCCAATTAATCAAGAGCTATCGTGTCAGAAGCCACCGCGGCCCACCAACTGGTATCCACCGACCCCCATCGCCGGCCGCTGGTTGGCATTGGTCACGTACTGCCGCACGGGGTCGTCTGCCACGGGCATCGCCGGCTGCGCCGTGGTGAGCTGGTACTGCTGCATCACCAGCACGGACACCATCTTGGAGAACTCGGACGACACCAGCAGGTCCCCGATGGGCCCCAGCTCCGGCGACTCCATCCAGTCGGACAGCGCCGACGTGAGCGGCGAGCTCTCCTCGCCGGGATGCCTGCCGACGATGTACAGCTCGTGCGCGTTGCCCAGGTTCCGGATGGCCGCCATGGTCTCCTCGCTGTTGGCCACCACCTGCTCCACGTACATGATGGCCTCGTTGCCCACGTTGCGCGACCGGAACTCGTTGAGGTACTCCTCGTCCATCTGCCGCTCCGTCTTGGGCACGTCGGGCACGATGGTGATGGCGCGCGAGCCGGACGGCACGGACGACGGCGGCGCCACCGCCGGCGGCGGCGCCGTGTAGCCTGGCGGGATGAAGCGGACGATGGCGAGGCAGACGCCGGGGTTCTCGACCATCCGCCACGCGTAGGCGAGCCCCTCGCGGTCGTCCGGCCCGCCGAAGAAGAGGAGCGCCAAGCGGTGCACGATGGACAAGCGCGCCGCGGGGGCGCTGAGGCCGCGGTCGACGAGGATGCCGACGGAGCAGGGCGCCGAGGTGAGGATGCTCTCGTTGAAGCCCTTGAGGGCGGGGTGGATGGGCTCCATGCCGCCGTCCACCGTCTGCTGCTTGTGGAACGGGAGCACGATGAGGGACACGTGCTTGTCCTCCGCCAGCACCGACACGTCCTCGTGCATCGTCTGGTACGGCGACACCGCCGTCAGCGCCTGGACCGACACGCCGGCTGCTCGTGGACAATGCATTCATGATTCACTTCACGTCACACGTCGTTGCATTGCATCGATCGATCTCAACGGAAGGCATGAGGGGGTGCACTACTGACCGACGCTCTCCTCGTAGTTCTCGAAGGCGTTGAAGATGTGCTCGCTGGCGCTGGTGCTGGCGCTGCGGTTCTGGTTGGCGGCGGTGTGGTGGGCGGCGAGCATGTTGGATGCGCGGCCGGTGAGCTCCACTAGGTGGAGCGCGTAGATGAATAGGGGGGAGCGCTTGCTCGGGTTGGAGAGCTCGAGGAGGGAGATGATGGACGGCACGTTGCGGGTGGTGTGCACGCACGCCAGCATGCGCAGCTCCGCGTCGTGCTTCGACCGCTGCAGGTTGCGCCGCTTGTACCCGACCAGCCGCCGCGCCGGACGGTACACCGTGGTCACCACCGGCGTCACCAGCGCGGTCATCGCCACCGACACCAGCACCATCACCGCGAACGACTCATCGTCCAGCACCTGCAACCACAACACCGATCGATGTCACGTTAATCTGGTCGCGTGCGCCTGCTGTATAATCTGTGCGAGAGAGATCAACAAATCACCTGCTTGTCCCTTCCGATGTTGAGGACGATCATCTCGACGAGCCCCCTGGTGTTCATGAGGAAGCCGAGGGCGACGCCGTCGCGGAAGGTCATGGTGTAGGAGATGGCGATGAGGATGGTGCCCATGATCTTGGCGAAGCTGGCCATGACGAACACCAGCACTAGGAGCCCCGCGGTGACCGGGTCGCTCACCCGGGTCACGTTGGTGCGGAGGCCACTGATGGCGAAGAACAGCGGGAGCAGCAGCCCCATCACGAAGTCCTCCAGCTTCTCGATCAGCACCACGCCGAGCTCCCCGCTCGGTATCACCAGCCCGTACACGAACGCGCCGAACACGGAGTGGATGCCGATGGCGTCCGTGCACACGCCGGAGATCATGACGCCGGTGAGTATGAGCGTGACCTGCACGTCGCTGATGGTCTCGCCCTCGGGGATGCGGCGGACGATCCACCACATGACCGGGCGCACGACGTAGAAGCACGCCAGCACGAACGCCACGCCGGAGAGGAGCACGTAGAGGGAGGAGAACGGGGTGCTGTTCACGTCGGAGATGGCGATGGCGAGCGCGAGCAGGATCCAGGCGCACATGTCATTGACGATGGCCGCGGACATGGCGATCTTGCCGAGCTCCGAGTTGAGCAGCTTGATCTCGGCGAGGATCCGGGCGAGCACCGGGAAGGCCGTGACGGAGAGCGCGACGCCGAGGAAGAGCAGGAAGGAGGCCTGGTGCACGTTCTTGGACACCTGGTGCCGGAAGATGAAGGAGGTGGCGGTGCCGATGCAGAAGGGCAGCGCCATGCCGGCCACGGCGATGATGACGGCCTTCTTGCCGGAGCGCTTGATGACGTTGACGTCCATCTCGAGGCCGACCAGGAAGAGGAAGTAGAGGAGGCCCAGGTGCGCCACCGTCTCCAGGGTGAGCAGGCTCCGCCCCGGGAACACCGTGCCCGCCCACGTCCCGACCTGCCCCATCACCGACGGGCCGAGGATGACGCCGGCCTGCAGCACATACGTACGTGCGTTGAGCAAGCAAGCAGAATTCTCTGAATCAATGGAGACACGACATGTACGAGGATCTCAGCGATGACGCGGGGCTGGCGGAAGGGCTTGAGGAGGAGGACGAGGAGGCGGGTGGTGCCGACGATGACGGCCGTCTGGAGGATGAAGATGGGGAGGGAGAACTCCAGCGGGTTGACGCCCTCCCAGATGCCGTACGTGGTGACCTTCATGGGCGAGTAGCACACCACCGCCGCCGCCGCCGCGCCGGAGCCGGTCACTCCGACGGCGGCGGCGGCTTGCTCCATCGGCGCCGTGACATCGCCACCGCCGGGTAACGTGTCGGTCATCTCGGCGCATGGGACGACGCCGGGTTCTCGTGCGTGAGCGCGGCGCTCTGCTCCCTTCGGCCTTCGCTCGCTCGCGCGCGCGCGGGCCGCGGGTCCGCTGGATTTCGCGACAGAGGAGTGTGGCTGGTTCACGAACGCGGTGGAAACGGTCGAAGTGAGAGAGAGCGAGAGAGAGCGAGCGAGCGAGCGAGCGAGAGAGAGAGAGAGTATGGGCGCGCGCGGCGGTGAGTGGGACAGCTGCTAATTTCGGCCGGGGGGTTTGCGGTTCTGCACGGCGTAATTGTGACCACCCGTTTACGTTACACTACACTGAGTTTAATCCATTAGCTGCCGGTACTCGTGAGTACACTTGAAAATGCAAGACAGATGGAGACGGGTCCTTTTTGTATCGCGCCCGATTAAACGCTTGAACAGTTTTTCGAAGGCGTAACTTCTTTTCGAGAAATGTAGTGACATTCTTTTAAGGGAGTACCTAGAACTCATCTAGATGAGATATAATCTGGTCTCATTCACTTTGAAAATAAAAACAGATATAACCTACGTCAGCACACACGCATCTTATAGCATCACATCCAATGATTATAAAAGATGAATGAGACCAAATTATATCTCATCTAGATGAGTTCTAGCAAAACTGTTCTTTTAAAACCATGAGAACAAAACATTTACATTCCCCAAACGTTTGGAAATTGCTTTTGGAGGCCGAGCTCCATGGAGGCCTTCAAATGCAAAACTCAAAATTCATGAAAGTTCATATTTTTATATTCAAAAAACCTCTGAAAAAGACACAGAGATAGATGAAGGCATAATGCACAAAAAATATATAAAAAATATGGAGCTTTTTAACACATGATACTATTCATCATTCCAGGAAAAACGCTTGTGTTATGCCGGCTGATGCGCGCAGGACATCGTCCGCCTGTGCTGCCGTCCGATTAAACATGATCGTACTGTGCAGCAAGCCACCATGTGTGGATCCACACGTGTCTGGATTGCAATGTCATTGGCGTTCCTGAGATATCGTCATTGTTGCAGAGGTGAGTTTCTAAAACATCATTGTTGTTGCAAAGGCACGTTTTTAAACAGATTGCATGCACCCAGATTGCAATGTCGCTGGTGTTTCTGAAACATCGACGTTGTTGCAGACGCATGTTTTCTAAAATGTTGTTGCATAGGCGTGTTTCTGAAATATCGTCCTTGTTGTAGAGACACGGGTCTGCGAGCTCACGGGATCGCAACATCACTAGTGTTGTTGAAACATGGCTAGTGTTGCAATGCTTACAACATCACTGATGATACACGGGGCAAGGTGGACGTTGTGGGCCACTTGATTAAGCTTGATCTGACGGTGGGGGAGGCGGCGGATAACTAGCTAGGAGTTATCCGCCGGCGGACGCGTAGCATGGCCCTCTCCTTTCAGACCATGAATTTATATTTTTTGTACAGGCCGCATTTTAACGTATTTCATTCTGAAATTTTTACCCAACATACACCTCACATCTTTGCTTACTCGTAAATTTTTTTTTTCAGATTTTTTTAAACCCGAAAATTTTGAATTTATAAAAAATCGGCCTGCATGGAGGCTGAGATCCAAAATGCCATTTTACAATATGTGGTGAATATTTTTAATTATTCTTGCTGAGCGCGAGACCTATATTTCACTTTTTTTAGGTTTGCTATATCTCACTTAGGCCCCACTTGGAATAGGGGTAAATTTATACACCCGTATTACTTTTACAAGTTTATTTCACCAGCCATGTGTGATTTCCAACTGGAAATGAAAACTATCAATTGAGATCTGTATCTTTTACAGGTGTAAAGGTGTGGAAAGCGACAACCCAATCAGGCCCTTATAGCGAGTATAGCTCCCTGAAGAGTCCGCAGGTACGGGCCGGCCCATTAAGGCGTTTTCTCGCTCGGTTGCTCACACGTTCTGTGGATTGTTTTTTTCTTTCCCGTACAATGGTTGCATTGGTCCGGTTTTATTGTTTTCTCTAATTGTTTTGTTTTGTTTTTTCTTCTATACCTTTTGTTTTTCATTGGTTTTCTTTTGTTTATCATTTTCCGTTGTTATAAGTGTGGTCTTCTGTATTTCGTTGATTTTATTGTTTTTCTCTCTTTCTTTGTTATACATTTGTTTTTTCTTTGTTTCCATTTGTTTTCCTCACTTTTTATTTTTGTTGATTTTCATTACTTTTATTTTTTGCTCAACACATTTTAAATTTTTAACTACAAATTAAAAAATATATACATCAGAAACAATTTTTATATAAATGTTAACATTTTTTAAATAATTGATTTATTTTTTTGATAACTCATATTTTTATGTTTTTCTAATACATGTTTAATATTTTTTGAATACATGATTAATATTTTTATAATTAATGATCAACATTTTTTCATACACATTATTGGCATTTTTCAAATAAAATATTAACATTTTTTAATACATGGCTAATTTTTTTGTAGACATATTTAACATTTTTAAATTCTTGACTAATATTTTTCAAATACAATATTAACATTTTAAATCCATGGTCAATATTTTATGACACACATTTAGGGCCCGTTCGGAAGTGCTTCACCTCCACGCTTCCCCAGAAGCGGGCCAGGAGCTGGCCGAACGCCTAGGCTCCATGGAGCCAGCTTCAGAAGCGGAGGAGGCACGCAGTGCAAATCGATGGAGCTAGGGAAGTGCTGCTTCGCTAAATCCAGAAATAGAAGTTCCTTCAAATTACATCTGGCTGCCATCTCGAAGTGCCGGCCGCGAACCGTTTTCCTCTCTGAATAAAGCCCAACATGATGGGCCCGACCACAGTAGCTAGCGCATCTCCTCTCCTGTGCTGCCAAACGCTCCTGGCTCCCCTGGGAAGCTGGCTAGCGCTGCTCCTTCAAGAAGCTGGCCCCGTTGGGAAGTTGGAGAGCTTCCGAACGGGCCCTTAATATTTTTCAAATTCTTGATTTTTTTTTCAAATACAAGGTTAATATTTTCTAAAATGCTTGATTAATATTTTATAAATATATGATCCACTTTTTCATATACATTGTATTTTTGTATACATCAGAAACATTTTATGGATACATATTTAACATTTTCAAATGCTTGGTTAGATATTTTTTTTCAAATGTTTTACGTAAAGTATGTTTAATATACTTATTTAGAATATTTGGAAGTATAAATAAAAGTAAAATAGAAAGCTAAAAACAAAAACAAAAAAGGTAAAAGAAAACATGTCTGTGGCCTCCCGCGTCTGGGCCGGGCCATCTACAGCCGGCTCGGCTTCCTTGAGTCTCGCTATATAAAAAAAAAGGAGCGCCCCCTTCCTGCAGTAGTCGAGATATAAAGCCGCGCTCCTGCGTATCAAACCAAAACCCTACCCTCGCGCGTAGCTTTTATTAGTACCAATGAGTTGTCTGCAAATAGTAAATGGTTGAAACTCGGAGCTTCGTTACCTATACAAACCCCTTTCAGATTACCATCCAACTGAACCCTATTGATGAGTGAAGAAAATCCCTCCGCACAAATCAAGAAAAGATAAGGTGATAAAGGGTTACCTTGTCGGAGTCCTCTTTGGGGCACTAACACATCTGTGCACTCTCTGTTCACCTTGAAACGATATGCCACTGTTGAGACATACAACATGATTTTTTAGATCCATTCATTGCTGAACCCAAGTGTTGCATCATTTTTTTCTTCAAAAAGCCCTACTCTACTCTATCATATGCCTTACTCATATCCAACTTCACTGCAGCATACCCCTCTTTGCCCTTTTTCTTTCTTTGCATGAAATGTGTGCATTCATAGGCTTACAAAATTTTATCAGTTATTAGCCTTCCAGGTACGAAAGCACTTTGATTTGGAGAGATAATATCTGGAAGAATCTGTTTAAGTCTATTGGCAAGAACTTTGGACACTAGCTTATACACCACATTACAAAGACTGATAGGCCTTTGATCCTTCATGCATTCCGGAGTCTTTACCTTTGGGATCAGCACCACCTAAGTTTCATTCCACCACTCTAGCATCGGCCCGCCATTCAGGACATTCAGTACTTCCATAATGACAATATCTCCCACTAAATCCCAATATATTTTGTAGAAAATAGATGGCATACCATCCAATCCAGGGGCTTTTAGGTCCCCAATGCTCTCAAGTGCATCAAAGTCCTTCTCTGTGAACAATGTATCAAGCATCTCATTCATTTCATGTGTGACTCTTGGGTCAATCTGGCCCAATAGTTCCTCTATCCCTCTACCTGCATGTGATGTGAAGAGGTTTAAAAAATAGTTAGTTACCACTCCTTCCATGGCCTCCCTTTCCTCCACAACACTCCCATTCTCTCTCCTCAACCTCTGAATATGATTCTTCCTTCTTCTCTTTGTTGCGAAAGCATGATTTTTTTGTATTTCTATCTCCGCCCTTCATCCGTTGAACGTGTGCTCTTTGGTGCCAGTACGTCTCCCTCTGTTACTCAAGCCTTTCCAATTTAAATTTAAGAATTTCTTCTCTTCTCACCATGTCATCACTAATACATCCTCTGCGACATCTTTCCAGTTCCTTTTTCACGAGAGTGCCAGTAGAAACACAAAGCCGAATCAGAAACAAGAAGTACTCGGGGTTGCCTGTATATGTTGGACAAGCGAGAAAAAAAAGTTTGAGTACCTTAAGGATAAAATTTGGCAAAGGATTCAGGGATGGACAGAGAGGCTACTGTCCAAGATGGGAAAAGACGTGCTCATAAAAGTGTGTGCACAAGCTATCCCGACTTTCACCATGTCTTGTTTTGATCTCACAAAGACTCTATGCGAGGAAATGTGGGCGAAACAAGATAAACAGAATACTATGCATATGTTGGGTTGGGAGACGCTGACTACACCAAAAAAGGAGGTGGAATAGGATTTTGGGACCTTTATTGTTTTAACCTTGCCATGTTGGCAAGACAAGCGTGGAGGATCTTAACCACACCTGAATCCTTGTGTGCCAAGGTACTGAAGGCCCGCTATTTTCCGACCACTTCGATCCTTGACGCGGAGCCAAGCCGTGGGATTTCAAACACCTGGCGTAGCATACTGGAAGGAGTTGAACTCTTGAAAAAATGACTTACCCTTGGCTGAACAGAGATAGATCGAGATTACCAATGACACGGCGAGGGAGATGTCTCCTCACCCGAGTATGTGAACTCATTAACCCAGAGCACGACACTTGTGATGAAGCTTTGGTGGGGAACATTTTTGTGCAGGAGGATTTTCAGGTAATACTGTCGACACCTAAATGAGGAATATGGCGATTTACATGCTTGGTTCTATGACAGTAAGGTGCAATTTTCAGTTAAATATGCCTATAAGGTCTTTGTGCACCAGGGGGAGGCCCACCTCCCAAGATCTTGAGCATCAACGTCACACAAATTTCCCTGGAAGAGGATTTGGGGAATCCCTTGTCAACAAAAGGTAGAACAATTCATGTGAAGGCTAGCACATAACACCCTGCCTCTATGATTGATCTTACATAGAAGGGGTATCAAGTGTGACACTTTATGCATCTGCTGCCATAGGCTGGATGAGGATGGTGTTATCTATTTCTGAGGTGCAAGGAAGTGAAAAAACATTGGCAGTGCATGTAGCTGGATGAAATACGTACTCAGCTACTAGTCTGCATGGACACATAGGAAGTGGTGAAAAAGTTTTGGAACTCCCTGAAGAGAGATTTGTACTGGTAACCTGCATGCTTTGGCATTGGTGGCGCCGACGAAATAAACTGAACGCTAGCGAAAGAGTGGGACCTGTTGAGGAATTAGAAGGAAACATCAGATACTGGGCCTATGAATCTCTCCTGCTATGCACAAAGCACAAAGGTCAGCCGGCTGCAAGTGTACTGCAAGTTTGGAAGCGTCTGACAGGGAAAAAATCTCAAAATCAACGTCGATGGGGCGTTCAATGATCAGTAGAAGAGTGGTGGCTGGTGATTTGCCATACGTGGGCCAAATTTCGTGTTTTGAACCCTTTGTGGTCTAAATTCGGGATCTGGCCCCTGTTTGAATCTTTTTTGACATCTGACCCTTTTTCCTACCGCGAGAGAGCTCAGCGGTAGTCTTACATAGCCTACCGCCACGGGGCCTGGCGGTAGGAAACTAGTTCACGTCAGCGTCGCAACCGCCGTCCCCTCCATTTCACACCCTACCGCCAGGGTTCCTGGCGGTAGGTTGTCTGACCCTACCGCCAGGGTTCCTGGCGGTAGGTTGTCTGACCCTATCGCCAGGGTTCCTGGCGGTAGGTTGTCTGACCCCCCCCCCCCAGATTCGTTCGGTGACCAAAAATGCCACCCGAACAGCGGTAGGGTTGCAAAGCCTACCGCTGTACCCTCTGGCGGTAGGATGGGGGCCTTTTTATATGCCACAGGCCACCCGCCCACCCCTTATCCCCCACTCAGCCGCCCATTCTTCTTCCTCTCACCCCTCTCTCTCATCTCCTCCACTCCTCCTCGGATCTTCTTCATTCCTTCACCGATTTTGCGGATCGAGATGGCCCCGGAACAAGAACCGTAAGCTCCTCCGATCCCTCCTATTAGTTTGAGCCAAATCACTCCCCTTATTGTACTTGATTTGGCTTTTTTTTGTAGCTTACGAATGATTTAGTTTGAGTCAAATTAGTTTGATATGTAAAACTGTTGGTGGATTTTATTTAGATGTGATGATGCATGTTGATATGATGAACCCTAATTCATATTCATGTTTAAAAAGAATATGCTCATGTTTAAAATAATCATGATGAACCCTAATTGATATTATGTACTTTGTTTATGTTACAGACCCTAATTCATGTTCATGTTCATGTTACAAACCCTAATTCATGTTACAACCCCAATACATGTTCATGTTAAAAAAAATCTTTATATGCTTATTGAAAGATTAACTCATATTTCCTAGGTTTAGGTACGGAACCATGGAGCACATCCAGTCAGAGATGCCGCTCCCATATGTGTACGAGGCCTTCCCCGAGCTACTTCAGCCGGTGGGATCTGTCTCAGACGAGGTCCTAGAGGCGCCGAGGGCAATGCGGTGGCACGAGAGGGCAGAGCGGATCCTCGACGATGTAAAGTGTTGATCGTAGAGCATGAAGGATTGGAAGAGTGTGAAGGCAGAGATGGAGGCAGATCCAACTATCTCCCGTGTCCGCCGGGAAGGGTGCATTGAAGCTGCCAAGCAGTACGCTGATTGGGAGCTGCGCAATTTGGGATGGAGAATCTACTTTGAGAGCAATGCAGAGGAGAGAGCCAGGATGCCGCCCCCAAGTGCATCGGCTTTCGACATCATCAACTAGGGAAGGGTGGAGGCGAAAACTCCAGCAGGCAAGGCAAGGTGGGAGTGCTTGAACAGTCGGATGCCGACCAATGTTCCGCCTCTGCCTTAACCGGTGGATCCGCTACCGTATCTGTCTCCACGACCAGGGCTAAAATACGAGGACCTCTGAAGATGTCTACCCGCTCTCTTAACTTGTCTTAAGATCTTCCTATTAGTTTGTCTTGTGCCTTTCAATAATGTTCTCAATGAATAATGAAACTATGTGCCTTTTGTAATGCCTTGTGCCTTTCGATTATGTTCTCAATGAATATCAAACTATGTGCTATCAAATTCAGTTTTTTCATAAGTTTATTTGTCAAATTCAGTTTGAACATTAAGTTAACTTCATGCCAATTGTTCTTGTCAATATGAGTATACTTTCATGTGAAAAAAGAGCACAGTTTCTTCAACAACACATATTTCAAAATATTGAAGGAAATATGCCCTAGAGGCAATAATAAAGTTATTATTTATTTCCTCATATCATGATAAATGTTTATTATTCATGCTAGAATTGTATTAACCGGAAACATGATACATGTGTGAATACATAGACAAACATATAGTCACTAGTATGCCTCTACTTGACTAGCTCATTAATCAAAGATGGTTATGTTTCCTAACCATAGACATGTGTTGTCATTTGATTAATGGGATCACATCATTAGAAGAATGATGTGATTGACATGACCCATTTTGTTAGCCTAGCACTTGATCGTTTAGTATGCTGCTATTGCTTTCTTCATGACTTATACATGTTCCTGTAACTATGAGAAATATGCAACTCCCGTTTACCGGAGGAACACTTTGGGTACTACCAAACGTCACAACGTAACTGGGTGATTATAAAGGAGTACTACAGGTGTCTCCAAAGGTACATGTTGAGTTGGCGTATTTCGAGATTAGGTTTTGTCACTCCGATTGTCGGAGAGGTATCTCTGTGCCCTCTCGGTAATGCACATCATTATAAGCCTTGCAAGCAATGTGACCAAATGAGTTCGTTACGGGATGATGCATTACGGAACGAGTAAAGAGACTTACCGGTAACGAGATTGAACTGGGTATTGGATACCGACGATCAAATCTCGGGCAAGTAACATACCGATGACAAAGGGAACAACGTATGTTGTTATGCGGTTTGACCGACAAAGATCTTCGTAGAATATGTAGGAACCAGTATGGGCATCCAGGTCCCGCTATTTGTTATTGACCGAGAATGGTTCTAGGTCATGTCTACATAGTTCTCGAACCCGTAGGGTCCGCACGCTTAACGTTACGATGACAGTTTTATTATGAGTTTATAAGTTTTGATGTACCGAAGTTTGTTCGGAGTCTCGGATGTGATCACGGACATGACGAGGAGTCTCGAAATGGTCGAGACATAAATATTGATATATTGGACGACTATATTCGGACACCGGAAGTGTTCCGGGTGATTTCGGAGAAAACCGGAGTGCCGGAGGGTTACCGGAACCCCCCCGGAGAGTTGATGGGCCATATGGGCCTTGGTGGGAAGAGAGAGGAGCGGCCAGGAAGGGCCGCGCGCCCCCTCTCCCTCTGGTCCGAATTGGACTAGGAGGGGGGGCGGCGCCCCCCTCTTTCCTTCCCCTCCTCTCCCCCTTCCTTCCCCTCCTAGTAGGAGTAGGAAAGGAGGAGTCCTACTCCTACTAGGAGGAGGACTCCTCCTCCTGGCGCGCCCAACAAGGGCCGGCCGGCCTCCCCCCTCCCTCCTTTATATACGGGGGCAGGGGGCACCCCATAGACACACAAGTTGATCTATGGATCGTTCCTTAGCCGTGTGCGGTGCCCCCTCCACCATATTCCACCTCGGCCATATCGTCGCGGAGTTTAGGCGAAGCCCTGTGCCGGTAGAGCATCATCATCGTCACCACGCCGTCGTGCTGATGGAACTCATCCCCGAAGCTTTGCTGGATCGGAGCCCGGGGATCGTCATCGAGCTGAACGTGTGCTGAACTCGGAGGTGCCGTACGTTCGGTGCTTGGATCGGTCGGATCGTGAAGACGTACGACTACATCAACCGCGTTGTCATAACGCTTCCGCTTACGGTCTACGAGGGTACGTGGACAACACTCTCCCCTCTCGTTGCTATGCCATCATCATGATCTTGCGTGTACGTAGGAAATTTTTTGAAATTACTATGTTCCCCAAAAGTGGCATCCGAGCCTAGGTTTTATGCGTTGATGTTATATGCACGAGTAGAACACAAGTGAGTTGTGGGCGATATAAGTCATACTGCTTACCAGCATGTCATACTTTGGTTCAGCGCCATTGTGAGATGAAGCGTCCCGGACCGACATTACGCGTACGCTTACGCGAGACTGGTTTCACCGCTAGGAGCACTCGTTGCTTAAAGGTGACCGGCGGGTGTCTGTCTCTCTCACTTTAGTTGAACCGAGTGTGGCTACGCCCGGTCCTTGCGAAGGTTAAAACAACACCAACTTGACAAACTATCGTTGTGGTTTTGATGCGTAGGTAAGAATGGTTCTTGCTAAGCCCGTAGCAACCACGTAAAATTTGCAACAACAAAGTAGAGGACGTCTAACTTGTTTTTGCAGGGCATGTTGTGATGTGATATGGTCAAGACGTGATGCTATATTTTATTGTATGATATGATCATGTTTTGTACCCGAAGTTATCGGCAACTGGCAGGAGCCATATGGTTGTCGCTTTATTGTATGAAATGCAAACGCCCTGTAATTGCTTTACTTTATCACTAAGCGGTAGCGATAGTCGTAGAAGCAATAGATGGCGTAACGACAACGATGCTACGATGGAGATCAAGGTGTCGCGCCGGTGACGATGGTGATCACGACGGTGCTTCGAAGATGGAGATCACAAGCACAAGATGATGATGGCCATATCATATCACTTATATTGATTGCATGTGATGTTTATCCTTTATGCATCTTATCTTGCTTTGATTGACGGTAGCATTTTAAGATGATCTCTCACTTAATAATCAAGAAGTGTTCTCCCTGAGTATGCACCGTTGCGAAAGTTCTTCGTGCTGAGACACCACGCGATGATCGGGTGTGATAGGCTCTACGTTCAAATACAACGGGTGCAAAACAGTTGCACACGCGGAATACTCAGGTCATACTTGACGAGCCTAGCATATACAGATATGGCCTCGGAACACGGAGACCGAAAGGTCGAACGTGAATCATATAGTAGATATGATCAACATAGTGATGTTCACCATTGAAACTACTCCATCTCACGTGATGATCGGACATGGTTTAGTTGATTTGGATCACGTGATCACTTAGATGACTAGAGAGATGTCTGTCTAAGTGGGAGTTCTTAAGTAATATGATTAATTGAACTTAAATTTATCATGAACTTAGTACCTGATAGTATTTTGCTTGTCTATGTTTGTTTGTAGATAGATGGCTCGTGCTGTTGTTCCGTTAAATTTTAATGCGTTCCTTGAGAAAGCAAAGTTGAAAGATGATGGTAGCAATTACACGGACTGGGTCCGTAACCTGAGGATTATCCTCATTGCTGCACAGAAAAGTTACGTCCTGGAAGCACCGCTGGGTGCCAGGCCTGCTGCTGATGCAACTGATGACGTTAAGAACGTCTGGCAGAGCAAAGCTGATGACTACTCGATAGTTCAGTGTGCCATGCTTTACGGCTTAGAACCGGGTCTTCAACGACGTTTTGAACGTCATGGAGCATATGAGATGTTTCAGGAGTTGAAGTTAATATTTCAAGCAAATGCCCGGATTAGAGATATGAAGTCTCCAATAAGTTCTATAGCTGCAAGATGGAGGAGAATAGTTCTGTCAGTGAACACATGCTCAAAATGTCTGGGTATAATAATCACTTGATTCAACTGGGAGTTAATCTTCCTGATGATAGTGTCATTGACAGAATTCTCCAATCACTGCCACCAAGCTACAAGAGCTTCATGATGAACTATAATATGCAAGGGATGAACAAGACTATTCCCGAGCTCTTCGCAATGCTAAAGGCTGCGGAGGTAGAAATCAAAAAGGAGCATCAAGTGTTGATGGTTAACAAGACCACCAGTTTCAAGAAAAAGGGCAAAGGGAAGAAGAAGGGGAACTTTAAAAAGAACAGCAAGCAAGTTGCTACTCAAGAGAAGAAACCCAAGTCTGGACCTAAGCCTGAAACTGAGTGCTTCTACTGCAAGCATACTGGACACTGGAAGTGGAACTGCCCCAAGTATTTGGCGGATAAGAAGGATGGCAAAGTGAACAAAGGTATATGTGATATACATGTTATTGATGTGTACCTTACTAATGCTCGCAGTAGCACCTGGGTATTTGATACTGGTTCTGTTGCTAATATTTGCAACTCGAAACAGGGACTACGAATTAAGCGAAGATTGGCTAAGGACGAGGTGACGATGCGCGTGGGAAATGGTTCCAAAGTCGATGTGACCGCGGTCGGCATGCTACCTCTACATCTACCATCGGGATTAGTCTTAGACATAAATAATTGTTATTTGGTGCCAGCGTTGAGCATGAACATTATATCTGGATCTTGTTTGATGCGAGACGGTTATTCATTTAAATCAGAGAATAATGGTTGTTCTATTTATATGAGTAATATCTTTTATGGTCATGCACCCTTGAAGAGTGGTCTATTTTTATTGAATCTCGATAGTAGTGATACACATATTCATAGTGTTGAAACCAAAAGATGCAGAGTTGATAACGATAGTGCAACTTATTTGTGGCACTACCGTTTAGGTCATATCGGTGTAAAGCACATGAAGAAACTCCATACTGATAGGCTTTTGGAATTACTTGATTATGAATCACTTGGTACTTGCGAACCGTGCCTCATGGGCAAGATGACTAAAACGCCGTTCTCCGGAACTATGGAGCGAGCAACTGATTTGTTGGAGATCATACATACTGATGTTTGTGGTCCAATGGATGTTGAGGCTCGCGGCGGGTATCGTTATTTTCTCACCTTCACAGATGATTTGAGCAGATATGGGTATATCTACTTAATGAAACACAAGTCTAAAACATTTGAAAAGTTCAAAGAATTTTAGAGTGAAAAATCATCATAACAAGAAAATAAAGTTTCTACGATCTGATCATGGAGGAGAATATTTGAGTTACAAGTTTGGTCTACACTTGAAACAATGCGGAATAGTTTCGCAACTCACGCCACCCGGAACACCACAGCGAAATGGTGTGTCCGAACATCGTAATCGTACTTTACTAGATATGGTGCGATCCATGATATCTCTTACTGATTTACCGCTATCGTTTTGGGGTTATGCTTTAGAGACGGCCGCATTCACGTTAAATAGGGCACCATCAAAATCCGTTGAGACGACGCCTTATGAACTATGGTTTGGCAAGAAACCAAAGTTGTCGTTTCTTAAAGTTTGGGGCTGCGATGCTTATGTGAAGAAACTTCAGCCAGATAAGCTCGAACCCAAATCGGAGAAATGTGTCTTCATAGGATACCCAAAAGAGACTATTGGGTACACCTTCTATCACAGATCTGAGGGCAAGATTTTCGTTGCTAAAATCGGATCCTTTCTAGAGAAGGAGTCTCTCTCGAAAGAAGTGAGTGGGAGGAAAGTAGAACTTGATGAGATAATTGTATCTACTCCCTTGTTGGAAAGTAGTTCATCACAAGAACCGGTTCCTGTGACAACTACACCAACTAGTGAGGAAGCTAATGATATTGATCATGAAACTTCAGATCAAGTTTCTACTGAACCTCGTAGGTCTACCAGAGTAAGATCCGCACCAGAGTGGTACGGTAATCCTATTCTGGAAGTCATGTTACTTGACCATGATGAACCTACGAACTATGAGGAAGCGATGATGAGCCCAGATTCCGCAAAATGGCTAGAGGCCATGAAATCTGAGATGGGATCCATGTATGAAAACAAAGTATGGACTTTGGTTGACTTGCCCGATGATCGGCAAGCCACTGAGAATAAATGGATCTTTAAGAAGAAGACTGACGCTGATGGTAATGTAACTGTCTATAAAGCTCGACTTGTTGCGAAAGGTTTTCGACAAGTTCAAGGGGTTGACTACGATGAGACTTTCTCACCCGTAGCGATGCTTAAGTCTGTCCGAATCATGTTAGTTATTGCCGCATTTCATGATTATGAAATTTGGCAAATGGATGTCAAAACTGCATTCTTGAATGGATTTCTGGAAGAAGAGTTGTATATGATGTAACCAGAAGGTTTTGTTGATCCAAAAGGTGCTAACAAAGTGTGCAAGCTCCAGCGATCCATTTATGGACTGGTGCAAGCATCTCGGAGTTGGAATAAACGTTTTGATAGTGTGATCAAAGCATATGGTTTTATATAGACTTTTGGAGAAGCCTGTATTTACAAGAAAGTGAGTGGGAGCTCTGTAGCATTTCTGATTTTATATGTAGATGACATATTATTAATTGGAAATGATATAGAATTTCTGGATAGCATAAAGGGATACTTGAATAAAAGTTTTTCAATGAAAGACCTCGGTGAAGCTGCTTACATATTGGGCATCAAGATCTATAGAGATAGATCAAGACGCTTAATAGGACTTTCACAAAGCACATACCTTGACAAAATTTTGAAAAAGTTCAAAATGGATCAGGCAAAGAAAGGTTTCTTGCCTGTGCTACAAGGTGTGAAGTTGAGTCAAACTCAATGCCCGACCACAACAGAAGATAGAGAGAAAATGAAAGATGTTCCCTATGCTTCAGCCATAGGCTCTATCATGTATGCAATGTTGTGTACCAGACCTTACGTATGCTTAGCAATAAGCTTGGCATGAAGGTACCAAAGTAATCCAGGAGTGGATCACTGGACAGCGATCAAGAACATCCTGAAATACCTGAAAGGACTAAGGATATGTTTCTCGTATATGGAGGTGACAAAGAGCTAGTCGTAAATGGTTACGTTGATGCAAGCTTTGACACTGATCCGGACGATTCTAAATCACAAACCGGATACGTGTTTTTATTAAACGGTGGAGCTGTAAGTTGGTGCAGTTCTAAACAAAGCGTCGTGGCGGGATCTACATGTGAAGCGGAGTACATAGCTGCTTCTGAAGCAGCAAATGAAGGAGTTTGGATGAAGGAGTTCATTACTGATCTAGGTGTCATACCTAGTGCATCGGGACCAATGAAGATCTTCTGTGACAATACTGGTGTAATTGCTTTGGCAAAGGAATCCAGATTTCACAAGAGGACCAAGCACATCAAGAGACGCTTCAATTCCATTCGGGACCAAGTCCAAGTGGGAGACATAGAGATTTGCAAAATACATACGGATCTGAATGTTGCAGACCCGTTGACTAAGCCTCTCTCACGAGCAAAACATGATCAACACCAAGACTCCATGGGTGTTAGAATCATTACTATGTAATCTAGATTATTGACTCTAGTGCAAATGGGAGACTGAAGGAAATATGCCCTAGAGGCAATAATAAAGTTATTATTTATTTCCTCATATCATGATAAATGTTTATTATTCATGCTAGAATTGTATTAACCGGAAACATGATACATGTGTGAATACATAGACAAACATATAGTCACTAGTATGCCTCTACTTGACTAGCTCATTAATCAAAGATGGTTATGTTTCCTAACCATAGACATGTGTTGTCATTTGATTAATGGGATCACATCATTAGAAGAATGATGTGATTGACATGACCCATTTCGTTAGCCTAGCACTTGATCGTTTAGTATGCTGCTATTGCTTTCTTCATGACTTATACATGTTCCTGTAACTATGAGAAATATGCAACTCCCGTTTACCGGAGGAACACTTTGGGTACTACCAAACGTCACAATGTAACTGGGTGATTATAAAGGAGTACTACAGGTGTCTCCAAAGGTACATGTTGATTTGGCGTATTTCCAGATTAGGTTTTGTCACTTCGATTGTCGGAGAGGTATCTCTGGGCCCTCTCGGTAATGCACATCATTATAAGCCTTGCAAGCAATGTGACCAAATGAGTTGGTTACGGGATGATGCATTACGGAACGAGTAAAGAGACTTACCGGTAAAAAGATTGAACTGGGTATTGGATACCGACGATCAAATCTCGGGCAAGTAACATACCGATGACAAAGGGAACAACGTATGTTGTTATACGATTTGATCGATAAAGATCTTCGTAGAATATGTAGGAACCAGTATGGGCATCCAGGTCCCGCTATTGGTTATTGACCGAGAATGGTTCTAGGTCATATCTACATAGTTCTCGAACCCGTAGGGTCCGCACGCTTAACGTTACGATGACAGTTTTATTATGAGTTTATAAGTTTTGATGTACCGAAGTTTGTTCGGAGTCCCGGATGTGATCACGGACATGACGAGGAGTCTCGAAATGGTCGAGACATAAATATTGATATATTGGACGACTATATTCGGACACCGGAAGTGTTCCGGGTGATTTCGGAGAAAACCGGAGTGCCGGAGGGTTACCGGAACCCCCCCGAAGAGTTAATGGGCCACATGGGCCTTGGTGGGAAGAGAGAGGGGCGGCCAGGAAGGGCCGCGTGCCCCCTCTCCCTCTGGTCCGAATTGGACTAGGAGGGGGGGCGGCACCCCCCTCTTTCCTTCCCCTCCTCTCCCCCTTCCTTCCCCTCCTCTCCCCCTTCCTTCCCCTCCTAGTAGGAGTAGGTAAGGAGGAGTCCTACTCCTACTAGGAGGAGGACTCCTCCTCCTGGCGCGCCCAACAAGGGCCAGCCGGCCTCCCCCCTCCCTCCTTTATATACGAGGGCAGGGGGCACCCCATAGACACACAAGTTGATCTACGGATCATTCCTTAGCCGTGTGCGGTGCCCCCCTCCACCATATTCCACCTCGATCATATCATCGCGGAGTTTAGGCGAAGCCCTGCGCCGGTAGAGCATCATCATCGTCACCACGCCGTCGTGCTGACGGAACTCATCCCCGAAGCTTTGCTGGATCGGAGCCCGGGGATCATCATCGAGCTGAACGTGTGCTGAACTCGGAGGTGCCGTACATTCGGTGCTTGGATCGGTCGGATCGTGAAGACGTACGACTACATCAACCGCGTTGTCATAACGCTTCCGCTTACGGTCTACGAGGGTACGTGGACAACACTCTCCCCTCTCGTTGCTATGCCATCACCATGATCTTGCGTGTACGTAGGAATTTTTTTGAAATTACTACGTTCCCCAACAAATACAACCTGTGCAAAAAATGCACTATGATGGGACCATACCGCCATAACCCTTGGCGGTAGGTAGTCACACTCTACCGCCAGGAATTTGCCGTTTTCGGTCATAGAAAGATTCCCAGGCAAAAACGCCCCCAGGACCCTACCACCACATGGCTTGGCGGTAGGGTCCCATATCCTACCGCCGAGGCCCTTCACGATAGGGTGCCGGTGTGCTCACCATTAGTTGATGGTTGTGGCCGTCTTTCCTACCACCGAGCCCCTTGGTGGTAGGTTGCCTGACGCTACCGCCGAGCCCCTTGGCGGTAGCGAAAGGGTCATATTTCAAAAATAATTGAAACATGGGTCAGATCTCGATTTTCTGTGCTAAAAGGGTCAAAACACGAAATTTTGCCCCGTACGTGATCGGTATGGCGAGGTAATGGCCTAGGGGCTGCACTACAAAAAAAATACACTTCTGTGATGATACGTGTTTGTCACAGTAGGTCACGTTTTTTCTCATGCATGTACATCCATGACAATTTCATGACAGAATCAAGATAGTCATACCTGGTGCTGTCATAGAAGTGTTCCATGACATTACCAAAAGTATCATCACGGAAGTGTCCACTTCCATGAAGATAAATCGCGCGTCATAAAAGTGCTTTCATCAAGGGTGACCAACACGTGGCATCCACCATAACGGGACGCCGTTAATCTATCGGGTCCGGTTTTGGATCCGATAACCCGCTAACAGCCACGACCAATGCCGATTTTCCACGTGTAAAATTCTCATTGGCCGACGGAACCATGCGTCAGCTCCGCGTTGGCACAGGTGTCACTCATCCAATGGTCGAGATGGGCCTATGATATGTTGACACATGGACGGGCCCAAAAGTGGCCCATAAAGTTTAAATGGGCCGGCCCAACTAAAGGCCCACAAGATTTAGCGGACCATAATGGGCCAACCCAGCTAAAGGCCCACAAGATTTTGCAGACCATAATGGGTTGGCCCAACTAAAGGCCCACAAGATTTAGCGAACCACAATGGGCCAGCCGAGCTAAAGGCCCACAAGATTTTGCAGACCATAATGGGTCGGCCCAGCTAAAGGCTCAACATTCTCAATTAAGGCCCATACGACTAGTGTCAAATCGGCCCGTCAATGGCCTGTCCTAAACTTGTCATCATTGCAGCCCATCGTCACTTCTGTCCTGTTAACAGTCCGCTCAGTATTTGGGCCGAATTACGGCTCGATGTATTTCCGGCCTGTTAAAGATCCTGCTTCATTTGGGCCCATTTACAGGCCATTGAAACTTTCGGCCCATAAACGACCATGAAGGATTTGGGTCATATTCGGCCATGTCTGATGTTCGGCCTGTTAGAGGCCCACTATAGATTTGGGCCACTTTCGGCGTGTTGTGATTTTCGGCCTGTTAACGTCGGACAAAATCCATGGGCCATATGTGGCCCAATGTCACATCGAGTCCATTAACGGCCCATATAAAAATGACAATAATCTAGCCCGACCGAACTTCCGGCCTGTTAAAGGCCCGTGTATTAGGTCGGTGCATTTACGGCCCGTCCGAATTTCGGCCTGTGAAAGATCCGCATCATAAATGGGCCACCATTTCGGCCTGCTAAGACCAGTGGGTTATTTGGCACAATTAGGGCCCAATCTCACTTTCGGCCTATTAAAGGCCGATGTTTTTTACGGGCTCGAGATATTTACACCTGTAAACGACCTATTGTTACTGAGGGCCCAAATTATGTTTAGGCCCGTTAAAGGCCCACTATGGGCACAGGCCTACCAGAAAAATATGAAAGCTTATGCTGATTTAGGCCCAGATATTTTTAGTGGGCTACATGCAAATTTCGGCCCATAATCGTTTTTAGCCCAATTGGAATGGGCCCAACGAATGTTGGCATGTTGGACTCCTACGAAGCTTTCGGCTGAATACATTACTAAGATAAACCTACACTATTCAAAAATAGCATCGTAATTACTGCAGCCTTTGGCAGCATCATAAATGATGTATCACAACAAAATAAATTCCAACCATACAACAAAAGACCTGTTGGCATAAAGTTTACAGTCCTTGCAGATAAAAGCACCATCAAATGTATAGAAGCACATATCATTTGACCTGAGTGCTAATGTTTCAGGCTGTAGAATCTGATGGAGCAGCACGATCTTCACCTTTTTCCGCCATTGCTCTTGAACAACGAAGCGAATGTCTGATAGTCTGGTTTCAAAACCATTCATATCTTGACGACATTTGTCAACCACTATTCTTGTTTCCGAAATGACGTCCATTAGGGATTGTACTTGTGTTTGGAGCACAGATATATCACTCTGTCTAGCAGGAAGATTTTGTTCAGTAAGCGATTTGGACGAGGTTACCTTGACAACCAACCCAGAATTATGCAGGAAGGTGCTTTTTGCACTGTTAGTGGAGAGATACCGACGCACTGCAGCAAGAGGTGACATTGTGCCTGTGGTAGCGTCGTCACCTTCAGGTGGTTGTGGTTGTTCAATCATTTGCTTCATAGCTTCCTGAAAGTTTGAACTTGTAGATTAGTGTACCAGATAAGTTACTAATGAGACAAAAACAAACAAAGTAGGTTACACGTTTATACATAACTTATTTTGGTGAACTACTATAATACCTTAGCATGTATTGTAGTGCCAACTACATAATAAAATCACTTTCAGAACATATGTCCATGTAGCATGCCTACTGTATTGTCTATTTCCTCACATTCGTTGACATCTAAGGATAAAGAGACATGGTTTAAAGTAGGATGAACATAGTATGACATCATTCATATCATGGGCAAACAAATATAAAACAAACATGCTATTTTATCATTGTGTGCGCACGTGAACATAACAACTAGATTACAGATCAAGACCAAAAGAATATCCTTCATCTCTTTTAAGCCATGTAAGGTGAAATGATACGTTAAGACAACTATGTATAAAAGTGAACAAAGTAACTGACATTGGCTGCAAACCAAGTAGTTAAATGAACACACAACAGTACCAATCAGTTCAAAGGCAGGAGGAGTAAGGACTTACAACAACGGCTTGAACTAGTGTGCTCATGCCCTTCATCTTGCCGGTGTGGCAATCCTTGAAGATTTGCACTGCATTCGGTTCAGGTTCTTTTTGGTCCGCACGGGCTTTCCTCTGTATTTGGAACAAGTCAATATAGATATAATAATATGGCACAGAAAAAAAGAAGGAAGTAGCAGCTATTTACAAGAGCCTCGTAGTGTGCAATATAGCTACGAGATCCTATTGTCTGTTGGAATTTCACTTTAGAACGGTTGGTCTTGTTCTTCAAACAGTTAGCCTAGAAGAAGATACACTTGTAAGGCACATACATAAATACAAGTTCAATATGTGGTCTGATCAAATACATATAGCCTACCTGATACTTTGGATCAGACCAGTGTTTAAAGAGGGTTGTCCAGTCTTCATTTGTAATATATTCCACTGGAGATGTTTGGGCGATTTCATTGTTAGCCTTACCTTCAAAGTGAGATTTTCTAAGGTGGTACCGATATCGTCGCAGAGCAGACTGAAAAACATGAGTGCATGCTTCTTTAGTTGCATCATCTTTCGGATCCAACTTGAACCTCATCTGTTGAAAATAGAATGTGAGTCTTATTAGGACGAAGCTAGAAAGTATGGGATAGAGCAAGACAATATTACTAATTGCAATGAATAACATTACTTACGGATAAATGGTCAAGGAAGGTGTTAAACTGGGCATTGTCTTTCTCATTCCTGTACCGGATCCATGTTGGGAGGATACGTGCATGACACCTAACGGCAACGGCTGCCTCTGATACTAACTTGGATGACTCTGTAGCATCACGTGGCCTTTTTAAACCTGCCTCAAAATGGAACCCCGTCCTTCCTCCTTTAGATTTTGTTAATCTGTCAAGCATTATCCCTGATGTCTGTTTCCGCTTGCACCGTGGTGCTAGTTCAACAACGAATATGGAAAGTGTTAGTATACATCAAACTGTGAGAGTATATATAAAGGAGTATGCAACTGCAACTTGACTCGGGCAGGTACCGTCTTGGTGTTGATGCTCATGAGGTTCATCTGATCTTGCCAAGTCCTGTTGTGTCAGCAGTGCTTCGAAAGTAGTGTTTGGTGTGAAGGCAGCTTGGGAACTGGCCAGTTCTGGAGCAAACGAATGAGTAACTCATTGAGATGTTGGTACAGTTGAAGCGGATGTTGTAGCTGGTGGAGCAGGTGATACTGTGTTTGTAGATTTAGCCGGTGAACTTTGACCTTCTACTGCACTATAAGTACCAGCAGAATCTCGACGACAGATCCTTTTCCGTTTCACCCGACAAGTAACACCACTCCCTACTATATTATTTTACATGCTCTTTTTTGACTTTGCCATGTCAAGCCATACCCACAACACAAAAGAATAAAATCGCTCTTCAGAACTCATTGATGCATGATACAGACAAGCAATACTTTGATGTAAGACAACCGTATGAGGATGGAATATGTAAGAAAAACAGGACTGCGTGACAAATTCACAGCTACGATGTGTAAACTAAGCAGAATGATTTTCAAGAAAATAGAAGTAATGCAAGCTAGACACCATATGAAAGATGCAACCAATATTACTCTGCCAAGTTAAAAGTGTCTTGTCATAAGTGGCAATTCGAAAAATTAGAAGCAGTACAACATAGAAATCAATGCAAGATGCAACTACTATCAAACTGCCATGTTAAAAGTGTCCAGTCATGAGTGACTGATGCGGTATACACAACAGCAGTACTTTGATGTAAGAACATGGTATGATAGATAGATGCAGTGTATTCTAGACACAGAAAGCCATGTCATATGCACATGTATAACATATAAACTCAGCATGTGCAATTTAATCAAAATAGAAGAAATACAGGCTAGACAACATATGTAACATGAAACCAATTATCACACTATCAACTTAGAGCAAGCACCTGCATTGGTGGAGTACGGGAGATGAACTCATCATGTAGACTTGGGACTTCAACTTCATTAGCGGTAGCAGTGGAAAATCTAGAGAGTCTCTGTTGCGTCGGCGCGGAGGACCACCAACATCCCCTATCTTACTCTTTTCCTTCCTCTTTTCTGATATTGCCTTATGAAGTCAAAACCACAAGAAGATGAATAAAATTAGCTCTGCATAACTGGTTGGTGCATGATACAGATGAACACTACTTTGATGTAAGGGAAGCGCAGGATAGGAGGATGGAATATATACAAAAAAAGACAGCGTTTCATATCCACATGTATGATAGGAGGGTGGAATATGTATGAAAAAACAGTAATTGGAAGGCATCTCAAGAAAATTAGAAGAAATGAAATCTAGGCACCGTATGAACATGTAACCAATATCACTCTATCAGGTAAAAAGTATCTCGTCATAAGTGCCATTTCAAGAAATTAGAAGCAGTACAAGCTAGAAGACAATGCAAGATGCAACCTACATCACAGTCCCAAGTTAAATGTGTCTTATGGGTAACTAGATCATCGGAGGCGCGCGTTGCCGCGCCCATCCAATTTTACAATATATTGATAGGAATTGATAACGTAAAAAATAAAATTTCTATGAAGTGTCTCCTCAAAGTAGTGCATGTTGCCGCGCCTGTCTCATTTTACGGTAAAATGCAATTTGCATACAAAATTTTCTGAAGACAAAAAAATGCAGTCATGAAAAAAATAACTCGATTCTTAATTAAGTAAGAAAGGGTAATATGTGATCTGTAGCTATGATGTAGTGAACTTCTTCTTCATCGCGTTGATGTCCACCTGAAGTCCAAAGTCTCACATGCATTAGAAATTTCGAGCTGCGTCAGCATCAGCCAGATGTTCGATTGAGTACAAAATTTGTTCCAGTCGGAGTTTGAACGATTAAGAATTTAAGATTTTAAACATCACACCTTGGTTCCGCTCTGCATAAGGTTCTGCAGCACCTTGAGCCACTCATTTTGTTCATTTCTCTATGTTTCTCACGACAAGACAAATACTTCAGATTAGTATTCAGACTTCATCAGCACAACCGCAGACCTGGAGGTCAGGAAAGTGCACATGAACTGGTTGCTAGGGAAGAGACAGGAGCGGACGTGCATCGAGGAGAAACATCAGGTTTCCAAATGCATTTGGAAGATGTGCATGTTTGCATTTGGATAGTCCATGATGCTGCACAACCAGTTTATTAAAAGGCAGCTTAGTAGTCTGAAAGAAACATTCTTAACAAAAAGCATGAAGAAACGGTGAACTTATATTGACCAACAGAAAGTAATCACTAAATAACTTGTAAGCCAACTACTCATGTGATACAAGTCATACAGAAATATTTAGTGCATCCAAATTCAAACTCATACTGAAATGGAGACGCGTCATATTTGTAACTTGTCTTTCTGAAAACTGATGGATAGTGAAGTCACATACTGTAGTGATGCAATTTTGTAGACAACATTCAGAAAAACAGAATCAAGTCCAATAGTTCACATATCTAAACATCTATGAACCAAGAGAAACACACCTAAATTATAGGATTGGTACTGACCTGACTTTCACCAATAATTTAGAGTATGAAAAAACAACACATCTCACGCACAACTAATTCTAACTACGTTGGAGAGGATGAAAAATTCGACTCCCAAACACATATTTTATATTCCTCGTTGAGTTCAGGGCATGTAGGCAAGTACTGACATATGATTTTACCGATAGAAATTAATAAGAATCAAATTAACACTCAGCCCACAAATCATCAACTTGAAAGCAGTGCTTCACCTTGCAATCAAGCAGAACCAGCAAAGAGCAAACCCACCGTAAGCAAGTTCCAACGAGCTTAAAAACCTGCATTCATTTGGGAGCAAAAAGAACAGTCTAAGTAAGAAAATGGATATGCATAAGTTTGGGGAAAAGGAGAGGGAACTATGTCAGACAGGCGATGGGGAAGACGAGTAGAATTAGTTGGAGCTCGTTGAGAAGATTTTGTGGGAGTGAGGAGGGGAATGGACAAACAGCAGCATAACAGATTATATGGAGGTACGCACAGTAAAGAGAGAGTATGAATCGACGATGTAACTGACCTGCAACCATTACCAGTAATGGCATGTAGAAACTGCGATTTAACTACGGAATCGCCGACAAACGAACTCGAATCGATAGCAGATGATTCCATGCTCATGCCACCGCCTCGCCCTTGTCCCCACCTTTCTTCACCCGCATTGTCCGCCTCCGTTGATCCCCTTGCGCACCTCGCATCCAATTGCGCGCTGGAGCGCATCAGCTGGACCTAGATCCTCTGGTCGATCCCAACGCGTGCATCAATGCTTCCCGCACTTTCAGTCGATCCAATCGAGCGACCCATCGGGACTGGATGGGCGTGGTCGCTCCCCCCTTCAGCTTCAGCGACGCGAAACACTGGACCTCTTTAGCGAAGCCTGGAATGGGCCGACTGACGGCCCAGTTAACCATAGGGCTCCGTTTAGGCCTCTGGAGCAGCAGCCCATAGGACAGATGGCCCACTATTTACCAGACATGGGATAGATTGCTTAACCCAGAGATCCGACAGCCAGAAACGGCCAGATCGCGAAAACGAATGGCCAAAAACTCAAATCGCTGTGAGGGCTCAGTTTAGGCTCAGTTTTACTATCCTTAATTGATCGTTGCAGGTATAAGTTGTAAGCTACACAGATGCAATTCAACATAATTAGAAGTAATACAAACTAGACATCATACGGAAAATGCAACCACATATAACAGTTCCAAGTTAGAGCAAGCACCTGTGATGGTGGAGTAGGGGATATGTGCTCATCATGTACACGTATGTTCTAGAAACAAGAACATGTGTCATATTCACAGGCATTATGTGTAAAGTAAGCAGATGCAATTCAACAAAGTTAGAAGCAATACAAGCTAGACATCATACACAACATGCAACCAAATATAATAGTGCCAAGTTAGAGCAAGCACCTGTGATGGTGGAGTAGGGGAGATGTGCTCATCATCTACACAACTACGTTGACTGTCCAGCCTTGTGTTGTCTTGCAAATCTTGTTGGGAGGATGGCAGAGTAGAATCTGTAGAGACCCCCTGTTTGAGTTGCTCCGAAGGACCACCATCATCCACTGCCGGGCTAATTTCCTTCAGCTATAATTATTTTGCATTCTGAAGTCAAACCGATAAGAAAAAGGAATAAAATTTGCTCTTCAAAACTCATTCATGCATGATACTGACGAACACTACTCGGATGAAAGGCAAACACATGATGCAAGGATGGAATATGTATGAAAAATAGGATGGCGTGACATATTCACACCTATGATGTGGTAACTAAGCAGAAGGCATTTCAACAAATTAGAAGCACTACAAGCTAGACACCATATGAAAGATGCAACCAATATCACTCTGCCAAGTTCAAAATGTATGGCGTTTCAACAAATTAGAAGCAGTACATCCTAGAAATCATATGCAAGACACAACCAATATCACAGTGGCGACTTAAAGCTGCCTTATCATAAGTGACTGATGCGTGATATGCAAGAACAATAGTCTAATGTAAGAACATCGTGTGATCGGATATAGTATATTCTAGAAACAAGAACATATGTCATATTCACAGGCATTATGTGTAAAGTAAGCAGATGCAATTCAAAAAGTTAGAAGCAATACAAGCTAGACATCATACACAACATGCAACCACATATAATAGTGCCAAGCTAGAGCAAGCACCTGTGATGGTGGAGTAGGGGAGATGTGCTCATCATCTACACAACTATGTTGACTGTCTAGCCTTGCGTTGTCTTGTGAATATTGTTGGGAGGATGGCGGAGTAGAATCTGTAGAGAGCCTCCATTTCAGTTGCTTGGAAGGACCACCATCATCCAATGCCTTGCCAATTTCCTTCAGCTTTATTGATTTTGCATTGTGAGGTCAAACCGACAAGAAAAATGAATATAATTCGCTCTTCAGAACTCATTCATGCATGGTACTGAGAACACTACTCTGATGAAAGGCAAATTCATGATACGAGGATGGAATATGTACGAAAAAATGGACGTCTTGACATATTCGCACCTATGATGTGGTAACTAAGCAGAAGGCACTTCAACAAATTAGAAGCACTGCAAACTAGACACCATATGGAACGTGCAATCAATATCACTCTGCCAAGTTAAAACTGTCTCATCATAGGTGGCATTCATCAAACTAGAAGCAATACATGCTATAAATCATATTCAAGACGCAAACCAATATCACACTGCCAACTTAAAGGTGTCCCATCATAAGTGACTGATGCAGGATACACAAGAAGAGTAGTTTCATGTAAGAACATGGTGTGATAGACAGATATAGTATGTACCAAAAACAGGAAAGCATGTCATATTCACACGTATCATGTGTAAGCTAAGCAGATGCAGTTTACACTAATTAGGAGCAATACAAGCTCGACACCATATGCAACATGCAACCAGATATCACACTGCCAAGTTAGAGCAAGCACCTTGGATGGTGGAGTAGGGGAGCGGAGACTTGGACCTTGTAATGCACTATCAGTACAAGGAGAATCGGTACAGATGCTCCGTTACATTGCTGCAGAGGGCCACCATCATCACCTTCCTTACTCTTTTCCTTCCTCTTTCTTGATTTTGCCTTATCAACTCAAATCCACAAGAAAAAGGAATAAAATTTGCTCTTCAGAACTCATTGATGCATGATACTGACGAACACTACTTTCATGTAAGGCAGCCGCATGATAGGAGGATGGAATATGTATGAAAAATAGGACGACGTGACATATTGACATGTATGATGTATAAAGTGTAAACTAAGCACAAGGTGCTTGAACTTGTTAGAATCAATGCAAGCTAGAAACCATATGAAAGATGAAACCAATATCACTCTGCCAAATTAAAAGGGTGCCCTAACAAATGTATTTGACCAAATTAGAAGCAATACAGGGCAACAGGCTAGAAATAACATGCAATATGCAACGAATAAAGGTGACTCATCGTAAGTGATTGATGCAGGATACAGAAGAGAGGTAGTTTCATGTAAGAACAATGTTAACACATAGATGTAGTGTGTACCAAAAATAGGAAGGCATGTCATATTCACAGGTATAATGTGTAAACTAAGCAGATGCAATTTACCCTAATTAGAAGCATTACAATCTAGACACCGTATGCAACATGCAACCACATATCACACTACGAAGTTATAGCAAGCACCTGTGATGGTGGTGTAGGGGAAGTGCGGTCTTCAAGTACAGAGCTACGTTCAATATCTTCATTTAGGCTTGCAGTTTCTTGAGAATCATGTGGAGAGGATGAAATTGCATTCTTTATAAGAGTAACACGTCTCATATTAACCCACGGGCGTGACTGTCTCATCATAAGCGGTAGATGCAGGATACACAAGAACAGTAGTTTGATCTAAGAACATGGTGTGATAGGAAGATGTAGTATGTACCAAAAACAGGAAGGCATGTCATATTCACATGTATAATGTGTAAGCTAAGGAGATGCAATTTAACAAATTAGGAGCAATACAAGCTAGGCACCATATGCAACATGCAACCAGATATCACACTGCCATGTTAGAGCAAGCACCTTGGGTTGTGGAGTAGGGGAGATGAGATTTGGAACTAGCACTGCAGTATGAGTAGCAGGAGAATCTGTAGAGATCATCTGCTTCGGTTGCTCCAGAGGACCACCATCATTCCGTGCCTTCGTCCTTTCAGATTTTGCCTTGTCAAGTAAACACACAAGAAAAAGGAATGGAATTTGCACTTCCAAATTCGTTGATGCATGATACTGACGAACACAACTTTTATGTATGGCAACCACATTGTAGGAGGATGGAATATGTATGAAAAACGCTAAGAAGAAGGCATTTCAACAAATTGGAAGCAATGCAATCTAGACACCATATGAAAGATCCAACCAAAATCACTCTACCAAGTTAGATGTGTCTCATTATAAGTGGCACTTCAACAAATTAGAGGCAATACATGTTTGAAATGATATGCAAGATGCAACCAATATTACACTATCAACTTCAAGGTGTATCGTTAGAAGTGATTGATGAGGGATACACAAGAAAAGTAGTTTGATGTAAGAACATGGTTAATAGAAAGACGTAGTATGTACCAAAAACAGGAAGGCATGTCATATTCACAGGTATAATGTGTTAACTAAGCAGATGCAATCTACCCTAATTAGAAGCATTACAAGGTAGACAGCATATGAAACATGCAACCACATATCACACTGCCAAGTAAGAGCAAGCACCTGCGATGGTGGTGTGGGGAATTGCAGTCATCAACTAGAGAGCTATGTTGACTATCTTCATTTAGCATTGTTGTTTCTTGAGAATCATGTGGGGAGGATGACACTACACTCTTTAAACGAGTAGGGCGTCTCACAGTAACCCACTGGGGTGACTGTCTCATCATAAGTGACTGACAAGGGATACAAAAGAGCATTAGTTTGATGTACGGACATGGTTAATAGACATATGTAGTATGTATCAAAAACAGGAAGGCATGTCATTATCAAAGGTATAATGTGTAAAGTAAGCAGATGCAATTTAACCAAATTGTAAGCAATACAAGCTAGACACCATATGCATCATGCAACCACATTTGACAACGCGAAGTTAAAGCAAGCACCTGGGATGGCTGTGTGTGGCAATTGAGATCATCAACTATAGAGCTACGTTTACTGTCTCCAACTGCTGACACTGCACCCTTTAGAGCGCTGAAACGCTTAGTGCTTATCTTCGAATTACACTGGAGCGACTTCTCTCTTTTCTTTTCTGCATTCATCAACACTGCATCAGAGTCTGAAATACCCATGCATAAAAAACAATAGTGTGAGTATGGGTGAAGTGTGTTCACAATTAGTACAGTGTAATGGTAGCAGATAGCAGGTCGGTGAGAAATAAATGACGGGAGACATATGATATCTCTAGAACATGCATGGCACACTAAATTACTACAGGATTCTATGAAAATAACAGTCGACTGAAAACAAACAGGTTAGTCCATTTTTTCTGCATCGTCCGATGTACAAAGAACGGGCAGATCGCCTTCTTCTACCACTAGTAGAAAAAGGGCCATTTGTCCCGGTTCATAAGGGCCTTTAGTCCCGGTTCTGGAACCGGGACTAAAGGGGCGTTACTAAAGCCTCCCCCTTTAGTCCCGGTTCTTACATGAACCAGGACTAAAGGCCGTCCACGTGGCCGCTGTCTGGAGCTCCACCTTTAGTACCGGTTGGTAACACCAACCAGGACTAAAGGTATTTTTAAGAATTTTTTTGAATTTTTTTCGATTTCCAAATTTCTGAATTATTTTCCAATTTAATCTCTAATCACCCTCATCACTCATCACTGCTCAATTTAACCTCTAATATCTAATCACCAATCATCATTCCAAATCATCTAACTTCCCGGCCGGTCACCCATCCTCTCACTACTCCAGCCTGAGCATGCTTAACTTTCGGGTTCTATCCCCCCTCGTTTCCAGTAAGATGTCAACCCTATTAACCCTCGGGAGTTTAGCTTGAGCATTAAGTCATACGTTTCACTGTTTGAGTTCGAAACTATTATTCTAAAAAACAATAATTATTTAGTAACACTAATATTTCTTTAATAAGTAGTTTGACCACAGTTTATCTAGATTTGACCAAAATTCAAAAAATTGAAATAATTATTTAGTAACACTAATATTCTTGAATAATTATGTAGTAACACTAATATTCTTGAATAATTATGTAGTAACACTAATATTTCTTGAATAAGTAGTTTGACCAGATTTGACCAAAATTCAAAAAAACTATAATAATTATTTAGTAACGCTAATATTATTGAATAATTATTTAGTAACACTAATACATCTTGAATAAGTAGTTTGACCAAAGTTTGACCTGATTTAACCAAAATTCATTTTTTTGAAATTTGAGCATAACTTTTTTTCCTTTTAGAATTTGAGGATTCTAAAATTTGCAAACAGGCACTCACGAACACACGCATGTATGCACACATGCATGCAACACTGAAACGTACCCTTGCCGCATGCAACACTCGCATGCCTCCATGCACACATCACATGACGCAGGACACACTCAACCTATACGTGCATGCACCCTTTGTTAAGGACATGGATTGCTACGGGTTATAATCTTATCTGTGATAAGCAGAATATTGATGTTTGTAGCGGTCTTTATGAATCACAACGTATCAAACAGGCTATCAACATAGTAGGCTTATCTACATGAAAAAGATGACGTCACACTCAATGAACAATCATCGGTTTATGAAATGCCCGCTTCTGACCGCCCTAGCCCACCAAAGGTTCCTCTGCTGTGCGCTGCGTGCGTTGGGTCACTGACATGCAAGCCATGTACCCAAAGATCCCACACGTCAGTGGAAGAACGGTGCGGTGTCCTACGTTAGAGTCGAGGGCGCCACTTGTTGCATGCCCGGCTGAACACGCCTCCTCGCCGCATTCAAACGCCTCCATGAAACCCGCCCATGTGGAAGCCGAGAAACCCACTCTGGACACACGTCCGTTCATGACCAGGACGACATTCAACGCAATGCCGGCCGAGGTCCTCCCATCCACTGTCTATTTAATCTCCTATTTAAACGAGGCCAAAAGCCGGCCAAGAATCGCATACCTCCGCCACTCCCCTATCTCCTCCTTCACCATGTTGTCCACTCTTACAATGGCTTACAAAGAGTAGTTATTCCGCACCCAAGTCGGCTGGGTGGCCCACCGACCCCGCCGAATACGAGCTATGCAGCTTGCTGATCCACCTCCCTCCCCTCGCCCGACGGAGCCAGTTGCCGTCCCAAGCTGGTGCGTGGTTCAGCAACTCGCCGCTCTAGGACAGCTCGACGAGGAGCGGTGCATGGGCGTCGTTGCTGCCGTCCATGCCGCCGCCTCGTACCATGTCTCCCGTTTCTGTGGCCGAGACTCCCATGTCGGCGGCCTCGCCATGCAAGCAGCGACAGAAGCCGGTTGCACGGAGAGCGATGAGTCGGTGGCAAGCGCCTCCGCGTTCGCAGCCATCATCGAGGAGAAGTAGAACATGGGAGGTCGCCGCCGCTTGGGTCCCATGAAGGCCACCGCGGAGGCGACACCAATGTACACAATAGGTGTCTTGCCGGATCCTTTTGATGCGAGGACCTTCGTCGACCCTGCATGGGCTCCACGGAAGCGGGAAGCCCCCTTCCACCATCATCTTCAGCATCAGCCAATGATATCAGTTGGGTAGTGGGGAAGCGAGCCGTCCTTTGCACTGAAGCATATACCTCCGGGGCTCCCGGCGGTCTGGTGATCGTGCTGCCGGACATGAGGAACACAAATCGATTGGCGGGTGACCATTTAGGCCAGGTATTATATACTTGTGTTGTCCAGAACTAGCACCACGTAGTTCATTTGAATGTAATGAAACCCATCATGTTTGTATGAAAATCTAGTATTTTATATGATTTCCGTCGTTGTTTATATGAAATATCGCCGTGTTTGCGTGAATTTCATCCGGTTGGTTGAGTTGCTGTCATAATGTGTGCGACTACAGTTGGATGGCGTAATTTGCGGGTCGCAGGTCGGTCTGCGGGCGGCTTGGGCAGTGTGGTGGGACAAAAAGAACACAGCTCGTGCGAGCTCATCTCCAACATGTGCGCTGGAGGATGCCTGAGCACCCGAGCCATTCCTCATTCATCGGTGCCAAAGGCACCGGTGGACAAAAGGGTCGCCAATATTTTGGATACCCCGGGCAAGATCCAAAGAACCCCTGCCAACAGATTGAAATCCCTCGTTCACCGTGGAATTTTGCCATGTGTTGTTTTCATGGACTAGCAAGATGCCCGTGCATTGCATGGAACATCAAGATGCATTTTTTTACAAAACACCTGTTGTGATTGACCCATGCAGGAGTAATCCCATTTTGTAAAAATTAATGATATCTCAAGAATTTTATCGGATAAATGGTATCTTGAGAATTTTATCGGACTCCATTGTTGTATACAAGGCCACAAACCCATATTAAAGGTACCAAGGCAAAAATTAATGTCTTCTAAGTCAATGTTGCAAGCCACCTTGTTTCCTTGTTTGCCATGTAAATTAATGTGTATTCTTCTCTTTCATGCACATCAAGCCAATGCTCACACTTCCGCATGCATGTGTTATGTTAAAAAAGAGGCAAACCATGTGGGGCCTACCTTAGAGGCAAGGCTCTATACATTGGAGTACTTTTGATGTGTCCCGTCAACTCGCAGAACGAGGAGAAGCTTGCTTAGTACGCCGTCTCCCCCGCCCACGGGTGAGGGAGTCCTGGATTAGGGGTCCTCGGACAGCCGGACTATATACTTTGGCCGGACTGTTGGACTATGAAGATACAAGATTGAAGACTTTGTCCCGTGTCCGGGTGGGACTCTCCTTTGCGTGGAAGGCAAGCTTGGCAATTCGGATATGTAGATCTCCTTCTCTGCAACCAACTCTGTGTAACCCTAGCCCCCTCCGGTGTCTATATAAACCGGAGGGTTTAGTCCGTAGGACAAGAACAACAATCGTACCATAGGCTATCTTCTAGGGTTTAGCCTCTACAATCTCGTGGTAGATCAGCTCTTGTAATACTCATATCATCAATATCAATCAAGCAGGAAGTAGGGTATTACCTCCATCGAGAGGGCCCGAACCTGGGTAAACATTGTGTCCCCCGCCTCCTGTTACCATTAGCCTTAGACGCACAGTTCGGGACCCCCTACCCGAGATCCGCTGGTTTTGACACCAACATTGGTGCTTTCATTGAGAGTTCCACTGTGTCGTCACGGTAAAGGCTTGATGGCTCCTTCAATCAGCTACAAACGCATTCCAGGGTGAGGTTTTCCTCCCCGGACAGATCTTCGCATTTGGCGGCTTCGTACTGCGGGCCAACTCGCTTGGCTACCTGGAGCAGATTGATAGCTACGCCCCTGGCCATTAGGTCAGGTTTGGAAGCTTGAACTACACCGCCGACATCCGCGGAGACTTGATCTTTGACGGATTTGAGCCGATGTTAGGTGCGCCGAACAGTCACGACGAGCATGACTTAGATCTGCCATCGGGCGGTGTTCGGGAGATCACACCTGCGGCTGCCCCGACCGTTAATCCGGAGCAGATCGTGCCATCCGAGGACGGGTGGATGGACCCCACCACGGAGGCCGCACACTCAGTGGCATTAGAGCCGAACACAGACTTCGCCTCTAATGAGATCTGTGTTATCGGACCCTCGGACTCGTCTCCAGCCGTAGGCTCCGAACCGCATGCATCCGCGCCTATCGAATCTGATTGGGCACCGATCATAGAGTTTACCTCCATGGATATCTTTCAGCACTCGCCCTTGGGCGACGTGCTAAATTCATCAAAGTCTCTCTCTATGTGAGGAGACTCTTGGCCGAACTATGTCCGGCTTGAGTGGTAAGCAGACGACGAAGAAATTCGTTCCCCACCCACCACCCACTTAATAGACACTATTGATGACTTAACCGACATGCTTGACTTCGACTTTGAAGACATCGACGGTATGGACAACGATGCAGGAGAAGAACAGGAACCACCGCCCACAGGGCGCTGGACAACCACCTCATCATATGATATATACATGGTGGACACACCCAAAGAAAGCGATGGCGATGAGGCAATGGAGGATAATCCCCTTGAGAAGCAATCTAAGAACCGGCGTCATCGGCGCCGCTCTAAGCCCCGCCATAGCAAAAATAGCGATACCGGCACAAGAGACAATAGCACTCCGGATGATGCCAAAGTCAAAAACAATCCCGCCCACCCAGACTTCGAGCAGGACGAACGGGAGGATGGGCAAGTTAGCCCTCATGAACATGCAATGGATGGAGACTTGGAGGATGATAATTACATGCCCCTCTCCGAAGACGAGGTGAGCCTTGGCGATGAAGAATTCATCGTGCCTGAGAATCCCGTAGAGCAGGATCGCTTCAAGCGCCGGTTTATAGCCACTTCAAAAAGCCTGAAGAAAAAGCAGCAATAGCTTCAAGATGATCAAGATCTGCTAACTGATAGATGGACTGACGTCCTGGCAGCCGAGGAATACAGACTCGAGCTCCCAACCAAAAGTTACCCAAAGCACAGGTTGCTACCTCAACTCGAGGAGGAGGCATTAAAGCCTACACTACCAGCGCAGGATACGGCTGACTGGCCACCTTGTGGCTGAGACAAAGCGGCGTATCAGCCCGAATACCAGCCCGCACCCTATCGCCAATCAAACAAAAACACCAAGGCCCAGGGCTACATGCAGGACCTGCTAGACATATTGGAAAAGAAAGCAGGACAGTCAAGATCGATCTACGGATCACGGGGGCGCGCCCCAATGCAAGACGACGACCGTCATGCCGGATATACTAAAAATAAATCCGGTCAGGCCGAATACAACAGATCAGACTCATTTGAACTACATCGTGATGTAGCCGGCACAGAGGCTCCGCACACCCCCTATGCTTCAGTGACGAAGTAATGGATCATGAATTCCCAGAAGGGTTTAAAGCCGTGAATATTGAATCATACGATGGTACAACAGACCCCGCGGTATGGATTGAAGATTTCCTTCTCCACATTCACATGGCCCGCGGCGATGATCTACACGCCATCAAGTACCTCCCACTAAAACTCAAGGGACCGTCTTGGCATTGGCTGAATAGCCTGTCAGCAAACTCCATTAGCAGTTGGGAGGACCTGGAAGACGCATTCCTTGACAACTTCCAGGGCACTTACGTGCGACCACCGGATGCTGATGACTTAAGTCACATAACCCAACAGCCCGGAGAGTCAGCCAGGAAATTCTGGACTCGGTTCCTAACTAAAAAGAACCAAATTGTTGACTGTCCGGACGCAGAAGCCCTAGCGGCCTTTAAGAATAACATCCGCGATGAGTGGCTCGCCCGACACCTCGGCCAAGAGAAGCCGAAGTCCGTGGCAGCCCTCACGACACTCATGACCCGCTTTTGTGCAGGCGAGGACAGCTGGCTGGCTCGCAGCAACAACATATCAAGAAATCCTGGCACTTCAGATGCTAGAGAAAACAACAGCAAGCCCCGACACAACAGACACAAGCATCGCAACAATGGCGACAACGCCGAAGACACAGCAGTCAATGCTGGATTCAGCGGCTCTAAGTCCGGTCAGCGGAAAAAGCCATTCAAAATAAACAATCCGAGCCCGTCCGGTCTGGACAACATACTCGATCACTCGTGTCAAATTCACGACACCCCCGATAAACCAGCCAACCAAACCAACAGAGAATGCTAGGTGTGTAAACAGGCCGACAAGTTGAATGCCGAACACAAGGAAAAGGGACCGCATAGTGACGACGATGAGGGGCCCCGGTTGCCGAACACAGGAGGACAGAAGAAATTTCCTCCCAAGTGAAAATGGTAAACATGATATACGCCACCCATATTCCCAAGCGGGAGCGGAAGAGCGCACTAAGGGACATCTACGTGATGGAGCCAGTCGCCCCAAAGTTCAATCCATGGTCTTCTTGTCCGATCACTTTTGATCGCAGGGACCATCCTACCAGTATCCGTCATGGTGATTCGGCTGCATTGGTCCTCGACCCCATCATTGACGGATTCCACCTGACACGAGTCCTTATGGACAGTGGCAGCAGCCTGAACCTGCTCTATCAGGATACAGTGCGCAAAATGGGCATCGATCCCTCGAGGATCAAACCCACCAAAACCACCTTTAAAGGTGTCATACCAGGTGTAGAGGCCTGTTGCACGGGCTCAATCACACTGGAAGTAGTCTTTGGATCTCCAGAAAACTTCCGAAGCAAGGAGTTAATCTTCGATATCGTCCCCTTCCGCAGTGGCTATCACGCACTGCTCGGATGAACCACATTTGCTAGATTTAATGCGGTACCGCATTATGCCTACCTCAAGCTCAAGATGCCAGGACCTCGCGGGGTTATAACAGTCAATGGAAACACAGAGCACTCCCTCCGTACAGAGGAGCACACTGCGGACCTCGCAACAGAAGTACAAAGCAACCTTCTTAGGCAGACCCCAAATTCGGCAATAAAGCCCCTGGACACTGCTAAACGAGTCCAGAGTACTCTGCAACAGGATCGGCCGGCACGTCCTGAGCTCGCCTAGCAATTCGGCCTCCGTCCTAGTCCTAGTCAAGCGGTGATATTCGTGCCGCGCGTACATAATTACGCACTAAAAATACCATTGGCATAGGCGGAGGCACAACTACAATACGGCCCACAATGTGGCTCAACCGCCCCAGGACCCGTATACCTTCACACTTTTCTTTCTTTCAGCTCCCTATTTTCCGGAGGATCTTCTGAAAGTCCGATTACCGGACCCAGCACGGGACAGTGACACCAAGGAGGCAAGGAGCTTTGTCGTACAAGGGAATCCCTAGGTGGTCTATAATAATGATCACTATACCTGTTTTACATACCCATACGCAGCTCACTCTTGGTTAGGACATGTCAAATAGTCCTATTTTGCTTATCACACTACTTGTATACATACACCTAGACATATTATTCAAACAACAATGGAAAAGAATGTACAATGTCAGCTTACTGTTACATTTCGTTATCTTTTTTCCTTGACCGTTTATGTATCTTAAATTGCACACGTACATGTTGGTATGATTCAATTCACCAGGGGCTTCAGTATACCCCATAACATGGCAAGAAAAGTCCGAACACTCTAGATAGTGCGGCGCCTCGAACTTATAGCATTATATGCATCAGTTCCGAATAATGTCTTGGGTCAATAGTTGGGTTTTCCCAGCTCCCATGTTCTAGTACCTTACGTTCCACTATATCGGCTAAGGTAGCACATGGAGAACTACTGCAATTGTGTCCTGGTTCTTCTGGATGAGCACCTCAGTAGAGAAAGCTGAAAATTGACTGTCATGATGCGGAGAGAGCTGGTCGCTGTTCGAGAGGTCTCAAATCCTTCAAGATTTTTTTCCACTTTGGGCGAGGAATCGGCCTTGTCCGATTTAGGCGTGTATAGCGCCCCAAGTTCGGCTTTCCGAATACCAGGGGCTACGCTAAAATTTAAAATTATAGACTTCTATGGCTAAGTGAGAGTGATAAAGCCGTATAGTCCGATTGCCTTATTCGCTGTGCTAAACACCTCCTTAAAGGACCAAAAATTTGGATAAAGAGTGTTTAGATTTATCCGAACACCCCAGTACTAGTTACATGGGGGCAGAAGCCGATGACTGGCCAACTCTCAGATTTTATAAACAGCCGCACAGAAGGTAATATTTTAAATCAACAAGCGTTACATGGCGCAAACGAACTTGTTTTCATATTATAGGATCAAATGAGTAAATTCATTCAAATATTACATCCTTAGCACATTCCTCCGCCACAAGGCAGGCGCCCTTCAGGACACCGTCGTAATACTTTTTGGGGTGGCGGTGCTCCTTACCCTTCGGCAACCCCTCCGTCACCAGCTTCTCGGCATCCATCTTCGCCCAGTGCACCTTCGCGCGGGCGAAGGCCCTGCGCACACCTTCAATACAGACTGACCGCTTTATGACTTCAAGCCTCGGGCAGGCATTCACAAGCAGCTTCACCAGGCCAAAGTAGCTGCTGGGCAAGGGCTTGGCAGGCCACATCCGGACTATGAGGTCCTTCATGGCCAGTTCGGCCGCCTTGTGCAGTTCGACCAGTTGCTTCAGCTGGTCGCTCAAGGGCATCGGCTGTTCGGCCCCAATATATTGGGACCAGAACAACTTCTCCGTCGAGCTCCCTTCTTCATCTTGGTAGAACTCTACGACATCAGACATGTTGCGCAACAGATCTGCGAATGCTCCCGGAGAGCTCCAAATTCGGGTAAGTAAAAAGAAAGCCTCCTTCACATGCTTGCTTGGCATATTGAATGCCTTACCCGCCGCAATCTTCTTGGCCGCTTGAACCTCCTGGAGGGCCTTTTGGGCTTCGGCCTTGGTGTCTCGGACGCTCTGGAGGGCCTTAGCAAGCTCGGACTCTTGCGTCTTAGAGTCACGCTCCAAGGACTCGTATTTCTGGACGAAATCCTGGAGCTCTTGCTGGACCTCGCTGACCCGAGCCTCTTGCTTCTCACGCTTGGAGCGCTCCTTGGCCGCTTTGTCTTCGGCCTCGGCCAGCGCCGTCTTAAGGGCCGCCACTTCGGTCGTGTCCCCTAGTAAAATTCATGACGCTTTCATTAGCATAAATCATTCTTCCTTTTAAAATATGCAGACGAGGTATTGTGTACCTTTGTTCTCCTCGAGCTGCCTCTTCACAAGGCCGAGCTCTTCTTCGGCTCGCTCCAGGTCCCGCTTCAGTCCAGAGACCTCCACAGTATGAGCGGCAGCAACCAGCAACGACGCCTGCTTATTCACATAGATATTTTCGGTTAGACTTCTGCGATATTATTTGATCCTCTGTTCGGCCTTTCTTTCCGAACACCAAACAGAACATCAGGGGCTACTGCCTATGCTATGATACTTTCTCATAATTTGATTACTTACCTCAAAGCCTATTAGGAGGCTGGCGCAGGCTTCGGTCAATCCGCTTTTGGCGGACCGAACCTTCTCAATCACCGCACTCATGATGGTGCGGTGCTCTTCGTCAATGGAAGCGCCGCGAAGCGCTTCCAGCAAGTTGTCTGATGCCTTTGGTTGGACAGAGGTCATCGGCACGGGCGGCTCACCCCCCTTAGAGAGAGGCTGCCTGCCAAAATCTAGAACCACTGCGGGTTTCGGTGCAGTATCAGGCTAGGGGCCAGACTTGTTGCGGCCCTTGTTCTCAGCATCCATGGGGGTCTTCCCTCCCATGTGCCCGACGTATGGGATTTCGCCTTGGGGCGTCTCCAAAAATGTCTCCCCCTGGTCCGGTATCCTCTGAGACAACACCTCGGTGTCGTCCATGGGCCGGGGGGAGGAGGCCGTCGGGATTGAATCGATGTTCATCGCTTACTGGCCCAAAGACCCGTCCGAGGAGGATACGTCAATGTGGGCTTTGGCCGGACTACACGAGTATGATTGGCTTGATAAGAAGCAATAAAGAAAAACGTACCAGAAGTATTATAGTGTCCAGATACTTACGACTTCGCCAGGGGCTTGTCCTTGGGTAACCACTCCTCATTGCTGTAGGCGGCTGTGGTGGAGTGGTCCGAAGGGAAGGTCTTTCCCGTCTTGGACCCTTCGGCCTCCCCAGGGCGGCCTTCCTTTTCTTCTCCCCACTGGTTGGGAGAGGGATTTCCTCTTCCTCCTCCTCGTCTTTGTTGGAGGAGCGCGCCTCGGTGTCTTTAGATGATGAGTCCGATACAACCTTGCACCGGAGACCTTTCCTGGTCCCCATGGCCTTCTTCTTGGCCTTCTTCTCTGGCACCTCATAGGGCGCCGGGAACAACATCTCAGTTAAGAGAGGCGATGCTTGATCTTCGGGTAGTGGAGCCGGACAGTCAATCCGCTCCGCTATCGCTACCCAGTCCTATAAATTGGCATGGAGGCTTAGATTCCTCCTGCCAATGTACAGGGGGAAAGCACATCTTGCAAAATATAAAAACTTACCAGATTGGCAGGGAGCTTTGCGTTGAGTCCGTGATATTCGGCTATGGGCGGTGGTACCTCGGTTGCCTTGAACAGCACCTTCCAGACATCTTCGTGCATCGTGTCGAAGAGCTCTCACAGCATCTGGTGTTCGGTCGGGTCGAACTCCCACATATTAAAAGCCCGTCTTTGACACGAAAGGATCGAGCGGAAGAGCATGACCTGGACCACGTTGACAAGCTTGATTTTCTTGCTTATCATATTTCTGACACAGGTCTGGAGTCCGGTCAGCTCCACTGATGAGCCCCAGGCTAAGCTCTTATTTTTCCAGGAGGTGAGCCGCATGGGGACGCCGGATCAAAATTCAGGGGCCACCGCCCAATTGGTGTCGCTCGGCTCGGTGATGTAGAACCACCCCGATTGCCACCCCTTCATGGTCTCCACAAAGGAGCCTTTGGGCCAGGTGACATTGGGCATCTTTCCCACCATGGCGCCTCTGCACTCCGCTTGCTGGCCGACCACCACCTTCGGCTTCACGTTGAAGGTCTTCAGCCATAGGCCAAAGTGGGGCGTAATGCAGAGAAAGGCCTCGCACACGATGATAAATGCCGAGATGTTGTGGATGAAATTGGGGGACAGATCATGGAAGTCCAGCCCATAGTAAAACATGAGCCCGCGGACAAATGGGTGGAGGGGGAATCCCAGTCCGCGGACGAAGTGAGCAAGGAATACAACCCTCTCATGGGGTTCCGGAGTAGGGACGATCTGCCCTGCGTCCGGGAGACGATGCGCAATGTTTGCGGCCAGGTATCTGATAATCCCCAAGTGCAGGGAATCATCGTAGCAATTACCAAAGGTGGAAGTGATAAGTATGGAGTGTCGAACCCACAAGGAGCTGAAGGTAATATCAATATTATCTCAAGCCCTATCTGCCACTGATACGACTCTACGTGCACCGAACGTTTGCTTCCAACTAGAAACAAGAAATAAAACTGTGTTGTGGGTATGAAGAGGATAACTTTGTATGACATCGGAGAGCTAAAACATAAAAGTAGGTGCTGTTATCATAAAGTTAGAATATATTACTAAATAATATAAATAGCGAGTGTGGAATAATGGTGGATCGATGTGCGGAATTGTCCTAAGCAATTGTTAACAAGATCGATAGTCGTCATTGCAATTTCATATGAGGGAGAGGCATAAACTAGCATACTTTTCCTACTTGGGTCATATGCTCTTATGATTGGAAACTCTAGCAAGAATCCGCAAATACTAAAAGATTCATTAAGGTAAAACCCAACCGTAGCATTAAAGCATCAAGTCCCCTTTTATCCCATACGCAACAACCCCTTTACTCGGGTTTAAGCTTCTGTCACTCTAGCAACCCACTATAAGCGAATCATGAACGTATTGCAACACCCTACAGCGGGAATCCCTCACGCTTGCGCGACACGGAGGGCACCATAGGATAGCACCAAAATAAAACATACAACTCGTACCAATCTAGATCATCAATCAACTCAAGGACAAAAGATATCTACTCAAAACATCATAAGATGGCAACACATCATTGGATCATAATATGTAGCATAAAGCACCATGTTCAAGTAGGGATTACAGCGGGGTGCGGGAGAGTGGACCGCGTAAAATAGATGAGGATGGTGATGATGATGGTGATGTTGATGAAGACGATCACCGCGGCGATGATTCCCCTCCCGATGGCACTCCGGTGCCACCAAGAGAGAGGAGGAGAGTTTCTTCCCCTTGTGCTTCCTCCTCCATGGCTTTCCCCCTCTGGTCCTTGGCCTTCCTGGAGATGATGGCCCCTCCGAGATCCTCCTCCATGGCCTCCGGTGATCATGGCCCCCTCCGGCAGGGTGCCAGAGAGGGCCTAGATTGATTTCTCGTGGCTACAGAGGCTTGCGGCGGCGGAACTTCCCATCTAGGTTAATTCCCGAAAGTTTCAGTATTTATAGGAATTATTGGCGTAGGTTTCACGTCAGGGGGGGTCTCCGGGCCGTTCACGAGACAGGGGGGCACGCCCCCTAGGGGCGCGCCCTCCTATCTCGTGGGCAGCCCGGAGCTCTTCTGGCCCAACTCCGATGCTCCGTGGTCTTCTTTTGGTCCATAAAAAATCCTTAAAAATTGGCACGTCATTTGGACTCCGTTTGGTATCCCTTTTCTGTAAAACACAAAAACAAGGAGAAAACAGAAACTGGCACTGGGCTCTAGGTTAATAGGTTAGTCCCAAAAATCATATAAAATGATATATAAATGCATATAAAACACCATAGATGGGTAATATAATAGCATGAATACTTCATAAATTATAGATACGTTGGAGATGTATCAGCATCCCCAAGCTTAATTCCTGCTCGTCCTCGAGTAGATAAATGATAAAAGAAATAATTTATGAAGTGTGAATGCTAGTAGGTGCACAAGTTTGATCAATGATAATTTCAATCACCTTTTCTAGCATCAATATGTGTCATAATAGTAGCTTATCTCATAAAACTTTTCATGATCAAGTAACAATCTATTCACAATGTCAAGTATGGTTCAAAAACTTCATTGAGAACTAACAAACTATAATTTCAGTCATTGAAGCAATTGCAATTTATCATAACATCAGAAAGAGTCAAGAATAGAGCTTTTCAGCAAATCCACATACTCAACTATCATATAGTCTCCTACAATTGCTAACACTCACGCAATACTTGTGGTTATGGAGGTTCAGCCGGACAATGAGAAAGGTAGGGGCTTATTATGTTGCCTCCCAACATATTCACCTTTAGGTGATGTCAACAATAATAGCCCATGCTAACTTACATCCAATTTGGGTATATATATCATGATCTTTCAAACACGAGGAGCTTGCCAAAGGATAAAATGAAAAAGGGAAAGGTGCGGATCACCTTGACTCAAGCATAAAGTAAAAACATAAAGTAAAAGATAGGCCCTTCGCAGAGGGAAGCAGAGGTTGTCATGCGCGTTTAGAGTTGATGCATAAAATATTAATGCAAAAGAACGTCACTTTATATTGCCCCTTGTATGTGGACCTTTATTATGCGGCCCGTCGCTTTTATTACTTCCACAACAAGATCGTACAAAGCTTATTTTCTCTGCACTAATAAGTCATACATATTTAGAGAGCAATTTTTATTGCTTGCACCAATGACAACTTACTTGAAGGATCTTACTCAATCCATTGGTAGATATGGTGGACTCTCATGGCAAAACTGGGTTTAAGGATATTTGGAAGCACAAGTAGTATCTCTACTTGGTGCTAGGAATTTTTGGCTAGCATGAGGGGGAAAGGCCAAGCTCAACATATTTGGAAGGTCAATGACAATATAATTTAACTGAGATGTTGGAAAACATAAACCATTACGTTGTCTTTCTTGTCCAACGTCAACTCTTTTAGCATGTCATACCTAATGAGTGCTTCACAATCATAAAAGATGTACAAGATAATATATTTGTATGTGAACCTCTCTTTCCTTATTACTTCCTGTTAATTGCAACGATGACAAAAACTACGTTTGCCAACTCTCAACAACTTTTATGCCTCATACTTTCTATGTGTGAAGTCATCACTAACCATGTTATAAGCATATGAAACATATAAAAATTCAGATTTATGACATTCAACTTATTCCCCCATTTACTCATAGGATATACATGAAGCGCAAGAGTAAATGACAAACTACTCCAAAAGATATGAGTGAAAGACACTGAGTAGTCAAATAATTATCTAGCCATGGGAGGATTCCTTTTTATTCAATATTTCAGATCCAATTTTATTCAAACAACAAGTAAAATTGAAAATACGCTCCAAGCAAAAGACATATCATGTGATGAAAAAAATATAGCTCCAAGTAAGATGTACCGATAGTTTTGAAGACGAAAGAGGGGATGCCTTCCGGAGCATCCCCAAGCTTAGGCGCTTGAGACTTCCTTGAATATTACCTTGGGGTGCCTTGGGCATCCCCAAGCTTAGGGTCTTTCCAATCCTTATTCTCCTCATATCGATATCTCACCCAAAACTTGAAAACTTCAATCACACAAAACTTAATGGAACTTCGTGAGATAGGTTAGTATGATAAAGAGTAAACCATGCACTTTGGTACTGTAAAAGACAAGGTTCATAATTGTTTTCGCATAATGCCTACTGTACCATATCATTCCTACAATTTATATTGATAAATATAAGCCATAGAAACTAGAAAACAAGCAAACTATGTAATGAAAACAGAATCTGTCAGAAACAGAACAATCTGTAATGATCTAAACAATAACCATACTTCTGCTACTCCAAAAATTATGAAATAAATTGGTGGACGTGAGGAATTTGTATATTAATCTTATGCAAAAAGAATCAACTCAAAATCTTTATTCTGTAAAAAATGACAGCTAATCTCGTGAGCGCAAAGTTTCTGCTTTTTACAGCAAGATCACTTTAACTTTCACCCAAGTCTTCCCAAAGGTCTTACTTGGCACTTTATTGAAAAAAAGCTATAAAACATGATTACTACAGTAGCTTAATCATGTAGACACAGAAAAACAGTAAGGATAAACATTGGGTTGTCTCCCAACAAGCGCTTTTCTTTAATGCCTTTTAGCTAGGCATGAAGAGTTCAATGATGCTCGCACAAAAGATAAGAGTTGAAACATAAAAAGAGCATCAAGAAGAATATGACTAGCATATTTAAATCTAACCCACTTCCTATGCCTAGGGATTTTGTGAGCACACAATTTTTAGGAACAAGAATCAACTAGCATAGGAAGGCAAAACAAGTATAACTTCAAAAATTTAAGCACATAAAGAGGAAACTTGACATTATTGCAACTCCTACAAGCACATATTCCTCCCTCATAATAATTTTTTCAGTAGCAACATGATAACAACTTTGTTCTCATACTCGAACCTCTCCCGAAATAGTGGAATACTAACGAAAGTTGACACTCTTCCAAATCCACTTTCATAAATATCGTACAGAGATTCAACATCCTTCAAGATAGTGGGATCACTAATTTCTAAAGTTGACACTCTTCCAAACCCACTTTAAATTATAGTATTATTCATACTCCAAAATATATAACTGAAGTTCCTGGAGCATTTTACCATTAATATAAACTAGCCAACATACAAGCTCAAAATATAAAAGTGAAGCGTACGAAGCATTTAAAACAAAAAAGAGGCTAGCCAACTCCCCTCCAGAACGCTCCCCCGGTTGCAGCTTCGTCGGCCGTCGGATCTGCCCCTCTGACGCGTTTGAGCCGTTGGATCTTCACAACAGTAAAAACCAATTTTCACCTCACGGTCATTTTCGCTGGCTAATGACGGGTGGGCTCGCGTCGTGTGCTTGTTGGCTGGGTTCGTCGTCCCCCCGTGTAAGAAGTTTTGGCCAATCTGCTCCGCACGTTCCGCGTCCAATCCTACCCTCGCCTCGTCCCACTCCCACTCCCATTCTAGCCGCCAAATAAACCCTAGCCCCCTTGCCCAATGCCCCCCGATCCCCACAGCCGCCGCACGGCCTCGCTCCTCCTTCCCTCCCGCCACAACCTCTCCTTGCTCGCAACCGCCTCCTTCCCACCTCCGCCCGAGCTCCGCCTTCCTCGCCCGCCTCCTCCTCCTTGCCATTGGCGGAAGCGTTGAGCATAGGGGCAGCGGCTAGACGCGATGAGCTTGCCTCCGGCGGCGCTAGGAACCTGCACGCAAAGGGCGACCCCATGGATCTGTCCCTGCAGGAGATAGAAGTTGGAGGGAGGATTGAAGGATAGGGGGAGGTAGGCGTGCTGGGGCGGGGTTGTCTCGCCTGCGATCCTCGCCTGCCTCCTCCTCCTTGCCATCGGCGGAAGCGCTGAGCATAGGGGCAGCGGCTGGACGTGATGAGCTTGCCTCCGGCGGCGCTAGGAACCTGCACGCAAAGGGCGACCCCATGGATCCGTCCCTGTAGGAGAGAGAAGATGGAGGGAGGATTGAAGGATAGGAGGAGGTAGGCGTGCTAGGGCGGGGTGGTCTCGCCTGCGATGACAGGGCTGACCGACCGGAGTTGGATCGAGATCCCGGCTGGCACGGCTCGGCTCCAACTCCCTCTTCCACCTCTCCGCTCCCTGACACTCAAATCTGGTAAATCTCCTCTTAGTTCATTGCGCTCTTGGACGATTACCCGATTAGTTATCAATACTAATCCTGATGCTACCTTGGAACTGTATGGTTGGCTGATTTATCTTGTTTGAGCCCTGTTCCAGGCTCTTCTACACACATCCGTAGCTATGGAAAGAAAGCTTGTAGTGGAGTGGCTTCCTTTGTATGATCCTGGAAGATGGTCTATATTGTTGACTATGGACTTCAGACCGTTTATATTTTCCTCCGTGAACCTACCACTGATGTTTTGGAGGTGCTTGCTTTGCGTAGATGACCTCTGAAGCCCATTAGAAAGCATGGCAACGGCTAAAGGTTAGCGCATTTCGAGAAGCCAACAGATCGCCGCCTACTTCCTTAGGCTGACAATCACCTGCAGGATAAAGTGCGATGTTTTGCCCGAGGGGTTGGAGCAGGACCGCAGGATGAGGTGAGAACAAGGGTCATTTCAGATTCACCTGAACCATCCAAAGTATTTGTTAATAAATTTCTTCAAATGAGCAGTCCATCCTATTAATTACAACCCTTTTAGTTCATGTGAGTAGTAGCTGACTTAGTTGTTTATGTGCTTATGAAATGATGAGTATACTTTTATTTTGCTTGGTAGGGGCAAGATCTTGCTATTAATCGACTTTCTAGAATATTTTTTCTTGATATGAATTATGAAATTTGCTTTGTTAACATCTTCATATATTGTCACCTAAAAGGTGTAGGCTGAGATGATCGTTTTATTTGCAGAGAAGATCAAGGACTGGGCCAACGCGGTCATCACGCACGAACCAGTGTAGCCCATTGGCACTGGTAAAGTAGTATCGGCGGCTCAGGGACATGAAGTAAGTTCCTCCGCTTAGGTGTATTGGTGTTTCTGAACTAGCAGGCACAATTCATCTCGTGACCGTTGGCCGTTGTCTTCCCGTCTCCTAAAATTCGTGACCAAGCGATTATACCTGAAACTGAAGCTTGGTCTTTCTCAAGATTTACCATGGTGTAATTTTATGCTATAGTCAAGCCTTGGATATAAAATAAACATGTTATGAAGATGATATATCAGTTTTAGAAATACATATTGAAGGACTGTAGCAGCGTTTCTTTTTACTGAATTTCGTTTTGTTGTTTTTTCATCTATATCGCTCATTTTGTTGACATGATTTTTCAAATATGCCTAATGTTTCTTTGTTTTTTCAGGTTTCTCAAAACTAACAAATGCTGCTCTCTGATAAATTAGGAGGCTGAAGATGGTAGCTTACTGAACTCTCATTTTGGAAAAAATCTAGAGATGTGTAGTGCTGATAAAGAAATGCAGGTATGTATGAGTCTGATGTTTGCATCTTGTGACGCTCCCATGCTCGTGCAGATGCTATCTGGATTTGCCGCCACCGCCTCGAGTCGCTTTCGCCTGTAAATCCAGTCGCCACCATGGTAATTTCTTTTCAGTACCAACTCTCCTCCTGTCCCCCGCATTTGCTTGCTACGGGTTCTTTTTGTGTGTGTGCTTGTTGGCTTAGTGACGTGTGTGTTCAGGCACGCGTTGTCTTTGCCTGCCAGGGTGTTGGCTCTGCTACTTGGCCGGTTACAGCAAGTAGGAAGCTGATAGGATGGTATTTCTCCTTCGTCAGCCAAGGAGTTCACACATCTCTCGGTTCTCTGGGCATGTCACCATGGACAAGAAGAGTGGGAGGACACTCTTCTACTGGTTCTTGGAGGCTCAGGCACAACGTCTCCTTCTCTAGCTCAATTGGGATTTCTTACTTACCTCATTCTCTTGTTTTTCATTTTTTTTACTTAGTCACTTATTTCTGGAAAGATTTTGTAGCTATTATCTTGAGCTGCTTGTAGTTCAATAATGTTTCGGTTGCTACTTGGGGTGCATACATGAGAATACACATTATTTTTCAGTTCAATGCGAAATAGATAACTTTTGGTTGTCGCCATTAGGACACAAAAGTACTAGATTTTGAAGTTTTTAATAGCTCAAATATGCCAACTGCAGAGCAACATGGCAGTTACAATGGTTCCATGTCCTAATTAGTTCTTTTATTTCGTTTTGCAGGCGTATTATGTTGGAGGTTGTTTCTTATTTTTACTATAGATCAAGTTTCTTTGTTTCCTTTCTAGCTACCTCTGTTGCATTTGTTTTATATATCCTATATGCTTTAAATATCCTATATGCTGTCATGATCCTTGCTTCAGTCCTCATGTTGATTTTCCAAATTTGGTTGGGTGTTTTTTTTGGCCCTTGTGCGCTTTGATCGATGTGCTCTGGCTTTGTGACTCTGATGATGCACAGGCAATGGCGGCATGGGTGGAATGAGAGGAAGGATGGGAATCAGCTACTTGCATTCACATGGAGGAGGCAACGTCAACTCGATGGCACAGCAGAGGAGGCTGGGCTCGTTGTGGATCTTCTTGAGGCAGCAGGACGTCCGCGAGAGCATCGCTGCTGGCAACGGCTCGAGTGACCTCTTGAGGATCTTCTCCATGAGCACCTGGGACGACACCAACTCCAACATCATGTTCTCAGCGCCCGACAGCAAGAAGGCCGAGGTGCTCGGCGACAGCGATGTCAGCATGGTCACCAGCTTCAGCAACATCGACTCCCAGGTAGGACAAACTTCACATATATACACTTCACATCCATCCGGACTCTCCCGCCTGCCAATTGTTTAATGCTACACTTCTACTAACACCTTGGTCCAGATTCAGTTAGCCCTCTCGAGCTGGACATGCCCAGCATGGACGACTACCTGCAGCTGCAGCAGGACTCCGCCGACTACAGAGTCCATGCCGAGCGTGGCTGCACCACTGACCCGCAGAGCATTGCTTGGGAGGGTTAGTTAGTTTGCTGCAACATTTTTGGTATTCGTCTTGGTGTTGGATGTTTATACTGAACATTTTTCTTCCTTATGTTGTTTAGGAAAGAAGAACAAGGATCAATAAGAGGCTAAGGAGGCTGCAAAGATCTCATTCCCTACATGGACAAGGTCACAAGGTAACTAAATCAGCTGAATTGATGCACACTGTCAATTATGTTACGACACAGAGATGAAATTTTCATTAGGAATTACAGAAAATTGTACTCGCTAAAGTACTAAATCTGATGACTACATGTTGCATATTTAGCGATAAAACTGAATACTAAAGTACTAAATTTGGTGTTCCTAACCCGAGTTGGAAGTGTTGCCCACGAAAATCGGTAGTTGTCAATAACCCGGACCTTAGTTACTTCAGATTTCAGAATTGCAAAAGTGGCAACTAAAAAAAACCTTAAATGTTAGCTATACTTTCTGTCGTTATCATGATGGTGCAATACTTTGTAGTAGATTCTCTTCGAATCCTTCTCTAACAAGGTTATGGTAGTAATTTGTACAAAAGTTGCTATGATTTTTTGATTCTCAGTTTATTCTACCATGGATTCCCTCTGGTATGTGCATGTTTCACGACTGAATATACACGTGGAAGAAACTTGAGAGCCAATATTAGTGCTAAAGGATTACTCTGATTGCCGATCTATGCTGTCGCGGCAACACAGGCCAATACACATTCAGGAAATATGTGACCAACTTCCCCAAGGTCCCGCATCGTCTACTCAGGTTAATTCTCGGTCTACAACCTCCAAAACCTGCAGTTCTATTTTTAAAAATGCTTAAGCGCCCATTTCTCTAAGCGTCAGCCTGTCGCTTCGCTTATGCTTCATGCTTTCCTGAACATTGATTTCTATCAAACTTGTTTTTTAAGTTTTCATGCTGATTACTGATTGTGGGAGCTGAATTGTGCTCCGGTGGAAGTGTTAGAGTGTATCATTTTTGTAAGCATAATCTATATCCATTCCTATTGGGAACATACCCATGTAAGTATTTGTAAGAATCCTGTAGGAGCATGCTACTAGGACTTATGTAGATTGGCTATTCTAGACATTGGCATGAGAATGGTCTGCATCCTATATATGGTCTTAGTGCGTCTAAAAAAGCACATGTTAAATAACTGTCAGCACAATGGTTTCTAACCAATAGAAAGTTACTCCCGTTGGTATATATGAGGGAATGTTTAATATTTTGTTAGAATAATGGTTTTATTAATTGGATCATTATCACTTCCATGGTGCGCCTACTTTCAGATATGTAAAATCCAGGACTCTTATGTAATGTGCCTTCAATATCTATTCAATAGTTGAATAGCAACATCAAATCATTCCTCGAACTTATTATATCATGCTCTCTAACTTCTTGACATTTAATTTCAATTAAACAAATCTTGTTCATAGTGAAAAATATATTTTATAGAAAAATAGCCCTTTATTCTATTTATTATCTCTAGCTACTTCTACTGTGGTCCTTGCTTAATACCGATGTTTGTCTTGTGATTGATTCAGGATATTCTGTGCCCCAAGCCCTACAGAATAATGCCCAGTCTAATTTCAACAGTGGGCATGACAACATCAAACTTCTCTCTTCAATATTGAAGAAGCGGCGGCTTACTCGGATCAATGGGCATGCACTTAGAAAAATAGCTAAAGAGTATGTGATATTCCTAGAGTAAATAAAGGACATGGTGTGCTCATAAGTTAGACAGAAGCAAAATGTTATTTATTATGCTCCTGTTGTATCTTCAGACATTTTCTTCCACCTACCAATACCCCAGTATTGAATATCTACTTTCCCATTGTCGTACATAAACTGATGTTAGTATTTGTGCATACTCTTTGTCTTAAGTGGGCTTTCTTTTAAAAAACATGCCTTTATATTACCCAAATAACATAACAGATTATGTAATCTAAGTATATGTTTTAAGAGATAAGTCTTAGTTTTTCATATAAATGGGTTACAAATTGTATGGATTCAAATTGGACTCTGTCATTTGGTCGCAAAATGATCACAGTGATGTCTACGACCTCCTCCTAGATGTATTAATCTCAATCTCATGTTTGGTTTTCTTCCCTTTTCTCTTCTAATGATGTAATTTCTTTTACTAAGATAACACCATGTTTGTTGTAATGCCTTATTTGATGTAAGATCTCTTTTCTACTTTGAATGAATTTACTTCATATGTTAGTTTAGTTCATCATTCAAAGACGGTGGAATATTTTTGTCCTTCACGGTTAAATGAGCATGGTGTAAAAGTATGTCTATGTTCTCTTTCTTCAAGTGATTCAAGTAAATGAAATTGTTTATTTCGAATTTAATACCTTTTAATAATAATCATAATGAGAGGGGTATGCTTCTCTCTTTGGGCAAATGTTACTTCAGACAACATGTACTAAGAAATAAAAACTCTGGAAATGTATTTGAATCGCACAAAAATAGTTCGTAGTTCTTATTCATACTTCAAACACGTGAGGCTCTGCAAATTAAACCATGTTTTTTTTCAAGGCGCATATGGATTTAGCAGACCACAACTAAACCGACTCTATATACATGGCCTGTCGGATTTAGCAGACCACAACTAAACCGACTCTATATACATGGCCTGTCCTTAGTAAAGGAAACTATTTTCATCGCGAACATGGCTTTAGTTGATGATTCTTGCAGCATGAAACTATTTTCATCGACAACATGTGTTTAGCAGGTCTCTGCGCCATTTGGCGCAACGGGTCAACTAGTTCTATAAAACCATACTCAAACGATTTAAGTGAAGCACAACGAGCAATTCTATAAGATCATACTTAAAAGATATAGGTGAAGCACATGAAGCATTCTGTAAATCAATGAAGAGCTAGCTCATACTAGCATGAATCTTAAAGGAAAATACAAACACAAAGGACACAAATCATGTGAACAAAACAAAAACCGAGGTATACCGATATTTGTTGGAGAAGAAAGATGGGATGCCAACCGGGGCATCCCCAAGCTTAGATGCTTGAGTATCCTTTGAAATATTTACTTGGGGTGCTTTGGGCATCCCCAAGCTTGAACTCTTGTCTCTCTTTATTCTTCTCACATCGGTAACTCCTCGTTCTTCAAACACTTCATTCACAAAAACTTAAACAAAAACTTTGTGAGATCCGTTAGTGTAATAAAGCAAACTACCACTTTAAGGTACTGTAATTAACTCATTCTTTATTTATATTGGTGTTAAACCTACTGTATTCCAACTTCTCTATGGTTCATACCCCCCGATACTAGCCATAGATGCATCAACATAAGCAAACAACACACGAAAAAAACAGAATCTGTTAAGAACAGGACAGTCTGTAGTAATCTGGAAGTTTAGTAAACTTCTGTAACTCCAAAAATTATTAAGTAAATTTAACAATTTGAAAAATTTGTACAGAAGTAATGTGCAGAAAGTTTCAGACCCATTTGACTTTCCATTAAAAAATGTAAATTCATGCACTACAGCCAAAGTTTCTGTTTTTGTTCTGCACATAGTAAACAAGCAATCTTAACATGCTAAAACCAAAGCTTGGCACATTATTTTTATAATACAAAGGATATATACAAGCGGGTAATTATTTACAGAGAAACTTCCATGAAAAATTCTACATTGTTTCCGTGAGCATGAACACAAGTGCTCAAGGTCGACCCTCACTTCTTCAATGCATAACTTTCCAATCACTTCTCTTTTTGAAAAACTTTTTTTAGGCATGAGAGGCAAGCAAATCATTTTTGGTATTTTCATTATTTTTAATTTTGTTTTATATGTTTCACCCACAACTAAACAGGAACAAAAAGGAAAAACAAAATCTACTAAGTAAAGAAAGCAAACAAGCACACACGAGAATATCAACCCCACGCTATTGCTCCCCGACAACGGCGCCAGAAAAGAGCTTGATAATCCCCAAGTACAGGGAATCATCGTAGCAATTCCCAAAGGTGGAAGTGATAAGTATGGAGTGTCGAACCCACAAGGAGCTAAAGGTAAGATCAATATTCTCTCAAGCCCTATCTGCCACTGATACACTCTACATGCACCAAACGTTTGCTTCCAACTAGACACAAGAAATAAAACTGTGTTGTGGGTATGAAGAGGATAACTTTGTATGACATCGGAGAGCTAAAACATAAAAGTAGGTGCTGTTATCATAAAGTTAGAATATATTACTAAATAACATAAATAGCGAGTGTGGAATAATGGTGGATCGGTGTGCGGAATTGTCCTAAGCAATTGTTAACAAGATCGATAGTCGTCATTGCAATTTCATATGAGGGAGAGGCATAAACTAGCATACTTTTCCTACTTGGATCATAAGCTCTTATGATTGGAAACTCTAGCAAGCATCCGCAAATACTAAAAGATTCATTAAGGTAAAACCCAACCATAGCATTAAAGCATCAAGTCCCCTTTTATCCCATACGCAACAACCCCCTTACTCGGGTTTAAGCTTCTGTCACTCTAGCAACCCACTATAAGCGAATCATGAACATATTGCAACACCCTACATCGGGAATCCCTTACGCTTGCGCGACACTGAGGACACCATAGGACAGCACCAAAATAAAACATACAACTCGTACCAATCTAGATCATCAATCAACTCAAGGACAAAAGATATCTACTCAAAACATCATAAGATGGCAACACATCATTGGATCATAATATATAGCATAAAGCACCATGTTCAAGTAGGGATTACAGCGGGGTGCGGGAGAGTGGACCGCGTAAAAGAGATGAGGATGGTGATGATGATGGTGATGTTGATGAAGACGATCACCGCGGCGATGATTCCCCTCCCGATGGCACTCCGGTACCACCAAGAGAGAGGAGGAGAGTTTCTCCCCCTTGTGCTTCCTCCTCCATGGCTTTCCCCCTCTGGTCCTTGGTCTTCATGGAGATGATGGCCCCTCCGAGATCCTCCTCCATGGCCTCCGGTGATGATGGCCCCCTCCGGCAGGGTGCCAGAGAGGGCCTAGATTGATTCCTCGTGGCTACATAGGCTTGCGGCGGCGGAACTTCCGATCTAGGTTAATTCCCGAAAGTTTCAGTATTTATAGGAATTATTGGCGTTGGTTTCACGTCAGGAGGGTCTCCAGGCCATCCACAAGATAGCCCCCCCTAGGGGCGCGCCCTCCTATCTCGTGGGCAGCCCGGAGCTCTTCTGGCCCAACTCCGATGCTCCGTGGTCTTCTTTTGATCCATAAAAAATCCTCAAAAATTGGCACGTCATTTGGACTCCGTTTGGTATCCCTTTTTTGTAAAACACAAAAACAAGGAGAAAACAGAAACTGGCACTGGGCTCTAGGTCAATATTAGTCCAAAAAATCATATAAATGATATATAAATGGATATAAAACACCATAGATGGGTAATATAATAGCATGAATACTTCATAAATTATAGATACGTTGGAGACGTATCAGTATCCGGCTTCCCGGAGCTTCATAATGTCCTGCTCCATAACGGAGGAGACCATCCACTTGCCTCCCGCTCCGGACATGTTTGGAATGGCTTTACGGAGAAGGTGAGAACTTGGGCGCTGGAGCTCGAGCATGCGAGAATGGATGTGCAGGGGAAGAAGAAGGCGTGTGTGAAAAAGAGGGATCCTTATCTATTTATAAAGGAGGTAGAAGCTGTGCGCCTCCCCACTTGCCTGGTAAACTCGCTTATTCCCCAAGCGCTGCGTTGATGTCGCGGTTGGGTTACCCACACCCATATTGATGAGAATCCCGTGATAAGGGGACACGATCTTTGCTTCGATAAAACATGCCAATAAAACCGCCTCGTGATATGTGCAGTAGCAGGTTGGAAAACGGTCCGTGTAATGACCGGGCCGCAGCGTGATGTCACGTTATGAAAAGATGTCAGCATATTAGATTTGTGGAATATTGTGCTCTCTACGATGGTATGTGGAATTTGTTTTGCAGAGCCGGACACGATCTTTGTGTTCAAAATCTTCTATGGAGTATTCGGAGAAGGAACCCACCTTGCAATGCCGAAGACAATCTGCGCGCCAGACTCATCGTCATTGAAGCCTGGTTTAGGGGCTACTGAGGGAGTCCTGGATTAGGGGGTCCTTAGACAGCTGGACTATATACTTTGGCCAGACTGTTGGACTATGAAGATACAGGATCGAAGACTTCATCCCGTGTCTGGGTGGGACTCTCCTTTGTGTGGAAGGCAAGCTTGGCAATTCGGATATGTAGATCTCCTTCTCTATAAACGACTTCTGTGTAACCCTAGCCCCCTCCGGTGTCTATATAAACTAGAGGGTTCAGTCCGTAGGACAAGAACACCAATCATACCATAGGCTAGCTTCTAGGGTTTAGCCTCTACGATCTCGTGGTAGATCAACTCTTGTAATACTCATATAATCAAGATCAATCAAGCAGGAAGTAGGGTATTACCTCCATCGAGAGGGCCCGAACCTGGGTAAACATTGTGTCCCCCACTGTCGGTGTCAAAACCGGCGGATCTCGGGTAGGGGGTCCCAAACTGTGCGTCTAAGGATAATGGTAACATGAGGCAGGGGACACGATGTTTTACCCAGGTTCGGGCCCTCTTGATGCAGGTAATACCCTACTTCCTACTTGATTGATATTGATGATATGAGTATTACAATAGTTGAGCTACCACGAGATCGTAGAGGCTAAACCCTAGGAGCTAGCCTATGATTATGATTGTCCTCGTCCTACAGACTAAACCCTCTGGTTTATATAGACACCGGAGGTGGCTAGGGTTACACAGAGTCGGTTACAAAGAAGGAGATCTAACACTCGAATCGCCAAGCTTGCCTTCCACGCAAAGGAGAGTCCCATCCGGACACATGACGAAGTCTTGAATCTTGTGTCTTCATAGTCCAACAGTCCGGCCAAAGTATATAGTCCGGCTATCTGGATACCCCCTAATCCAGGACTCCCTCAGTAGCCCCTGAACCTGGCTTAAATGACGATGAGTCCGGCGCGCAGATTGTCTTCGACATTGCAAGGCGGGTTAAATCTCCGAATACTCTCGAACACTTAAATCGTGTCCGGCTCTGCAAGACGAATTTCACATACCACCGTAGAGAGAACAATATCCCAAAAATATAATCTGCTGACAACTTTAGATAACGTGACATCACACCATGGCCGAGTCATTATTCGAACTGTTTTCCCACAACGATCCGCCACACATATTGCGAGGAGGTTTCCTTGGCACGTCTTGTCAAAGTAGAGATCGTGTCCCCTTATGACGGGATCCTCATTAATACGGGTACGGGTAACCCCACCGCGCCATTTAACGTGGCGCTTGGAAAATAAGCGATTTTATCAGGCAAGCGGGGAGGCGCACAGTTTTCGCCACCTCTATAAAGGGATAAGGATCTCCCATTTTTACCCACGCCTCCTTCATCCTTTGCTCATCCATTCTCGCACTCTCGAGCCCCAGCGCCCAAGTTCTCACCTTCTCCGTAGGACCATTCGCAGCATGTCCGGAGCGGGAGGCAAGTAGATGGCATCCTCCGTCACGGAGGAGGACATTACCAAGCTTCGGGCGGAGGGACAGATCACCCCCACTCCAAAGTCTCAGTAAAGAGTAGTGTTCCTCTCTCATTTCGTCCGTGGACTGGCATTTCCATTTCATCCATTTGTCCGCGGGCTAATGTTTTACTATGGTCTAGACTTCCATGATCTAGCACCAAATTTCGTCCTCAACATCTCGACGTTTATCATCGTGTGCGAGGCCTTCCTCCGCACCAAGCCCCACTGAGGGATTCCCAGATAGGGGGGTATCTGGATAGTCGGACTATGTACTTTGCCGAACTGTTGGACTATGAAGATACAAGATTGAAGACTTTGTCCCGTGTCCGGATGGGACTCTCCTTTGCGTGGAAGGCAAGCTTGGCGATTCGGATGGTAGATCTCCTTCTCTGTAACCGACTCTGTGTAACCCTGGCCTCCTCCGGTGTCTATATAAATCGGAGGGTTTAGTCCGTAGGGTAAGAACAACAATCATACCATAGGCAAGCTTCTAGGGTTTAGCCTCTACAATCTCATGGTAGATCAACTCTTGTAATACTCATATCATCAAGATCAATCAAGCAGGAAGTAGGGTATTACCTCCATCGAGAGGGCCCGAACCTGGGTAAACATCGTGTCCCCAGTCTCCTGTTACCATTAGCCTTAGACGCACAGTTCGGGACCCCCTACCCGAGATCCGCCGGTTTTGATATGGACATTGGTGATTTCATTGAGAGTTCCTCTGTGTCGTCGCTGTAAGGCTCGATGGCTCCCTCAACCTTCAACAATGCAGTCCAGGGTGAGACTTTTCTCCCCGGACAAATCTTCGTTTTCGGCGGCTTCGCACTTCGGGCCAACTCACTTGGCCATCTAGAGCAGATCGACAGCTACGCCCCTAGCCATCAGGTCAGGTTTGGGAACTTGAATTACACGGCCGATATCCGCGGAGACTTGATCTTCGACGGATTCGGGCCTGCGTCGGGAGTACCGAACAGTCACGACGTGCATGACTTAAATATGCTATCGGACAGTATTCGGGATATCGCCCCTGCAGCCACTCCGGACCTAAATCTAGGGCAGATCACGTAGACCGAGGACGGGTGGATGGACCCCGCCATGGAGGCCGCATACTATTCGGCGGTAGTGCCGAACACAGACTCCGCCATTAAGGGGATCTGCATCACCGGACCCCCAGACCTGTGTCCGGACGTGGGTTCCGAACCACGAGCGCCCGGGCTCATCAAGTCCGATTGGGCTCCAATAATGGAGTTCACCGCCACGGATATCTTTCAGCACCCCACCTTTGGCGATGTGCTAAATTCATTAAGGTCTCTCTCTCTGTCAGGACATTCCTGGCCGAACTATGTCCGGCTCGAGTGGGAAGCAGGCGAGGAAGAAATTCGTTACCCACCCACCACCAACTTCATAGCCACCGTTGATGATTTGACCGACGTGCTTAACTTCGACTCTGAAGACATTGACGGTATAGACGATGATGCAGGAGAAGAATAGGAACCACCTCCCACAGGGCGCTGGACTGCCACCTCTTCATGTGATATATACATGGTGGACACACCCAAAGAAAACAATGGCGATGAGGCAACAGAAGATAACCCCTCAGGGAAGAAATCAAAGCATGGGCGTCATCGGCGCCGCTCTAAGCCCCGCCACAGCAACACCGGCACTGGAGAAGAAAACAATCCAGATGGTGCCGAAGAGGAATACAATCCTGATCAGCCTACCATCAAGCAGGCCGAACAAGAACACGGGCAGGTCAGCCCAGATGAACAGGCGACGGACAGATACTTGGAGGACGACAACTATATGCCTCCCTCCGAAGACGAGGTGAGCCTCGGCGATGATGAATTCGGCGTATCGGAGGATCCCATAGAGGTGGAGCGCTTTAAGCGCCGGCTTATAGCCAATGCAAGAAGCCTGAAAAAGAAGCAACAACAGCTCCAAGCTGATCAAGATCTGCTCGCAGACAGATGGACTGAGGTCCTGGCGGCCGAGGAATACGGACTCGAGCCCCCCACCAAGGGTTACCCAAAACACAAGTTGCTACCTCAGCTAGAGGAAGAGGCCGTAGAGCCTGCACAAGATGAGGCTGACCGGCCACCTCGTGGCCGGGATAAAACGACATATCAGACCGAACACTAGCCAACACCCCCACGCCAGTTCACTATGGCCCGGCGCAATACGCAGGACCTGCAAGACATATTGGAAAACAACGCAGGACCACCAAGATCGATCTACGGATCATGGGGGCGCGCCATAGCACATGACGATGACCGTCATGCTAGATACACTAATAACAAGTCCGGTCGGGCCGAACATAACCGACCAGACTTAGTCGGACTACGTTGTAACATAGCCCAGCACAGAGGCGCCGCACACCCCCTTTGCTTCATTGATCAAGTAATGGATCATGAATTCCCAGAAGGGTTTAAACCCGTCAACATCGAGTCATACGATGGCACAACAGACCCCACAGTATGGATTGAAGATTTCCTTCTCCACATTCACATGGCTCGCGGTGATGACCTACATGCCATCAAGTATCTCCCCCTTAAGCTTAAAGGGCCAGCCAAACATCGGCTGAATAGCCTATCGGCGAACTCCATCGGCAGTTGGGAAAATCTTGAGGACGCATTCCTCGACAACTTCCAAGGAACTTACGTGCGACCATCGGATGCTGATGACTTAAGTCACATTACCCAATAGCCCGGAGAGTCAGCCAGAAAACTCTGGACTCGGTTCCTAACCAAAAAGAACCAAAAATTTTCGACTGTCCGGACACCGAGGCCCTGGCGTCCTTTAAGCATAACATCCGCGACGAATGGCTCGCCCGACACCTTGGCCAAGAACAACCGAAGTCAATGGCGGCCCTCATGACACTCATGACCCGCTTTTGCGTGGGTGAGGACAGCTGGCTGGCTCGCAGTAGCACCACGCCGAGAAACTCCGGCACTTCAGATGTCCGCGACAGTAACGGAAAGCCATGGCGCAATAGACATAAGCGTCGGAACAATGGTGACAATACCAAAGATACGATAGTCAATGCCGGATTCGACAACTCAAAATCCGGTCAGCGGAAAAAGCCGTTCAAAAGAAACAATCCGGGATCGTCCAGCTTGGACTGCATACTCGACTGCTCATGCCAGATTCACGGCACCCCCGACAAACCAGCCAATCACACTAACAGAGATTGCTGGGTGTTCAAACATGCCGGCAAATTGAATGCTGAAAACAAGGACAAGGGGCTGCACAACAATGATGACGAGGAGCCCCGGCGTCCGAACACTGGGGGACAAAAGAAATTTTCCCCCAAGTGAAAACGGTAAACATGATCTACACCACCCACATCCCCAAACAGGAACGAAAGCGTGCACTTAGGGACGTCTATGCGATGGAGCCAGTCGCCCCAAAGTTCAACCCATGGCCATCCTATCCGATCACCTTTGATCGTAGGGACCATCCTACCAACATCCGTCACGGCGGCTCAGCCACATTGGTCCTTGACCAAATCATCGATGGATTCCATCTCACGCGAGTCCTTATGGACGGTGGCAGCAGCCTGAACCTGCTCTATCAGGACACAGTGCGCAAAATGGGCATCGATCCCTCACGGATCAAACCAACCAAAACCACCTTTAAAGGTGTAATTCCAGGGGTAGAGGCCCGTTATACGGGCTCAATAAAACTGGAAGTGGTCTTCGGATCTCCAGATAATTTCCAAAGCGAGGAATTAATCTTTGATATCGTCCCTTTCCGTAGTGGCTATCATGCACTACTGGGACGAACCGCGTTCGCTCGATTCAATGCGGTACCGCACTATGCATACCTTAAGCTCAAGATGCCAGGATCTTGATCAGCTTGGAGTCTGGCGACCCATCAGGCCTGAGTTTGGCGACCTCAGCTGTGCGCGCAGTGGAGGTCAGCAGCAACGCCTACTTATTAACATAGACAAGTACTGTCAGACTCCTGCGAATTAAAAATTGACCCTCCGTTTGGCTTTTTCTTTCCGAACACCAAACAGAGTATCAGGGGCTACTGTCTATCGGGTGATATTTTCTCACACTTTTCATTACTTACCGCAAAGCCTGTTAGGAGGCTGGTGCAGGATTCGGTCAATCCGCTTTTGGCAGACCAGACCTTCTCAATCACCGTACCCATGAGAGTACGGTGCTCTTCGTCGATGGAAGCGCTGCGAAGCACTTCCAGCAATTTATCCGATGCCTCCGGCTAGGCGGAGGTCATCGGCATGGCCAGCTCGCCCTCCTTAGCGAGGGGCTGCTCACTTGAATCCGGAACCTGTGAAGGCTCCGGTGCAGTAACTGGCGGAGAGCCAGACTTGCTGCGGCTCCCGTCCGCATAATCCATGGGGATCTTACCCCCATGTGCCCATCGTCTGGGATTTTGCCTTGGGGAGTCTCCGGAACCGTCGCCCCCTGCTCTGGTATCCTTTGGGACAACACCTCGGTGTCATCCGCAGGTCGTGAGGAGGTGGCCGTCGGGAGTGAATCCATCTCCGACGCACTCAAGGACCCATCCGAAGAGGATACCCCGAGATTGGACCCGGCCGGACTGCATACATTTGTTCGGTGTCATTATGAACCAGGAAGTTAGAGTCGCACGAATGGTATTACAGAGTGCGGATACTTACGACTTCGCCTGGGGCTTCCCCCTGGGCAGCCACTCTTCCTCGCTGTAGGCGGTTGTGGTGGAGTGGTCCGGAAGGGATACCTTTCCCTTCTTCGGCGTCCTAGCCTCCCCCTGTGGGACGACTTTCCTTTTCTTGTCCTCCCCCGTGCGGGGAGGGGGCATTTCTTCATGTCCCCCCCGCCTCCATGGGAGGAATCTGCCTCGCCGTCCTCTGACGACAAGTCTATTACGGCCTGGCGCCGAAGACTCTTCCTGGTCCCCGCTGCCGCTTTCTTGGACCCTTCGGCCTCCCCGGATGGGGCGGCCCTCTTCCTCTTCTTCTCCTCCCCTTCGTGGGAGGAGTGCGCCTCATCGTCTTCGGGCGAGGCGTCCGGTGCGACCTCGCGCCGGAGACCCTTCCTGGTCCCCGTGGCCTTCTTTTCGGCCTTCTTCTCCGACACCTTGTAAGGCGCCGTAGCCAGCATCTCCGCCAGGAGTGCGGTTTCTGGATCTTCGGGCAGTGGAGCCGGACAGTCGATCTGCTCCGCCGTCTCCATGTAATCCTGTTTTGTCAGCTTGGTGACTTAAAATCCTCCCACGAATATGCTGGGAAAGGTACATCTTGTGATGGTTAGAGGACTTACCGGATTGGCGAGGCGCTTTGCACTGAGCCCGCAGTCCTCAGAAATGGGAGGAGGAACTTCGCCGGTCTTGAACAACACCTTCCAGACGTCCTTATGCATCATGTCGAAGAGCTCATGCAACATCTGGTGTTCAGCCGGATCGAACTCCCACATATTGAATGCCCGTCTTTGACACGGGAGAATCCGGCGGACGAGCATGACCTATACCACATTGACAAGCTTGATCTTCTTGTCCCTCATACTTTTGATGCAGGTCTCGAGTCCAGTCAGCTCTATAGGCTCGCCCCTGGCCAGGCCCTTCTTTTCCTAAGAGGTGAGTCGCATGGGGATTCCGGATCGGAATTTGGGGGCCGCCACCCAATTGGCATCGCGTGACTCGGTGATGTAGAACCACCCTGATTGCCACCTTTCACGGTCTCCACAAAGGAGCCGTCAAGCGAAGTAATGTTGGGCATTCTGCCCACCATGGCACCTCCGCACTCCGCCTGCTGGCTGCTAACGATCTTCGGCTTCACGCAGAAGATTTTCAGCCACATGCCAAAGTGGGGCCTGATGCGGAGGAAGGCCTCGCACACGACGATGAACGCCGAGATGTTGAGGACGAAATTTGGGGCTAGATCATGGAAATCTAGCCCATAGTAATACATGAGCCCGCAGACGAACGGGTGGAGTGGAAATCCTAGTCCACGGATGAAATGAGGGAGGAATACTACTCTCTCCCAAGACTTTGGGGTAGGGGTGATCTATCCCTCCGCCGGAAGCCTGTGCGCAATGTTTTCGGCCAGGTATCCGGCTGCCCGGAGCTTGGTGATATCCTCCTCTGTGATGGAGGAGGCCATCCACTTGCCTCCCGCTCCGGACATGCTGCGGATGGTCCTACGGAGAAGGTGAAAACTTGGGCACTGGGGCTCGAGAGTGCGAGAACAGATGAGCAAAGGAGGAGGAAGGCGTGGGTGAAAACGGGGGATCCTTATCCCTTTATAAAGATGGTGAAAAAATGTGCGCCTCCCCACTTGCCTGTCAAAATTACTCATTTTCCAAGCGCCACAATTGATGGCACGGTTGGGTTACCCATACCCGTATTGATGAGGATCCCGCGATAAGGGGGACACGAATTCTTCTTTGACAAGACGTGCCAAAGAAACCGCCTCGCAATGTGTGCGTTAGCTGGTTATAAAAAGCAGTTTGAATAAAAGCCGGGCCGTGGTGTGATGTCACGCTACGAAGAGTTGTCAGCAGATTAGATTCGTGGATTATTGTTCTCTCTACGGTGGTATGTGAAATTTGTCTTGCAAAGCCGGACACGGTCCTTGTGTTCGGAATTTATCTTGGAGTATTCGGAGATGGAACCCGCCTTGCAATGCGGAAGACAATCTGTGCGCCGGACTCATCGTCATTGAAGCTTGGTTCAGGGGCTACTGAGGGATTCCCGGATAGGGGGGTATCCGAACAGCCGGACTATGTACTTTGGCCGGACTGTTGGACTATGAAGATACAAGATTGAAGACTTCGTCCCGTGTCTGGATGGGACTCTCCTTTGCGTGGAAGGCAAGCTTGGTGATTCGGATGGTAGATCTCCTTCTCTGTAACCGACTCTATGTAACCCTAGCCTCCTCTAGTGTCTATATAAACCGTAGGGTTTAGTCCGTAGGTTAAGAACAACAATCATACCATAGGCAAGCTTCTAGGGTTTAGCCTCTACGATCTCGTGGTAGATCAACTCTTGTAATACTCATATCATCAAGATCAATCAAGCAGGAAGTAGGGTATTACCTCCATTGAGAGGGCCCGAACTTGGGTAAACACCGTGTCCCCAGTCCCCTGTTACCATTATCCTTAGACGCACAGTTCGGGACCCCCTACCCGAGATCCACCGGTTTTGACACCGACACCCACTTCGGCCTGTGGCTAGGAATATTCTGCATGAAGCCGAAGATCGTGAGCGGCCAGCAAGCGGAATGCGGAGGCGCCATGGTGGGCAGGATGCCCAACGTTACATGGCTTGACGGATCCTTTGTGGAGACCGTGAAAGGGTGGCAATCGAGGTGGTTCTACATCACCGAGCCACGCGATGCCAACTGGGCGGCGGCCCCCGAATTCTGAACCGGAATCCCATGCGGCTCACCTCCTAGGAAAAGAAGGGCCTGGCCTGGGGCGAACCTGTGGAGCTGACAGGACTTCATAACTGCATCAAAAACATGATGGTCAAGAAGATCAAGCTTGTTAACGTGGTCCAGGTTATGCTCTTCCGCCGTGCCGAAGACGAGCATTCAATCTGTGGGAGTTTGATCCGGCCGAACACCAGAGGCTGCAAGAGTTTTTTTGCACGAGCATAAGAACGTCTGGAAGGTTCTATTCAAGGCCACCGAAGTACCTCCTCCCACAGCCGAGGACCGCGGACTCCACGCCACGCGACTCGCCAATCCAATAAGTTTTCTGATCATCACTAGATGTACCTTTCCCATCATATTCATGGGAGGATTTTAAGTCACCATGTTTAGTGAATCAGGATTACGTGGTGACGACGGAGCGGATCGATTGTCCAGCCCCGCTGCCGGAAGATCCAGCAACCGCACTCCTAACGGAGATGCTAGTTCCGGCGCCTTACAAGGCATCGGAAAAGAAGGCCAAAAAGAAGGCCACGGGGACCAGGAAGGGTCTCCGGTGCAATGTCGCACCGGACGCCTCGTCCGAAGGCGATGAGGCACGCTCCTCCCATGAAGGGGAGGAGAAGAAGAAGAGGGCCACCCCATCCGGGAGGCCGAAGGGTCTAAGAAGGCGGCTGTGGGGACCAGGAAGGGTCTCCGGCGCAAGGCCGTAATAGATTCGTCATCTGAGGACGGCGAGGCAGATTCCTCCCGAGGAGACGGGGGGAAACATGAAGAAGTTCCCCCTCCCCGCATTGGGGAGGAGAAGAAAAGAAAATCCGCCCCACAGGGGGAGGCTAGGATGCCAAAGAAGGGAAAGGCGTCCCTTCCGGATCACTCCACCACGGCCGCTTACAGTGAGGAGGAGTGGCTGCCCAGGGGCAAGCCATTGGCGAGATCGTAAGTATCCGCACTCTGTAATAATTTTCGTGCGACTTAACTTCATAGTTTGTTATAACGCCGAACACGCATATGCAGTCCGGCCAGGACTGGGATTTCCACTTCATCCATTTGTCCGCGGGCTCATGCTTTACTATGGGCTAGACTTCCATGATCTAGCCCCAAATTTCATCCTCAACATGTCAACGTTTATCATCGTGTGCGAGGCCTTTCTCCGCATCAAGCCTCACTGAGGGATTCCCGGACAGGGGGGTATCCGGACAGCCGGACTATGTACTTTGGCCGGACTGTTGGACTATGAAGATACAAGATTGAAGACTTCGTCCCGTGTCCGGATGGGACTCTTCTTTGCGCGGAAGGCAAGCTTGGCGATTTGGATGGTAGATCTCCTTCTTTGTAACCGACTTTGTGTAACCCTAGCCTCCTCCGGTGTCTATATAAACCGGAGGGTTTAGTCCGTAGGGTAAGAACAACAATCATACCATAGGCAAGCTTCTAGGGTTTAGCCTCTACGATCTCGTGGTAGACCAACTCTTGTAATACTCATATCATCAAGATCAATCAAGCATGAAGTAGGGTATTACCTCCATCGAGAGGGCCCGAACCTGGGTAAACATCGTGTCCCCAGTCTCCTGTTACCATTAGCCTTAGACGCACAGTTTGGGACCCCCTACCCGAGATCCACCGGTTTTGACACCGACATTGGTGCTTTCATTGGGAGTTCCTCTGTGTCATCGCTGTAAGGCTCGATGGCTCCCCCAACCTTCAACAACGCAGTCCAGGGTGAGACTTTTCTCCCCGGACAAATCTTCGTGTTTGGCGGCTTCGCACTATGGGCCAACTCGCTTGGCCATCCGGAGCAGATCAATAGCTACGCCCCTGGCCATCAGGTCAGGTTTGGGAACTTGAATTACACGGCCGATATCCGCGGAGACTTGATCTTCGACGGATTCGGGCCTGCATCGGGAGTACCGAACAGTCACGACGAGCATGACTTAAATCTGCTATCGGACAGTATTCGAGATATCGCCCCTGCAGCCGCTCCGGACCTAAATCCGAGGCAGATCGCTTCGATCGAGGACGGGTGGATGGACCCCGCCAAGAAGGCTGCATACTCTTCGGCGGTAGAGCCGAACACAGACTCCGCTATTAAGGGATCTGCGTCACCGGACCCCCAGACCTGTGTTCGGACGTGGGTTCCGAACCACGAGCGCCCGGGCCCATCAAGTCCGATTGGGCTCCAATAATGGAGTTCACCGCCGCGGATATCTTTCAGCACTCCCCCTTTGGCAATGTGCTAAATTCATTAAGGTCTCTCTCTCTGTCAGGAGATTCCTGGCCGAACTATGTCCGGCTCGAGTGGGAAGCAGGCGAGGAAAAAATTTGTTACCCACCCACCACCCACTTCATAGCCACGGTCGATGATTTGACGACGTGCTTAACTTCGACTCCGAAGACATTGACGATATAGACGACGATGCAGGAGAAGAACATGAACCACCGCCCATAGGGCGCTGGACTGCCACCTCTTCATATGATATATACATGGTGGACACCCCCAAAGAAAACAATGGCGATGAGGCAACATAAGATAACCCCTCAGGGAAGAAATCAAAGCATGAGCGTCATCGGCGCCGCTCTAAGCCCCGCCACAGCAAAACCGACACTGGAGAAGAAAACAATCCAGATGGTGCCGAAGAGTAATACAATCCTGATCAACCTACCTTCGAGCAGTCCGAACAAGAACACGGGCAGGTCAGCCCAGATGAACATGCTACGGACGAATACTTGGAGGACGACAACTATATGCCTCCCTCCGAAGACGAGGTGAGCCTCGGCGACGACGAATTCGGCATACCGGAGGATCCCATAGAGCAGGAGCGCTTTAAGCGCCGGCTTATAGCCATTGCAAGAAGCCTGAAAAAGAAGCAGCAGCATGTCCAAGCTGATCAAGATCTGCTCGCAGATAGATGGACTGAGGTCCTGGCGGCCGAGGAATACGGACTCGAGCCCCCCACCAAGGGTTACCCAAAACACAAGTTGCTACCTCAGCTAAAGGAAGAGGCCATAGAGCCTGCACTACCAACACAAGACGAGGCTGACCGGCCACCTCGTGGCCGGGATAAAACGACGTATCAGACCGAACACCAGCCCGCACCCCCACGCCAGTTCACTATGGACCGGGGCAATACGCAGGACCTGCGAGACATATTGGAAAACAACGCAGGACCACCAAGATCGATCTACGGATCACGGGGGCACGCCACAACACATGACGATGACCGTCATGCCGGATACACTAATAACAAGTCTGGTCGGGCCGAACATAACCGACCAGACTTAGTCGGACTGCGTCGTGACATAGCCCGGCACAGAGGCGCCGCACACCCGCTCTGCTTCACTGATGAAGTAATGGATCATGAATTCCCAGAACGGTTTAAACCCATCAACATTGAGTCATATGATGGCACAACAGACCCCGCGGTATGGATTGAAGATTTGCTTCTCCAAATTCACATGGCATGCGGTGATGACCTACATGCCATCAAGTATCTCCCCCTTAAGCTTAAAGGGCCAGCCAAACATTGGCTGAATAGCCTGTCGGCGAACTCCATCGACAGTTGTTAAAATCTTGAGGAAGCATTCGTCGAAAACTTCCAATGAACTTACGTGCGACCACCGGATGCTAATGACTTAAGTCACATTACCCAACAGCCCGGAGAGTCAGCCAGAAAATTCTGTACTCGGTTCCTAACCAAAAAGAACCAAATTGTCGACTGTCTGGACGCTGAGGCCCTGGTGGCCTTTAAGCATAACATCCGCGACAAATGGCTCGCCCGTCACCTCGGCCAAGAAAAACCGAAGTCAATGGCGGCCCTCATGACACTCATGACCTGCATTTGCACGGGCGAGGACAACTGGCTGGCTCGCAGTAGCACCACGCCAAGAAACTCCGACACTTCAGATGTCTGCGACAGTAACGGAAAGCCATCACGCAATAGACATAAGTGTCGGAACAATGGCGACAATACCGAAGATATGACAGTCAATGCCAGATTCGGCAACTCAAAATCTGGTCAGCGAAAAAAGCCATTCAAAAGAAACAATCCGGGATCGTCCAGCCTAGACCGCATACTCGACCGCTCGTGCCAGATTCATGGCACCCCCGACAAACCAGCCAATCACACTAACAGAGATTGCTGGGTGTTCAAACATGCCGGCAAATTGAATGCCGAAAACAAGGACAAAGGGCTGCACAGTGATGACGACGAGGAGCCCCGGCGTCCGAACACTTGGGGACAAAAGAAATTTTCCCCTAGGTGAAAACGGTAAACATGATCTACGCCACCCACATCCCCAAACAGGAACGATAGCGTGCACTTAGGGATGTCTATGCGATGGAGCCAGTCGCCCCAAAGTTCAACCCATGGTCATCCTGTCCGATCATCTTTGATCGTAGGGACCATCCTACCAGCATCCGTCATGGTGGCTCAGCCGCATTGGTCCTTGACCCAATCATCGACAGATTCCATCTCACGCGAGTCCTTATGGACGGTGGCAGTAGCCTGAACCTGCTCTATCAGGACACAGTGTGCAAAATGGGCATCGATCCCTCATGGATCAAACCAACCAAAACCACCTTCAAAGGTGTAATTCCAAGGGTAGAGGCCCACTGTATGGGCTCAATAACACTGGAAGTGGTCTTCGGATCTCCGGATAATTTCCAAAGCGAGGAATTAATCTTCGATATCGTCCCTTTCCGTAGTAGCTATCATGCACTACTGGGACGAACCGCCTTTGCTCCATTCAATGCGGTACCGCACTATGCATACCTTAAGCTCAAGATGCCAGGACCCCGCGGGGTTATAACAGTCAATGGAAACACAGATTGCTCCCTCCGTACAGAAGAGCACACTGCGACCATTGCGGCAGAAGTACAAAGCAGCCTTCTTCCATAGACAGCCCATTCGGCAATAACAACCCCGAACACCGTCAAGCGAGTCCGGAGCACCCCGCAGCAGGATGGTTAGGCACGCCAAGAGCTCGATTAGCAATCCAGCGTCCGCCCCAGCCCCATTGAGGAGGCATTTGTGCCACGCGTACACAACTATGCACTCAAAATACCATGGGCATAGGCGGAGGCGAGTCGACGATGCAGCTCACAGTGCGGTTCAGCCACCACGAAGCCCGCACACCCTTCCCTTTTCTTTCTTTCAGGACCCTACTTTTGGGCAGCCCCTTCAGAGAACCGGACTACCGGACTCATCACTGGGGGGAACACCAAGGAGGTAAGAGATTTTGCACACAAGGGAATACTCAGGTGGTCTCTGTCAATGATCGTTATACCTATTTTTACATACCCGCATGCAGCCTGCCCTTGGATAGGACATGTCAAATAGTCCTATTTGTTTCTGCTTAATGCATTAATTGTACACATACGCCTTGCCATATTATCCAAATAACAATGGGAAATAGTATACAGCGTCAGCTTCTTATTACTATCTTCATATTTTCCCTTGAATATTTATTTAATGTTGGATCCGTACACCTTGGTATGATCAGTTCGCCAGGGCCTTTTTATTGAGCCCCATAACATGGCAATAAAAGTCCGAACACTTTCAACAGTGCGGCACCCCGAACTTATAGCATTATATGCATCAGCTCCGAATCATGTCTTGGGTCAATGGTTGGGTTAACCCGTCTCCCTTGTTTTGGTACCTTACGTTCTGTTATATCGGCTAAGGTAGCGCAGGGAGAACTACTACGATTGTGTCCCGGTTCTTCCGGACGAGTACCTCAGTAGAGAAAGCTGAAAACTGACTGTCATGATGCGGCAAGAGCTGGTCGCTGTTCGAGAGGTACTAAATCCTGAAAGATTTTTTCCGCTTAAGGCGAGGAATCGGCCTTGTTCGATTTAGGCGTGTATAGCGCCCCAGTTCGGCCTTCCGAATACTAGGGGTTTCGCCGAAATTTAAAATTATAGACTTCTATGGCCAAGTGAGAGTTATAAAGCCGCATAGTCCGATTGCCTTGTTCGCTACACGGGGGCGGAAGCCGACGACTGGCCTACTCTCAGTACTAGCTACTTAAAGGACCAAAAACTTGGATAAAGAGTGTTTGGGTTTTCCACGAACACCCCAGTACTAGCTACACGGGGGCGGAAGCCGACGACTGGCCTACTCTCAGAATTTTATAAACGGCCGCACAAAAGGTAATATTTTAAATCAACAAAGCGTTATATAGCACAAACAAACTCGTTCTCATATTACAAAGATGACACGAGTCCATTCACTCAAAGATTACGTTCTTGGTGCATTCATCGGCCACAAGGCGAGCGCCTTTCATAACGCCATCATAATATTTCTCGGGGTAGCGGTGCTCCTTACCCTCCGGGGGTCCATCCTTCACCAACTTCTCAGCATCCAGTTTGGCCCAATGCATCTTCGCGCGGGCAAAGGCCCGGTGGGCACCCTCAATGCATACGGACTTCAAGCCGCGGACAAGCACTCACCATCCGCTTTATAAGGCCGAAGTAGCTGTCAGGCAGGGGCTCACCATGCCACATCCGGACTATGAGGTCCTTCATGGCCAGTTCGGCTGCCCTATGGAGTTCGACCAATTTCTTCAGTTGGTCACTCAGGGACATTGGGTGTTCGGCTCCAGTATACTGGGACTAGAACAGCTTCTCCATCGAGCTCCCCTCTTCGGCACGGTAGAACTCCGCGGCATCCGATATGCTGCATGGCAGATCTGCGAATGCCCCTGGAGAGCTCCGAATGCGGGTGAGTAAAAGAAATGTCTCCTCCACATGCTTGCTTTGCATAAAAAATGCCTTACTCACCTCTATCTTCTTGGCCGCCTGGATTTCCTGGAGGGCCTTTTGGGCTTCGTCCTTGGCATCTTTCGCTCTCTCAAGGGCTTTGGCAAGCTCGGACGCTTCCGTCTTGAAGTCATGCTCCAAGGACTCAAACTTCTTGCTGAACTCCTGAAGCTCTTGCTGTACCTCCCCCACCCGAGCATCTTTATTTTCACGCTCGGTGCGCTCTGTGGCCGCCTTTGCTTTGGCTTCGGACATCGCTTTCTTCAGGGCCGCCACTTCGGTCGCCGCCCCTATTAAAAATCATGATGCTTTTTGTTAGCATCATCAATTTTCTCCTCTACATGACACACGGACGGGGTATCACTTACCTTTGTTCTCCTCGAGCTGCCTCTTCACAAGGCCGAGCTCTTCTTTGGCCTGCCCCAGGTCCTGCCTGAGTTTGGCGACCTCAGCTATGCGCGCAGCGGCAGTCAGCGGCAGCGCTTGCTTATTAACATAGACAAGTACTGTCAGACACCTGTGGATTAAAAATTGACCCTCCGTTTGGCTTTTTCTTTCCGAACACTAAACAGAGTATCAGGGGCTACTGTCTATCGGGTGATATTTTCTCACACTTTTCATTACTTACCGCAAAGCCTGTTAGGAGGCTGGTGCAGGATTCGGTCAATTCGCTTCTGGCGGACCGGACCTTCTCAATCAGCGTACCCATGAGAGTACGGTGCTCTTCATCGATGGAAGCGCTGCGAAGCACTTCCAGCTAATTATCCGATGCCTCCGGCAGGGCGGAGGTCATCGGCATGGCTGGCTCGCCCTCCTTAGTGAGGGGCTGCTCACTTGAATCCGGAATCTGTGAAGGCTCCGGTGTAGTAACTAGCAGAGAGCCAGACTTGCTGCGGCTCCCGTCCGCATAATCGATGGGGATCTTACCCCCCCCCATGTGCCCGGCGTCTGGGATTTTGCCTTGGGGAGTCTCCGGGACCATCGCCCCCTGCTTTGGTATCCTTTGGGACAACTCGCCGGTGTCATCCGCAGGTCATGGGGAGGTGGCCGTCGGGAGTGAATCCATCTCCGACCCACTCAAGTACCCATCCGAAGAGGATACCCCGAGATTGGACCCGGCCGGACTGCATACACATGTTCGGTGTCATTACGAACCAGGAAGTTAGAGTCGCACGAAAGGTATTACAGAGTGCGGATACTTACGACTTCGCCCGGGGCTTCCCCCTGGGCAGCCACTCCTCCTCGCTGTAGGCGGTTGTGGTGGAGTGGCTCGGAAGGGATACCTTTCCCTTCTTCGGCGTCCTAGCCTCCCCCTGTGGGACGACTTTCCTTTTCTTCTCCTCCCCCATGCGGGGAGGGGGCATTTCTTCGTGTTCCCCCCCGCCTCCATGGGAGGAATCTGCCTCGCCGTCCTCTGACGACAAGTCTATTATGGCCTGGCACCGGAGACCCTTCCTGGTCCCCGCGGCCGCTTTCTTGGACCCTTCAGCCTCCCCGGATGGGGCGGCCCTCTTCCTCTTCTTCTCCCCCCTTCGCGGGAGGAGTGCGCCTCATCATCTTCGGGCGAGGCGTTCGGTGCGACCTCGCGCCGGAGACCCTTCCTGGTCCCCATGGCTTTCTTTTCGCCCTTCTTCTCCGGCACCTTGTAAGGCGCCGAAGCCAGCATCTCCGTCAGGAGTGCAGTCGCTGGATCTTCGGGCAGCGGAGCCGGATAGTCGATCTACTCCGCCGTCTCCACGTAATCCTGTTTTGTCAGCATGGTGACTTAAAATCCTCCCACGAATATGCTGAGAAAGGTACATCTTGTGATGGTTAGAGGACTTACCGGATTGGCCAGGCGCTTTGGGCTGAGCCCGCTGTCCTCGGAAATAGGAGAAGGAACTTCGCCGGTCTTGAACAACACCTTCGAAACGTCCTTATGCATCGTGTCGAAGAGCCCATGCAGCCTTTGGTGTTCGGCTGGATCGAACTCCCACATATTGAATGCCCGTCTTTGACACGGGAGAATCCGGCAGACGAGCATGACCTGGACCACATTGACAAGCTTGATCTTCTTGTCCCTCATACTTTTGATACAGGTCTCGAGTGCGGTCAGCTCCACAGGTTCGCCCTAAGCCAGGCCCTTCTTTTCCCAAGAGGTGAGTCGCATGGGGATTCCGGATCGGAATTTGGGGGCTGCCACCCAATTGTCTTCGCGCCACTCGGTGATGTAGAACCACCCTGATTACCACCCTTTCACGGTCTCCACAAAGGATCCGTCAAGCCATGTAATGTTGGGCATTCTGCCCACCATGGCGCCTCCAAACTCTGCCTGCTGGCCGCTAACGATCTTCGGCTTCATGTAGAAGATTTTCAGCCACATGCCAAAGTGGGGCCTGATGCGGAGGAAGGCCTCGCACACGATGATGAACGCCGAGATGTTGAGGACGAAATTTGGGGCTAGATCATGGAAATCTAGCCCATAGTAATACATGAGCCCGCGGACGAACGGGTGGAGTGGAAATCCTAGTCCACGGATGAAATGAGGGATGAATACTAGTCTCTCCCGAGACTTTGGGGTAGGGGTGATCTGTCCCTCCGCCGGAAGCCTGTGCACAATGTTTTCGGCCAGGTATCCGGCCGCCCGGAGCTTGGTGATATCCTCCTCTGTGACGGAGGAGGCCATCCACTTGCCTCCCGCTCCGGACATGCTGCGGATGGTCCTACAGAGAAGGTGAGAACTTGGGTGCTAGGGCTCGAGAGTGCGAGAACGGATGAGCAAAGGAGGAAGAAGGCGTGGGTGAAAACGGGGGATCCTTATCCCTTTATAAAGACGGTGAAAAAATGTGCGCCTCCCCACTTGCCTATCAAAATTACTCATTTTCCAAGCGCCACGATTGATGGCATGGTTGGGTTAACCATACCCGTATTGATGAGGATCTCGTGATAAGGGGGACATGATCTCTGCTTTGACAAGACTTGCCAAAGAAACCGCCTCGCAAGTTGTGCTGTAGCTGGTTATAAAAAGCGGTTCGAATAAAAGCCGGGCCGTGGCGTGATGTCATGCTACGAAGAGTTGTCAGCAGATTAGATTCGTGGATTATTGTTCTCTCTACGTGGTATGTGAAATTTGTCTTGCAGAGCCGGACACGGTCCTTGTGTTCGGAATTTATCTTGGAGTATTCGGAGATGGAACCCGCCTTGCAATGCCGAAGACAATCTGCGCGCCGGACTCATCATCATTGAAGCCTGGTTCAGGGGCTACTAAGGGATTCCCAGATAGGGGAGTATCCGGACATCCGGACTATGTACTTTGGCGGGACTGTTGGACTATGAAGATACAAGATTGAAGACTTCGTCCCGTGTCCGGATGGGACTCTCCTTTGCGTGAAAGGCAAGCTTGGCGATTCGGATGGTAGATCTCATTCTCTGTAACTGACTTTGTGTAACCCTAGCCTCCTCCGGGGTCTATATAAACTGGAGGGTTTAGTCCTAGGGTAAGAACAACAATCATACCATAAGCAAGCTTCTAGGGTTTAGCCTCTGTGATCTCGTGGTAGATCAACTCTTGTAATACTCATATCATCAAGATCAATCAAGCAGGAAGTAGGGTATTACCTCCATCGAGAGGGCCCAAACCTGGGTAAACATCGTGTCCCCAGTCTCCTATTACCATTAGCCTTAGACGCACAGTTCGGGACCCCCTACATGAGATCCGCCGGTTTTGACACCGACACCCACTTCGGCCTGTGGCTACGAATCTTCTGCGTGAAGCCGAAGATCTTGAGCGGCCAGCAAGTGCAGTGTGGAGGTGCCATGGTGGGCAGGATGCCCAACATTACCTGGCTTGACGGCTCCTTTGTGGAGACCGTGAAAGGGTGGCAATCGGGGTGGTTCTACATCATCGAGCCGCGCGATGCCAACTGGGCGGCGGCCCCCGAATTCTGATCCGGAATCCCCATGCGGCTCACCTCCTGGGAAAAGAAGTGCCTGGCCTGGAGCGAACCTGCGGAGCTGACAAGACTTCAGAACTGCATCAAAAACATGATGGACAAGAAGATCAAGCTTGTCAACATGGTCCAGGTTATGCTCTTCTACCCTGCCAAAGACGAGCATTCAATCTGTGGGAGTTTGATCCGGCCGAACACCAGATGCTGCAAGAGCTTTTCGGCACGATGCATAAGAACGTCTGGAAGGTGCTGTTCAAGGCAACCGAAGTACCTCCTCCCACATCCGAGGACCGCGGACTCAGCGCCACACGGCTCGCCAATCCGATAAGTTTTCTGATCATCACTAGATGTACCTTTCCCAGCATATTCATGGGAGGATTTTAAGTCACCATGTTTATCAAATCAGGATTACATGGTGACGGCGGAGCGGATCGACTCTCCAGCTCCGCTGCTAGAAGATCCAGCAACCGCACTCCTGACGGAGATGCTAGTTCTGGTGCCTTACAAGGCGCCGGAAAAGAAGGTCGAAAAGAAGGCCATGGGGACCAGGAAGGGTCTCCGGTGCAATGTCGCACCGGACGCCTCGTCTGAAGGAGATTAGGCATGCTCCTCCCATGAAGGGGAGGAGAATAAGAAGAGGGCCACCCCATCCGGGGAGGCCAAAGGGTCTAAGAAGGTGGCCGCGGGGACCAGGAAGGGTCTCTGGCGCAAGGCTGTAATAGACTCGTCATCTGAGGACGGCGAGGCAGATTCCTCCCGCGGAGATGGGGGGAAACATGAAGAAGTTCCCCCTCCCCGCATTGGGGAGGAGAAGAAAAGAAAAGCCACCCCACAGGGGGAGGCTAGGACGCCAAAGAAGGGAAAGGCGTCCCTTCCGGATCACTCCACCACGGCTGCTTACAGTGAGGAGGAGTGGCTGCCCAGGGGCATGCCCCTGGCGAGATCATAAGTATCCGCACTCTGTAATACTTTTCTTGCGACTTAACTTCATAGTTTGTTATAACGCCGAACATGCATATGCAGTCCGGCCAGGTCCCATCCCGAGCTATCCTCTTTGGATGGGTCTTTGAGTGATTCGGCAATGAATTCGCTCCGACGGCCACCTCCCCTCGGCCGGTGGATGACACGGAGGTGTTGTCCCAAAGGATACCATAGCAGGGGCGGCGGTTCTCGAGACGCCCCAAGGCAAAATTCCAGACGCCGGGCACATGGGGGGTAAGATCCCCATAGATTATGCTGACGAGAGCCACAACAAGTTGGGCTCCCAGCTGGACACTGCACCGGAACCTCCAAAGGTTCCGGATTCGGGTAGGCAGCCCATCGCTAAGGAGGGCGAGCCGACCGTGCCGATGACCTCCGTCGCGCCGGAGGCGTCGGATAGTCTGCTGGAAGTGCTTCGTGGCGCTTCCATTGATGAAGAGCACCGTACTCTTATGAGTACGGTGATTCAGAAGGTTCGGTCCGCCAAAAGTGGATCGACCGAAGCCTACACTAGCCTCCTAATAGGCTTTGAGGTAAGTAATCAAAAGTGTGAGAAATTATCACCCAATAGACAGTAGCCCCTGATACTCTGTTTGGTGTTCGGAAAGAAAAGCCAAACGGAGGGTCAACTCTAAACCGCAGGAGTCTAACAGTATGTGTCTATGTGAATAACCAGGCATTGCTGCTTGCCACTGCTGCCCGTACAGCGGAGGTCGCCGGACTCAAATGGGACCTGAAGCAGGCCGAAGAGGAGCTCAGTCTCACGAAGAGGTAGCTCGAAGAAAACAAAGGTGAGTGATAACCCTTCCATGTGTCATATATAGGAGAAAAAATTGGTGACGCTAACAAAAAGCGTCATGATTTTTTAATAGGGGCCACGACCGAAGTGGCGGCCCTGAAGAAAGCGCTATCCGAGGCTGAAGACAAGGCGGCCACAGAGCGTATTGAGCGTGAAAATCAAGATGCTAGGGTGGGCGAGGTACAACAAGAGCTCCAGGAGCTCGGCAAAAAGTTCGAGTCCTTGGAGCGTGACTTCAAGACACAAGAGTCTGAGCTTGCAAAGGCCCTTTAGAGCGTGAAAGACGCCAAGGCTGAAGCCCAAAAGGACCAACAGGAAATCCAGGCGGCCAAGAAGATAGCGGCGAGTAAGGCATTCATTATGCAAAGGAAGCATGTGGAGGAGACATTTATTTTACTTACCCGAATTCGGAGCTCTCCAGGGGCATTCGTAGATCTGCCACGTAGCATATCGGATGCCACGGAGTTCTACCGTGCTGAAGAGGGGAGCTCGACGGAGAAGCTGTGCTAGTCCCAGTATACAGGAGCCGAACACCCAATGCCTCTGAGTGACCAACTGAAGCAATTGGTCGAACTCCACAGGGCGGCCAAACTGGCCATGAAGGACCTCATAGTCCGGATGTGGCTTGGTGAGCCCCTGCCCGACAGCTACTTCGACCTTATAAAGCGGATGGTAAATGCCTGTCCGTGGCTTGAAGTTATCAAGCAACCCGTTTGTATTGAGGGTGCCCGCCGGGCCTTGGCCCGTGCAAAGATGCATTGGGCCAAACTGGATGCAGAGAAGCTGGTGAAGGATGAACCACCGGAGGGTAAGGCGCATCGCTACCCCGAGAAATATTATGATGGCATTATGAAAGGCGCTCGCCTCGTGGCCGATGAATGTACCAAGGACATAATATTTGAGTGAATGTACGCATGTCATCTTTGTAATATGAAAACGAGTTTGTTTGCGCTATATGGCGCTTTGTTGATTTAAAATATTACCTTCTGTGCGGCTGTTTATAAATTCTGAAAGTAGGCCAGTCGGCGGCTTCCGCCCCCACGTAACTAGTACTGGGGTGTTCGTGGAAAACCCAAACACTCTTTATCCAAATTTTTGGTCCTTGTAGGAGGTGTTTAGCGCAGCAAACAAGGCAATCGGACTATGCGGCTTTATAATTCTCACTTAGCCATAGAAGTCTACAATTTTAAATTTCGGTGAAGCCCCTAGAATTTGGAAAGACGAATTGGGGCACTACACACATCTAAATCGGACAAGGCCGATTCCTCGCCTGAAGTGGAAAAAATCTTGAAGGATTTAGGTCCTCTCGAACAGCGACCAGCTCTCGCCGCATCATGACAGTCAGTTTTCGGCTTTCTCTACTGAGGTGCTCATCCGGAAGAACCGGGACACAATCGTAGTAGTTCTCCCTGTGCTACCTTAGCCGATATAACTAAACGTAAGGTACCAAAACAAGGGAACCGGGAAAACCCAACTATTGACCCAAGACATGATTCGGAGCTGATGCATATAATGCTATAAGTTCGGGGTGCCGCACTGTCGAAAGTGTTCGGACTTAACTTGCCGTATTATGGGGCACCATAAGAAGCCCCTGACAAACTGAACGTATCAAAGTGTATGGATGCAATATTAAATAAACATTTTAGGGAAAATATGAAGGTAGTAATAATAAGCTGACGCTGTATATTATTTCTCGTTGTTATTTAAATGAAACGTCCAAGCGTATGTGTACAATAAATGCGTTAAGCAGAAACAAATAGGACTATTTGACATGTCCTATCCAAGGGCGGGCCGCATGCGGGTATGTAAAACAGGTATAACGATCATTAACAGAGACCACCTGGGTATTCCCTTTGTGCGCAAAGCCTTTTGCCTCCTTGGTTTTCCCTCCTGTAATAAGTCCGATGATCCGGTTCTCTAAAGGGGCTACCCGAAAGTAGGGTCCTGAAAGAGAGATAGAGAGGGTTATTAAAGTATGCGGGTCTTGTGGCAGTTGAGCTGCACTGTGGACCACATCCTCGTTGCGGCCCCTCCTATGCCCATGGTATTTTGAGTGCGTAATTGTGTACGCGTGGCACAAATGCTGCTTGAATGGGGCTAGGGCGGAGGCCGGACTGCTAGTCGCGCTCTTGGCATGCCTGGCAATCCTGTTGCAGAGTACTCCGGACTCGTTTGACGGTGTTCAGGGTTGTCATGGCCGAATTGGCGGTCTGCCGGAGAAGGCTGCTTTATACTTCTGCCGCGAGGGCCGCCGTGTGCTCTTCTGTATGGAGAGAGTGGTCTGTGTTTCCATTGACTGTTATAACCCCGCGAGGTCTTGGCATCTTGAGCTTGAGGTATGCATAGTGTGGTACCACATTGAATCGAGCAAATGTGGTTCGTCCAAGCAGTGCATGATAGCCACTATGGAAAGGGACGATATCAAAGATTAACTCCTCGCTTCGGAAGTTATCCGGGGATCCGAAGACCACTTCCAGTGTTATTGAGCCCGTACAACGGACCTCTACACCTGGAATTACATGTTTGAAGGTGGTTTTGGTGGGTTTGATCCTTGAGGGATCAATGCCCATTTTGCGCACTATGTCCTGATAAAGCAAGTTCAGGCTACTACCACCGTCCATAAGGACTCGCGTGAGGTGGAATCCGTCGATGATTGGGTCAAGGACCAATGCGGCTGAACCGCCGTGACGGATACTGGTAGGGTGGTCCCTACGATCAAAAGTGATCGGACAGGATGACCATGGGTTGAACTTTGGGGTGACTGGCTCCATCGCATAGACGTCCCTTAGTGCACGCTTTCGTTCCTGTTTGGGAATGTGGGTGGCATAGATCATGTTTACCGTTTTCACCTGGGGAGGAAATTTCTTCTGTCCCCCAGTGTTCAGACGCCGGGGCTCCTCGTTGTCATCACTGTGCAGCCCCTTGTCCTTGTTTTTGGCGTTTATCTTGCCGGCCTGTTTGAACACCCAGCAATCTCTGTTAGTGTGGTTGGCTGGCTTATCAGGGGTGCCGTGAATTTGGCACGAGTGGTCGAGTATGCGGTCCATACTGGACGATCCCAGATTGTTTCTTTGGAACGGCTTTTTCCGCTGACTGGACTTTGAGCCATTGAATCCGGCGTTGACTTGCGTGTCTTCGGTGTTGTCGCCATTGTTCCGACGCTTATGTCTATTGTGCCATGGCTTGCCGTTACTGTCGTGGACATTTGAAGTGCCGGAGTTTCTTGGCATGGTGCTACTGCGAGCCAGCCAGCTGTCCTCGCCCGCGCAAAAGCGGGTCATGAGTGTCGTGAGGGCCGCCATGGAAATCGGTTTTTCTTGGTCGAGGTGCCGGGCGAGCCACTCGTCGCGGATATTATGCTTAAAGGCCGCCAAGGCTTCAGCGTCTGGACAGTCGACAATTTGGTTCTTTTTAGTTAGGAACCGAGTCCAGAATTTCCTGGCTGACTCTCCGGGCTGTTGGGTAATGTGACTCAAGTCATCAGCATCTGGTGGTCGCACACAAGTGCCTTGGAAGTTGTCGAGGAATGCGTCCTCCAGGTTTTCCCAACTGCTGATGGAATTTGCCGGCAGGCTATTCAGCCAGTGTCGGGCCGGTCCTTTGAGTTTAAGGGGAAGATACTTGATGGCGTGTAGATCATCACCACGGGCCATGTGAATGTGGAGAATGAAATCTTCGATCCATACCATGGGGTCTGTTGTGCCATCGTATGATTCAATGTTTATGGGTTTAAACCCTTCTAGGAATTCGTGATCCATTATTTTGTCAGTGAAGCAGAGGGGGTGTGTGGCGCCTCTATGCCGGGCTATGTTTCTACACAGTTCGAATAAGTATGGTCGGTTATGTTCGGCCCGACCGGACTTGTTGATAGTGTATCCGGCATGACGATCATCGTCATGTGTTGGGGCCCGCCCCCGCGATCCGTAGATCGATCTTGGTTGTCCTGCTTTGTTTTCCAATATCGTCTCGCAGGTCCTGCCTATTGCCCCGGGTCGTAGTGTATTGGCGTGGGGGTGCGGGCTGGTATTCAGGCTAATACGCCGTTTTATCCCGACCACGAGGTGGCCGGTCAGCCTCGTCCTGTGCTGGTAGTGTGGGGTTTAGGACCTCTTCCTCGAGTTGAGGTAGCAACTTGTGTTTTGGGTAACCTTTGGTGTGGCGCTCGAGTCCGTATTCCTCGGCTGCCAGGACCTCAGTCCATCTATCTGTGAGCAGATCTTGATCAACTTGGAGATGTTGCTGCTTCTTTTTCAGGCTCCTTGCAGTGGCCATAAGCCGGCACTTGAAGCGCTCCTGCTCTACGGGATCATCAGGCACGCCGAATTCATCGTCGCCGAGGCTCACCTCGTCTTCGGAGGGAGGCATATAGTTGTCCTCCTCCAAGTATCCGTCCGTCCCCTGTTCATCTGGGCTAACCTGCCCGTCTTCCTATTCGGCCTGCTCGAAGGCAGGCTGATCAGGATTGTATTCATCTCCGGCACTATCCGGATTGTTTTCGTCTCCTGTGCCGGTATTGTTGTGGTGGGTCTTAGAGCAGCACCGATGATGCCCATGCTTTGATTTCTTCCCTAAGGGGTTATCCTCTATTGCCTCATTGCCATTGGTTTCTTTGGAGTGTCCACCATATATATATATCATACGAGGAGGTGGCTATCCAGCGCCCTGTGGGCGGTGGTTCATGTTCTTCTCCTGCATCGTCGTCCAAACCGTCGATGTCTTCAGAGTCAAAATCAAGCACGTCGGTCAAATCATCAATGGTGGAAATGAAGTGGGTGGTGGGTGGGTAACAAATTTCTTCGTCACCTGCTTCCCACTCGAGCCGGACATAGTTAGGCCAAGAGTCCCCTGACGAAGAGAGAGACCTTAATGAATTCAGCACGTCGCCGAAGGGCGAGTGCTAAAAGATATCCGCCGTAGTGAACTCCATTACCGGAGCCCAATCGGATTCGATGGGCCCGGGTGCATACGGTCTGGAACCTACAATCGGACACAAGTCCAGGGGTCCGGTGGCATAGACTTCCTTAGAGGTGGAGTCTATGTTCGGCTCTAGCACCGATGAGTATGCGGCCTCCATGGCGGGGTCCATCCACCCATCCTCGGACGACACGATCTGCACTGGATTTAGGTCCGGAGCTACTGCAGGTGCGACATCCCGAATATTGTCTAACAGCGGATCTAAGTCGTGCTCGTCGTGACTGTTCGGCGCTCCTGGCATAGGCCTAAATCCTTTGAAGATCAATTCTCTGCGGATATCGGCCATGTAGTTCAAGTTTCCAAACCTGACCTGATGGCCAGGGGCATAGCTCTCGATCTGCTCCAGATGGCCAAGCGAATTGGCCCGCAGTGCGAAGCCGCCGAACACGAAGATCTGTCCAGGGAGAAAAGTCTCACCCTGGACCATGTTGTTGTTGATGATTGAAGGATCCATCGAGCCTTGCAGTGACGACACAGAGGAACTCTCAATGAAAGCACCAATGTCGGCGTCAAAACTGGCGGATCTCGGGTAGGGGGTCCCGAACTGTGCGTATAATGCTAATGGTAATAGGAGGCAGGGGACACGATGTTTTACCCAGGTTCGGGCCCTCTTGATGGAGGTAATACCCTACTTCCTTCTTGATTGATCTTGATGATACGAGTATTACAAGAGTTGATCTACCACGAGATCATAGAGGCTAAACCCTAGGAGCTAGCCTATGATTATGATTGTCCTCGTCCTACGGACTAAACCCTCCGGTTTATATAGACACCGGAGGAGGCTAGGGTTACACAGAGTCGGTTACAAAGAAGGAGATCTAACACCCGAATCGCCAAGCTTGCCTTCCACGCAAAGGAGAGTCCCATCCAGACACGGGACGAAGTCTTGAATCTTGTGTCTTCATAGTCCAACAGTCCGGCCAAAGTATATAGTCCGGCTGTCCGGATACCCCCTAATCCAGGACTCCCTCAGTCGCCTCCTGTTACCATTAGCCTTAGACGCACAGTTCGGGACCCCCTACCCGAGATCCGCCGGTTTTGACACCGACCACGGGCGCGGTGGTTCGCAGGATGAGGTGAAGCTTGCTTACTAGTAGTAGTACTACTGTACGCCTTACGCCCACTCCCTCGCCCACGCGCGCGGTGGCTCGCAGGACGAGGAGAAAATTTTACTACTCCCTCCGTTTACTCCTCGTCCCTACTACCTTGGTTAGAGAGATTATCATATTGTTTGGAATATATATGTCCTTTAGTACTCCCTCCATTTACTTATACAAGGCCACTATAAAAAAATGTTCCATCTATACAAGGCCACAAATAGTAATTGAGACAAAAGTTACTACTCCCTCCTTTCCAGTTTATGGCTCAATTTCAAAATCTCTGCAACCAAGGTAGATGGTGAGTGGTCAAATTAATTTCGTAGTTTGCACAAGTAATTAGTACACTCGTTTTTCTCAAGAAGCTATGTTTACTGAGGCATTAATTAAAACGAATGCATGAATGACCACTAAATTTCCATGAACTTCTACTTGCATTGGTGAGTTTTCTCTTGACACTGCTTGCATCGGGTGATCTAACGCACCTCGAAATCCAGCATGTAATGGTAGTACTACTAGTAGTAGAATTGAGACTTATAAAATGGAAAAACAAATGTTTTTTAGATGAGCCCTATAAACCCTAGTGGGTACGTACTCCATAAAATCAGATTTTCCCAAAACTAAGTCGCTCAACCTTTATTTGCTTGTTTCCCTTCCTGCCTCCTTGCCTCGAACAGACTATGCCAAACTCCCCTACCTGGTGCGCAGGAAAAGACCCACCCTCGCCTTTTTTCGTCCGAGTTTGTATCGATGGATCGTGCGAAGCAGCAAAAACCCAAGCCATGTCTTGTACTCCTCCATCGACGCTCGCTTTCATGAATTTTGTATTTCCTGTCACTGACTTTTGGGACATATAGAAATCGGGTCGACGTGTCAAGCACCAAATAACAGTGTAGAACAGCAGGGGGACGCACCCCAGTCATACCGCCCCAGTAGTAGTAATGAGCAATGAGACGTCAAATCACAATGCCGCACCTTCCCAGACGGACGAAGCAACCATTATTTCACACTTCGGTTCACCATCATCTCAAACCACGTAGTATTTCTTCTGCCTCAAGAGGGACACGCGCATTGCCTTGGTACATCATGACACGTGGGACCGCATGACTGGCCATGCTCCCCCGCCGATCGCTCGATAAAATCACCCCATTTTTACTATACTTCCTCCGTATCGGTTTCCATGGCATGCACGTCGTTCTAGCTTGAGAATTTAACTGGCTATATATGTGATGAATAGTATATGTTTCGAAACTACAACCGATTAAGAATCCAATGATATACGTTTTGTGACATAGTAACTCATATTTAGTTAGTCAAATGGATGACATAGAACTACGTGCATGCCCTATAAACCGAGATGCCTAAAAAATGAGACGAAGAGGGTAGTTTAGTACATATCTTTTTAGATCAATATAGTCGGGATTCACCAAGGAGCAAAACCAAGTAGTAGGCTGCTCCTGTCGTGTTGGCATAGCAACTCGAGTAGGGTCAGTCCGCACACGAAATGGCGACACACTTAACAGGACCCCTTTGTCCGACATGTGGCTCATCCACCATCTTGTTCCACGTGCGATGCACCCAATTAAAGTTCAGATCAGCGGTTGGAATTGGAGGCACCCCGGTCGTAGCGCTGCAGTAGTAGAAAATGAGTGATGAGGGGTCAAATCACAAAGCCCCACCTTTCCCGCATTAAGCTGGATGGACGAAGAAACCATCAGTTCACTCTAGGGCGCAAGAGCATAAAGAAAAGAGAAAACCAATGATGCATGCGGCAACTACCTAGGGCACCCTAGGGTAGGGGTCTCCACTACAGAACCTTTTTTTGAAAGCGCCTCCACTACAAATCGGCTTCTCCCTCGTCCTCTTGAAGAAAACCGATGATGCATGCAGCGGTAGGGTTTGTAGGAGTACTACGGCGTGCCGGGCCATGTCATAGTAAATGGGAGAGGGATTGAGTTCGAGTCGACGCCTTAAATATGTGTGGGCCGCTTGGTTTTACGGGAACGAGGCAACATTTTGGGTTTAGGGACCAGTGGAGATATAGTACGTACAGAAAAATGTGGACGTAGGTTCGACCAAAAGGCAATGATGCATGGGCCCTGCATTTTGATATACCCGGGGCCGCATGAAATTTGCTACTCTACTCAAAACTAGTAAGGTACACATGCATTGAATGCATGAGATTTTGAAACCAAATTATGAATAAATACACACTATAGCATGTAAAGCTTTGAGTCATATATGCATGATGTAGATGTTTGTTTAGTTCTTATAGTTCATCTCATTCAAAATAAATTAGTTTTATAAAAATTTTAAGATTCATGGGGTTGTGCATTGTAAAGCATAAAGTAAAAAACAAACAATGGAAATTCATTTAGGTAAAAAAATCAATTATGATACGGAAGATTCTAGAACAAAGAAGTGCTTGTGTTTTGAGGTTTGTGCATTATGCTTAAGTTCAACCATGGAGTCTTCTAAATTGTACATGTGGCAGATCTGGTGGAATGTTGATGATATCCAACGGCTAGTAGTGCTCAGATTTGCCATCTCTGCACTGTCGGATTAGCTTCATCCAGCGACCATCTCTCAAAGTTATTCGCACATTATATAGTTCTTGTGCCATAGTTGTATGTCTTGGAAAAAAAGCTAGTGGGTTGTACTAGCTATTTAGGAATAGAGGATGTATACATGGAACTTGTAGGGAAAGAGATGACATGGAGTATCTCAATTCCTATGAGTAGGGATTGGAAAAGAGATGTCATTTGGTTCACATCGTAGGAACTTTTCTATTGAATCTAGAGATGACATGTATCTCAATTCCTATGAGGAGGGATTAGAAAAGAGATGTAATTTGGTTCATATCACAGGAACTTTTGTATTGAATATATTTTAATGTTTATTTTCATTTGAAATTATGGGAGTATAGGAATCCATTCATATGAACCAAGTGGCTCTAAAGCTATAGAAATGATATCATGTTTATTTCCTTGAAATGTGGAGTACATGAATCTATTCCTATGAACCAATTGGCTCTAAAGGAAAAAATCCTATAAAAATCATATCATATAGAGTTCCTATGATATTCCTCCACACCAAAGGATGGTTGAAATTGTTGCAGGTGATACGATGGTCTTTCTTTGTAAACTCCTCCCCCATCTTTATAGTTACCTCTCGAAGATGAATGAAATGATATATATGGGGTATTCTATGTGCAATTTGGTACACGAAAACTCGGTAAAAGTTTGTGAGGTTTGAATTTTCAATAAAGCTATATGCACTGCATTTTGGAATGGAGGGAGCATACGACAGTTTCTAACACTCACGTGGAAGATTTGTGTGTAGGAGGAGTGTCTATTCTGTTAAATGACATGGCAAAACTGACACTGTCGGATGCCAATCTAACAGTTCTTACGGCGTTCGTCAGGAAAAGGCTTGTGGCGAACGTTTGTCAGATAATGATTTATGGACACATGCATTGCATTGATACGTGCCCCCCTCTCTCTCACGCACATGCACCCTCACGAGTCACGACTCTCCCGAGTCCTCTCGTACCCACCGTCTATCTGCAGGTAGATGTCACACACATATGTGCTCTTCACACCCTACCCTCAGAACTTCTAAAAAAAGACGTCGCGCACATTTTATATTAGCTCATACGTCACACACTTATACTATTACTCTTGTGGCGAATGTTCTTTGGGCATAGTATATTGTACTCTCACGAAGAGAAGCGATGCACGATTGCACTAGTTCTCTCACACCCACTCGCGGGTACATGTAGGAGCGCATTTTTTTGAAGCTGGTACAACAAAATCACTCCACCAAATATATAAGCAGGAGCCTTAGCGCTTGCTTTACTAGGGTTCCTCTCGGTCAGTCTCTCATGCTCTCCAGATCTAAGCAAGACATAGGTGGCCACACTCTCTCTCAGCTCACGGCTGGTCACAAATCCACCGGACAACCTCGACCAGGGCACCGGTGTAGGTGCATCGTTCACGCTGTCGTCGGCAGCGAGGGAGGAGAACAACGGCTGCCTATGCGTCCCGATCAACGACCGTGCCATTCTCTCTAAGAGAACGCCGGCTTGGGAGGGCCTCCGACCCCTTCTTCCTCCCTGCGGTATTGTGGCCAAGATGTGGCCTCCCAACACCGTCTTTGCCACATGCCGACGACCCTCAGGTATATATTCCATCGAAACCTGCCTTGCTCTACCGCCCCAACTCCCCACCTGGCTTCGTGTGGATCTTTTTCTACTTCCGTCCGCTGTTCCAAAGCCACCTAGACTTTTACTATTATTAGAGGTAAAGCTAGTTCATACAGTCGACTCTAAGAGTTGGTTCAAACAAGGAATAAAGTGGGAAAGCTGTAGCATGAATCTAGGACTTGGTTCTAAGAGGAAACGGGGGAAAGTAGTAGATACTGGCTACCCAACCGGTCTCTTGGTTGAAAATACGAAGAAAGCATGGTGAATGGCGAAGGGTGGGGGAAGTGGACCTATCTCTTGGTTGAAAAAGGAAATAAAGTGAAGGGTGTTGGGGGACAACGCAAATGACAATGAGTAGGTCTAGATTTCCTATGCTCACATAGGAAAATGTCGCCGAGGAGATAAAAATGGGACAAATGCAGACATGCTGCCTGAGTGTTTGCCGCTCTTGGCAACCACATCTGCCTCACCACTTTATGCCCTTGCCGTCCCTACGCCCATATCGCTACCGTTAATGTAAAATCACATGAAGCATTAAGCAATGCCACCTAATGTCACTATAAGTAATGGTCTAGTGCCATCGATAAATTGAATCAATACCACCACCATTTCATGAAGTGCTTCCGTCTTGCTTTATTTCCCATGAATTGTGTTTTTGCAGTTACACTTAAATCTCACACCGCTAACATTGCTTCATCCCAGTCGAACTACACAAATTTGATTGCACATTTACTGACCATGTGCTACTCTCATGACAGTAATATTAATGCTATTGTTCTACATGTTAATCTAGTTGCAGTGTTGATGTGATGTGATGCTACTTACTTAAGGACACTTTCATACTGTCAATCTAGTGCCAATTATAACACAATAGATGTTGCTGTTAATCGCATGCCACTGCAAATATTTGTCGCTTTTTAAATAACCATATTTCGTATTTGCGCAAACAGGGATGTTGTCTCCATATCGTTTCGAGATGTCTGTCTCCGTATCGTTTCTATCCGCGCAATCAAAAGCACACACCTCAGTTTTAGTAGAACTGCGCAAAATGAGATGGCTATCCCTCGCTGCCGTCGTCTAACCACCCGTCTTCCAGGTATTCCTACATTGGTAGTTACTAGGTAGAATGACCAACGTAATCTAAAAGAAGTTGATTCGTACGTTTTACTTCCTGATTGTAGTGTAGGGACGAACGAAAACAACTGCATCCTAGTCCGGAATGCACTTTCTACTAGTTCATCCATGGACCGAGGACTAGCTGGCACGGTGGTTTTTTGGACAGGTGCGCAGACAAGAGGCATTGTGGCCTGCTTATTTCTGCTAATAGCGGTGCTTAAATTTAGTAGAATGCACAAGAATTTCAGCTAGTCAGTACACTGCATGGTTCAATTCAGCATTCTAGCTAAGACCACAATTATAATTGGTTATTCTGGAATGAGAGAACCTAACCCTTGATGGTGGCAACAAGAAAAAACCAGAGTGAACTCTAGGAAATTTAAGCCTGCCGGGAGGCCCTTTGCTCAGAGAAGCCTTGCTTGTTTTTTCTGATTTGTAAACCTTCTCACAACTTTGTCTTTTGCTATGAACTAGCATATGCTTGTTATGTTCTATGAATCATTGAGATGTATAAAATTTCTTAACTTATGCTTTTCAAGTTTTTTATGAAGCCGAGTTTAATGTGAGTGTTCCACATGAACGCTGGACTAGCGTGTGAACATTTGGAATTTAAATTGTGGCCTCAGTTAATTGCATGAACCACTATATAGTTGCTTATATGTCAGACAATAGATTGTTGATTGTTAGCTGGTCGATAGCCTAGTGTTGAAGCGAGCTGAGCCAATGTGCCGTGTTTTGCACAACTTCTTACAAGTGGGGTAGCACCAACAACGTTTACAAGTACTTATGTATACGTCAGCGCACAGTTCTCGAACGAGTACTCTATTTCATCAAAACACACACCACTCGTATGATAAACCGTGACAACTTATGTCTTACCATGCCATATTCATGAAAAAACTAGTGAGTACACATCTGTTTCGGCAACAATTACGATGGTTCTCAGATGACTCACGGGCACACAAAAGTAGCAGCAGTTCCCATAGACGGATTCAAACAGAGTACTAGCCCAAGAGGGCTTGATAACATGCAAGGTTCAGATAATTAGACACAATCCAAACTACTATTAAACACTAGCTGGGGCAACTATTTCATGCCTCGATCTAACTTGGGCTGGACACAAGACGGACCTTGCCATGAACATCATCGAGGACGTCCGGTAGCAGCTCAATCCTGTGAACCTTCATGAAGACAACCTTTGTGGCCTTGCCACTCATAAACTTGTTTGTGGAGGCATGCGACGTCATCTTCCTGCGTAAGCTTGACAAGAACAATATGCCTCACAAACGAAGGAGTAGCTTTGAACTTCTTGTGCTTCAGTACACCCTGGACAACACGCCTAACAACAGTGAGGCTGGAATACAACTCTTCATTGGTACAAGCGCAAATGGCTTCCAGGATCCAACAGCCTAAGAACTCTGTTTTCCCAGTGCGTATATTCAGGTCATCTGCCTCATAGTGAGTGACATGTACAACCACACAATCCTTGTCTGCATCAGGGCTCTAATTGAAACAGAAACAAATTCTGAATTACTTTCAAGTATAAGAAACACAAGTTATTTAAACCATTATGTATAGCATGGCATCGAAGCTAATAAAATTTTGCATTATTCATCACCACATACTTAGATGAAAAACCACAATCAAGATCGGCAAAGAATAAAATCACCTCGAAGGGGGAAAATTGCTCCTGCAGTGCCACGGGGGCTGTAACCTCAAGCGGGGCGTTGACCATATCAGTAGTGGTTGTGAGCGTATCTGGGGTCGGCTCCGTGGCTGCCTCCATCTTCTTGGAGCTCTCTGTCTCGTGGGGATCAGCCTCCCGCGTCTGCTCCAATATCGGCAGATCTTTTCCTGGTTTTCCCTGGTCCATCATGAAACTAACGAATACTAGGAGACCACTAAAAGTAAAACATAATCGCAATGACAATAAAACAAAAAATAGAGTGAGGATTGGTTACTGCTTTGCAAAAGTTCTTTTTTTCTCTGAAAAATATAACAACATCACGGATCTGCTTACCTTCCCTTCGTTGGGACAGAAGAACAGTGGCAGATGCGAGTGTTGCCTTTCTTGAAGACGGTGAGGGAGAAGGGGATTCAACAAAGAGTGAAATGATGGTTGCTTCGTCCGTCAAACTTAGACCGCGGGGAGGTGGGGTTTTGTGATACGATGGCTCGTTACTGCCGCGCTACGACCGGGGTGACTCTCCTCCTGCATACTGCCTTCTAATTTGGTGGATGGCATTTGGGCTCGCGCGCTGCATGTCCCGCATGTCGGTGAAGAAAAGTATAACGGCATTCAGTAGAGGGATACGTTTAGATGACCTAGGAGGAGCCAGAAGCGGTATTGTATCCACTGAACTAGTAGTAATTGTTTTTCTGGGTAGCTGTAGAGTGTCTCCACTGTACTAGTAGTAATTGTTTCTCTAGGCCCAAGACAAAACAGCCCATCCACCCTAGTAAATAGTAAAATCAATTCAAAAGCCCATATATTTACTGAATGAGAGGCGCTTCTTCCTCCTAGTGCTCTTCTTCCTCCTCACTCCCACCCACCTCACGTCAGCTCGCTCCACTCGTACCCCCAAATTCCTCACCTCACAGCTACAGAAAATCCCAGTTCCCCTTCTTCCTCACTACTACAAAAAAAACCCAGCTCCCCTTCTTCTTCACTCGCATTACAACTAGGCTCGTCATTCGTTACTCTGCTCAAATCCGTGAGCGCGACACGACGCCCTCGAGGAAAATGGAGTCGGCTGACCCCAGTGCCAAGAAGATGAGGCTCCCGCCAGCGGCGACGCCTGTTGTAGATCCCGCACCTGGCAGCATTGGGAGAAGTGGCGAACCCGCCCCCACCGGATCCTAGGAACCCGTAGAATCTCAGGTGGACCGCATCAGTGATCTCTCAGATGTCGTCATTGGGGAGATCATCTCGCTTCTCCCCACCAAGGATTGCTGCCACACCCAAGTCCTCTCAATTCGGTGGCGCCCTCTATGGCGTGCCGTGCCCCTTAATCTCGACTGTTGTCGGCTATCTCTCTTCAATGATTTTGAAATTCCCAGAGCCATCATCTCCTCCCACCAGGGCTCCATTCAAAGCCTCTACATCCCATCATGCTACCTGAGCAAGCATACCATGCCCTGCACGGTGGACGCCTGGCTGAAATCCCCTGAATTCACAGAACTAGAGCTGCTTGAGTTCTACCATTCCCCTGGAAATCACATACCACATACCGAACGCCATGTACTTGTGCCCTCAGCATCGATGTCCATCTCGCGGTTTTCCTCCTCTCTCCACACCGCCCCCTTTGTGCTGTGCTACCTACCAGACAATATGGTACTAAACCTTTGACTCCCATTTCTCAAGAAACTTTCACTTGTGTGGGTTCATATATCGGAGGCCTCATTGCACAACATTATCCACTCTAGTTGCCCTGCCCTGGAGTGCTTGGTTCAGAGTAGTCGGAGCCTAGCTCGGTGAAGTTCGCGGCTCCGTCACCTCCTTCGGTATCTACGGTTTAAAGAAAAATATATGCACTAACGTAAATACCAAGGAGTGCACAGAAGGTAAACCAAATATTTTTCAAATAAATCTGATAAAAAACTAGACAAAATATTAAAGAGAACAGAAAAAGAATCAATCAAAAATACTTTTCTGATTAAAAGTTATAAGGGTTTTTGTCCAGGGACTTATCTGTAATGAAACAGAAGATTTCCAGGGGCTAGTTTATAAAAACAGAAAACGCTTCGGTAGCGACTACGCCAGCCCGAAGAGAAGACGCATTCTGCCCGAAGGCGCTTCCAGAAAACGATTCGAAAGAGAGAGCGGAGAGGCTGACGGTGGGGTCCCACCCGTCAGGTTCAAATGTTCAAACGGGGCGGCAGAGTTCGCCGGCGCCCGAGAGCCGCGGTGGTCGCCGGCGGCGATCCACGGCGAGGCAGAGAGATCGGAGAGTACCTCCGTGCTCAGGGTACCCTTCCGCGTCAGTTGATGGTGGTGGAGTCGGTCGGCGAGCACCACGTCGACGGCGAGCTCTGCTCCGGCGGACGGCGGCTCGGGTGGTCGAGGGGCTCGTCGGAGAGGGCTGCAAAGGTTAAATTGAAGACGGGGTTATGCTCCTGGCAGCTAAAGAGGGTAACGAACGGGGTTTGAGCGCCGGAGATGGCCTCACCAGAACGAATCGGGCTGGAGGCCGAGGCGGGACGAGGCGGCCGGAGCTGGGGGAGGAGACCTCCTGGAGGTCCCCCTAGTGGCCTGGCGGGGTGTTGGTGAGTAGTGGGGGTGCTGCGTGCACGAGAGTGAGCTCGGGACCCCTTTATATAGGCGGTCCGAGGCGGTTGCCGTGAACGAGGATCACCGGCGAGCGATTACGGTGGCGCAGTGCTCGGTCGGGGTGGTTAGGGGGTCGAGCGTCATCACAGAGGTTCAATGGGTCCGTTTTGGTGTTAAACTGGCCGGGGTTTGGGTGTTAAGGGCGAGCTCGACAGAACGGTGATGGCGCGGGCCCGTCGGCGGCGGAGAGCGCGTTCCGTGCTTGCCGGCCACGGTGGCTGTGCTACGGGCATGCGCTGGCGTGCATGAGGCCACGCGGAGGGCCAGGGAGTGATGGGCGGCGCGGAACGGCGTTCTGCCGTGGTGTGCCTCCTGTCGGCCGCCACGGGAGGTCCCGACGCCGCAGAAGACGCCGGCGAGGGCGAGCCAGCACGCTATCGATGCCAGGAAGGCTCCACGCACGCGTGTGCAGCTTCGGACAAGAGGAAGAGGCAGCGAGGAACATGCCAAGGGCACTGTGGCCGCGTGACTGAAACTGACGGACTGAAGATGACACTGAAACTGAATTTTCTGAACTTTGAACAGTAACAGTACCCACCAGGTGTTCGACCGAATGAAATTGGCCTCTGGTGATTTTTCCTTGAGCTGTTTTTTGGTGGAGTGGCTTCTCCTTGCTCAAGTAGGCTGCATGATTTTTGGTGGAATTTTTGGAGCAGTGTGGATATGAATTTCACCAAATTTGGCAAATCTGGTCCAAACTTGCAGAGACTGCATTTTGAAAAATTTGAAAAGGGGAGGAGTGGATCAAGATGGTTCTGGGTTGTGGGTTCAAAGGACAATCTAGGAGAATTGGTTTGAGGTCAAAACTCAAATGAAAAAGTGTACTTGCTTTGAAAATCCCTCAGGCTCCAAATAATTTTCAGAATTGAATTGAGGGGGAAAATAATTAGAATAAAAATCCAAAACCAGTTTGGATTAGTTGGGACAGAGAATTTAGGTTGATCACTAGGGGGAGGGGAGGTTTTGGAGGAGTTTTATCTCATGGGCAAAAATACAAAGCTAAGGGTGGCTTCAAAGATAAGAAAAACCCAAATTTTCATAGAGCTTCACTTAAAAAAACAAATTAAAAACTCCCAAAAAAAATTTAGATTTTTAAAGGGGACTAACAGAGAAGAAGTTTGCAAAAGATCAACCACCAAAGTTTGAAAGAAATAAAATCTTTGCCAAGGCAAAAGGAGGTTTTTAAGAGGAAGGTTTTTCTGAAAAAGAATTTTTTTTAAAAAGGTCTCTCCTCAAAACCACAAAGTTTTGATTAAAAAACCAAATAAAAACTTTGGAGTGTCACATTCTTGGTGGCAAGGTTGCTAATGCGATTGACATCCACCAAGAGGCTTTGCATCTGTCTCTTGAGCCAAAAGTGATGTTTATCCTGTTTCTGATGAAGGGCCACAAGAAGTTCTCGATCATTGAGAACGCGAGAATGCTTCCGAGGCCTTTGGGCAATGGTGCTTTCAGTGGCTTCAGTAGGTGCTCGATGAGGCAGACGAGTATTTCCAGCCAATGGATAGATTCGTGTAGCTGCTTGAACACCTTCAATGGGTTGAGTGAAGCTTTGGTGCTTGGCATTCTGAAGACAAAGAGGCTTCTTGGCAGGGTCAGGATAGATAGCTTCAACTGACATATCAACCTCAGGTAGAAAAATCACATGATTGCGAGCAGAAGGTTGATAGTTGACAGTAGAGTGTCGCTTTATGAGGCGCATGACCCATGGAGCATAAAACTTCAGACCAAAGAGATCAGAGCCGGAGGCAGCAAGTTGTCTGATGAATAAATCTTGTGCATTGAAGCTGATGCCACTGAAAATGTAGAAGACCAAAGTCTTCATAGCTCCTTCAAGCTTTGCCACTGATGAATGTCCTTTGATAGGCCATAGAGTCCGCCTGATGATGTGATATATGGTGTGTGGCAGATACTCAAGGTCTTCAACAAAGAACTCTGTTGGATATTCAGCATCACGGGGCAAAGGCTTCATCATGCTCAGCATCTGACTCATATTGGGTTCAGGCCTATGAAAGATGCTTTCCAGGGCATTGCGATGATGTTGACAGCCAGGTTCATAGAGTTCTCCGGGAGTGGACAGGCCTGCAAGCTCGATGATATCCATAGCTTTGGCTTCATGATGAACGTTTCCGGTCATCCACTCGAGAACCCAAGTCTTTGTATCTCTGTTGTAGCCGCGAATGTGCAGTGTGGCATAGAGTTGAAGCAATAGTTCTTCATTCCAGTGTTCTTTATCTGTGAAAAAACTGAGCAGCCTAGCATCACGAAAGCAGTCAAGTGCTTCTTCTAAGCAGGGGAGTCCAGTAATGGCTTCAGTGTCGAGACGCATATGAGGGAAGATGCGCCCTTGATCATACAGAACACAGGAGTAATAGCTTCGCTGCTAATGACTCCAGAACCGATCTGATGCAATTCTTGGCTTCGTGTAGGGGTTCTTCGAGCTATCAAAGAATTTGTTGTGGCTCTTGAAGCCATTAGCATTGAAGGACCCGACAGCGGTGGCAGTACCAGGAAACCTTGGCAGTCTTGGCTTGGGCTTCTGGACTTGAGGCCTATGCTCAACATGATAGTCAAATTGAGGACCAGAGACATTAGGCGGAGGGACCAGAATGGGCCATCTGACTGTTGTTAGCTCTCCGTGGTTATATGCCTATTCAATTGTATAGGGCCTTGGTGGCGGAACAGGAGCAGTGGCAGCAACTGAGGCTTCAAGCTGCACAACAGGTGCTTCAGGAGCAGTTGCCTCATTAGCTTCAGGTGCAGTGGCCTCATTAGCTTCAGGCACACTGGTTGTTGCAAGCTCCACATTAGCTTCAGCCATGACAATGTCATCGGCTTCACTTGCATTGGTTGTGGCAGCCTCAGGATTTTGAACCTCCACTTGAGGAGCTGGAGGGTCAGGCATTGACATGTTCACTTCATGAACTATTTCTTTAGGAATGGGGGGGAGTAGAGACACGTTCTTCTTGACGTTCTTCATCGGCTGATGCAGCCGGATTGTCTTCAGCAGCAGGTGCTTCAGACGCAGAGACATTCATAGCAGGAGTGGCTTCTGAAAACACTTGACGTGCAACAGGTTGATGATGCACTTCTCCTTCTGGAACGCTCGGAAGAGGAGCTTGAGGCCTTGGTCCTTTGCGAAGCCTTTGAAGTACTGGCGACGCTTTTGGAGATGGAGTGGGCAGGCCCTCATCCTCTTCAGCTTGTACGGATGTTGTGACTTGTTGTTGTTGGGGAGTGTTGGGGGAGTCTTGTTCTTGCGGGCGATTAGCCCATGAATCATCCTGTGCAATTGGCGTCAGAGGACGACCAATGTTGATGAGTTCGCTGTTCGTACGAACATGCGATGAAACCACATTGTATTCGATCTGAGGAAGAACTTCATCATCTTCAACATTGTCATGATGACCAATGTTTTCAGCAGCGGTGGGTTCAGCTGCTGGAATATCTTCAACTTCAGGAGCCTCTGTGGAAGCAGGCTCATGGACAGTCATGTGAAGTTCTTGGGATGCAGATGCAGGATGAATCATTGAGATGGGTTCAACAAAAAGGGGCTCTGTGGAAGAAGCCCGATTCTTCTTGGTCTTGCGCTTCTTCTTGGAGGGAGCGGCATCAGAGGCTTCGGTATTCTTCCTCTTTCTGGCTTCTGCCTCTGCAACCCTCGTCTTCTTCTGTTCTGAAGCGGTTGTGGTGACCTTTGGCTTCGAGCCAGTCATGCTACTTGGGAAGATAATGCGTGGAGCTTCTTGGCTTGAATGCGCAGGCTGATCAGCAGTAAGCTTCTTCTTTTTCTTTGCTGCCATCCTGGGGTCAATGCCAGGACGGCCAAGTGACTTGCACTTCTCAGCCTCATTGTAGGCAAGCACACACTTATCAGCCAAACTCTTCATGCGCTCACGAGAGCCTTGAGCTTCTTGGCGCTTCTTCAGAAAAGCTTCTTTAAGCTCATGCATCATGACCTTAAAGTTCCTGACGTCTTGAACACTCAGCTTTGCCATATGCTTCTTGAATTGAGCCTTCTCATAATCAATCTTGTTCTTGAGCTCAACGATTCGCTGAGCAAGAGCCAGCTCAGAAGCAATGGCGCCATTGAAAGAGACGCTGAGGCCAATTGGAAGCTGTAAGTCTTTAAAGCTGATGTTGGGGGTGTCGAACCACTCATCAATAAAATTGTGGATGATGGCCACATCAAAGAGAGGCAAGTTGTTGAAGATTTCTGCTTCTTCCTTGCTCTTTATCAGCTGCTCAAGAGCATCATCCGCAAGATCTTCATCACTTGACAGATCAATGGGTTCTTCATGCAGAATGGCGGCAGGAGTCAAGGCTTGATTAGTATTCCTGACAAGTTGCTTTTTCTTCTCCGTCTTCTTGGAGATACGGGATTGATCTTCAGACTGCACACTGGCTTTAGGAGGTGCAGTGGCCAATGGCTTCACACGAGAAGCTTTTGGAGGTGCGGCTGATGATGAAGCCTTAACCTTCTTTGGCTTCTTCGGCCTTGGAGTAGGAGCAGGGGCTTCATCAGAATCAGCATCATTGTTGGAATGATCCACTCTGGCACCATGAACCAAGACGTAGGAGATGAGACCATCAAGGTTTGCAAAGGGGCCAATTCTATTCTCTTCAGCTTCACGTGTCCCATCCTCACGGGGAGCAGAGGGACCAGGATTGAAGTCTAATCCCCATGACTTCTTGTTTTCCTTTGCTGAAGACATAGCAAACTGGAAGTTGCGCTTGAAGAGATTGTCGTTGCGACACCAGAGCAATGATGATGGGTCGGCTTCTTCAGGCTGTGGCCCACGGACCATGCAAGGATAGAATTCTTGCGCAATGGCTTCAGCTTTGTTCTTGGGGGGGAGGCCTCGATAGAGAATATCACCCCAAGGGCTCTTGATAGCATTTTTCTCCGCGTACTCCTGGGTGACGAACTTGTACTTGTACCACTGTTCAGCCCAATAGCGTCGAATCCATTGGATTCGAGTCTTGCGCTGATTGTAATCTTCTTCAGGATCTGTTTTATACATTTCTGCCAGATCCTCAGGCAGATCCTTCGAAGTTCCCCCACGATGCTGTCTGCCACCCTTCCTGACTGATTTTTCTGCAGCCATGAACTTCAAGCTGAATGGCTTCAATACGTTCAGAGGCTTCAGAGATTTACGCTTGCTGGTCAAGCAGGAACTGGCTTCAGGAGAATTGATATGATGCTGTAAGTATTCTGCAAACGAATGCAGACTATGAGAACCAAGGGATTCTCCCACGGACATGTACCTGTGACAGCATTAGAGATGCGAGGGAAGGGGAAGAGGTCATATGCATTCTCAAAAGATTTTGAAGATAAATCAGTTTGAAGACATTGACCTCATGATGCGAAGACATTCACTTATATGTGGTGAGTTGGTTCCAGATTTGTACCAATCCGTGAATAAGTACAAGTGAGGAATCAAACTAGATAGGAAATCTAAGTGAATAGACTAGGCATTATGAGATGCAGATAGAATAGATCTAACATTGAGTAGGCAGAAACTACTTTCTGTAAGTAGGATGAATCTATGAAGATCAAAAAGGTGGTAAAAATAGAGTTATAATTACCGCACGACAAACTGCTAGATGGGAAGAATGAGAGACCGAGCAGTTCAGCCCACCGTGCCCTAACTTGGTGACGGAGGACACCTACGGCGACGGCGGAGAGGACGATGTCCACGGCCGGCGTGAGGACGGCGTCGGAGAAGTCGCGACAGGTAAGCGCTTTGTCGCCGGTGTCGTTGCGAGCTAGTGGTGGCGCTAGGGTTTTGACGGAGGTGGAGAGGTGGAAGAAGGATTTCTTTACCGCAGGGGACAAGTATTTATAAGTAGGTGAGAGACACAGCGCAATTACACTGGTGCCCCTGGCGGTTCACATCTGAGGGGTACGTGGCAAGCATGCAACATACTTAGAATTGTCCCATGTTCCCATGCTCGCCAAGTATGTCGGATGTTCGTTCCGGCTTCTCCGGATATTGAAAATTTAAATAGGACTTGATGTTTTGTCTCTGTGTCTTCTGCTAACAAGGATGCAGAGAAGACATTTGACAGTTTCAATCGAATGCATATGATTTGGACAGATAGAGTTTGAGATAGTAAGCATAGAGAGATTAGGGTCCGATCACATTCACTTAGTTCAAAAGATTCAACTTGAAGACATAGCTATAAGTGAATGCTGTAGAGGACAGAACGCTAGTATATATATATATGCAATCAACTCATCATAGCGGAGAAAATCATGAAGATAAATAGAAACTAAAGACAAACCAAATGTGAAGTCTTTGCAATATAACGCCATGAGTGAAACACTTCAAACAGAGAAGTTTGGTGGTGGCGTTACCCACCGTATAGGAAGTATTAGACCCAGACACGGCGCACAATAATCGTGGCGCTCCGAAGTCAAATTCCATGTTAATGTATTCACACTCAGAGTGTAAATCTTCATTGATTGAAGATATACATTACTTCGTGTGTTGCACATCTAAGTCATCAACATGCATAAGGGTTAGGATGTGTGCCTGATGACAGGACATTAGAGGATTCCAAGATATTTAGCTCACACCGTAACTTGGAAAACCTTTTCTCATCCAAGGGCTTTGTGAAGATATCTGCCAGTTGCTCTTCAGTGTTGACGTGCATGATATTTATATCTTTCTTCATAACATGATCTCTGAGAAAGTGATGACGTATTTCAATGTGCTTTGTCTTCGAGTGCTGGACTGGATTGTTGGCAATCTTGATGGCACTTTCGTTGTCGCAGAAGAGAGGGACTTGCTTCAGATTGATGCCATAGTCCTTGAGAGTTTGCTTCATCCACAGAAGCTAAGCACAACAGGATCCAGCAGCAATGTATTCAGATTCAGCAGTTGAGAGTGATACACAGTTTTGCTTCTTTGAAGACCAACAGACAAGTGATCGACCAAGAAAATGACATGTGCCTGATGTAGACTTGCGATCCACCTTGTCACCAGCATAATCAGCATCCGAGAATCCAACCAGATCAAACCTTGAGCCCTTCTGATACCATAATCCGAGTGTTGGGGTGTAAGCCAAATATCTAAGAATTCGCTTCACTGCTAAGTGATGCGATTCCTTTGGTGCCGCTTGGAATCGAGCACACATGCAAACACTAAGCATAATATCTGGCCTAGATGCACATAGGTAAAGTAAAGAACCAATCATGGAGCGGTATACCTTTTGATCGAACTCTTTACCATTGTCGTCGGGACCAAGATGATGTTTGGCTGGCATTGGCGTCGTGTAACCTTTGCAATCTTGCATGCCGAACTTCTTCAGGCAATCTTTGAGATAATTTTCTTGAGATATGAAGATGCCATTTCTTTGTTGACGGATTTGAAGACCAAGGAAGAACTTCAGCTCACCCATCATGGACATCTGATATTGCTCTTGCACCATAAATCCAAACTCATCACTATACTTCTGGTTGGTGCAGCCGAAGATTATGTCATCAACATATATTTGGCACACAAACAGTTCACCATCATATGTCTTCGTGAAGAGTGTGGGATCGAGGGATCCAGGTTTGAAGCCTTTGCTGTTCAGGAAGTCTTTGATTGTATCATACTAGGCGCGAGGAGCTTGTTTGAGGCCATACAGTGCTTTGTTGAGTTTGTACACCATATCAGGATGTTTTGGATCTTCAAAGCCAGGTGGTTGTGCAACATATACTTCTTCTTCAATCTTGCCATTGAGAAATGCACTCTTTACATCCATTTGATATAGCAAGATGTTGTGAGGATTAGCATAGGCTAGCAGTATGCGAATAGCTTCAAGCCTAGCAACAGGAGCAAATGTTTCATCAAAGTCAATTCCTTCAACTTGAGTATATCCTTGAGCCACAAGACGTGCTTTGTTTCTGACAACTTGACCATGCTCATCTTGCTTGTTTCGATATATCCACTTTGTTCCAATAATGTTATGCTTGCGAGGGTCAGGTCGCTTGACAAGTTCCCAAACATTATTCAGCTTGAACTGTTGAAGTTCTTCTTGCATGGCTTGAATCCATTCAGGTTCCATAAAACCTTCAGCAACTTTCTTGGGTTTTGATATTGACACAAATGAAAAGTGCCCACAGAAGTTTGCTAACTGTGTTGCTCTTGAGCGAGTAAGCGGACCAGGCACATTGATGCTATCAATTATCTTCTCAATTTGTACTTCATTTGCAACACGAGGATGAACTGGACGAAGACCTTGCTCATGCTGATCATTGTCATCATTGGAAGTATTGTCTTCGGTCTGAGCATTGTCTTCAGGTTGGTTTGGTGCAGAAATGATAAGTTCCTCTTCAAGCTGTGCTTCAGAGGGCATGATCTCACCAGTTCCCATCAACTTGATAGATTCACAGGAAGGAGCTTCATCAAGTGTACTTGGCAGAATTTCTCTTTGTGAACCATTGGTTTCATCAAATCACACATCCACTGTTTCAACGATTTTGTAGTGGAACAGGTTGAAGACTCTGTAAGAGTGCGAATCCTTTCCACAGCCAAGCATGAAGCCTTCGTGAGCTTTGGGTTCAAATTTTGACTTGTGATGGGGATCCTTATTCCAACATCTAGCACCAAAGACTCTGAAGTAGCTGACATTTGGCTTCTTGCCAGTGAGGAGCTCATAGGATGTTTTGCCCAGAAGCTTATGGATGTAGACACGGTTGATGATGTGACAAGCTGTATCAATGGCTTCAGGCCAGAACTTTCTTGGTGTCTTGTACTCATCAAGCATTGTTCGAGCCATCTCAATAAGGGTTCTGTTTTTGCGCTCAACAATGCCATTTTGCTGTGGTGTATATGGAGCAGAAAATTCATGAGTGATTCCCATTGTATCCAGATAAAGATCAAGGCCGGTGTTCTTGAATTTAGTGCCGTTATCACTTTTGATATGCTTGATCTTGACGCCATAGTTGTTCATTGCTCGATTGGCGAATCGTCTGAAGACATCTTGTACTTCAGTCTTGTAGAGAATTATGTGCACCCATGTGTATCTTGAGTAGTCATCAACAATGACGAAGCCATAGAGACACACCGTTGTTGTGAGGGTGGAGTAGTGCGTAGGTCCAAATAAGTCCATGTGTAGCAGCTTGAAGGGCTGAGATGTTGTCATGATGGTCTTCGAAGGATGCTTGGCCCTTGTCATCTTTCCAACTTCGCAGGCACCACACAGATGATCTTTCTTGAACTTGACACCTTTGATGCCTATGACATGCTTCTTCTTGACGAGAGTGTGCAAGTTCCTCATGCCTGCATGCCCTGGCCTTCGATGCCAGAGCCAGCATTCTGAAGCTTTAGCAAGAAGACATACGGCAAGTTTTGGACCTGCTGAGAAATCTACCATGTATAGATCACCTTTCCTATACCCTTCAAAGACTAGAGATTTGTCAGATTCCATTAGTACAAGGCAATGATATTTTCCAAATATCACAATCATGTTTAAGTCACAAAGCATTGAGACAAACATTAAGTTGAATCCAAGGGATTCAACAAGCATCACTTTATCCATGTGTTGATCCGTTGAGATTGCAACTCTACCTAGACCCAATACTTTGCCTTTACCAGTGTCAGTAAATGTGATTTGACTCTTGTCGGATGGACGTAAGGTTGAGTCCATGAGAAGACTTTGATTGCCAGTCATATGATTAGTGCATCCGATGTCAATAATCCATTCTGAAGCTTTTGGTGTACCCTACAGTGCAGTTAGAGGGATAGGCTTCACAATGTATGTTGTGAAGCATAAGCATTTGATGCACACTTGGATTATCACAGCATAGATGAAAGTTAGCACACAGTATGACAGGTAAGCGATTCATATGTGGAATACATATTAAGTTATTTTATCATGCGTCCCTTTGTGTTTTAGGTCCCCAGCAATTATATTGGACGCCATTGATTGCTAGCTGGAGACCACATTCTGCAAAAGAGAGTTAATTCTTCTTCACCACCCACATTTTCAGGGGTGGCTTAGAAGCAATGAGTCTAAGTGCAGCATCTGAGAATTTTGGCTTTGAAGCCCTAGCAAATAGCCTTGCAGGAGATGAATGATACTCATGTGAATAAGCAGAAAAGTTCTTAGTTCTATGAACATAGCGATTTGAAGACACACACTCATATTCATAAGTCTGAGTAAGATTTCCCTGCAAAACATTGGCGTTAGGGTGACTCAAGTGAGTCCTGTGTTCGTAAGTAGCCGTTGGACCATATGATGCCTTTGGTCCGGGGTTTATCTTCTTCCCTGGTGGTGTCATAATGACATTCACTGGAAGATTCTCAAGGCAGCTTTTGGGAACCCAGATCTTCTTCATAGGAGGCCCATTCCTGCAGTTAGTACCAATATACCTTGTAAACACTTCACCATTCTGATTTTTGAATAGTTTATAGTTTGCATCAAAGGATTCATCAATGATAATAGGATTAGCACAGGTAAATCCAGATAAAGTAGATGGATCCACTGAAGGTTCCTTTGCAGCAACCCATGTGGTTTTGGGATACTGCTCAGGCTTCCAGTAGGAACCATCAGCATTCATTTTCCTCTCGAACCCAACACCCTCTTTCCTAGGGTTTCGGTTCAGAATCTGCTTTTTGAGGACATCACAAAGTGTCTGATGCCCTTTCAGACTTTTATACATCCCTGTTTCAAGCAATGTCTTCAACCTAGCATTTTCATCAGCAATAGCAGTGGTATCCTCAGAAGAGGGGTTAGTTACCACATCATTAGTTGAAGACAGAGCAACAGTAGCAGCAGTGGAACATTCAGCAATAGAGGTAGGGCTATCACGCTCAATGCATTTTAAGCATGGTGGTTCAAATTCATCCTGAGCAGGACTGATCTGTTGAGCGAGTAATGAATCGTGCTTCTTCAGAAGAACTTCATAATCCACTCTTACCTTTTCAAGATCTTGCTCTCTTTGAAGACATTCAGAAGAAAGTTTCTCATGATCAGATAAGAGAGCATTATGTTGATCTTGAAGGGCGTCAAACTTGGAGTGAAGTCTCTGAAGACTATCAGCCAAAGCTTTTGACTGATCCATTTCTTCGCCCAACATATCATCGCTCTTACAAAGCATGTCTTGAATCTTTTCCAAAGCTCTTTGTTGTTTAGTGGCAAGGCAAGCAAGTTTGACATAGCTGGGGCCAAATTCATCACCTGATTCATCATCACTAGTTCCAGAAAGATAGCATTCAGTTACCTTAGCACCCCCTGCCATGAGGCATGGTGAAGATGAAGACGGTTCAGGTGGAAAGGTCATCTCTTTAAGAGACTCCTTGTAGTCATCAAGCCAAGGATCATGACGATTAAGATGACTATCATAGACCTCAGCAAGTCGGTCCCAGATTAGCTTCGCGTGATTGAGGTGCATGACGTTCCTGAACTGATTTCGGGACAGGCGGGAGCAGATGACATCCTTCGCAGTGAGGTTCAGTAGAGTGTACTTACAAATGTCATCATCCTCCGCCATCTTGCATAGATCGGTGAGACCAATCTCGGTGACGGTCCATAGTTCGATGTCCATAGCGATGAGTCGCTTCTTCATCATGGCTTTCCACCGGGGATACTCATGGCCGTCAAAGGTGGGGCAAGATACATTCCTCAATCCTGCAGTCGACATAGCTAAACTCCAGGTGGTTAAACCGAATCACACAGAACAAGGGAGTACCTTGCTCTGATACCAATTGAAAGTGCTAGTTATCGACTAGAGGGGGGGTGAATAGGCGATTTTTATGAAAGTCTTCAAAACATGGAAGTTTCAAAGACAAACAATAGAAACAACCTAATTGATATGCAGCGGAAGATAAACTACAACAGGCAAGCCATAATCAAATATGCAATAGCATTAATGTTCAAAGATTAATAGCAGCTAGGTAGTAGGATCAGGATGGAAGATAGTATGAAGCCAATCAACAATAGTAGCCAAGCAATGAAGTCAATCTGATAAGACGATAAGCAATGACTTCACGAAGACAAACTCAAAGTAAAGGAGGGAAGAGATAGAACCAGTTGCTTGTTGAAGACACATGATTTGTTGGACCAGTTCCAGTTGCTGTGACAACTGTACGTCTGGTTAGGGAGGCTGAGATTCAACTCAGAAGACCGTGTCTTCACCTTATTCCCCTTGAGCTAAGGACACTTAGTCCCCGCCCAATCACTCTGGTAAGTCTTCAAGGTAGACTTCCAAACCTTCACAGACTTCGTTCACCCGACAATCCACAATGACTCTTGGATGCTCAGAATGCGACGCCTAACCGGCTGGAGGATACACAGTCCTCAAGTGTAATAAGTCTTCAGGTCACACAGACAGAAAGACTTCAGTGATGCCTAACACTCTTTGGCTCTGGGTGTTTGGGCTTTGTCCTCGCAAGGATTTCTCTCTCTCTCAAATGCTTCGAGGTGGGTTGCTCTCAAACGACAAAAGCCGTATACTAACTCTAAGCAGCCACCAATTTATGGTGTAGGGGGTGGGCTATTTATAGCCACTAGGCAACCCGACCTGATTTGTCCGAAATGACCCTGGGTCACTAAGGAACTGACATGTGTTCCAACGGTCAGATTTCAAACACACACGACAACTTTACTTGGGCTACAAGCAAAGCTGACTCATCCAACTCTGGATAAGATTTGCTCTCATTGTCTTCGCTCGAAGACATAGGATTTGGGTTGAGCATCACTTCAGTCACTCTGACTTAGTTCACTTGGACCCCACTTAACAGTACGGTGGTTCCTATGACTCAACAAAGAAGAAAAGGAAACAACGAAACCACACAGTCTTCACGCTCCATAGTCTTCACTCAATGTCTTCTCATGTCATAGACTTCAGTGTGAATATCTTCACACACCACCATTGTCTTCAATGTCTTCATACATTTTTAGGGGTCATCTCCGGTAGGTAAACCGAATCAATGAGGGACACTACCTGCGTTATCCTGCAATTCTCACAAATGCATTAGTTCCTCAACCAACTTTGTCGTCAATACTCCAAAACCAACTAGGGGTGGCACTAGATGCACTTACAAAATGAATACCCCCTCCTAGCTGGGACCCACCTTGGTGGGAGGCTGACTTGTGGGTCTACTAAGTTGACGGGGATGGAGGGCTTTGTCAACTTAGTCAATATGAATGATTCTAGCTCCAGTGACCGTACGATGTCCATCCAACGGCCGTAGTGCTTCTTCAACCTCTGGTCTTCTTGCTCTAGCCGCCCAAACAAGCTCCGGTCATGCCGCATGCTCCTGCCTCTCGTGGCCGGCTGTGCTGCCGCGGAGGCCTCACCGGCCCCTACTATTCCCACCGCTGGCTAGGCCCTGCAGCGACGGCAGCCTCACACCATAGCCGAACCACTGAACCCTCGTACTCCTCTACGCGCGGGCTTCCACTGTCGCGTCTTCCCCGGCTCTGTGTCATCCCCTTCCTAGGCCTCACCGTCGTCCACCGCCGTAGTGCTCCCGGCGCGGCGTGGTCAACATGGTCAACGAACGACTTCCATCAGACGTGGACTGTACGTGGAGAGGCTGACAGCTGGGTCCACGGCCGCAGCAAGGAAGTGCCTCCTTATTACGCGGAAAATAATGATTCCTCCACCTGACAGCAGGGACCCACCAGACGGGCAACCGTATTTCACGAAAAAACGTTTCCCCCTGACTGCTGGGACCCACTAGCTACATCTTTGCATGCAAGGAAGTGCGTCTGGGCAAAAAAATAACGATTCGCCCTCGGACTGCTGGGACCCACCAGCTACATCTTCGCACGCAAGGAAGTGTCTGACAGTCGGGACCCACCTGGTCGAAGCATACGTAGCATTGTCATTCCGGTCGCAATTGTGTACGTATATACTGGTCGATGTAGAGGGGCGCACGTGTCATAGTAGAGGCACGCACGTAGCATGTACACGTGCATACAGTGGCCAGGGTGCAAGAAAGTAAATACGGCCATGTACGTACATATGGGCGGGGTCTCGAACGCCTACCCGCGCATACGCACAGCCAGAGCTCGTGTACATGGCTGGGTCGGAATGGAGAAACCGCGTCGTGTTCATGGGTAGCCAACTGGGTCAGAACAGAATGCGTCATCGTGTTCATCGGGAGGGCTTGGACGGAACAACCGATGGAAACGAGACCTGGCGTACCGCAGAACAGAGGAAACAACCTTGTGTTCGACCGCCCATATTTGAAACAGGATCCTGTTCATCGGGAGGGGTCTGGTGTATCGCAAAACAGAGGAAACGGACTTGTGTTGGACCTCCTATGGTCGAAACAGGGTCCTGTTGATCGGGAGGGGTGTGGCGTACTGCAAAACGGAGAAAACAGACTTGTGTTGGAGCGCTACGGTCGAAACGGGGGTCTTGTTCATGGGAGGGGTGTGGTGTACCGCAAAACTGGACTGCACGGGATACTGTTCATCTCCACCGTCGACCTCCTCCAGCCTCCACGGGCTAGTGTTCATCCACAGTCGACCTCCTCTAGCCTCCACGGACTGCACCTTCTACTGTTCATCCAGCCCTCCATGGGGTCGTCCTGTTCATCTAGCCCTCCACGGGGTCCTGTTCATCCATCCCCAACCGGCTTGATCGATCGGGGTCCTGTTCATCCAGAGGCAACACCACGGGGTCCTATTCATCCACCCCCACTGGGAACTGTTCATCCAAACCCCCTAGCAATGCTCACTATTCATCCAGAGGTAGCATCGGTCGGCTTCAGTTAGCAGTAGTAGCGAAGGAATCGCTCGATCGGGTTCAGTTAACAGCCATCGATCGATCGCTTGGGTTCAGTAACGCGTAGCCTGCAGTGCAATCGCTCAGGTTCTGTAGGCGAACGCCTCGCTCGGGTTCAGTTAGAGCGCAACGCCTCGCACCCATGTGTGTGCATGTACGAGAGAAACGCGCAAACCTCCGTGCATCGCTCGGCCCCGACCACCCACCGTAACCGGGAACACCCTGATATTTTCCTCGCCCTCGCTTCTACTATGGTTTTTTCCGTCATGGACGGCCCAAATAATGTCATGTAGTTGCGTCTTCGGCCCGCCTAGGACGAAAAGCCCATTTTCTGTCATGATTTTTTTATCATAGAAGTAGGAGCCCACCACATCTATGATGATACCGGGTTTTGTCACAATTATCGTCATAGAAGTGTCGTAAGTATGACAGAAAAAATTCGCTCGGCCCAAAATGTCATGGATGTGTCTGTTTTTTTGTAGGGCTGGCAGGATGCAGCATGTTGGGACCGCTATTCAGGCTGAGGCGATAGCTTCCTTGGAGGCTTTACATGCGGCGACATAATGTGGTATGATGAATGTTTAGATGGAGACTGACGACTGTCAGTTTTTGGTCCATGCACTGCAAGGAAATGACCATGATCTCGCACCCGAGGGAACTCTATTCAGAGAGATTAAGATATTTGCTCATCAAAATTTTAATATCTGCACTTTAAGTTTTTCCCCAAGGGGTTGTAATAAGCTAGCGCACTCTCTAGCTTCTTTAGGGGTGCGAGGTCAAGCTGTTAGACAACTCTGGCCGGAAGCACTCCATAATGATGTTTCTTTCCTGAGGGCCAGCGATTCCGTTGTACCAGTGTGAAGTATTGAATCCCAATGTTCCATTAAAAAACCTACCCTAGGCCATATCTCAACCCTTTCTTCTAAGAGACAAAGATGGCGCGCAAGAGGCATCGCGATCGTGACGTCACGGTGAATTCACCCTGCGAGCCAGCAAATCCGGCCGACAACACCGTGGAATCATCACCGGAGTTCGCCAAGCTGGTCTACCTCGTGGCGGAGTGACTCTTCCATAGGATGCCCTATTCCCTCCTCATGGTAGACGCCGTGGAAGGCGGCGGCCACTTAGCGCCTCCCACCCGCAACCTCAGCGTGTTTCCTAGCGCCAAGCGCGGCTTGTCCTTTGTTGCTGCGCACTCGAAGCATGGCTCCTAGATCATTGGTGTTGGCGGGCGGAGAGGGCGCACGACCATCTATGATCCTGAGCATGCATGCCCAGCTCTGTGGTCCGGACCTCCGCCGCCCTAAGCATGAACCCATCCTCATCTCTCATAGAGGCAAGGTGTACGCCATCTCGCGTCATCCCAGGGTGGGGTGATACGTCTCCAATGCATCTATAATTTTTTGCTTGTTTAATGTTGTTATGTTATCATTCTTTGATGTTTTATATTCATTTTATAGCAATTTTATATCATTTTTTTGGACTAACCTATTGACATAGTGCCCAGTGTCAGTTGTTCTTTTTGTTTTTTTTACTTCCCAAAATATCCATATCAAACAGAGTCCAAAACGCAGTGAAACTTTTTGGAGATTTGTTTTGGACCAGAAGACACCTTGGGGACCAAGAAAGCACCTGGGGGAGGCCCCTAGGGACCACAACCCACCAAGGCGTGCCAAGGATCCCAGGCGCCCCCCGGGGGTTGGGCCCATAGGGGTCTCCTCCACCGCCTCTTCGTCCAATAAATTCCCAAATATTCCAGAAACCCTAGGGGAGTCGAGGAAACACAATTCCAGCCGCCGCAAGTTCCAGAACCACGAGATCCATTCTACACCATCACGAAGGGGTTCATCATCCTGATTGGTACCTCTCTAATGATGCCTGAGTAGTCCACCATAGACCTACGGGTCCGCAGGCAGTAGCTAGATGACTTTCCCTCTCTCTTTTTATTCTCAATACAATGGTCTCTTGGAGATCTATTTGATGTAATGACTTCTTGCGATGTGTTTGTTGGGATCCGATGAAGTTTGAGTTTATGATCGGCATTTTATTGACGAGTATTATTTAAGTCTTCTTTGATCTCTTATATGCATGATTATTTATAGCATCATGTTTCTTCTTCGAATCTTTGGTTTAGTTAGGCTAACTAGATCAATTTTTCTAGCCATGGGAAGAGATGCTTTGTGATGGGTTCGATCTTGCAGTGTTCTTTCCCAGTGACAGAAGGGGCAGCAAGGCACGCATGTACGATTGCTATTAAGGTTAACAAGACGGGGGCTATTCCTACATGAATAGATCTCTCCTACATCATGTCATCGTTCTAATTTCTCCGTTTCTCCATGAACTTAATACACTAGATGCATGTTGGATAGCGGTCGATGTGTGAAATAATAGTAGTAGATGCAGAATCGTTTTGGTCTACTAATCTTGGACGTGATGCCTATATATGGATCATTGCCTTGGATATCATCATAATTATTTGATCTTCTATCAATTGCCCAACAATAATTTGTTTACCCATCCTGTGCTATTTCTTGAGAGAAGCCACTAGTGAAATCTACGACCCTCAGGTCTATTCTTTATCATATTTGCTTTTTGATCTATTATTTGCTACTTTTATTTTCAGATCTATTATTCCAAAAACCCAACTTGCTTCACTTTTTTATTACTTATTTTATTTCACGTTTTATCGAGAGCTATTTATCCAATGTACCACAAATTTATCTATCTTTTTTACTGTGGAGGGATTGACAACTCCTCTTACGCGTCGGGTTGCAAGTATTTGTTCTTTGTGTGCAGGTACCGTTTACATAGTGTTGCTTGGTTCTCCTACTGGATTGATTCCTTGGTTTCACAACTGAGAGAATACCTGCCGTAACTGTACTGCATCATTCCTTCCTCCTTGGGGAAATACCGACGCAGTTTCAAGAGACATCGTGGGGCGAGACACGGCACGTGAATTCGAGTCATGGTTCGAGTCCCTCGACTTCAATGATGGGAACAGCCCATGCGACGATGGCTGCTGGTGTTGCTCCTTCTGGACCGCCTTGCCACCGCCGCCCTCCTTCCCGTGCTCCCTGGAACCAGAGGGACTCCATAGCCCGCCGAACATCATCATCTCATCCTACGCCGTGGTTGACCCCTACATCTTGATTTCCTTGGAGCAGCAAGATCAGGGCACCTATGCGTTCACGTGGTGGAGAAAATGTGGGAGAAGGTCTCCGACAAGAGCCTTCCTTTCATTGGCCATGCCGTGCCCCTCGGCGGTAGCCTCTTCGCCGGCTGCAGTGGCATATCCAAGAATGCCCCCTACGGGAAATCCGCCGGTGTCCCCCGCCGCCTCTGTGTTCCACATGTCCATCAAGGCCTCTTCTAACCCGTCGGTGCCACCCAGAGCTCACTACCATCTTATGCTACTTCTTGAGCTTGCGTTGGTTTTTTGTTTGAAGAGGAAAGGGTGATGCAGCAAAGTAGAGATAAGTATTTCCCCCAGTTTGAGAACCAAAGTATCAATCTAGCAGGAGACAACACAAATCACCGAATACCTGCACAATCAATCAAACAACTTGCCCCCAACACGATAAAGGGGTTGTCAATCCCTTCACGGTTACTTGCAAAAGTGAGATCTGATAGAGATAGATAAACGATAAAGTAAATATTTTTGGTATTTTTGGTTTATAGATCAGAAAGGAAAATATTGCAAAATAGTAGATCGGAAACTTATATGATGGAAAAATAGACCCGGGGGCCATAGGTTTCACTAGAGGCTTCTCTCAAGATACCAAATAATACGGTGGGTGAACAAATTACTGCTGAGCAATGGATAGAAAAGTGCAAATTTATGAAGATATCTAAGGCAATGATCATGAATATAGGCATCACGTCCACGTCAAGTAGACCGAAACAATTCTGCATCTACTACTATCCAACATGCATCTAGAGTATTAAGTTCATAAAGAACAGAGTAACGCATTAAGTAAGATGACATGATGTAGAGGAATTAACTCAATCAATATGATGAAAACCCCATCTTTTTATCCTCGATGGCAACAATATGATATGTGCCTTGCTGCCATTACAGTCACTGGGAAAGGACACCGCAAGATTGAACCCAAAGTTAAGCACTTCTCCCATTGCAAGAAAAACCGATCTAGTTGGCTAAACTAAACTGATAGTTCGAAGAGAAGTACAAAGATATCAAATCATGCATATATGGATTTAGAGAAGATTCAAATAATATTCATAGATAAGCTGATGATAAATGCACAATTCATCAGATCTCAACAAACACACCGCAAAAAAGTATTACATCGAATAGATCTCCAAGAACATCAAGGAGAACATGGTATTGACAATGAAAGAGAGAGATAAGAAGTCATCTAGCTACTAGCTATGGACCCGTAGGTCTGTGGTAAACTACTCATGCTTCATTAGAAGGGCAATAGAGTTGATGTAGAAGCCCTTCGTGATCGAATCCCCATCCGGCAGGACGTCAGAAAAGGTCCATAGATGGGATCTCACGGGTAAAGAAGGTTTCGGCGGTGGAAAAGTGTTTTCGTGGATGCCTCTGGTGGTTTGGGGATATGTGGGTATAGGCAAAAGAATTAGGCCAGGAGGGCATGGGGGCCCACAAGGGTGGGGGCGTGCCCTACCCCATGGGCGCGCCCTCCGTCCTTGTGGCCGCCTTTTGGCTCCTTTGACTTCATCTCCAAGTCTCCTGGTTGTCTTCTGGTCCAAGAAAAATCATCGCGAAGGTTTCATTCTGTTTGGACTCCGTTTCATATTCCTTTTCTGCGGAACTCAAAAACAAGGAAAAACAGGAACTAGCACTAGGCTCTAGAATAATAGGTTAGTCCCAAAAATAATATAAAATATCATATTAATGCATATAAAACATCCAAAACAGATAATATAATAGCATGGAACAATCAGAAATTATAGATACATTGGAGACGTATCAAGCATCCCCAAGCTTAATTCTTGCTCGTCCTCGAGTAGGTAAATGATAAAAATAGATTTTTTTATGTGGAATGCTACCTAACATATTTATACATGTAATTTTCTTTATTGCGGTATGAATGTTCAGATCCATAAGAATCAAAACAAAAGTTTATTATTGACATAAAAAAAATACTTCAAGCATACTAACAAGGCAATTATGTCTTCTCAAAATAACATGCCCAAAGAAAGCTTATCCCTACAAAATCATATAGTCTGGCTATGCTCCATCTTCATCACAAAAAATATTTAAATCATGCACAACCCCGATGACAAGCCAAGCAATTGTTTCATAGTTTTGATGTCCTCAAACTTTTTCAACGTTCACGCAATACATGAGTGTGAGCCATGGACATATCACTATAGGTGGAATAGAATATGGTGGTTGTGGAGAAGACAAAAAGAAGGAGATAGTCTCACATCAACTAGGCGTATCAACGGGCTATGGAGTTGCCCATAAATAGATATCAATGTGAGTGAGTAGGGATTGCCATGCAACAGATGCATTAGAGCTATAAGTTTATGAAAGCTCAAAAGAAAACTAAGTGTGTGTGCATGCAACTTTCTTGCTCATGAAGACCTAGGGCGATTTGAGGAAGCCCATCATTGGAATATACAAGCCAAGTTCTATAATTAAAAATTCCCACTAGTATATGAAAGTGACAAAATAGGAGACTCTCTATCATGAAGATCATGGTGCTACTTCGAAGCACAAGTGTGGAAAAAAGATAGTAACATTGCCCCTTCTCTCTTTTTCTTTCATTTTTTTATTTGGGACTTTCTCATTTTTTGGCCTCTTTCCTTTCCCTTTTTATTTTATTTTTCGTCCGGAGTCTCATCCCGACTTGTGGGGGAATCATAGTCTCCATCATCCTTTCCTCACATGGGATAATGCTCTAATAATGAAGATCATGACACTTTTATTTACTTACAACGCAACAATTACAACTCGATACTTCGAAAAAAATATGACTCTATATAGCCTTCGGCGGTGTACCGGGATGTGCAATGAATCAAGAGTGACATGTATGAAACAATTATGAACGGTAGCTTTCCCACAAATACGATGTCAACTACATGATCATGCAAGGCAATATGACAATGATGAAGCATGTCGTAGTAAACAAAACAGTGGAAAGTTGCATGGCAATATATATCGGAATGGCTATGGAAATGCCATAATAGGTAGGTATGGTGGCTGTTTTGAGAAAGGTATATGGTGGGTGTATGGTACCATCGAAAGTTGTGCGGTACTATAGAGGCTAGCAATGGTGGAAGGGTGAGAGTGTGTATAATCCATGGACTCAACATTAGTCATAAGGAACTCACATACTTATTACAAAAATCTATTAGTTATCAAAATGAAGTACTACGCGCATGCTCCTAGGAGGATAGATTGGTAGGAAAAGACCGTCACTCGTCCCCGACCGCCACTCATAAGGAAGACAATTAAAAAATAAATCATGCTCTGACTTCATCACATAACGGTTCACCATACATGCATGCTACGGGAATCGCAAACTTCAACACAAGTATTTCTCAAATTCACAATTACTCACTAGCATGACTCTAATATCACCATCTTCATATCTCAAAACAATCATAAAGAATCAAACTTTTCATAGTATTCAGTGCACTTTATATGAAAGTTTTTATTATATCCCTCTTGGATGCCTATCATATTAGGGCTAATTTTATAACCAAAGCAATATACCATGATATTTAAACTCAAAATAATATAAGTGAAGCATTAAAGTTCATAAATTTCTATAAATTAAACCCATTGTTGTGCTCTAAAAAGATATAAGTGAAGCACTAGAGCAAAATTGCCTAGCTTAAAAGATATAAGTGAAGCACATAGAGTATTCTAATAAATCACGATTCATGCGTGTCCCTCTCAAAAGGTGTGTACAACAAGTATGATTGTGTCAAACTAAAAAGAAAAGACTCAAATCATACAAGATGCTCCAAGTAAAACACATATCATGTGGTGAATAAAAATATAGCCTCAAGTAAAGTTACCGATAGACGAAGACGAAAGAGGGGATGCCTTCTGGGGCATCCCCAAGCTCAGGCTCTTGGTTGTCCTTGACTATTACCTTGGGGTGCCTTGGTAATCCCCAATATTAGGCTCTTGCCACTCCTTATTCCATAGTCCATCAAATCCTTACCCAAAACTTGAAAACTTCACAACACAAAACTCAACAGAAAATCTCATAAGCTCCATTAGTATAAGCAAATAAATCACCACTTAAAGGTAATGTTGTGAACTCATTCTTTATTTATATTGGTGTAATATATACTGTATTCCAACTTTTCCATGGTTCATACCCCCCGATACTATCCATATATTCATCAAAATACACAAATAACACATAGAAAACAGAATCTATCAAAAACAAAACAGTTTGTAGCAATCAGTAACTCTCGAATACTTCTGTAACTCCAAAAATTCTGAAAACTTTGGAAACCTGGGCATTTTTTGTACCAATCCAGTGCAAAAAGAATCAAATCAAAAGCATGCTTCTGAGGATTATGAAAATTATTTTCCTGGGCGCAAAAGTTTCTGTTTCTCAGCAAGATTAAAACAACTATCACCGGAAGGTATCCCAAAGGTCTTACTTGGCACAAACACTAACTAAAACACAAAACCACATCTAACCAGAGGCTAGATGAATTATTCAAAGAAAAATAGGAACAAAAAGCAAAGAACAGAAATAAAATTGGGTTGCCTCCCAACAAGCGCTATTGTTTAACGCCCTTAGCTAGGCATAAAACACGAATAGATCTAGGTAGTGTCATCTTTGTTATGCAATCCAGAAGTGGCTATCATAATAGATTAATATGACATTTTAATTTCCTTTCTAGGAAAGTGTTCCATGCCCTTCCTTAATGGAAATTGAAATCTAATGTTTCCATTTTTCATATCAATAATTGCACCAATTGTTCTAAGGAAAGGTCTACCAAGAATAATAGGACATGTAGGATTGCAATCTATATCAAGAACAATGAAATCTACAGGCACATAATTCCTATTTGCAACAATAAGAACATCATTAATCCTTCCCATAGGTTTCTTAATAGTGGAATCCACAAGATGCAAATTTAAAGAACAATCATCAAATTCACGGAAACCCAACACATCGCATAAAGTTTTTGGAATTTTGGAAACGCTAGTACCAAAATCACACAAAGCATGGCACTCATAATATTTAATTTTAATCTTAATAGTAGGTTCCCACTCATCATAAAGTTTTCTAGGGATAGAAACTTCCAATTCAAGCTTTTCTTCAAAAGATTGCATCATAGCATCAACAATTTGTTTAGTAAAAGCTTTGTTTTGATTATAAGCATGAGGAGAATTCAACATGGACTGCAACAAGGAAATACAATCTATTAAAAAGCAATTGCCATAATTAAATTCCTTGAAATCCAAAAGAGTGGGTTCATTGCTACTTAAAGTTTTAATCTCTCCAATCCCACTTTTATCAATTTTTGCATCAAGATCTAAAATATCCAAATCATTGGGACACCTTTTAAGTAAAGTTTACTCATCTCCAGTCCCATCTTTATCAATATTTATATTAGGAAACAAAGATTCAATAGGAGTCACATCAATCACTCTTCATCATTATTTTCACGAAAACTAGAAGAACACGCCTTTTCAAACCAATCTCATTTTGCGGTTCTTTCTTTGCACTCATCAATGGAAATTCTCATGGCTTTGAGAGACTCATTAATATCATGCTTGGGTGGAATACATCTAAGTTTCAAAGAATCAACAACAAGATAAATTCTATCCATGTTCCTAGCCAAATCATCAATCTTGAGAAATTTTTCTTCAATCAAAGCATTGAAATTCTTTTTCGAACTCATAAATTATTTAACACTAATCTCAAAATCAGAGGGAATCTTATTAAAATTTGCATAAGAATTTGTTGTAGGAATTACCATAAATATTAGAGGGATTACTAGGAAACGACCTAGGATTAAAATTACCTCTATGCGCATTATTACCAAAATTATTCCTACCAACAAAATTCACATCCATAGATTCACTATGATTTTCAATCAAAGTAGACAAAGGAATATCATTTGGATCAATAGAAGCACTCTTGATAGTAAATAATTTCATAAGTTCATCCATCTTTCCACTCAAAATATTAATCTCTTCAATCGCGTGCACTTTTTTACAAGTGGAAGATCTTTCAGTATGCCATTGAGAATAATTAACCATAATGTTATCTAGGAGTTTAGTAGCTTCTCCTAAAGTAATTTCCATAAAAGTACCTCCAGCGGCCGTATCTAAATGATTTCTAGAAGCAAAATTCAATCTGGCATAGAAATTTCGTATAATCATCCACAAATTCAAACCATGAGTAGGGCAATTTCGTATCCTCTCCCAAGATTGTGCAACATGTTCAAGATCAAGTTTTTTAAAACTCATAATATTGTTCCTAAGGGAGATGATCTTAGCGGGAGGAAAGTACTTGGAAATAAAGGCATCTTTACACTTATTCCATGAATGAATACTGTTTTTAGGCAAAGATGAAAACCAAGTTTTAGCATGATCTCTAAGTGAGAATGGAAATAGCTTCAATTTAACAATATAGTATCCACATCTTTTTTATTTTGCATATCACACAAATCAATGAATTTTTTTAGATGGGATGCGGCATCTTCACTAGGAAGGCCGAAAAATTGATCTTTCATAACAAGATTCAGCAAAGCGGCATTAATTTCACAAGATTCCGCACTAGTGGCGGGAGCAATCGGAGTACTAATAAAATCATTGTTGTTGGTGTTGGAAAAGTCACACAATTTGGTATTCTCTTAAGGCATCATGACAAAGCAAGCAATCCAACACATGAGTACACAAAAAGCAAGCGAAGAAGACAAATGGAAGAGGGGCGAAGAAAAGGCAAATCTTTTCACAAATCATTTTAGAAGTGGGGGAGAGGAAAACAAGAGGCGAATGGCAAATAATGTAATGCAAGAGATGAGAGTTTATGATGGGTACTTGGTATGTCTTGACTTGGCGTAGATCTCCCCGGCAACAGTGCAAGAAATTCTTCCTGCTACTTCTTGAGCTTGCGTTGGTTTTTCCCTTGAAGAGGAAAGGATGATGCAGCAAAGTAAAGATAAGTATTTCCCTTAGTTTGAGAACCAAGCTATCAATCCAGTAGGAGACAACGCACAAATCATCGAACACCTGCACAAACAATCAAACAACTTGCACCCAATGTGATAAAGGGGTTGTCAATCCCTTCACGGATACTTGCAGAAGTGAGATATGATAGAGATAGATAAATGATAAAGTAAATATTTTTGGTATTTTTGGTTTATAGATCAGAAAGTAAAAGATTGCAAAATAGTAGATCAAAAACTTATAAGATGGAAAATAGACCCGGGGTGATACATCTCCGTCGTATCTATAATTTTTGATTATTCCATGCCAATATTATTCAACTTTCATATACTTTTGGCAACTTTTTATAATATTTTTGGGACTAACATATTGATCTAGTGCCCAGTGCCAGTTCCTGTTTGTTGCATGTTTTATGTTTCGCAGAAAACCCATATCAAATGGGGTCCAAACGGGATAAAAGCGGACAAAGATTTTTTTGGAATATTTATGAATTTTTGGAAGAAGAATCAACGTGAGACGATGCCAAAGGGGGCCACAAGGCAGGGGGCGCGCCCCAGGGGGTCAGGCGCGCCATGGGCCCTCGTGGCCACTCCGTAAGGTGGTTGATGCCCTTCTTTCACCGCAAGAAAGCCAATATACAGATAGAAATTGTGTCCAAAGGATAACCCAATCCGAGGTACAGATCTCCGAGAATATAAAAAATGGTGAAAGGGCATAATCAGGAGCGTAGAAACAGAGAGAGACAGAGAGACAAATCCAATCTTAGAGGGGCTCTCGCCCCTCCCACGCCATGGGAGCCAAGGACCAGAGGGGAAACCATTCTCCCATCTAGGGAGGAGGTCAAGTAATAATAAGAAGAAGGGGTGATCTCTCCCCCTTGATTCCGGTGGCGCCGGAGCGCTACCGGGGGCCATCATCATCACCGCGATCTACACCAACAACTTCACCACCGTCATCACCAACTCTTCCCCCGTCTATGCAGCGGTGTAACCTCTCTTTTACCCGCTATAATCTCTACTTAAACATGGTGCTCAATGCTATATATTATTTCCCAATGATGTATGGCTATCCTATGATGTTTGAGTAGATCCGTTTGGTCCTATGGGTTAATTGATGATCGTGATTAGTTTGAGTTGCATGTTTGTTTAGTGGTGCTGTCCTATTGTGCCCTCCGTGTCGCGCAAGCATGAGGGATTCCCTCTGTAGGATGTTGCAATATGTTCACGATTCGCTTATAGTGGGTTGCTTGAGTGACAGAAGCATAAACCCGAGTAAGGGGGTTGTGGCGTATGGGATAAAGGGGACTTGATACTTTAATGCTACGGTTGGGTTTTACCTTAATGATCTTTAGTAGTTGCGGATGCTTGCTAGAGTTCCAATCATAAGTGCATATGATCCAAGCAGAGAAAGTATGTTAGCTTATGCCTCTCCCTCAAATAAAATTGCAATAGTGATTACCGGTCTAGTTATCGATTGCATAGGGACAAATAACTTTCTCGTGAGAAAAAGCTCTCTACTAAAACTAACTTAGTTGTGTCTTCATCTAAACAGTCCCTACTTTTTATTTACATGCTCTTTATTATCTTACAAACCTATCCAACAACACCTACAAAGTCCTTCTAGTTTCATACTTGTTTTAGGTAAAGCGAACGCTAAGTGTGCGTAGAGTTGTATCGGTGGTCGATAGAACTTGAGGGAATATTTGTTCTACCTTTAGCTCCTCATTGGGTTCGACACTCTTACTTATTGAAAGAGGCTACAACTGATCCCCTACACTTGTGGGTTATCAAGACCTTTTTCTGGCACCGTTGCTGGGGAGTCATAGCATGGGGTGAATATTCTCGTGTGTGCTTGTTTGCTTTATCACTAAGTAATTTTTATTTGTTGTTCTTAGTTGTTTTCTATCTTTAGTTATGGGTAGGAAACGCAAAATACAAAAAAAATTAGTTGTATCTACTGAACCAATGGTTGAAGAACCACTCAAAATCTATCACACTCCTGAAGCTTTTTACTTGGATCATCTTCGATCCCTATGTGCTCGTGCTGAAACCCAAACTAGCTTAGTTGAGGGGAAATCTTTAGATGATCATGCTTGTTATGTGCGACACCATATGTCTTAAAAAGGCAAACTTTTACTGGACCAAATTCATCGTTTGCAATGCTATGCTTGGAATTCATGTGAAATATATGATTTTACTTGTTGTTTGAAAACCTAAGAAACACCTTCCCTACCAATGTGAGTTTAGTGATAATGGAATCGTATCTTCGTATGCTAAGAGTGTTTATAATTACTATGATGTTCAACAAATTGAAGAATTTGTTGCTTTTAAGGGTGCTTATGAAATTGCTTCTTTGATTGAAAAGTATGATGCTACTCTCTAGAAATCTGAAAATTTTGCCATATTTAAATATTGTTATGATAATTATGCTTATACTGCCTCTGTTAAACTATATATTGAGGACTCCTCTGCTCTCCAAGAAGAGACTAATATTTTGCAGGAGTCTATGGAGGAAGAAATTGATGAAACTGTGAGCTCATTGGATGAAAAATATGATGAGGAGAGCGAAGAACAAAGGGAGGAAGAGCGGATTAGCTACCCGTGCCCACCTTCTAATGAGAGTAACTCTTCAACTCATACATTGTTTAATTTCCCTTCGTGCTTGCCGAAGGATGATTGCTATGATGATTGTTATGATCCCGTTGATTCTTTTGAAATACCCCTTTTTGATGTTGCTTGCTATGCTTGTGGCCAAGATGCCAGTATGAATTATGCTTATGGATATGAACTTGGTATAGTTCCTTATGTTAAACATGAAATTGTTGCTATTGCACCAACGCATGATAGTCCTATTATCTTTTTGAATTCTCCCAACTACACTATATCAGAGAAGTTTGTGCTTATTAAGGATTATATTGATGGGTTGCCTTTTACCATTGCACATGATAATTTTGATAGATATAATATTCATGTGCTTGCTACTCCAACTTGTAATTATTATGAAGAGGAACTATATCTCCACCTCTCTATGTTTCCAATATGATAAAATTGCAAGAAACTGCTTATACTATGCATTTGCCTTTACTTGGTGTGCATGAACTGTTCTTTTATGACCTGCCAATGCATAGGAAGAGAGTTAGACTTCGTCATTGCTTGATATATGTTACTTTGTGCTCAATACTAAATTATAAATCATTGTTAATTAAAATTGGCTTTGATATACTTTGGGATCCGGGTGGATTCATTACTTGAGCACTATATGCCTAGCTTAATGGCTTTAAAGAAAGCGTTGCCAGGGAGACAACCCGAAAGTTCTAGAGAGTCATTTATTTCTGTTGAGCGCTTTTATATAGTTTAAAAACAAAAAATACATAAAGAGGGGAACCCAAAACTTTTCAAAAAGGAAAGTGAAAGTGAGAAAGATAAGCATTGTTGAAGGGGGAGAGTTCCTTGAACTTTGTTCATGCTCACGGAAACTTTGTGAATCTTAATTACAGAAACTTTTCATCAAAAATAATTATCCCCTTGTACAATTCCATTGTATTATAAAAATAATGTGCCAAGGTTTTCCTTTAGGATGTTTACAATTCTTGTTGGTTTGTACGGTGCAGGACAAAAACTTTGGTTGTAGTGCGCGATTTACATATTTTACTGGAACGTAAAATGGCTATGATTCTTTTTGCACTGTCTTTCTATACAAATTGTTTATTTTTAATAATTTTGGTAGAAGTTTTGGGATAACATAAGTATGGTGAATGTTCAGATTGCTACAGGCTGTTCTGTTTTTGACAGATTCTGTTTTTTGATGCATAGTTTTCTTGTTTTGATGAAACTATCAATTTCTATCAGTGGATTAAGCCATGGAAAAGTTATATTACAGTAGACACAATGCAAAAACAAAATAGGAATTGGTTTGCAACAGTACTTAGAAGGAGACTCAAGCGTCTAAGCTTGGGAATGCCCCGGAAGGCATCCCCTCTTTCTTCAACAAGTATCGGTATGTTTTCGGATTCGTTTCGTTCATGCGATATGTGCAAGTCTTGGAGTGTCTTTTGCATTTAGTTTTCACTTTTATTTTATGCACCATGCTGGTATGAGATAGTCCTTGGTTTATTTATAGAATGCTCATTGCACTTCACTTAAATCTTTTGAGTATGGCTTTATAGAATGCTTCATGTGCTTCACTTATATCTTTTGAAGTTTGGATTGCCTATTTCTCTTCACATAGAAAACCGCCATTTGTAGAATGCTCTTTTGCTTAACTTATATTTGTTAGAGCGTGGGCATATCTTCTGTAGAAAGAATTAAACTCTCTTGCTTCACTTATATCCATTTAGAGAGATGCCAGGAATTGGTCATTCACATGGTTGGTCATCAAATCCTACATAAAACTTGTAGATCACTGAATATGATATGTTTGATTCCTTGCAATAGTTTTGTGATATAGAGATGATAATATGTGGGAGGTTCTAGTATATGGTTGTGTTTAGTAAGGATATTGGTGTTAAGGTTTGTGATTCCTGAAGCATGCATGTATGGTCTCCTAATTATGTTACCAAATTGGCGCGCATTGTATTTTGATTGTTTATCTTTGCGTGAAGGTCGGAGGCGCGCGATGGTTAACTCCTACCAACCTCCCCCCTAGGAGCATGTGTAGTATTACTTTGCTTAGAGGGCTAATAAACTTTTGCAATAAGTATATGAGTTCTTTATGACTAATGTGAGTCCATGGATTATACGCACTCTCACCCTTCCATCATTGCTAGCCTCTTCGGTGTCGTGCATTTCCCTTTCTCACCTCGAGAGTTGGTGCAAACTTCGCCGGTGCATCAACCCCGTGATACGATATGCTCTATCACACATAAGCCTCCTTATATCTTCCTCAAAACATCCAGCATACCTACCTATTATGGCATTTCCATAGCCATTCCAAGATATATTGACATGCAACTTCCATCATCATCATATACATGACTTGAGCATTCATTGTCATATTGCTTTGCATGATCGTAAGATAACTAGCATGATGTTTTCATGGCTTTTCCATTTTTTGATATCTTTGCTATGCTAGATCATTGGACATCCCGGTACACCGCCGAAGGCATTCATATAGAGTCATATCTTTGTTCTAGATATCGAGTTGTAATATTGAGTTGTAAGTAAATAAAAGTGCGATGATCATCATTATTAGAGCATTGCCCCAGTGAGGAAAGGATGATGGAGACTATGATTCCCCCACAAGTCGGGATGAGACTCCAGACTTTGTGAAAAATAAAAGAGGCCAAAGAAGCCCAAATAAAAAAGGAGGCCAAAGAAGCCCACCAAAAAAAGAGAAAATAAAAAAATGAGAGAAAAAGAGAGAAGGGGCAATGTTACTATACTTTTACCACACTTGTGCTTCAAAATGGCACCATGTTCTTCATATAGAGAGTCTCTTGAGTTATCAGTTTCATATACTTGTGGGAATTTTCATTATAGAACTTGGCTTGTATATTAAGATGATGGGCTTCCTAAAATGCTCGAGGTCTTCATGAGCAAGCAAGTTGGATGCACACCCACTTAGTTTTCAGTTTGAGCTTTCATACACTTATAGCTCTAGTGCATCCGTTGCGTGGCAATCCCTACTCCTCGCATTGACATCAATTGATGGGCATCTCCATAGCCCGTTGATTAGCCGCACCAATGTGAGACTTTCTCCATTTTTTGTCTTCTCCACACAAGCTCCACCATCATACTCTATTCCACCTATAGTGCTATATCCATGGCTTGCGCTCATGCATTGCATGAAGGTTGAAAAAGCTGAAGTGCATTAAAAAGTATGAAACAATTGCTTGGCTGACACCGGGATGAGCATGAGGGGTATCTTGTGTTAAGAAAAGGGAGCATACAAGACTATATGATTTTGTAGGGATAGCGTTCTTTAGCATTGATATTTCTAAAGACATGATTGCTTGTTGGGATATCCAAATTATTATTGTTTTTATGTCAAATGATAGACTATTGCTTTGAATCACTCGTGTCTTAATATTCATCCCATGATTAGATTACTTGTTCAAGATTATGTTAGGTAGCATTCCACATCAAAAATTATCTTTTTTATCATTTACCTACTCGAGGACGAGCGGGAATTAAGCTTGGGGATGTTGATATGTCTCCGTCGTATCTATAATTTTTTATTGTTCCCTGCCAATATTATTCAACTTTCATATACTTTTGGCAACTTTTTATACTATTTTTTGGACTAACATATTGATCCAGTGCCCAGTGCCAGTTCCTGTTTGTTGCATGTTTTATGTTTCGTAGAAAACCCATATCAAGCGGAGTCCAAACGGGATAAAAACGGACGGAGATTTATTTTGGAATATTTATGAATTTTGGGAAGAAGAATCAACGCGAGACGATGCCCGAGGGGTCATGAGGCAAGGGGCGCGCCCTGGGCCCTCGTGGCGACTCCGTAAGGCGGTTCGTGCCCATCTTTTGCCGCAAGAAATCCAATATCCGGATAGAAATCGTGTCCAAAGGACAACCCAATCGGAGTTACGGTTCTCTAGGAATATAAAAAATGGTGAAAGGACAGAATCTGGAGCACAAAAACAGAGAGAGACAGAGAGACAGATCCAATCTTGGAGGGGCTCTCGCCCCTCCCACGCGATGGGAGCCAAGGACTAGAGGGGAAACCCTTCTCCCATCTAGGGAGGAGGTCAAGGAAGAAGACGAAGAAGGGGGGGCTCTCTCCCCCTTGCTTCCGGTGGCGCCGGAGTGCTGCCGGGGGCCATCATCATCACCGCGATCTACACCAACAACTTCACCGCCCTCATCACCGACTCTTCCCCACTCTATGCAGCAGTGTAACCTCTCTTTTACCTGCTATAATCTCTACTTCAACATGGTGCTCAATGCTATATATTATTTCCCAATGATGTATGGCTATCCTATGATGTTTGAGTAGATCCGTTTTGTCCTATAAGTTAATTGATGTTCGTGATTGGTTTGAGTTGCATGTTTTATTATTGGTGATGTCCTATTGTGCCCTCTGTGTCGCACAAGCGTGAGGGACTCCCGCTGTAGGGTGTTGCAATATGTTCATGATTCACTTATAGTGGGTTGCTTTAGTGACATAAGCATAAACCCGAGTAAGGGGGTTGTGGCATATGGGATAAAGGGGACTTGATACTTTAATGCTATGGTTGGGTTTTACCTTAATGATCTTTAGTAGTTGTGGATGCTTGCTAGAGTTCCAATCATAAGTGCATATGATCCAAGAAGAGACAGTATGTTAGCTTATGCCTCTCCCTCAAATAAAATTGCAATAGTGATTACCGGTCTAGTTATCAATTGCCTAGGGACAAATAACTTTCTCGTGACAAAAAGCTCTCTACTAAAACTAACTTAGTTGTGTCTTCATCTAAACAGCCCCTAATTTTTATTTACGTGCTCTTTATTATCTTGCAAACCTATCCAACAACACCTACAAAGTCCTTCTAGTTTCATACTTGTTTTAGGTAAAGTGAACGCTAAGCGTGCATAGAGTTGTATCGGTGGTCGATAGAACTTGAGGGAATATTTGTTCTACATTTAGCTCCTCGTTGGGTTCGACACTCTTACTTATTGAAAGAGGCTACAACTGATCCCCTACACTTGTGGGTTATCACGGGGCCATAGGTTTCACTAGATGCTTCTCTCAAGATAGCAAATAATATGGTGAGTGAACAAATTGCTGCCGAGCAATTGATAAAAAAGCGCAAAGTTATGACGATATCTAAGGGAATGATCATGAATATAGGCATCACGTTCGTGTCAAGTAGACCGAACGATTCTGCATCTACTACTTTTACTCCACACACCGACCGCTATCCAACATGCATCTAGAGTATTAAGTTCATAAACAACGGAGTAACGCATTAAGTAAGATGACATGATGTGGAGGAATTAACTCAAGCAATATGATGAAAACCCCATCTTTTTATCCTCGATGGCAACAATACAATACGTACCTTGCTGCCCCTACTGTCAATGGGAAAGGACACCGCAAGATTGAACCCAAAGCTAAGCACTTCTCCCATTGCAAGAAAAACCAATCCAGTTGGCCAAACCAAACCGATAGTTCAAAGAAAATTACAAAGATATCAAATCATGCATATAAGAATTCAGAGAAGATTCAAATAATGGTCATAGAGAAGCTGATCATAAATTCACAATTCATCGGATCTCGGCAAACACACCGCAAAAAAGTATTACATCGAATAGATCTCCAAGAACATCGAGGAGAACATGGTATTGAGAATTAAAGAGAGAGAAGAAGCCATCTAGCTACTAGCTGTGGACCCATAGGTCTATGGTAAACTACTCACGCTTCATCGGAAGGGCAATAGAGTTGATGTAGAAGCCCCTCATGATTGAATCCCCCTCTGGAAGGACGCCGGAAAAGGTCCCTAGATAGGATCTCATGGGTACATAAGGTTGCGGCAGTGAAAAAGTGTTTTCGTGTATGCCTCTGGTGGTTTGGGGAAATATGGGAATATATAGGCGAAAGAATTAGGTTAGGAGGGTCACGGGGGGCCCACAAGGGTGGGGGCGTGCCCTACACCCCTGGGCGCGCCCTTTGTCCTTGTGGCCGCCTCATGGCTCCTCCTACTTAATCTCCTAGTCTCCTGGTTGTCTTCTGGTCCAAGAAAAATCATCGCGAAGGGTTCATTCCATTTGGACTCCATTTGGTATTCCTTTCTGCGAAATTCAAAAACAAGGAAAAGACAGGAACTGGCACTGGGCCCTAGGTTAATAGATTAGTCCCAAAAATAATATAAAATAACATATTAATGCATATAACACATTCAAAACAGATAATATAATAGCATGGAACAATAAAAAATTATAGATACATTGGAGACGTATCAGCTTGCTATCAATCCAAGAGTTGGCCGGAGAATTACCATGGAAGATTCCTCGGGTATTCTTTTGCCCCCTAGGTAAGAGCATCTCCAGCCGTTCAGCCCCCCATCACACCGGTCTGCGCTATTTTGGCCCTTCGGACAATGCTTTTTTGGCCCTAGGGGCGATCTAGTTCCCAACCACGCCCCTAGGTGTCGGCCCCAAAACGTTATAAATTTAAACTTGATGTTTCCCGCTACCCAAAAAATGCCAGAAGTCCGGCAATCAGTGGCTACCACATAGTTCGGCCATCACCATGCCACACTTCGGCAATCAATCACTCGAAAGTTCGGCATTCGAAAGGAAGGACGCATATGCAATGCATCAAACGGCGGTGTTGTTCCCCGGTGTCGGACTGGCGGGGGTCGGCATGCGCGAGCTGGTCAGTGTCGGCGCGACTTTTATGCTGGGTGTTGTGAAGGCATCATCGCTCGGGCTTGGCGATGGCATTGGGGTCGGCGTGCGAGCTGGCACGGTCCTCGATGGCATCTGGTTCAGGATGAGACCGCGCTCCGCCAGGTACGACGCCTTGACCTGGTCGTCCATCATCGACATGCCCGCCCCCATCAGGAATGCCAGCCCCCATCAGGAATGCCAGGTCGTGTTCCTCTTCTTCGCGGCGACATTGGTTCGGAGTAGGTCGAGCTTTACGATGCTGTTTGTCATCAACACTGACCATCGTGCCTCGGATTTCTCTTCCCTCTGGGCGACATGGTTCTTGCCGTCGGTGATGCACTACTTGATGGATGCTTGCAGCCGCGCGGTAGATGGGGCGGCATCCTTTGCCGTCTTAGCTCGTTTGTTGCCGTCTGGGCGCCCATCAGACACGCCCGATGTCGGCGCATCCGCTTGTACATCTCCTTGGCCTTGGCGAGGGTGCGCCCGGACGTTCGCTCACTCCTCGCACTTCTCGATCCGGGAGAACACATGGAGGTACTTGAACTCTTGGTCGGTGTTGTTGTCCTGGCGGTACATGGCGAACATCCGAACCATCTGCGCCGAAGAACAAGTGTCATCGGAGACGCGCATGACAAAAAGGAGCGAGAACCAGCGTCGGTGCATACGTGACCCTCGATGTTGGTGCCGCTTTCCGGGTGAGACGCGACCTCCTCGATGATCCCATGCCATTTTTTGCATGCCGTTTGGATTAGCACCCAATGGTTTGCCATGGCCTTCGAGCCGCGCTACATGTGGATGACGGTGAAGTAGGGGTCGACCAACTTGCGCTCGTCGAACTCCAACTTGGTGTGCTCCCAATACGTGTCGGCGCTCTGGTTCGTGTCGGTGATCGGGTAGAGGCAGATGGTCTTCCATGCTTTAGCAAGGCACTTGTCTTCCTTGGACACCCACTTGACGCGCGGCTCGCCGGTCCTGGCCGCCCGCTTCTTCTTTTTCTCTTTCCTCACCGGAGCAGGCACCGGCTCCTCCTCCTCGCCGTAGTCGAGCTCATCATCCATGTCGCTAGTGAGGTCCATCATATCGTATTGTGCATGGAACCTACGAGAGGCAGCGGTGGCTGAGCCGCTCGTGATGATGTCGTCCTTGTCAGCTTTCGTCGCGTCGGGGTGATGCCTGCTTGAACTATGTCGGTATTTCCGCAAAGAGGAAGGGATGATGCAGCACAGCGACGGTAGGTATTTCCCTCATTGATGAGACCAAGGTTATCGAACCAGTAGGAGAACTAAGCAACTCAACATAAACAACCCATGCACACAAATAACAAATACTCGCAACCTGACGTGTTAAAGTGGTTGTCAATCGGTACCTCAAATTGGCGAGAAGACATGATAAAGTTGTGATAGATAGGATAAATAGATCGCAAAAGAAATAAAGTGCAGCAAGGTATTTTTGTATTTTTGGTTTAATAGATCTGAAAATAAAAGCAAAGGAAAATAGATCGCAAAGGCAAATATGATGAAAAGAGACCCGAGGGCCGTAGGTTTCACTAGTGGCTTCTCTCGAGAAAAATAGCAAACGATGGGAAAAAAATTCTGTTGGGCAATTGATAAAACTTCAAATAATCATGACGATATCTAGGAAATGATCATTATATAGGCATCACGTCCAAGATTAGTAGACCGACTCCTGCCTGCATCTACTACTATTATTCCACACATCGACCGCTATCCATCATGCATCTAGTGTATTAAGTTCATGGAAAAATGGAGTAATGCAATAAGAACGATGACATGATGTAGACAAGACCTATTTATGTAAAAATAGACCCCATCTTGTTATCCTTAATAGCAATGATACATATGTGTCATTTCCCCTTCTGTCACTGGGATCAAGCACCGTAAGATCGAACCCATCACAAATAACCTCTTCCCATTGCAAGATAAATATATCAAGTTGGCCAAACAAAACCCAAATATCGGATAAGAAATTCAAGGCTATAATCAATCATGCATATAAGAGATCAAGGAAGACTCAAATAACTTTCATGGATAAAAACATAGATCTAATCATAAACTCAAAGTTCATTGGATCCCAACAAACACACCGCAAAAAGACTTACATCATATGGATCTCCAAGAGGCCATTGTATTGAGAATCAAAAGAGAGAGAGAGAGAGAGGAAGCCATCTAGCTAATAACTGCAGACCCGTAGGTCTACGAAGAACTACTCACGCATCATCGGAGAGGCATCAATGGACATGATGAACCCCTCCATGATGGTGTCTAGATTGGATCTGGTGTTTCTGGAACTTGCAGCAGCTGAATTGATTTTCGTCGACTCTCCTAGGGTTTCAGAAATATTCCAGAAACCCTAGGAGAGTCGACGAAAATCAAATACAGCCGCCGCAAGTTCCAGAAACACCAGATCCAATCTAGACACCATCGCGGAGGGGTTCATCATGTCCATTGGTGCATGTCCGATGATGCGTGAGTAGTTCCTTGTAGACCTATGGGTCTGTAGTTAGTAGCTAGATGGCTTCCTCGCTCTCTCTTGATTCTCAATACAATGCTCTCTTGGAGATCCATATGATGTAAGTATTTTTGCGGTGTGTTTGTTGGGATCCGATGAACTTTGAGTTTATGATCAGATCTATGTTTTTACCGAAAGTTATTTGAGACTTCCTTGATCTCTTATATGCATGATTGATTATAGCCTCGTATTTCTTCTCCGATATTTGGGTTTTGTTTGGCCAACTTGGTCTATTTATCTTGCAATGGGAAGATGTGCTTTGTGATGGGTTCGACCTTACGGTGCTTGATTCCAGTGACAGAAGGGGAAACGACATGTATGTATCGTTGCTATTAAGGATAACAATATGGGGTCTGCTACCTCTTGAGCACTGCGTTGGATTTCCCCAAAGAGGAGAGGATGATGCAGTAAAGTAGCATAAGTATTTCCCTCAGTTTTTGAGAACCAAGGTATCAATCTAGTAGGAGATCACGCACGAGTCCCTCATGCCTGCACAAAACGATAGCTACTCACAACCAACGCGATTAGGGGTTGTCAATCCCTTCACGGTCACTTATGAGGGTGAGATCTGATAGAGATGATAAATAATATTTTTGGTATTTTTGATATAGAGATGCAAAGTAAAAAGTAAAAGGCAAAGTAAAAACAAAGCAAGTAATAAAGTAATGGAGATTGCTATGATGAGAATAGACCCGGGGACCATAGGTTTCACTAGTGGCTTCTGTCAAGAGCATAAGTATTCTACGGTGGGTGAACAAATTACTGTTAAGCAATTGATAAAAAAGCGAATAATTATGAGATTATCTAGGTATGATCATGTATATAGGCATCACGCCTGAGACAAGTAGATCGAAACGATTCTGCATCTACTACTATTACTCCACTCATCGACTACTATCCAGCATGCGTCTAGAGTATTAAGTTAAAAACAAAGTAACGCCTTAAGCAAGATGACATGATGTAGAGGGATAAATTCATGCAATATGATAAAAAACTCCATCTTGTTATCCTCGATGGCAACAATACAATACATGCCTTGCAACCCTTTCTGTCACTGGGTAAGGACACCGCAAGATTGAACCCAAAGCTAAACACTTCTCCCATTGCAAGAACTACCAATCTAGTTGGCCAAACCAAATGGATAATTCTAAGAGACTTGCAAAGATAACTCAATCATACATAAAAGAATTCAGAGAAGAATCAAATATTATTCATAGATAAGCTGGATCATAAACCCACAATTCATCGGTCTCAACAAACACATCGCAAAAAGAAGATTACATCGAATAGATCTCCACAAGAGAGGGGGAGAACATTGTATTGACATCCAAAAAGAGAGAAGAAGCCATCTAGCTACTAGCTATGGACCCGAAGGTCTGAAGTAAACTACTCACACTTCATCGGAGAGGCTATGGTGTTGATGTAGAAGCCCTCCATGGTAGATGCCCTCTCTAGCGAAGCTCCGGAACAGGCCCCAAGATGGGATCTCGCGGATACAGAAAGTTGCAGCGGTGGAATTAGGTTTTTGGCTCCGTATTTGATCTAACAGGGGTACGTAGGTATATATAGGAGGAAGGAGTACGTCGGTGGAGCAACATGGGGGCCACAAGGCAGGGGGCGCGCCCAGGGGGCGCCGTCCACCCTCGTGACCACCTCTTGCACTTCTTGGAGTAGGGTCTAAGTCTCCTGGATCACGTTCGGTGAGAAAATCACGTTCCCGAAGGTTTCAATCCGTTTGGACTCCGTTTGATATTCTGTTTCTTCAAAATACTGAAATAGGCAAAAAACAACAATTTTGGGTTGGGCCTCCGGTTAATAGGTTAGTCCCAAAAATAATATAAAAGTGGAAAATAAAGCCCAATATAGTCCAAAACAGTAGATAAAGTAGCATGGAGCAATAAAAAATTATAGATACATTAGAGACGTATCAAGCATCACCAAGCTTAATTCCTGCTCGTCCTCGAGTAGGTAAATGATAAAAAATAATTTTTGATGCGGAGTGATACTTTGGCATAATTTCAATGTGAATCTTCTTAATTGTGGCATGAATATTCAGATCCGAAAGATTCAAGACAAAAGTTCATATTAACATAAAGGTAATAATATTTCAAGCATACAAATTAAAGCAATCATGTCTTCTCAAAATAGCATGGTTAAAGAAAGTTATCCCTACGAAATCATATAGTATGGCTATGCTCTATCTTCATCACACAAAGTATTTAAGCATGCACAACCCCGATGACGAGCCAAGCAATTGTTTCACACTTTAGTAATCTCAAACTTTTCAACTTTCACGCAATACATGAGCGTGAGCCATGGACATAGCACTATAGGTGGAATAGAATGGTGGTTGTGGAGAAGACAAAAAGGAGAAGATAGTCTCACATCAACTAGGCGTATCAACGGGATATGAAGATGCCCATCAATAGATATCAATGTGACTGAGTAGGGATTGCCATGCAACGGATGCACTAGAGATATAAGTATATGAAAGCTCAACAAAAGAAACTAAGTGGGTGTGCATCCAACTTGCTTGCTCATGAAGACCTAGGGCACTTTTGAGGAAGCCCATCATTGGAATATACAAGCCAAGTTCTATAATGAAAAATTCCCACTAGTATATGGAAGTGACAACATATGAGACTCTCTATCATGAAGATCATGGTGCTACATTGAAGCACAAGTGTGGAAAAAGGATAGTAGCATTGTCCATTCTCTCTTTTTCTCTCATATTTTTTTTCTTATTTTGGTGGGCTTCTTTGGCCTTTTTTTTATTTGGGCTTCTTTGGCCTCTTTTATTTTTCATAAAGTCCGGAGTCTCATCCCGACTTATGGGGGAATCATAGTCTCCATCATCCTTTCCTCACTGGGACAATGCTCTAATAATGATGATCATCACACTTTTATTTTTCTTACAACTCGACAATTACAACTCGATACTTAGAACAAAATATGAATCTATATGAAATGCCTTCGGCGGTACACCAGGATATGCAATGAATCATGAGTGACATGTATGAAAATTATGAAGGTGGCCTTGCAACAAATACAATGTCAACTACATGTTCATGCAAAAAGCAATATGACAAAAGTAATGTGTGTCATATGAACGGAACGGTGGAAAGTTGCATGGCAATATATCTCGGAATGGCTATGGAAATGCCATGATAGGTAGGTATGGTGGATGTTTTGAGGAAGGTATATGGTAGGTGTATGACCCCAGCGAAAAGTGCACGGTATTAGAGAGGCTAGCAATGGTGGAAGGGTGAGAGTGCGTATAATCCATGGACTCAACATTAATCAAAAGAACTCATGCACTTATTGCAAAAATTTAGAAGTCATCAAAAACCAAAGCACTAAACGCATACTCCTAGGGGGATAGATTGGTAGGAAAAGACCATCGCTCGTCCCCGACTGCCACTCATAAGGAAGACAATCAATAAATAAAATTGTGCTCCGACTTCATCACAAATCGGTTCACCATACGTGCATGCTACGGGAATCACAAACTTCAACACAAGCATTCTTTAAATTCATAATCACCCCAACTAGCATTGCTTTGATATTATCACCTCCATATCTCAAAACAATTATCAAGCATCAAACTTATCTTAGTATTCAACGCACTCAAAAGAAAGTTTCACAAATCTTGAATAGCAAGTATATTAACATTAAGCAAATTACCATGCTATTAACAACTCTCAAAATAATCTAAGTGAAGCATGAGAGATCAATAGTTTCTTTAAAACAAATCCACCACCGTGCTCTAAAGGATCTAAGTGAAGCACTAAAGCAAAACTTATTACGCTCAAAAAGGTTTAAGTAAAGCACTATGAGCAAAACTATCAAGCTCAAAAGATATAAGTGAAGCACATAGAATATTCTAGCAAATCCTAAATCATGTATGGATCTCTCAAAAGGTGTGTACAGAAAGGATGATTGTGGTAAACTAACAAGCAAAGATGCAAATAATACAAGACGCTCCAAGCAAAACACATGACATGTGGTGAATAAAAATATAGCTCCAAGTAAATTACCGATGGAAGTAGACGAAAGAGGGGATGCCTTCCGGGGCATCCCCAAGCTTTGAATTTTTGGTGTCCTTGGATTATCTTGGGGGTGCCATGGGCATCCCCAAGCTTAGGCTCTTGCCACTCTTTGTTCCATAATCCATCAAAAGAATTCACCCAAAACTTGAAAACTTCACAACACAAAACTCAATAGAAATCTCGTGAGCTCCGTTAGTGAAAGAAAACAAAAGACTACTTTAAGGTACTGTAATGAACTCATTCTTTATTTATATTGGTGTTAAACCTACTGTATTCCAACTTCCTTATGGTTTATAAACTAATTTATTAGCCATAGATGCATTGAAATAAGCAAACAACACACGAAAAACAGAATCTGTCAAAAACAGAACAGTCTGTAGCAATCTGTAACTAACGCAAACTTCTGGAACTCTAAAAACTTCTACCAAAATAGGACGTACTGGACAATTTGTTTATTGATCAGCAGCAAAAAGAATCAATGCAAAATCACGTTTCTGTGATTTATTGAATTTTTTCTCGTGAGCGCAAAGTTTCTGTTTTTCAGCAGAATCAAATCAACTATCATCATAGCTTATCCTATAGGTTCTACTTGGCACAAACACTAATTAAAACATAAAACCACATCTAAACAGAAAGTAGATGGATTATTTATTCCTAAACAGAAGCAAAAACAAAAAACACAAAATAAAATTGGGTTGCCTCCCAACAAGCGCTATCGTTTAACGCCCTTAGCTAGGCATAAAAGCAAGGATAGATCTAAGTTTTGCCATCTTTGGTAGGCAATCCATAAGTGGCTCTCATGATAGATTCATATGGTAATTTTATTTTCTTTCTAGGGAAGTGTTCCATACCCTTTCTCAAGGGAAATTGGAATCTAATATTCCCTTCCTTCATATCAATAATCGCACCAATCGTTCTACTACCAAGAATAATAGGACATGAAGGATTGCAATCTATATCAGGAACGATAAAATGTACGGGCACATAATTCCTATTTGCAACAATAAGAATGTCATTAATTCTTCCCATAGGCTTTTTAATAGTGGAATCCACAAGATGCAAGTTTAGAGAGCAATCTTCAAAGTCACGGAAATCTAGCAAATCACACAAAGTTTTGGGAATAGTGGAGACACTAGCACCCAAATCACACAAGGCATGAAACTCATAATATTTAATTTTAATTTTGATAGTAGGTTCCCACTCATCATAGAGTTTTCTAGGGATAGAAACTTTCAACTCAAGTTTTTCTTCATAAGATTGCATCAAAGCATCAACAATGTGTTCGGTAAAGGCCTTATTTTGACTATAAGCATGAGGAGAATCTAGCACGGATTGCAACAAGGAAATACAACCAATCAAAGAGCAATTTTCATAATTAAATTCCTTGAGATCCAAAATAGTGGGTTTAGCAACATCAAGATTTTTATTTCTTTCAATCCCACTTTCATCAATTTCATCATCAAGATCTAGAAACTCCGAATTCTTAGAACGCCTTCTAGGTAAAGGAAGATCATATTCAGTTTCATCAAGATTCATATTGCAAAACAAAGATTTAATAGGGGACACATCAATAACTTTTAGATCTTCATCTTGATTTTCATAGGAATCGGAAGAACACGCTTTAATAAAGGCATCTTTGGAAGCACGCATCCTAGCGGTTCTTTCCTTGCACTCATCAATGGAAATTCTCATAGCTTTGAGAGACTCATTGATATCATGCTTAGGAGGAATAGATCTAAGCTTTAAAGAATCAATTTCAAGAGAAATTCTATCAATGTTCCTAGCCAAATCATCAACTTTAAGCAATTTCTCTTCAAGCAAAGCATTAAAATTCTTTTGTGAATTCATAAACTCTTTAACACTACTCTCAAATTCAGAGGGCATCTTATTAAAATTTCCATAAGAGTTGTTGTAGGAATTTCCATAATTATTAGAAGGATTGCTAGGATAAGGCCTAGGATTAAAATTCCCTCTATACGCATTATTTCCAAAACTATTCCTACAAACAAAATTCACATCCATAGATTCATTATTATTCTCAATCAAAGTAGATAATGGCATGTCATTGCGTTCAAGAGCAGTATTTTTAGTAGAAAACATCTTCATAAGTTCATCCATCTTTTCACTCAAAACATTGATTTCTTCTATAGCATGCACCTTTTTACTAGAAGATCTTTCGGTATGCCATTGAGAATAATTAGCCATAATATTGTCAAGCAATTTTGTAGCATCTCCTAACGTAATTTCAATAAACGTGCCTCCCGCGGCAGAATCTAAAAGATTTCTAGAAGCAAAATTTAATCCGGCATAAAAAATTTGTATGATCATCCATAAATTCAAACCATGAGTAGGGCAATTGCGAAGCATCAATTTCATTCTTTCCCAAGATTGGGCAACATGCTCATGATCAAGTTGTTTAAAATTCATAATATCGTTCCTAAGAGTGACGATCTTAGCGGGAGGAAAATACTTAGAGATAAAAGCATCTTTGCACTTGTTCCAAGAATTAATACTATTTTTAGGCAAAGACGAAAACCAAATTTTAGCACGATCTCTAAGTGAAAACGGAAATAACTTTAATTTGACAATATTGTTATCCGTATCTTTCTTCTTTTGCATATCACACAAATCAACAAAATTGTTTAGATGAGTAGCGGCATCTTCACTAGGAAGGCCGGCGAATTGATCTTTCATAACAAGATTCAGCAAAGCGGTATTGATTTCACAAGACTCATCATTATTAAGAGGAGCAATCGGAGTACTAAGGAAATCATTATTATTGGTATTCGAGAAATCACACAATTTGGTATTATCTTGCGCCATGGCAACAAGTAATCCAACACACAAGCAAAGGCAAACGAGAAAAAGGCGAAAGAGAAAGAGAGGAGGAGATTGGGAAAGAGAGGGCGAATAAAACGGCAAGGGTGAAGTGGGGGAGAGGAAAACGAGAGGCAAATAATGTAATGCGAGAGATAGGGATTGTGATGGGTACTTGGTATGGTTGACTTTTGCGCAAACTCCCCGGCAACGGCGCCAGAAATTCTTCTTGCTACCTCTTGAGCACTGCGTTGGATTTCCCCGAAGAGGAGAGGATGATGCAGTAAAGTAGCGTAAGTATTTCCCTCAGTTTTTGAGAACCAAGGTATCAATCCAGTAGGAGATCACGCACGAGTCCCTCGTACCTACACAAAACGATAGCTACTCGCAACCAACGCGATTAGGGGTTGTCAATCCCTTCACGGTCACTTACGAGGGTGAGATCTGATAGAGATGATAAATAATATTTTTGGTATTTTTGATATAGAGATGCAAAGTAAAAAGTAAAAGGCAAAGTAAAAACAAAGCAAGTAATAAAGTAATGGAGATTGATATGATGAGAATAGACCCGGGGGCCATAGGTTTCACTAGTGGCTTCTCTCAAGAGCATAAGTATTCTACGGTGGGTGAACAAATTACTGTTGAGCAATTGATAGAAAAGCGAATAATTATGAGATTATCTAGGTATGATCATGTATATAGGCATCACGTCCGAGACAAGTAGATCGAAACGATTCTGCATCTACTACTATTACTCCACTCATCGACCGCTATCCAGCATGCATCTAGAGTATTAAGTTAAAAACAGAGTAACGCCTTAAGCAAGATGACATGATGTAGAGGGATAAATTCATGCAATATGATAAAAAACCCATCTTGTTATCCTCGATGGCAACAATACAATACGTGCCTTGCAACCCTTTCTGTCACTGGGTAAGGACACCGCAAGATTGAACCCAAAGCTAAACACTTCTCCCATTGCAAGAACTACCAATCTAGTTGGCCAAACCAAACGGATAATTCGAAGAGACTTGCAAAGATAACTCAATCATACATAAAAGAATTCAGAGAAGAATCAAATATTATTCATAGATAAGCTGGATCATAAACCCACAATTCATCGGTCTCAACAAACACACCGCAAAAAGAAGATTACATCGAATAGATCTCCACAAGAGAGGGGGAGAACATTGTATTGAGATCCAAAAAGAGAGAAGAAGCCATCTAGCTACTAGCTATGGACCCGAAGGTCTGAAGTAAACTACTCACACTTCATCGGAGAGGCTATGGTGTTGATGTAGAAGCCCTCCGTGGTAGATGCCCTCTCCGGCGGAGCTCCGGAACAGGCCCCAAGATGGGATCTCGCGGATACAGAAAGTTGCGGCGGTGGAATTAGGTTTTTGGCTCCGTATTTGATCTGACGGGGGTACATAGGTATATATAGGAGGAAGGAGTACGTCGGTGGAGCAACAGGGGGCCCACTAGGCAGGGGGCGCGCCCAGGGGGGCGCGCCCTCCACCCTCGTGACCGCCTCTGGCACTTCTTGGAGTAGGGTCCAAGTCTCCTGGATCACGTTCGGTGAGAAAATCACGTTCTCGAAGGTTTCATTCTGTTTGGACTCTGTTTGATATTCTGTTTCTTCAAATACTGAAATAGGCAAAAAAATAGCAATTCTGGGCTGGGCCTCCGGTTAATAGGTTAGTCCCAAAAATAATATAAAAGTGGAAAATAAAGCCCAATATAGTCCAAAACAGTAGATAAAGTATCATGGAGCAATAAAAAATTATAGATACGTTGGAGACGTATCAGGGTCTATTTCTACATAAATAGATCTTGTCTACATCATGTCATCGTTCTTATTGCATTACTCCGTTTTTGCATGAACTTAATACACTAGATGCATGCTGGATAGCGGTCGATGTGTGGAGAAATAGTAATAGATGTAGGGAGGAGTCGGTCTACTAATCTTGGACGTGATGCCTATATAATGATCGTTGGCTGGATATCGTCATGATTATTTGAAGTTCTATCAATTTCCCAATAGTAATTGTTTTTCCACCATTTGCTATTTTTCTCAAGAGAAGCCACTAGTGAAACCTACGACCCCGGGTCTCTTCTTTAATATATTTGCCTTCACGATCTATTTTCCTTTGCTTTTATTTTCAATTATGTTAAACCAAAAATACAAAAATACCTTGTTGCACTTTATTTTATTTGCGCTCAATTTGTCCTATCTATTACAACTTTATCACGTGTACTCGCCAATTTCTGGCACCGTTACCCGAAAGGGATTGACAACCCCTTTAACACGTCGGGTTGCGAGTATTTGTTATTTGTATGAAGGGGTTGTTTATGTTGTGTTGCATGGTTCTCACTGCAAAAAAAGACACATCCGTGACATTTTGGGACAAATTGAGCGCATTAGCCATAGACGTGTTAAACCTACTGTATTCCAACTTCCTTATGTTTTATAAACTAATTTATTAGCCATAGATGCATTGAAATAAGCAAACAACACACGAAAAACAGAATCTGTCAAAAACAGAACAGTCTGTAGCAATCTGTAACTAACGCACACTTATGGAACTCTAAAACTTCTACTAAAATAGGACGTACTGGACAATTTGTTTATTGATCAGCAGCAAAAAGAATCAACGCAAAATCACGTTTCTGCGATTTATTGAATTTTTTCTCGTGAGCGCAAAGTTTTTGTTTTTCAGCAGAATCAAATCAACTATCATCATAGCTTATCCTATAGGTTCTACTTGGCACAAACACTAATTAAAACATAAAACCACATCTAAACAGAAAGTAGATGGATTATTTATTCCTAAACAGAATCAAAAACAAAAAACACAAAATAAAATTGGGTTGCCTCCCAACAAGCGCTATCGTTTAGCGCCCTTAGCTAGGCATAAAAGCAAGGATAGATCTAAGTTTTGCCATCTTTGGTAGGCAATCCATAAGTGGCTCTCATGATAGATTCATATGGTAATTTTATTTTCTTTCTAGGGAAGTGTTCCATACCCTTTCTCAAGGGAAATTGGAATCTAATATTCCCTTCCTTCATATCAACAATCGCACCAATCGTTCTAAGGAAAGGTCTACCAAGAATAATAGGACATGAAGGATTGCAATCTATATCAAGAACGGTAAAATCTACGAGCACATAATTCCTATTTGCAACAATAAGAACATCATTAATTCTTCCCATAGGCTTTTTAATAGTGGAATCCACAAGATGCAAGTTTAGAGAGCAATCTTCAAAGTCACGGAAATCTAGCAAATCATACAAAGTTTTGGGAATAGTGGAGACACTACCACCCAAATCACACAAGGCATGAAACTCATAATCTTTAATTTTAATTTGATAGTAGGTTCCCACTCATCATAGAGTTTTCTAGGGATAGAAACTTTCAACTCAAGTTTTTCTTCATAAGATTGCATCAAAGCATCAACAATGTGTTCGGCAAAGGCCTTATTTTGACTATAAGCATGAGGAGAATCTAGCACGGATTGCAACAAGGAAATACAACCAATCAAAGAGCAATTTTCATAATTAAATTCCTTGAGATCCAAAATAGTGGGTTTGGCAACATCAAGGTTTTTATTTCTTTCAATCCCACTTTCATCAATTTCATCATCAAGATCTAGAAACTCCGAATTCTTAGAACGCCTTCTAGGTAAAGGAAGATCATATTCAGTTTCATCAAGATTCATATTGCAAAACAAAGATTTAATAGGGGACACATCAATAACTTTCAGATCTTCATCTTGATTTTCATAGGAATCGGAAGAACACGCTTTAATAAAGGCATCTTTGGAAGCACGCATCCAAGCGGTTCTTTCCTTGCACTCATCAAAGGAAATTCTCATAGCTTTGAGAGACTCATTGATATCATGCTTAGGAGGAATAGATCTAAGCTTTAAAGAATCAATTTCAAGAGAAATTCTATCAACGTTCCTAGCCAAATCATCAACTTTAAGCAATTTCTCTTCGAGCAAAGCATTAAAATTCTTTTGTGAATTCATAAACTCTTTAACACTACTCTCAAATTCAGAGGGCATCTTATTAAAATTTCCATAAGAGTTGTTGTAGGAATTTCCATAATTATTAGAAGGATTGCTAGGATAAGGCCTAGGATTGAAATTCCTCTATACGCATTATTTCCAAACTATTCCTACCAACAAAATTCACATCCATAGATTCATTATTATTCTCAATCAAAGTAGATAAAGGCATATCATTGGGATCAAGAGAAGTATTTTTAGTAGCAAACATCTTCATAAGTTCATCCATCTTTTCACTCAAAACATTGATTTCTTCTATAGCATGCACCTTTTTACTAGAAGATCTTTCGGTATGCCATTGAGAATAATTAGCCATAATATTGTCAAGCAATTTTGTAGCATCTCCTAACATAATTTCCATAAACGTGCCTCCCGCGGCCGAATCTAAAAGATTTCTAGAAGCAAAATTTAATCTGGCATAAAAAATTTGTATGATCATCCATAAATTCAAACCATGAGTAGGGCAATTGCGAAGCATCAATTTCATTCTTTCCCAAGATTGGGCAACATGCTCATGATTAAGTTGTTTAAAATTCATAATTTCGTTCCTAAGAGTGATGATCTTAGCAGGATGAAAATACTTAGAGATAAAAGCATCTTTGCACTTGTTCCAAGAATCAATACTATTTTTAGGCAAAGACGAAACCAAATTTTAGCACGATCTCTAAGTGAAAATGGAAATAACTTTAATTTGACAATATTGTTATCCGTATCTTTCCTCTTTTGCATATCACACAAATCAACAAACTTGTTTAGATGAGTAGCGGCATCTTCACTAGGAAGACCGGCGAATTCATCTTTCATAACAAAATTCAACAAAGCGGTATTGATTTCACAAGACTTGTCATTATTAAGAGGAGCAATCGGAGTACTAAGGAAATCATTATTATTGGTATTCGAGAAATCACACAATTTGGTATTATCTTGCGCCATGGCAACAAGTAATCCAACACACAAGCAAAGGCAAACGAGAAAAAGGCGAAAGAGAAAGAGAGGAGGATATTGGGAAAGAGAGTGCGAATAAAACGGCAAGGGTGAAGTGGGGGAGAGGAAAACAAGAGGCAAATAATGTAATGCGAGAGATAGTGATTGTGATGGGTACTTGGTATGGTTGACTTTTGCGCAAACTCCCCGGCAACGGCGCCAGAAATTCTTCTTGCTACCTCTTGAGCACTACGTTGGATTTCCCCGAAGAGGAGAGGATGATGAAGTAAAGTAGCGTAAGTATTGCCCTCAGTTTTTGAGAACCAAGGTATCAATCCAGTAGGAGATCACGCACGAGTCCCTCGTACCTGCACAAAACGATAGCTACTCGCAACCAACGCGATTAGGGGTTGTCAATCCCTTCACGGTCACTTACGAGGGTGAGATCTGATAGAGATGATAAATAATATTTTTGGTATTTTTGATATAGAGATGCAAAGTAAAAAGTAAAAGGGAAAGTAAAAACAAAGCAAGTAATAAAGTAATGGAGATTGATATGATGAGAATAGACCCGGGGGCCATAGGTTTCACTAGTGGCTTCTCTCAAGAGCATAAGTAGTCTACGATGGGTGAACAAATTACTGTTGAGCAATTGATAGAAAAGCGAATAATTATGAGATTATCTAGGTATGATCATGTATATAGGCATCACGTCCGAAAGAAGTAGATTGAAACGATTCTGCATCTACTACTATTACTCCACTCATCGACCGCTATCCATAATGCATCTAGAGTATTAAGTTAAAAACAGAGTAACGCCTTAAGCAAGATGACATGATGTAGAGGGATAAATTCATGCAATATGATAAAAAAAACCCATCGTGTTATCCTGGATGGCAACAATACAATACGTGCCTTGCAACCCTTTCTGTCACTGGGTAAGGACACCGCAAGATTGAACCCAAAGCTAAACACTTCTCCCATTGCAAGAACTACCAATCTAGTTGGCCAAACCAAACGGATAATTCGAAGAGACTTGCAAAGATAACTCAATCATACATAAAAGAATTCAGAGAAGAATCAAATATTATTCATAGATAAGCTGGATCATAAACCCACAATTCATCGATCTCAACAGACACATCACAAAAAGAAGATTACATCGAATAGATCACCACAAGAGAGGGGGACAACATTGTATTGAGATCCAAAAAGAGAGAAGAAGCCATCTAGCTAATAGCTATGGACCCGAAGGTCTGAAGTAAACTACTCACACTTCATCGGAGAGGCTATGGTGTTGATGTAGAAGCCCTCCGTGGTAGATGCCCTCTCCGGCGGAGCTCCGGAACAGGCCCCAAGATGGGATCTCGCGGATACAGAAAGTTGCGGTGGTGGAATTAGGTTTTTGGCTCCGTATTTGATCTGACGGTGGTACATAGGTATATATAGGAGGAAGGAGTACGTCGGTGGAGCAACAGGGGGCCCACTAGGCAGGGGGCGCGCCCAGGGGGGGCGCGCCCTCCACCCTCGTGACCGCCTCTGGCACTTCTTGGAGTAGGGTCCAAGTCTCATGGATCACGTTCGGTGAGAAAATCACGTTCCCGAAGGCTTCATTCTGTTTGGACTCTGTTTGATATTATGTTTCTTCAAACTACTGAAATTGGCAAAAAAATAGCAATTCTGGGCTGGGCCTCCGGTTAATAGGTTAGTCCCAAAAATAATATAAAAGTGGAAAATAAAGCCCAATATAGTCCAAAACAGTAGATAAAGTAGCATCGAGCAATAAAAAATTATAGATACGTTGGAGACGTATCAGGGTCTATTTCTACATAAATAGATCTTGTCTACATCATGTCATCGTTCTTATTGCATTACTCCGTTTTTGCATGAACTTAATACACTAGATGCATGCTGGATAGCGGTCGATGTGTGGAGAAATAGTAATAGATGTAGGGAGGAGTCGGTCTACTAATCTTGGACGTGATGCCTATATAATGATCGTTGGCTGGATATCGTCATGATTATTTGAAGTTCTATCAATTTCCCAATAGTAATTGTTTTTCCACCATTTGCTATTTTTCTCGAGAGAAGCCACTAGTGAAACCTACGACCCCGGGTCTCTTCTTTAATATATTTGCCTTCACGATCTATTTTCCTTTGCTTTTATTTTCAATTATGTTAAACCAAAAATACAAAAATACCTTGTTGCACTTTATTTTATTTGCGCTCAATTTGTCCTATCTATTACAACTTTATCACGTGTACTCGCCAATTTCTGGCACCGTTACCCGAAAGGGATTGACAACCCCTTTAACACGTCGGGTTGCGAGTATTTGTTATTTGTGTGAAGGGGTTGTTTATGTTGTGTTGCATGGTTCTCACTGCAAAAAAAGACACATCCGTGACATTTTGGGACAAATTGAGCGCATTAGCCATAGACGTGTTAAACCTACTGTATTCCAACTTCCTTATGTTTTATAAACTAATTTATTAGCCATAGATGCATTGAAATAAGCAAACAACACACGAAAAACAGAATCTGTCAAAAACAGAACAGTCTGTAGCAATCTGTAACTAACGCACACTTATGGAACTCTAAAACTTCTACTAAAATAGGACGTACTGGATAATTTGTTTATTGATCAGCAGCAAAAAGAATCAACGCAAAATCACGTTTCTGCGATTTATTGAATTTTTTCTCGTGAGCGCAAAGTTTTTGTTTTTCAGCAGAATCAAATCAACTATCATCATAGCTTATCCTATAGGTTCTACTTGGCACAAACACTAATTAAAACATAAAACCACATCTAAACAGAAAGTAGATGGATTATTTATTCCTAAACAGAATCAAAAACAAAAAACACAAAATAAAATTGGGTTGCCTCCCAACAAGCGCTATCGTTTAACGCCCTTAGCTAGGCATAAAAGCAAGGATAGATCTAAGTTTTGCCATCTTTGGTAGGCAATCCATAAGTGGCTCTCATGATAGATTCATATGGTAATTTTATTTTCTTTCTAGGGAAGTGTTCCATACCCTTTCTCAAGGGAAATTGGAATCTAATATTCCCTTCCTTCATATCAACAATCGCACCAATCGTTCTAAGGAAAGGTCTACCAAGAATAATAGGACATGAAGGATTGCAATCTATATCAAGAACGGTAAAATCTACGAGCACATAATTCCTATTTGCAACAATAAGAACATCATTAATTCTTCCCATAGGCTTTTTAATAGTGGAATCCACAAGATGCAAGTTTAGAGAGCAATCTTCAAAGTCACGGAAATCTAGCAAATCACACAAAGTTTTGGGAATAGTGGAGACACTACCACCCAAATCACACAAGGCATGAAACTCATAATCTTTAATTTTAATTTGATAGTAGGTTCCCACTCATCATAGAGTTTTCTAGGGATAGAAACTTTCAACTCAAGTTTTTCTTCATAAGATTGCATCAAAGCATTAACAATGTGTTCGGCAAAGGCCTTATTTTGACTATAAGCATGAGGAGAATCTAGCACGGATTGCAACAAGGAAATACAACCAATCAAAGAGCAATTTTCATAATTAAATTCCTTGAGATCCAAAATAGTGGGTTTGGCAACATCAAGGTTTTTATTTCTTTCAATCCCACTTTCATCAATTTCATCATCAAGATCTAGAAACTCCGAATTCTTAGAACGCCTTCTAGGTAAAGGAAGATCATATTCAGTTTCATCAAGATTCATATTGCAAAACAAAGATTTAATAGGGGACACATCAATAACTTTCAGATCTTCATCTTGATTTTCATAGGAATCGGAAGAACACGCTTTAATAAAGGCATCTTTGGAAGCACGCATCCAAGCGGTTCTTTCCTTGCACTCATCAATGGAAATTCTCATAGCTTTGAGAGACTCATTGATATCATGCTTAGGAGGAATAGATCTAAGCTTTAAAGAATCAATTTCAAGAGAAATTCTATCAATGTTCCTAGCTAAATCATCAACTTTAAGCAATTTCTCTTCGAGCAAAGCATTAAAATTGTTTTGTGAATTCATAAACTCTTTACGCTACTCTCAAATTCAGAGGGCATCTTATTAAAATTTCCATAAGAGTTGTTGTAGGAATTTCCATAATTATTAGAAGGATTGCTAGGATAAGGCCTAGGATTGAAATTCCCTCTATACGCATTATTTCCAATACTATTCCTACCAACAAAATTCACATCAATAGATTCATTATTATTCTCAATCAAAGTAGATAAAGGCATATCATTGGGATCAAGAGAAGTATTTTTAGTAGCAAACATCTTCATAACTTCATCCATCTTTTCACTCAAAACATTGATTTCTTCTATAGCATGCACCTTTTTACTAGAAGATCTTTCGGTATGCCATTGAGAATAATTAGCCATAATATTGTCAAGCAATTTTGTAGCATCTCCTAACATAATTTCCATAAACGTGCCTCCCGCGGCCGAATCTAAAAGATTTCTAGAAGCAAAATTTAATCCGGCATAAAAAATTTGTATGATCATCCATAAATTCAAACCATGAGTAGGGCAATTGCGAAGCATCAATTTCATTCTTTCCCAAGATTGGGCAACATGCTCATGATTAAGTTGTTTAAAATTCATAATTTCGTTCCTAAGAGTGATGATCTTAGCAGGAGGAAAATACTTAGAGATAAAAGCATCTTTGCACTTGTTCCAAGAATCAATACTATTTTTAGGCAAAGACGAAAACCAAATTTTAGCACGATCTCTAAGTGAAAATGGAAATAACTTTAATTTGACAATATTGTTATCCGTATCTTTCCTCTTTTGCATATCACACAAATCAACAAACTTGTTTAGATGAGTAGCGGCATCTTCACTAGGAAGACCGGCGAATTGATCTTTCATAACAAAATTCAACAAAGCGGTATTGATTTCACAAGACTCGTCATTATTAAGAGGAGCAATCGGAGTACTAAGGAAATCATTATTATTGGTATTCGAGAAATCACACAATTTGGTATTATCTTGCGCCATGGCAACAAGTAATCCAACACACAAGCAAAGGCAAACGAGAAAAAGGCGAAAGAGAAAGAGAGGAGGATATTGGGAAAGAGAGTGCGAATAAAACGGCAAGGGTGAAGTGGGGGAGAGGAAAACAAGAGGCAAATAATGTAATGCGAGAGATAGTGATTGTGATGGGTACTTGGTATGGTTGACTTTTGCGCAAACTCCCCAGCAATGGCGCCAGAAATTCTTCTTGCTACCTCTTGAGCACTACGTTGGATTTCCCCGAAGAGGAGAGGATGATGAAGTAAAGTAGCGTAAGTATTGCCCTCAGTTTTTGAGAACCAAGGTATCAATCCAGCAGGAGATCACGCACGAGTCCCTCGTACCTGCACAAAATGATAGCTACTCGCAACCAACGCGATTAGGGGTTGTCAATCCCTTCACGGTCACTTACGAGGGTGAGATCTGATAGAGATGATAAATAATATTTTTGGTATTTTTGATATAGAGATGCAAAGTAAAAAGTAAAAGGGAAAGTAAAAACAAAGCAAGTAATAAAGTAATGGAGATTGATATGATGAGAATAGACCCATCGTGTTATCCTGGATGGCAACAATACAATACGTGCCTTGCAACCCTTTCTGTCACTGGGTAAGGACACCGCAAGATTGAACCCAAAGCTAAACACTTCTCCCATTGCAAGAACTACCAATCTAGTTGGCCAAACCAAACGGATAATTCGAAGAGACTTGCAAAGATAACTCAATCATACATAAAAGAATTCAGAGAAGAATCAAATATTATTCATAGATAAGCTGGATCATAAACCCACAATTCATCGATCTCAACAGACACATCACAAAAAGAAGATTACATCGAATAGATCACCACAAGAGAGGGGGACAACATTGTATTGAGATCCAAAAGGAGAGAAGAAGCCATCTAGCTAATAGCTATGGACCCGAAGGTCTGAAGTAAACTACTCACACTTCATCGGAGAGGCTATGGTGTTGATGTAGAAGCCCTCCGTGGTAGATGCCCTCTCCGGCGGAGCTCCGGAACAGGCCCCAAGATGGGATCTCGCGGATACAGAAAGTTGCGGCGGTGGAATTAGGTTTTTCGCTCCGTATTTGATCTGACGGGGGTACATAGGTATATATAGGAGGAAGGAGTACGTCGGTGGAGCAACAGGGGGCCCACTAGGCAGGGGGCGCGCCCAGGGGGGGCGCGCCCTCCACCCTCGTGACCGCCTCTGGCACTTCTTGGAGTAGGGTCCAAGTCTCATGGATCACGTTCGGTGAGAAAATCACGTTCTCGAAGGCTTCATTCTGTTTGGACTCTGTTTGATATTATGTTTCTTCAAACTACTGAAATAGGCAAAAAAATAGCAATTCTGGGCTGGGCCTCCGGTTAATAGGTTAGTCCCAAAAATAATATAAAAGTGGAAAATAAAGCCCAATATAGTCCAAAACAGTAGATAAAGTAGCATGGAGCAATAAAAAATTATAGATACGTTGGAGACGTATCAGGGTCTATTTCTACATAAATAGATCTTGTCTACATCATGTCATCGTTCTTATTGCATTACTCCGTTTTTGCATGAACTTAATACACTAGATGCATGCTGGATAGCGGTCGATGTGTGGAGAAATAGTAATAGATGTAGGGAGGAGTCGGTCTACTAATCTTGGACGTGATGCCTATATAATGATCGTTGGCTGGATATCGTCATGATTATTTGAAGTTCTATCAATTTCCCAATAGTAATTGTTTTTCCACCATTTGCTATTTTTCTCGAGAGAAGCCACTAGTGAAACCTACGACCTCGGGTCTCTTCTTTAATATATTTGCCTTCACGATCTATTTTCCTTTGCTTTTATTTTCAATTATGTTAAACCAAAAATACAAAAATACCTTCTTGCACTTTATTTTATTTGCGCTCAATTTGTCCTATCTATTACAACTTTATCACGTGTACTCGCCAATTTCTGGCACCGTTACCCGAAAGGGATTGACAACCCCTTTAACACGTCGGGTTGCGAGTATTTGTTATTTGTGTGAAGGGGTTGTTTATGTTGTGTTGCATGGTTCTCACTGCAAAAAAAGACACATCCGTGACATTTTGGGCCGAAAGAAAAAAATTTCTGTCATACTTATGACACTTCTATGACGATAATTGTGACAAACCCGGTATCATCACAGATGTGGTGGGCTCCTACTTCTATGACAAAAAATCATGACAGAAAATGGGCTTTTGGTCCTGGGTGGGCTGGAGACGCAGCTGCATGACATTATTTGGGTCGTCCATGACGGAAAAAACCATGGTAGAAGCAAGGGCGAGGAAAATTTCGGGGAGTTCCCGGTTACGGTGGGTGGTAGGGGGCCGAGCGATGCGTGTTTCTCTCGTGTATGTACGCACGTGTGTGCAAGGCGTTGGGCTCTAACTGAACCTGAGCGAGGCGTCGCCTAACTGAACCCGAGCGATTGCACTGGAGGCTACGCGTTACTGAACCCGAGCGATTGAGCGATTCCTTCGCTACTGCTGCTAACTGAAGCCGATCGATGCTACCTCTGGATGAACAGTGATTGTTGCAGGGGGGTTTGGATGAACAGTTAGCGTTACGGGGGGTATGGGGGGTTGAATGAACAATGAGCGGTGGGGGTGGATGAATAGGACCCCATGGTGTTACCTCCGGATGAACAGGACCCCGATCGATCGAGCCGGTTGGGGCTGGATGAACAGGACCCCGTGGAGGGCTGGATGAACAAGATGACCCCATGGAGGGCTGGATGAACAGTAGACGGTGGAGGGGTGGATGAAGAGTAGCCCGCGGTGGGGTGGTTGAACAGTAGCCGGTGGAGTAGCGCGCAGTGGAGGCTGGATGAACAGGAGCCCGTGGAGGCTGGAGGAGGTCGACGGTGGATGAACAGTAGACCGTGGAGGCTGGAGGAGGTCGATGGTGGAGATGAACAGTATCCCGTGGAGTCCTGTTTTGCGGTACGCCACACCCCTCCCGATGAACAGGACCCTCGTTTCGACCGTAGCACTCCAACACAAGTCTGTTTCGTCCATTTTCCGGTACGCCACACCCCTCCCGATCAACAGGACCCCCGTTTCGACTGTAGGAGGTCTGTTTCCTCCATTTTGCGGTACGCCAGACCCCTCCCGATGAACAGGATCCCGGTTCGAATGTGTCCGGTCGAACACAAGGCGGTTTCCTCCATTCTGCTGTACGCCAGGCCTCGTTTTCATCACCTGTTCCGTCGAAGCTCTCCCGATGAACACAACGACGCATTCCGTTCCGACCCAGCCGGTTGGCTCCCCACGAACACGATGACGAAGATGTTTCTCCGGTCTGACCCAGCCATCTACACGAGCCCTGGCCGTACATATGCGCGAGTAAGCGTTCGAGACCCTGCCCGTATGTACACATGTGTGGTCGTATTTTCTTTCTTGCACATTTGCTGTTGTACGTACATGTACATGCTACGTGTGCGCCTCTACTACGACATGTGCGTGCCTCTACATCCACCAGTATGTACGTACATGTTCGCGACCAGAACGACAACGCTATGTATGCTTCGACCAGGTGGGTCCCGACTGTCAGGCACTTCCTTGCATGCGAAGATGTAGCTGGTGGGTCCCAGTAGTCAGGGGGACAAATCGGTTTTTTCGGGCGCACTTCCTTGCGTGCGAAGATGTAGCTAGTGGGTCCCAGCTGTCAGGTGGAGAAATCATTATTTTCTGCGTAGTAAGGAGGCACTTCCTTGCTGCGGCCGTGGACCCAGCTGTCAGCCTCTCCACATACAGTCCACGTCCGATGGAAGTCGTTCCTTGACCATGCTGACCATGCCGCGCCGAGAGCACAACAGTGATGGACGACGGCGAGGCCTAGGAAGGGGACGACGCGGAGCCGGGGAAGACGCGGTAGTGTATGCCCATGTAGAGAGGAGTACGAGGGTTCACTGGTTTGGCTGCGGTGTGCGACTGCTGTCGCCACAGAACAACAGGGGGTGTGGGTGAGTGGAGGGATTCCATGGCCAGCGGTGGGAGTAGTAGGGGGCGGTGAGGCCTCCGCGGCAGCACAGCCGGCCACGGGAGGCAGGAGCAGGCAACATGACCGGCGCTGCTTTGGGCAACTGGAGCAAGAAGACTAGAGGTTGAAGAAGCACGACAACCGTTGGATGGACATCGTACGGTCACTGCAGCTAGAATCGTTTATATTGACTAAGTTGACAAAGCCCTTGGTACGTCAACTTAGTAGGCCCACAGGTCACCTTTCGAAATGGTGCGCCCCAGATGTCAGGGGGAGGAATCATTTTTTGGGCGGGTGAAGCTAGAATATCCGAGATTGAAGAAGAAGCACGACATCCGTTGGATGGACATCCAACGGCCACTGCTGCTAGAACCTTGTGTTGACTATAAGTTGACAAAGCCTTGCATACGCGTCAACTCTCTTTTTTTAGGGGACGTGTCAACTTAGTAAGGCCACAAGTGTGTGGCAGAGAACTTATAGCCCATTTGAGATTTGTAAGAATGTGCAGCCCATTTTTAAATTCTAATGGAATTTACTACAACCCATTTACAGTTCGTTAAAAGTACAACCCATTTCAACCAACCGTTCAAAAGAGAATTCAATAAAATTTCCCATATTTTGATTGGATCCAAAATATTTTTTTCCCAAAATTTCTAGTCAGATTAAATACAATTTCAATATAAATTTATATTACATAAAAATCCAACGAAACATTGCGCTCGCAACAATTAATGAAATTAAAATTTTCAATATCCAAAAATAATATTTTATAAAGTAATTACGTGTTTGGTGCATTTTTTATAGTTTCTGCCCAGTTTTTATAATTACATCCCATTTATTATTTCTTAAAGCCCATTTTCTTGTTAAGCCTAATGCATCCCTCCTAGGAATGATTTGCAGCCCAGCGGGGCGGAGAATAACAACTTGACCTTGCATGGGTATTCCTAAAAAAAAGTATAGCTGGGCTAGCCATTTTCAGCTTGAAAAAAATTAATATCTGGGCTGGATATCTGGCCTGGGCTAGACGGGCCATAGCCTGCCCAGTTAATACCTGTAGTGATGTTTTCGTTGTTGTTCAGAGGAGAAAAATTAATATCTGGACTAAATATCAAAAAACTCTGCAGTGCTCACACCTCAAAAACACAAATACTTCTCAAGCTGCTTGATCCCAGCTATCGGCCGCTTCTTGCACAATTCTCTCGTTTGTTGACTACATAGGTTGACAATGGTGTGGGACCGTGATGTCAGGAAACCAGGAGGAAGCAAAAAAAGTTATATATATATATATATATAATAAGGAGGCACTTGCGTATGTGAGGCTATGGCCCTGGTGGGTCCTCATTGTCATCCTCTCAAGTAAAGTCATCTCCTCGCCCGCGCGCGCTTTCTGCCCGAAACAGTCAGCGCCCCCCGCCTCGCTTCCCAGTGCAGGCGATTGCTCCACCTTCAAACGACACAAGTGACGTCCGTCCGTCTATCTGCCGCCCACATTAATGATATGCGGTTGCCGAGGCGGCTACTTCGGCGCCACATGTCCGTCCCTCCGCCGCCCACCATTGCTATATAAACTGCTGCGCCGGCCATAGCCACAGTCATCTGCATCTGTTGCCTTTCTCCTGGCCACACCACTACTGTAACACCCCAAAAAATTAACCAAATTTTTTGATAATGAAATTTTGCCAAGAGTTTAAATTTTTTACCTGCAAGTATATTTCTCTTGATTTCAGAACTTTCCTTTGATATTTAGGAGTTTTATTTTTTCCAAGTGGAGTTTTCCAAAGATATATTGGACTTCTATGCTCTCTCATTTTTCTTAATCAATGGATTTACTTATTAAATTATTTCACCCTGAGCTTTATTCATTAAAATGACTTTCTTTAAGTTTTGGAGCTCTTTTTGAACTACAACCAGTTGTTAAATTTAACTAAAAATCCAACCAAAATTTGGAGATGTCATGTGATGTCTCTAAATCACTTTTGTGCAATAATATATTATTTCATTGCATATTTTGAGTGTTACACCTGTTTTTCAAATCTGGTCCAGTGGGCACTTTTGCACTATAGCCTAATTAAATATTTCCCTAGAGCCTCCACCAAAATTATGGGATGTCAGTAGTAGCATGCCATCCAACTTTATGCAAAAACATAGTGTTGTTCTTTGGAAAATTTGAGTGAATCAACCTCTTTTCATTCTGGACCAGACTTGTGTTTTCTACTGCAACCCCTTCATTCTTGCTCAAGTGACCTTGTGCTTTCTCATGCTTGTAGTCAACCCTGCAAAACCCCTAAGTCCAGGAGAATGCACTCTTTGGGACACTTTTGGTCCATGTAATGATGCCATTTACTCCCTGTCCAGAATTGTAGTTTTGCAAACTTGCACTAGCAAGTTTCTCCTTTTGGCAAACTAACTTCACCACCCCCTCTTTCTTCTAAGGAGACCCCACTCTGGGAGATTTGGCCACCCTAAGAACTGTCTAGGTGCCTTTGGCATTTTGTCAAACACCGTGGGTGCATAGCCAGATTTGGCATGATTTCAAGTTTACATTGTGAACTTGAGCCCCTGACCTATCCAGCATGTCTCATGGATTTGCCCTAGCCTATAACCCCTTTCTGCTAACTCTCTTGTGGTTTGGAACCCCCCCAGCATGCCATGGCATTTCGTCGAGCACGTCCCGTGCATGCTCTGGGCGCGCCCAGAGCGTGCGTTTGGCACGCACGTACGCCCGAGCCGCCGCGTCCCACCCCGCACCCAATCCGGTCCATGACAGACCGCAACCAGCACGCCGTGTCCCCTTGCACCGCCACGCCACCCCGACCACCCTGGCACCCCACAGCGCCACCGTCAGGACGGCCGTGGCGGCTAGCTGACGGCTGCATGCAGGCCCCGGCCGTGTCGGCGCCGCCCAAGCCGCCAGCGCTTGCCACCTGCCTCCAGGAGAAGTGCGCGCTCATCCGCAAGCGTGTCCCTTAGCGCTCGTCGCCGCCACGTCGCCCAAGCTACAACATGGTGGTTCGCCGTCGTCCTTATCGCCGTCTGCCTCGGAACCAACCTCCATCGCCTATATAAGGAGCCCCGAGCTCATCCCCACACGCAAGCAGTCCCAAACCATCTCCCTAGGACCCCCATTGGCAGCAAATCAACTCGGGGAGGTCTCCTTCCCCATCTCCGGCAACCACAGCCGCCGCCACGGCCCCGTCCATTCCTGCGCCACCAGGGCCTCCCCCTCTCCACTCTCTCCACCAGGAGCCTTCCCTTCCTCCCATGAGCCCGTCCCCTTGCTCGATTTTGATCGGGAGCCACCGCAACCCCAAACCCACTTTGCTCCCGAATGCCTCCTCCGCCGCGAAGCTCGCCGCCGGCAGCTCACTCCGTCCCCGCCGACCCAACGACCACCGGAAGGAACGCCCCGGTCTTGCGGATCCATCCCGACCATCTGGAGCCCGCGAGGAGCCACCGTTCGCTGGCGTTGATCGCCGTTGCCTCGCCGCCGTTCGGGCAGAGAAAGAGGAGGGAGAGTTGGACTGGTCAAACCTGACGAGTGGCCCCCCTGGACCCACTGTCAGTGACCCCGCCCCAGTCCACATGGGTTAAGTGGAAGCGCATTTCCAGATTACGCCTTCGACGTGTACGTGCTTATTCGAAACGTTTTATTTTCTGTTTTTATTTAAATTACAGATTTTTGACCAAACTTTGACCAACTGTATCTTACTAAATACAACTCCAAATAAATTAATTCTTTTTCCTACCTCTCTCAAATTTTGTCTAGTTTATTTTAAGATTTATTTGAAAAAATTTCAAAACAACTTTTTGTGCTGTTTTGATTTTGTGTGTTAATTCATAAATATTCTTTTAAATAGGATTTTTGAAGATTTCAAGATGTTTTGGAATGCACCCTGCTTTCCCATGACCTGAAGGCAAGCATTCTGAACCCTGGTGAAAATTTTGTATGTGTTGTTTGACTCGGTGACAACACCACCCCGACTCAAGCATACGTCATTTTATGTGAGGATGTGTTCCTACTCATGAGTGCATGTTAATGAATTCCATGCAAATGGAGTTGATATGGTTCTGATGGAAATCACCGTTATATGCCTTTCATGCATACCGGAAGGGAAGCCGGGAAGGCCACTGTCTTGGGTAGACACGCTCTTGTCCCTAGTCCCCCGTCGAGACGGTCGTGTCCGGCATGGCATGAGGGGTATGTCGCGTGATGTTTCTCTCTGTTGGTTGAAGTATATGTATTGTTATGCTAATCTTGCAGGAAATGTTTGAACCTCCTGAGTCGACCGTAGATCGAGTCTTGTGCCAATAACCCCCATACTTGCTTCGTACTACCACTCGTCTCTACAACAAGTAGGGTACAGTTCAGTAAGTTGTCAACCCCTTTCCTAGCACACACCGTACAGAGAGGCCATGGTGGAAGATACTGGAGGCATCCGGTAGTCATGCCACCGGGTCCGGGAGCATGGGTGTTTCGGTTGTAGCCGAAGGGGGTACCTTCCCCAGTTTGCGCGCGGTATAAATTTTGTGATCCCATGTTACGTCGAGGTTGTAGCCTCCCCACTTAGAGTTTTGCTCGACAGGTGTCGTGGGTGATTCCAGACACATGTGAGTTAAGCTAGTGTGTGCACGTTAGGTGTATTTCCAACTAAAAGACCGTGGATGGAATTAGTCTTGATGGACTAAAGGAATCCGTCACTCGTGGGTAAAAAGTACACCCTCTGCAGAGATTAAACCTATTCGAATAGCCGTGTCCATGGTTAAGGTCTATAGTGTGGGATGGGTCAAGTGTCGGTCTTAGTGTCGGTCTTCGGAGGTGAAACTGTTAAACCAGAACTGGGAACACAACTTGTGACCTGTGATATTTATGATTATTATTTTTGTTGTGGACTAAACCGTGATATTATTGGTATTATCGAATATCCCTAGGATGGTTCTACCTCCTGGATATTCACTGTGTTTTCTTTTAAAGCCCTTTATGTGGTGTCTCTAAGACGCCCGACTGTGGCATTTCTTTTAAAGACCTTTATGTGGTGTCGCTAAGACGCCCGACTGTGGCATTTCTTTTAAAGCCCTTTATATGGTGTCGCTAAGACGCCCGACTGTGGCATTTCTTTTAAAGCCCTTTATGTGGTGTCGCTAAGACGCCCGACTGTGGCATTTCTTTTGAAGCCCTTTATGTGGTGTCGCCAAGACGCCCGACTGTGGCATTTATTTTAAAGCCCCTTTATGTTATTTATTTTCATAATTTTAATACTACTATGTTATTGCATATTCATAAATAACATGCTTGCACGCATCAGATTTTTATTTATCTTTTGTGACTGACGTCATGAGCATAAAATATATTTTTTCAACACATCATTGTTATTTTATACCTGTGTTCATAATGTTTGCGAGTACATTCAAAGTACTCACTGCCTTGTCCCTGGCTATTGTCTTGGCCAGATTTTCTTGCGCGGAGAGGAGCGACCATGGTGACAGCCCTAGAACCTAGGCAACGGTGATAGCAGCCTCGTGAAGATAGGAGTTGACCTGGTCAGCTGTTCCTGTGGAAAAATGGAGTTCCATAGACACTGATGATCCACATAACCGCTTCCGCCATCAACCATTAGAAACCATTTGTTGTACTCACAGGCCAGAATGGTCTTGTACTACATATTCTGTGTTTTGCTTGGAATTTATATAACAAGTTGGTGCCTCATCAGCTAACAGTTATCCTGGGGCTGGTGAGCACAAGGGCCATTTTTTTGGAAATTTATACCCGAAAAATCAGTCCCCACAGACTTGGTATCAGAGCCAGGCTGACCATTGGCTAATCCTATCTTAGCCAGGTCGAAAATCTTAGGCAAACCAACCCACCAGACCCTAACCAAAACCCCAGCCAAGCTTCCCGTGCAAGATAGCCACACAGTGATCCCAACACTTTTGGCAGTCGGTACCCAACCTATCAGCCTAGCCTGTCAATCACACGCCAGTGACCGATGGCTAAAATGTCTCATTCGCAAGCGTGCGAAGGAAGACTCCGTTCCCTTTTCTATAAAAAGGGCACGCTAGCCTCAACCCAGCACAGCGCAGCCTCTTCCCCAACCTAGCCACAATGCCTGGTCCTATAGTGCACAATGAGACCACAGCAACCAATCTTGGAGGTTTCGTGACCATACTCGCAAACCTCACCCGTCGTGCCTATGTGTTAGAAGAGCCCCCAGAATATGTTGTGTACCAAGGTCCCATGAGAGGTGAGGACCACCACTTCTGGGCCACTGTGCACATCTACGGTAGGGGTATGTCACCAGAACGCCCCTACAGGTTCACTGGAAGAACAACTTCCTTCGAGCCACAAGCCATCCAGCTAGCCGCTCGAGAAGCTATAGTTCAACTCCGGCAGTTGTCGCCCAGAGTTAACTATCGCTCGTTCTACTACTTCCCCAGGTGTGAAGGGTATGGTAGACCACCCCAAGTTGCCAACGGAGATCACGAGACGGATCCCGCATTGTTGCACCTAGTGCGCTATGTAAGTGCACTAGAGGCATTGTTCGACCAGATCACGATTGATCTGATCGCAGCTCGAGGAGAGCTGGTTCGCCGAGCCCCGGCAAGCAGGGAAGCCGAGCCCGACGCCGACAACCTAGTCGTGCTGTTCGGACACCCGATCGAGACCCTGAGGTCAGCTCCAGCCAGCGGCCAAGGTGTCTTGATGACCCCAGAAGTGCTTCGTCACCTTTTGGGAGCACACTCCAACGGGATTGTGGCCAACAATCCCCACGATGGTCATCATCACTACCCCGACCCTGTAGTTCCTCCGCCATCTCCGACTAATCCCAGTAGTGAGACACGTGGAGAAGCCTCGACATCCACCAGGCACGCCCGTTTAGACGTAAACGAGGTAGACTAAGCCGTACTAGTAGTACCGAGTCTCAGTGTATCCTCGCTTGTAATCGTGCGACCTTGTATATTAACGCATCCTGTCGTTGTGCCTCTGTTTTAATATTAGCTTTGCGTGTTTTGTCAGCGCATAGTTGCACATTTTCCGGGCACAGCTACCAAAACCAACCCCGACGACACCCACAGCAACACGTCCCTCTATGATATATGTGTATCTCTGACACTGACCCCGACCTTGGTGGTGATCTGGCATATTTATTACCTTTCACCACGGTAAATAAACCAGCCCAGATGCTATATAAGAAGGCCAACTTGTGACCTTACCCAGCAACCCTCACCTCGTGCACCACTCTCACAACCATTTTTTGCCATGCCGAGCCCTAGTATTTATCAGAGAACCCCAGACGCAACCCCAGGTAGCTTTGTCAAAATATTGTGGGACTTTACCTGCAGTACCATGGGTTCTACCCAGCCACCCCAGTACGAGCTATTCAAATCTAGAATCACCCCTTCCACCTTAGAATATTGGGCAGTAGTACACATTCCTCCCATATACCCCAACCAAGATCCAACAGAGGTTTCCTTCATGGGGAAATCTATGCCGACCCCACGCTTGGCCATAGAAGCTGCTGCGAACGAAGCGATTGCTCGTCTTCGATCCGCAGTACCCTATGCCCGCGAACGAGGATATTATTACTTTCCGAGCCGTGCAACGCCCGGAGAAGTAACATCTTTTCCCGGTGGGCGGATTGAGAGAGACCCAGTGCTAGCCAACCTTATCCAGTACATCATCGCTCAAGAGCATTTGAACCAGCGAGTGATGGATTATCTCCAGAGTCTCGCTGATTTGAATCCTCAGATTGCGATCGGCAGACCACTGAGTCCTGACCCGGAGAGACTCATACATTGACTGATCAATCCACTTCCTCCGATAGAAGAGGAGTGTATTCTGTTGCCAGAGACTTTTCTCGAGACCCTTTCCAGTTACCATTCTCGTTTTAGACGCCACTGCTATGTTTGCTATTGCAGCAATTATTATTACGTTGTAACTTATGCATGGTACCTCGAATTTGTGCGGCGAGTCGAATATTTAGTTTCTACTTGTATGAGTGGTTTTCTTCATGAGTAACCTGTGTAACCGTGAAAATCCTGGAATGAGATTTCTTTTCCCTGAGTTGCTGCATCATTTATGTCCTCACTGCATGGATTTTTTATTCACGCAGCACCACGGCAGCAGACCCACAACCACTCGGACTCTTACACTGTCTTGCAAATACACGCAACCATGTTGCATCTCACCAACCACCCCTCTAAGTACTCCACATGCCTCCAAGGGAGAGATTAGCGGATAATCATCCGGATACTAATCACCTCCGGCACACCGATAGCGGTGAATAACCAGAATTACGCCTAATCCCCGTGATCACCACCACCACGGAGAGCTAGCACCCGAGCAGCAGCATCACGACGATCATCATAGATCATCGCGCACAGGAGCACCGAGAGCCCTAGCACTGCCGCCAGCCCTCCACACACTAGGATCACGTACCAGTCCGGCACCGTCTCCGCCATTGGAGCCTCGTCTCGAGCTCCGGCAAGCAGTAATGGAGGAGAAGGAGGAGGAGTAACGAGGCCAAGTGCAAAGATGAAGAAGGAGCACCGCGGTCGTTTTATAGCTTGAGATCAGTGTACGGTGGGCGAAGTCCACCAGCGCCGCTTGTCGCCCGATCGCCGGTGTTCGGAGGCGAATCCGCTAGCAGTGCCGATAGTGCACTGGCCCGCGAGGTGAGTGCACGCTGCACCGGCAGCAAGCATGCCGCGCACTACCACAGTACGGCCTAGATGCCCTACGCGCTAAACATCGCCGGTGGAGAAAGCCGGGAAAGCGCGCGGGAGAGAGGAAGAAGAGAGAGCCAGAGGAAGAAGGAGAGACTGATAGTGGGCCCTGGTCCCACCTGTCAGCCAGAGGGAGCACTGTGCTCTCGTGTACGACTAGCATATTGTAGAATTTAGAATTTATTCTAAATTCACGGCGCCCAGCGTAGAAATCGCTTGTTTTCCTAAACGTGAAACTTCTCCACACAACGCCAATATTCCACACTGTAGTTACTCACCACTTATTGCCCTCTCACTATAGCCACCTTTTAACCACTTTAGTAAAATGATCTTTTGACCATGTAAAAGTATTTTGTTTTACAACCCTCAGCAAATCTCGAGGACGAGATTTTTCTTAAGGGGGGTAGTAATTGTAAAACCCCAAAAAAATTAACCAAATTTTTTGATAATAAAATTTTGCCAAGAGTTTAATTTTTTTACCTGCAAGTATATTTCTGTTGATTTCAGAACTTTCCTTTGATATTTAGGAGTTTTATTTTTTCCAAGTGGAGCTTTCCAAAAATATATTGGACTTCTATGCTCTCTAATTTTTCTTAATCAATGGATTTACTTATTAAATTATTTCACCCTGAGCTTTATTCATTAAAATGACTTTCTTTAAGTTTTGGAGCTCTTTTTGAACTACAACCAGTTGTTAAATTTCACTAAAAATCCAACCAAAATTTGGAGATGTCATGTGATGTCTCTAAATCACTTTTGTGCAATAATATGATTATTTCATTGCATATTTTGAGTTTTACACCTGTTTTTTCAAATCTGGTCCGGTGGGCACTTTTGCACTATAGCCTAATTAAATATTTCCCTAGAGCCTTCACCAAAATTATGGGATGTCAGTAGTAGCATGCCATCCAACTTTATGCAAAAACATAGTGTTGTTCTTTGGAAATTTGAGTGAATCAACCTCCTTTTCATTCTGGACCAGACTTGTGTTTTCTACTGCAACCCCTTTCATTCTTGCTCAAGTGACCTTGTACTTTCTCATGCTTGTAGTCAACCCTGCAAAACCCCTAAGTCCAGGAGCATGCACTCTTTGGGACACTTTTGGTCCATGTAATGATGCCATTTACTCCCTGTCCAGAATTGTAGTTTTGCAAACTTGCAATAGCAAGTTTCTCCTTCTGGCAAACTAACTTCACCACCCCCTCTTTCTTCTAAAGAGACCCCACTCTGGGAGATTTGGCCACCCCAAGAACTGCCTAGGTGCCTTTGGCATTTTGTCAAACACCCTGGGTGCATAGCCAGTTTTGGCATGATTTCAAGTTTACATTGTGAACTTGAGCCCCTGACCTATCCAGCATGTCTCATGGATTTTCCATAGCCTATAACCCCTTTCTGCTAACTCTCTTGTGGTTTGGAACCCCCCCCAGCATGCCATGGCATTTCGTCGAGCACGTCCCGTGCATGCTCTGGGCACGCCCAGAGCATGCGTTTGGCACGCACGTGCGCCCGAGCCGCCGCGTCCCACCCCACACCCAATCCGGTCCGTGACCGACCGCAACCAGCACGCCGTGTCCCCTTGCACCGCCACGCCACCCCGACCACCCTGGCACACCACAGCACCACCATCACGACGGCCGTGGCGGCTAGCTGACGGCCGCATGCAGGCCCCAGCCCTGTAGGCGCGGCCCAAGCCGCCAGCGCTTGCCACCTGCCTCCAGGAGCAGTGCGTGCTCATCCGCAAGCGTGTCCCCTAGCGCTCGTCGCCGCCACATCGCCCAAGCTACAGCATGGCGGTTCGCCGTCGTTCTTATCGCCGGCTGCCTCGGAACCGACCTCCATCGCCTATATAAGGAGCCCCGAGCTCATCCCCACACGCAGGCAGTCCCAAACCATCTCCCTAGGACCCCCATTGGCAGCAAATCAACTCGGGGAGGTCTCCTTCCCCATCTCCGGCAACCACAGCCGCCGCCACGGCCCCGGCCATTCTGGCGCCACCAGGGCCTCCTCCTCTCGACTCTCTCCACCAGGAGCCTTCCCTTCCTCCCGTGAGCCCGTCCCCCTGCTCGATTTTGATCGGGAGCCACTGCAGCCCCAAACCCACTTTGCTCCCGAATGCCTCCTCCGCCGCGAAGCTCGCCGTCGGCAGCTCACTCCGTCCCCGCCGACCCAACGACCACCGGAAGGACGGCCCCTGTCTTGCGGATCCATCCCGACCATCTGGAGCCCGCGAGGAGCCACCGTTCGCCGGTGTTAATCACCGTTGCCTCGCCGCTGTTCAGGCAGAGAAAGAGGAGGGAGAGTTGGACTGGTCAAACCTGACCAGTGGGCCCCCTGGACCCACTGTCAGTGACCCCGCCCCAGTCCACATGGGTTAACTGGAAGCGCATTTCCAGATTACGCCTTCGACGTGTACGTGCTTATTCGAAACGTTTTAATTTCTGTTTTTATTTAAATTATAGATTTTTGACCAAACTTTGACCAACTGTATCTTATTAAATACAACTCCAAATAAATTAATTCTTTTTCCTACCTCTCTCAAATTTTGTCTAGTTTATTTTAAGATTTATTTGAAAAAATTCAAAACAACTTTTTGTGCTGTTTTGATTTTGTGTGTTAATTCATATATATTCTTTTAAATAGGATTTTTGAAGATTTCAAGATGTTTTGGAATGCACCCTGCTTTCCCATGACCTGAAGGCAAGCATTCTGAACCCTGGTGAATTTTGTATGTGTTGTTTGACTCGTGACAACACCACCCCGACACAGCATACGTCATTTTATGTGAGGATGTGATCCTACTCATGAGTGCATTAATGAATTTTATGCTGATGGAAGTTGACATGATTTGTGATGGAAATCACCGTCATATGCCTTTCATGCATACCGGAAGGGAAGCCGGGAAGGCCTCTGTCTTGGGTAGACACGCTCTTGTCCCTAGTCCTCCGTCGAGATGGTCGTGTCCGGTATGGCATGAGGGGTATGTCGCGTGATGTTTCTATCTGTTGGTTGAAGTATATGTATTGTTATGCTAATCTTGCAGGAAATGTTTGAACCTCCTGAGTCGACCGTAGATCGAGTCTTGTGCCAATAACCCCCATACTTGCTTCGTACTACCACTCGTCTCTACAACAAGTAGGGTACAGTTCAGTAAGTTGTCAACCCCTTTCCTAGCACACACCGTACAGAGAGGCCATGGTGGAAGATACTGGAGGCATCCGGTAGTCATGCCACCGGGTCCGGGAGCATGGGTGTTTCGGTTGTAGCCGAAGGGGGCAGCTTCCCCAGTTTGCGCGCGGTATAAATTTTGTGATCCCATGTTACGTCGAGGTTGTAGCCTTCCCACTTAGAGTTTTGCTTGACAGGTGTCGTGGGTGATTCCAGACACATGTGAGTTAAGTTGGTGTGTGCAAGTTAGGTGTGTTTCCAACTAAAAGACCGTGGACGGAATTAGTCTTGATGGACTAAAGGAATCCGTCACTCGTGGGTAAAGAGTACACCCTCTGCAGAGATTAAACCTATTCGAATAGCCGTGTCCATGGTGAAGGACTACAGTCTGGGATGGGTCAAGTATCGGTCTTAGTGTCGGTCTTCGGAGGTGAAACTGTTAAACCAAAACTGGGAACACAACTTGTGACCTGTGATATTTATGATTATTATTTTTGTTGTGGACTAACCCGTGATATTATTGGTATTATCGAATATCCCTGGGATGGTTCTACCTCCTGGATATTCACTGTGTTTTCTTTTAAAACCCTTTATGTGGTGTCGCTAAGATGTCCGACTGTGGCATTTCTTTTAAAGCCCTTTATGTGGTGTTGCTAAGACGCCCGACTGTGGCATTTCTTTTAAAGCCCTTTATGTGGTGTCGCTAAGACGCCCGACTGTGGCATTTCTTTTAAAGCCCTTTATGTGGTGTCGCTAAGACGCCCGACTATCCACACTGGTGCAGAAATAATGCATCCTTAGTCACCTTACCTCTCTCCATGTAGTACGTTGGGTCCCACCAGTCAGAGGGTGAAACAAACAAATTAATAAGAAAAATTAAAAGCGCCAGCGGTGTATCACACATCTCGCTACTGCTCGGGAACACTGTCCAATTGATCCCTCTGTTCGCTCACGTACTATTTTAAGTGAATCCTTATTATAGCATGCACACAATTTTGGGCACTTGTATTTGATCTAAGTCAGTGTGCCACCGCATCTCGTACTTACTACTCCCTCCGTCTTGGTGTAATAAGTCACGTTAGAAGGTGCAGTGGGACCAAGGTGTGTGTGTGTGTGTGTGTGTTTAACAACATGTGTGTGTTAGAGAGAGCGATAGATCGACCTACTCCTACAGAGAGATGGTGTGTAGTGTACGATTTTAGCCGCGAGAGTCGGTGCATCCTCTCGTTTACGTGCGTGTCCAGTAGGGACAGGCGGACAGCTGCCACGCACGCTCCTGACCAGCCTGGCCCACCCAAAGCCCCTCCATCGCTCGCGCGTGCTTCCCGCCTGAAACGGTCAGCGCCGCTCCAAAGAATCGGTGTCGCATTCATGCCCGGGCAGAGCGGACGCGACCTCTCACTGACACAAGAGTGATGGTTGCTTTGTTCGTCCAACTTACTGTTGGGTCTATGTGATTTGACGGCTCATTGGTCTTTATTACTGAGGTGGTAGGACTGCTGGATGTCCACACTTTCGGCGAAAGGAGGTACTACTAGATTACAATTTTCTCCATTCTTACAGTGGAGGAGTGCAAGAGCAGTGAAAACACGCACGCTCAGTGATTACATGACCCACCTCACACTGTCACCATATTTTCTAGACATTGTGCGACACCTAACTCTTTACATAGTACTCCCTCCGTTCCTAAATACTAGATGAGTCCCCGCACGTTGCCGCGGAACAGTCGTATATTCTCTGCGTAAAATTATCGATTTCATAGAACTAAAAAAACTCTATAACCGCATGACAAATGTGGTAGCCAAACTAAAAAAACTCCCATCATCATTTAGATCATCCCACGTGAGGAGAAAAGATCAGCCAACTCCTACTGCATAATGGGATTATATTTTTCTTTTTGACATGTTAATGGGACTTAAAAGCTCACTTACATGCATGCTACCGGTGCATGTGGTGCAAACATGTTGATGTGATTTAAAACCCACTCACATGCATGCCACGGTATTTCTGCATGCTTGCACGTGGCTTAGTGTGGAGCCTCTCAACATCTAGATCAGACGGCTATTATGGACTGATTTAGTTCATCTAACGGCTATATTAATTTTGATGATGTGCCTCAAGGAGAGGATAGATAATTCCTACTAGTGGGGGCTAGCTATTACTAGTAGATAAGTCTTTGTAGAGATTCCACTAGGTGAACTATATATGGAACAAAATGAATGAATCTACACTTAAAATGCATCTATATACATTCGCATGTGGTTCATGGTGAAATCTCTACAAAGACTTATATTTAGGAACAGAGGAAGTACTAGTATAGTACGTACTGTAATTTATCAGTGAGATAAATTTGTACAATGCTATGAAGCTTCCAGCTTCTGTTACATGTATCTTGCGTCCAAGGTTGCCCGTTGCAACATTTCATCAAATACAAAGGAGACTAACATGCATGCTATTGCATCTCAATGATTGACAGATCATAGCAAATATGTACTCCCTCCGTTCCAAAATAAGTGTCTCAACTTTATGCAAGCTTTAGTACAAAGTTGTACTACTACTAAAGTTGACACTTATTTTGGAACAGAGGCAGCTAAAGAAAAAAACGATCCATGTAGTCCCTAGCCCTTGAACCGTGAACCCTAACCAGGCTTCAATTTGCTGGCAACGTTCGAGCTTCCTAAGAAATGAAGTTTGCAACCTTTTGACCATCGGATCATTTTGTGCAGTTTCACCAAAATCGAAATGAGCATCCCTGTGGAAAAGAAATTGAAGAAGTGTGATTAGAATAAGATTACTGGAACTAGTTGATGAGACATAAACTCATCACAAATATAGTATGTAGAAGCCAATAGAGGTATGTGTGGGGCAAAGAAGTAGAGAAGTATCCACATGGAGTGATGTGGGCAGCTGGAGCAGTGGTGCAAGCCGGTTGTAAAGGGAGTTGTACCTGCGGGACGTAGGTCAACCTTGAAGAGGGCGGCAGGAGGCGGCAACTACCCACATTGCAGCAATGAGAAAGGGACGAAGGCAACCTCACCGGCTTTGTGAAAGAGAACGGCGGGGACCCCTGATCGGGACGTGCCGACAGTGGGTTTTCTCCGTCCGTGACGGCGACCATATCTACACTAAGCATCCACCCCTTCCCCCGGCGGACGTGATCCGCCGGGATGTTAGAGATGTGGCCACAGTCATTTTGTGTGAGAGAGTGTGAAGAGAGCAACCCCAGCAAGCAACCGTGTAGGCTGGCCCGTCCTGACTATGTATATAGTGGAGCGGTTTCCTTTTCTCTCCATATGAACCTATCATTTTGCGTACGTGCCACTAAAGAAAAAAACACTTTATCTATAAATGACGCGGCACCTACTACTCGTTCTCCTATAACCTTGCGCTTGACATCTCCAAAATATTAACCTTGCGATTGGCTCTTCGCCTCTTCGGGAAGTCGAGCAATAATGGTGGTGCAGTGTATATCGTTCTGGCTATATGAGACCGAATGAATTGCTGCACGTCCACCATGTGCGCGAGGGTCAAGGGGCGAGGGAGAGTTCTACATACGGAGCAAAATGAGTGAATCTACACTCTAAAATATGTCTGTATACATCAGTGATTGGAGTATGTACTAGTAGTTCATATTGAAATCTACTAAAGGACATATATATTCCAAAAATATGATATAATCTCTATAACGAAGGTAGTAGGGATGAGGAGCAAATGGAGGGAGTAGTAAATTTTTCTCCTCGTCCTGCGAGCCACCGCGTGCATGGGTGAGGGAGCGGGCGTAAGGCGGACAGTACTAAGCAAGCTTCACCTCATCCTGCGAGCCACCGCGCCCGTGGGTGGGGGAGACGGCGTGCTAAGCAAGCTTCTCCTCGTTCTGCGAGTTGAAGGGACACATCAAAAGTACTCCAGTGCATAGAGCCTTGCCTCTAAGGTAGGCCCCACATGGTTTGCCTCTTTTTTTAACATAACGCATCAAGTCACAATTTGTTTGTTCACCCGTGGTAGATGATCCTCCCTCCACCAAGTGGACAACCAGTACACGTGCCAAATTACCATGTGGGCTGCCTTTTTCGTACAGAAATGAGCTCCATCGTGTACCCGCGCGGGTGTGGTTGGAAAATAGACGGGAGTACGTGCGTCGTGCATGCACCTCTTCTCTTCGTGCACGTCCCCCACCTACATGGATGTGTGTGATAGATACAAACCGCGTTCGTGAGTGTTTTTTTGTTTTGGGGTGGGGGTGGGGGTGGGGTGGGGGTTGATTTCGTGAATGTATTTGTGGGAATATGTGTCGATGACATCTCAAACAAAATTTTGCATGCAATGTGTGTGAAATGGAGGCCTATCCATATCATATATAGAGGGTCGGGTAATCCATGAGAAGAGGGGGAGGGGTCATAGATATCGATAGAGTTGAAGAGAGGATCAAGTGGGTGGGTGCAAGATCGATGAAGAGAGCCATCGAAATTGTTTGTGTGTGCAAGTCAAAGATATAGGGCGACTGACCTACCGGAACGCCAGAGGGCACATGTCAAGTTTGTGTGTGGCAGGGAGACATGACTAGAGCGCTCGATGTATCAGTGTGTGTGTGGGGGGGAGGGGGTGGGGGAGGGGTAGGCATAGGCCTAACTATAAAGGTGGAATGACTCGTATATGTGTTGAGAAGGAGAGACACAACTATGTCTTGAGGGAGATCGGTCAACATCCATACATAACTGAAGGACGGGAAATATGATGGGACAGAGAGAGATAGGAGAGAGAGAGGAAGGGAGAGGGGTAGAGTGGTGGATGGGTGATGGAGTTGCTTCTTGAAGATGGTGGGAGAGGCCTACTAGACAAACTGAGGGTGGAACTGCAATGTTATCAATAAGAGTGGGGATGTGTTTCTGTGTGTGCCTGTGCGTGATAGATCTGTCGGGACGCATCCATGGATGATGAAGGGGAACCATGTGTTTGGTAAGCAAACCTAACTAGATCGGTAAATCAATTGTTGTTTGTCGGAGGAAGGGAGAGACATAACTAATAAGGTAGATCGATCGACGCGTGGGTAAAAATGAGTTATAAGGACCTAGCTAGCTATATGTATAGCGAGAGATCGGTCGGTGTACGTTCATTTGTTAGAGGCAAATAAGGCCCAGCGAGACGGATAGACAGAGAGAATGGAGCTAGGAGGTGGTGCGAGAGGCCCAGCTACTAGCTAGATAGGGGAGGAGTGTGCGGTTGTGAGATCGATGAAAATAGGCGCAAGAGTTTACACGTGTGTGTGACCGTATGAGAGACACGAGGCAAGGACACATAAAGGAGGAGATTGAAGGTGCATGTGTATGTTGTAGGCAGGCATCGCTGGAGAGGTTTATCGATCGATGTGTATCAGAAAGGAGTTGTGGAGACTCTGGGAGAACGACCTAAAGAAAAAAATGAATGTGCCCGGTGGATAGAATGCCGAGGGAGTGGGAGGGCGAGAAGGGCGTGTGCATGCACGAGAGAAAGTTAGTGGTAGCTACAAAGGTTAGAGGATTGTGTGGGTATAAGAGACTAACAAAGATCATAATTTGATATGAAAGCGGATTCATATATTTGAATAGGATATCATTGTGTTTTAAACATATGCATGCATGAATATAGCGGTGATACACGTGTTGTGCACATGTTATACCATAATGTGATACTGCATGGCGTTTGCAACCCACAGCTAAATGTCGAACAATCTAAACCATACTATACATCAAACAATCTCACATTTTATTTGAATTTGTGATAATGTATGGCTTACAACTAAATATCAAACAATCTAAACAATACTATATATCGAACATTCTCACATCTTACGTTCTTAAGAAGTTGTTCCCCACTACAACCAATTCTTTCAACATGCACAATGTCCACATCATTATCAACCTGCATCCATCCAACTCAGCAAATCCACCATCTCAGCAAAAGAATTACTCAATTTAAATGGTCAGGTTTAATTACTCCTCTTAGTACTCTTTCTCTTCTGAAACCCACGAAACATTTACTTTTCTGAAACCGACGAGACATTCTCCTCTTTAATACCCGAGACGGACCATGTCTTATCCTCAGCCCCCAGCCGCTTCAGTTTCTCAGTGGTCTGCACGTCCATCTTCTCTCCGGTCAGAAATCTTGAAGCCTCCATGGAAGATGGGCATCAACTATGAGGTTGCGCTGTCCCACTCAAGATGGCAGACGACCCATCCCCAACTCCATCTCCTAGGTCTGGTAGCCCTTGCCTCTAACTTCTCCGGCGGCCCGAATTTTTGCTGTCCAGCAGGGTTCTAACACGTTTAGTTTGGGCAGTTATTTCATTGCTGATCCCCAGAATCCAAGATCAACAACGAAGGCACAACGAATTCGACGACCATGGCAAGCATTCGCGACCACGATCGCTGCGTCCTAGAAGGGGGGGCATGAAAAATCTTTCTGCTTCTACGCCTCTGTTGTGAAGGGGAAAGGGCGAAGGCAGATGGTGGATGGTGTGTGTTTTGCAACATCGCCCGCCGCGCGCCCTCTTCCACCATCACTCTCTTCTACTGCGTTTTGTACAATATCCCCTCACCATCTCTGATATACACGCTCTTATGATAAATGTATATCGGAGACCTTCTATTGTTTGTGTGCGAGCACTGCTATATGTCGATTTCCTTGATAAAAGTGAGACCTTTCGTTGTTGTGTGCAGGATGACAAGGTCATTGCGTTCTAGCCTTCCAGGACATCAATCCCTCAGCATTCAGGTACTTTCTGGGTTTTGCAGTTTGTTCTTTCAGTCTCATGTCGCTGTCGTTGACCTAGATGTGGTATTAGCATACGCCATTAACTCAGTAGTGCTTTTGCTCATCTTGTGGAACTGTTGGCCAGCATCACGTACGAGAACTGGTGATTGATTACCTAAATGACAATTGATATCTGCTCTCCGTCGATTTATTTGGATGGTGTCGAACAAAGACACATCATTTCATTAGATCATATATATGTTACCTTATGTGCCTCTGCATCGCACAACTCCGTCACTCTCCGTCCAGGATAACAACACTTCGTGCCCCACATGGATTTTTCAAAGTGGCTCTTTCACTTGGACATACTATAATGGATATTATTTTAGATTACACAATGTGATTTTGATTGTTTCCATTTTTCAGGCACCATCCATGGGGGTAGCTACAACATGGGCGAACCTGACGTCGCCACCAGTCAAAGAAGGTGAGCTTGGGAAAAATAACTTCAACTTATTTGCACTATTTAGTCTTTATACCAGAAGGTAATTCACAGTTGAGGGAAAAAATGCAAAGAGGTTGTATCTTTTGGAAATGCAAATTAATGAGGATCTTTGAAGAAAAACTAAAACGTCAAAACTCCGAGCGGACTAGATCGAGCCCATTCAGATCACAACACATTATTTAATTTTATTCTAACCTATCCTATATACGCTATCAACACGAATCAGTGGCATTTTTGCTTTGTGTTTATTTGTTCTATAAAAGAAGTACTCTCTGATCTGCAGAGTTCCAACTCCCAAGGATTTTGATTCTGACATATCATACATATACTGTCAACACCAATCAGGGGCCTATCTATTTATTGGTTGTTTGTTTGTTCTATAAAAGTAGTACTCTGATCTCGAGTTTCAACTCTGTAAGGAATTCACAAGCATTTAGTCTGTAACACTTGACCTTCGTAAACTAAAATAACCAAACGAGCAGTTGAGACCCATCTTTTCCTTAAATAAGATGGATGGAAGTTCACTGTACTTTCTCCTAACATGAGTGAGAACTAGCAACTGTCCTGGCCAAAACTTTCTGTGTTTACTAATTGACCATTCCCTTCCTTAATTATTTTGTGGTCTATTGGTTTTCTACTTTCTATTTTTGAGCAATTATGTTTAGAATAGTCTTATATTGTCGTGTTATGCTTATCTTACGACTATTATATTTATTTTATACACATTTGTTGAGCCCATCTTCATGTCCACTAAAAGGACAGTTAAATTTATCAGCACTAACTCATGTTTATTTCTCCATTTCTTTGTAAGATCTTGCTACCATGGCCAGATGAAGCAATTAGGTAGGCCAAGATATCTCTCCAAATAAACTAACCTATTTCTATAGAATATTAGTTTTAACAGTTTTGGCTGGCTCATAATTGTGTTATTTCCTGTAATATTTTCCTGCCTAACATCATAACGTCCGATGTAAGATTCAATTTCGGTAGTTCGATGAGATATGAAGTGAGAAGATGCATCAATGTTAACTTCTTTGTGCTGAAAAGTGTCACCACGATAAATATCATACACTACATGTTTTCACTTTGCCATATCTCTCTAAATCAATGTTGAATTTCCCGCCGCAACGCGCGGGGTAGCATCTAGTTTTATTTGAATTTGTGGTAATGTGTGGTGTTTGCAACTCACATCTAAATACTTGTAGGCGTAGGGGGCGGGGCACCATACATAATGTGATAAACACATTATACATATGAGACATGGTTTAGATTATGAAGATCTAGCTAGAGCTAGAAATGTAATGTGATTTTAAATCAACATAAAGTGGATTCAAAAAAATCAAGTTCGAGTTCATATAGTACACATAGTTCATACGTAACTCGAGACTAATCATGTGGTGTGCTGTGAAGATAAAACACAAACAATGGTTTAACTTGACAATAATGATAATTGTAGATCTTATTAAAACAGAGAAACGAATTCGAATGCTTGGACTTCACAACGATCATTACTGTAGATCTTATTCAAATAGAGAAATGAATTCAAATTTAGTTCATATTGAAGCGGTAGTATATACATTTGGAATGCACTAAAACGTTCATTTGACTAGTACGTAGTGAAATATTTTAATTGAACATAACCTGAATTTAAAGTTTTGAATGACATTTGTAGTGCGCATTGATTTGGTACAGTACACGTTAGGCTTGTCCGGAAATTTCAACTCGCGTCTTGTTAGCCCGAAATATTTAAGATATATCTTTGTCTCATCGTGCTCCGACAACTCCCTCCATCTCAACCCGCGCCTTGCTATTCCAAAATTACAACGCGCGCGAAAACTCCTACCTCTTGTGAAATCCTGACACGCAAAATGCCCGTGGTAGCCCTGAACCGAAAGAACCGCCTCAAATCGGTGGGGGTACTTTCATAACTTACCCCATATTTCGGACAAGCGCGTCCCTAAGCCATGGTTCCCCACTGCCATCCCATCCGCCCACCCATTCGTACACCGAGGCCGCGAAAACCCGCGACGAAGCCCCACACCCTGCTCTGTCCGCCACCCAGCCGGAGCCTCTTTCCCGACGATGTCATCCACATCAACACCACGACGTCCCTCATCCACCGTACCGGATGAGGATCCGTCGTCGATCTCGTCGTCCCGCCGGTTCAGCCACCCCGTCCTCCACCTCCAAGGAGTTGCCCCGATGTTCCCCTCGTCTTTCGTGCCACCTCCATTCCCACACTGCCGTATTCACCTGCAGCACCGGAAGAGCATCATTGTCACCATTTCCTCGGATGAAGCTGCGGCCTAATCGACGCCACCAAGGAGGTTGTACACTAATCGTCGCATTTTCTTCTTGATTCGGTCTCACGGTGCGGCCGGTGCTCGGTCCCGAGCCGACACGGCGCGGCTCCATCCACGGCGGCGTCGCCGGCCATTTCCTCCACGACATCGCTCCCTCGGTGGCGACGTCCACATCAGTAGGAGTTGCTGCTGCTTTAGATCTAGCTCGCGTTGTTGCTCTGCTCTTACTCTCGGTCCCCTGCCTGGTCTGCTCTTGCTATTGCTCTTGCTCGCGCTGCTGCTCTCGCTCTTGCTCTTGCTTGCGATGCTGCTCCGATTTAGCTACACTTCAGACGACTGAATCAACTTTTGGGTCAGTCGATTTTCAGGGGGTAGGGGGGCTCACCGGGGTGAAGGAAGAACCAGCCACATCAAGGAGGGGGGCTCGCCGGAGAGGTACCCCACTATCTATCTTAGGGTTCAGAATGGGGACGGTGGTCGCCGGCGGTGGCGGGGCGGTGGCGTGGGGATCGCTGGAGAAAAAGATCGGCACGGGGGGCCTAGAGGGATAGCCGGGGCGGCGGCGGACCGGTGGTGGGGAGTGTTTTCGGGGCGGCGCACCCCCGATCGCGGGCGGCGGGGGGCTACTGTTTGGCCGGTGGTGGCTGGCGGCTCAGGGGGGTGGAGGTTGAAGATGAACTACATGCCCTTGATTTCGTATCCAACAGCTGCAAAATCGACTGGCCAGAGATGAAAAAGTGGTCGACGTGTAGCCTCACCTTGTTAGTGCGTTCAGTTTCGACAACAAAATTCAGTTTTGACAGCAAAATTTAGTTTCAAAAGTTAAGTTCAGTTTTGACAGTTAAATTCAGTTTCAACAGTTAAATTCAGTTTCGACAGTTAAGTTCAGAGATGAGCGGCTGATGTATTTTACATCTAGAACTTTGTGGTTATGTATTTTACGTCATGTATTGGAGATGCTATTAGAATTTCACTCAGGTTAACGTTGTCTTTCTTGTCCTGCTTCAGCCTCGGCGTCGTACAACTCATTGAAGCTGCTCCAACAACGAAACCCTCCATCACAGCAGAGCAGTACCTTGGGCTCCATCTCCAGACGTCTAAGATCTTCTTCCCCTCCTCCGACAGCCAAGTCAGCCGGAGCATCCTCACTGGCCAACTCAATCTCGTTGAGATCGACATGGCTTCGCCAAAGAGGTTGTACACTTGTTGCATCTCTTTTTTACTCTCCATGTTATATATATTTTCCACTGAGCACACGTAGTAACGGGAAATACAATTATTTTATCCTACTATATGACAAGCAGTGAGGTACCAGACAACTTAGCTTTCCGTGATGGACTCTCTTGAACGCCATCATTATGTATCTCTGCGCGTTTGAGCTCTGCATTTGTCGATGGCCCTTGGAGTTGAGCTAGTAGGGCAGTGACCTGGGTCCAAAGTAATAGAAGTAGCACAAAAACATTTTTTTAGTGTAGGATTTTCCTTGCTCAAGTCTGCCTACTAGAATCGCTAGTGCTTGAAAGGAAAAGTGAATGAAAAACATAGGAATTGGAAAGTTTCCTATGGTACTACTATTCATGAATTTGGTTCGAAGGAATGGAGCAAAGGAAAACTGTAGGATTTGTTCCTTTAGTGTCTCCTTGAAAGAAAAAATGTAGGAATTTTAATTTTCACTTGTCCTCCTTTTCAAATTCCTATTCATGAAGCACAAGACTAAGAGATAGTAGCATAATAGCATTATAGCCATACATTTTCTTGTGGTTTGACTTAATCTCACCATGCTTCTTTGCATCCTGTGATCTTCCAATTGTTGTGAATCAAACACCCAGATTGGAAGAAATCCTGTGTTTTTAAATTCTCTGTTTTCCACATGCATTCCTATCCTATTCCTGTCTATTTTATATCCCTGCATTGTTGGAATCCTCCAATTCAAACGAGCCCTTAAAGAATTACTTCTCTTACAGATAGTTGTCAAAGAAAACCTTGCGTGGTTTGTCCCGCTCCTGCTGCGCCGTTGTCCACCCCAGCTCGGCTGCTCCAATGACAGAAGGGTCCGACACAGCAGGGATCCGGCCTCCAGACTGTCTTTCGCCGCCTCAGATCTTCTTCCCCGCCGCCGGCAGCCATGAAAACTGCATTACCATCATCAACCGAGCAGATGACCTCGAGGACTACACGGGTCCACAAGATAGGTCGCACTCTTTCATGTTTGCTTATGTTATGCATCACTTAATATTACATGCTACTTTATCGTCCAGTTCACCGATTAGACTCTGAGTCAGCTCCAAACTGATGGTCAAACTTGAGTTTTTAAATGGTTGTGGGGTACATATCGGGGCCACAATCAATAGTATCTATCTACTATCTAGTTAATCTCCGGTGTCTACTATGAGTTTTATGTTGGGTGGGAAACAAACAGTAAATAAGCCATTATCTGTAGTTTTTAACTGAAGCCATTATTTGCCTGCTATTATTGGTTTTGGGTCTATCCACAGGTTGCTACCATCACTCTGGATATTTGCATGCACTCCTTACATAATCTCACTATGTTTTATTCCTATGCATGACAATTATTGTAAACAATGGAATTGAACATGTAGAGAAAAAGAGACGAGCCTTGCGTGGTAATAAAATTTCATGCAGACGTCGCTCCATGGTAGGCGCAAAGGCAGCCCCCCTCCATGCATTTCGGATTGTAATCGAGAGGAAGATATCTCACTACTACAAAAAGGGCTATAGATGGAATGGCCACTAATGGCGCACCAGACATGTGGTGCGCCATTACTATATTCTAATGGCGCACCATGTCTCGGTGCGCCATTAGTAATATATTACTAATGGCGCACCTCTTGTGTGGTGTGCCATTAGTAGTTTTGAAAAAAAACATAATTTTATTTGTTACTAATGGCGCACCATGTCCACCGTGTGCCATTAGTAGTTGACATACTAATGGCGCACCACATCCCCCGTGCGCCATTAGTAGTTTTGGAAAAAAAGTAAAAAATAAATAAATAAAATATTTGTTACTAATGGCGCACCACCCCACGGTGCGCCATTACTAACTTGCCCCAACACCGAATGCACCCCCCTCCCCCCCCCCCCCGTGGATCGCCTTTTCAGTTTTTAAAAAAATAAAAGAAAATGATGGAAATGTCAAAAAAAAAATAAAAGAAAATAAGTTTCCCATGTAATATGTGGTCTAGTTGTTGGGAAAATTTACAAATATGAATTTCGACTTTGTTTGCAAAATATCTGTGGAAATTTGTAAAATGGGCATAACTTTTGCATACGAACTCGAATGAAAAAGTTTTTTGATATGAAAAATCATCTACTTGAATAGTTACATCCAAATTTAACGGGGGAACCCCATTAAACATTTTCAAAATCCCCAAAAACATAACAGAAAAAAGTTATGGGGCTTTCAAGATCTAGAGGCAAAAAAATTCAAAAACATTCAAACTTACTAATGGCGCACCTGCCCATAGTGCGCCATTACAATCTTCCCACCTTCAAAATTTAAAAAAAATAAAATAATAAAATAAATAAGTTACTAATGGCGCACCTGCCCATGGTGCACCATTAGTATCTTCCCGCCTTCAAAATTCAAGATAAAAAAAATAAAAAAAGTTACTAATGGCGCACCTGCCCATGGTGCGCCATTAGTATCTTCCCGCCTTCACAATTCAAAATAAATCAAAAAAATAAAAAAATGTTACTAATGGCGCACCTGCCCGCGGTGCGCCATTACTATGTCGTGTATATGGCTGGGCGTGTCCTCTCCTCCTTACCTCTTCATTCTTCTCCTCCACTCCACCTCTCCTCCACTCCACCTCTCCTCCACTCCATCTTCCCTTCTCTCCTCCACCATACTACCCTCCTCCTCTCCGGCGACCTCCTCCTCCTCCTCCTCTCCGGCGACCTCCTCCACCTCTCCTCTCCTCCCTTCCCTTCCCGTCACGGTTTCTCCTCCCTCCTCTCCGGTGAGCTCCTCCTTCCTCATCTCCGGTGAGCTCCTCCTCCCTCCTCTCCGGTGAGCTCCTCCTGCCTCCTCTCCGGTGAGCTCCTCCTCCCTCCTCTCCTCCCATCCCCTCATGGTTTCTCCTTCCTCCTCTCCGATGCTCCGGTGAACTCCTCTCCGGCGACCTCGTCATCCTCTCCGGTGATGTAGGCGAGCACCTCTGCGGTCACCTCCTCCTCCTCTCCGGCGACCTCCTCCACCTGTCCTCTCCTCCCTTCCCTTCCCGTCACGGTTTCTCCTCCCTCCTCTCCGGTGAGCTCCTCCTTCCTCATCTCCGGTGAGCTCCTCCTCCCTCCTCTCCGGTGAGCTCCTCCTGCCTCCTCTCCGGTGAGCTCCTCCTCCCTCCTCTCCTCCCATCCCCTCATGGTTTCTCCTTCCTCCTCTCCGATGCTCCGGTGAACTCCTCTCCGGCGACCTCGTCCTCCTCTCCGGTGATGTAGGCGAGCGCCTCTGCGGTCACCTCCTCCTCCTCTCCGGCGAACTCCTCTCCGGCAAAAGAACACAGCAAAAGAACGTACGTGATCCAAAAACGGGAACAAAATTTGAAATAATATCGTGCAAAAAAATGAGCAAAAAAACGAGCAAAAAATGGGCAAAAAAATCGCGATCCAGATCCAAATTCAAAATTCAAAAATAGCAATGGCGCACGGTGGGGGTTAGACGGTGCGCCACTACTATTTTCCCGCCTTCAAAATTCAAAAATACTAATGGCGCACGGTGGGGGTTAGACGGTGTGCCATTAGTAAAATATACTAATGGCGTGGCACTAATGGCGCACCACTAATGCGCCATTAATGGCCAAATTAGGTGCGCCATTAGTAGGCCTTTTCCTAGTAGTGTCTGTTTTGAGGGGGATTCAGAAGGAGAAGACAACTCCTATTTACCCCCTGAGGTCTTCACTCTAACTTGGCATGCTGATGTTGGTTATATCATGCATATGGTGCCTTGTGTTGCTTACTTTATACATCAAATATGTCATCTGCTTAGTTTAGACATCCTTTGTGCAAATGTCATCTATTTAGTTTATTCATCGTTTATGTGAATTATGCAACGCCATCTTGTTTAGCCAGGCATCATATATGTGAATTTTGCAATGCCATCATGCTTAGCCAGTCATCTTATATGTAAATTATATCAGGTCATCTTTTTTTTAATTACATATTACATTTGTCAACAATGTTAGTACATTCAACTGCTCTTCGTGTGCATCAGCCATTTGACACGGTGATGGCAAATTCTGGAGTGAAAACAAGGTCTTCAGATCAGACTATGCTATCTGACGAAGCGCATATCTCGCCGGTTATGGATAGCTCCTCAGAGGAGGATTCAGAGACAGATGATCAGTCCTATTCCCCCCCCCCCCGAGGTGTATGCTCTAACTTGGCAGTGTTATGTTGCTCATATCGTGCGTATGGTGTCTCGCATTGCTATGTCATTTGATTAGTTTAGACATGCTTTGTGTGAATGCCACTTGTTAAGTGTCTAATTACCATATATGTGAATTATGCATTGCCATCTTGTTGCAAGACATTATATATGTGAATTATACAATGCTATCTTGTTGCAAAGTCATTATATCTGTGAATTATGCAATGCCATGCTGTTTAGCCAATCATCATGTATGTGAATTATATCATGCTATCATTTTTTTGTATTACGTGTTCCATTTGTCGACAACGTTTGTATATTCAACTACTCTTCATGTGCATCAGCCATTTGAAGCGGTGATGGAAGTATCTGGAGTGAAAACAAGGTATTCAGAGCAGGCAATGCTACCTGCTGAAGCAGACATCTTGCTGGTTACAGAGAGCTCCTTAGAGGAGGATTCAAAGACTGATGACCAGTCCTATTTCCCCCCTGAGGTCTATGCTCAAACTTGGCAGGGTTATATTACCCATGTCATGCATGTTGTCTTGCATTGCTTAGTTTTTACATCATATATGGATTGCCATCTGCTTACTAGCTTACTATATAAATCATATATTTGAATTATATCATGCCATCATGTTTACATAGTACATACACATCATCTATCTGAATTATGGCATGGCGGCCCATTTAATAAAGACATCATATAGTTATATCATCTCATCCTCTTTAGTGTTTACAGTTATTATATTTTGAATTAAGGCATTCTATCTGTGAATGTATGTGAATTATGGCATGCCAACCTATTCAATAAACACATTTTATAGTTATATCATGTCATCCTGTTTACATAATCATCATATTTTGAATTATGACTTTCCAACTTTTTTAGTTAGCCATCATAATGTGAAATGGTGTCATGTTGTCACATCCCTAGTTCTGGTATGACCTAGACTAGCTAGTCATGTGTGCATCATCTTTAAATTCCATTTAATTTTGAAATGAGGATTTGTGAAACCCTCAGAATCATTTTTCGAAATGACCCAAATAAAAATTGCTCCAAAATGGTCCAAGAAAATGCTCATGTTGCTCTCTGAAAATATTGGACAGAGATAAAAATCAAACCAATATTTTTAAGAGCCCATAAGTATTTATTTTGGGCATTTGGAATGAATGCATAAATATTTGCATTGGATATATATTTGTTATATATATAATATATGTCCAAAAATTATGCCATTTGTTGAGGAGCTCTGGAATAATACCACTAGTAGTATTATTATTAAATCAAAACAAATGTCAGAAAAATAGAAAAGAAAAGGAAATGGGAAAAACCTACCTGGCGCTTACCTCCCTGTGCAGCCTGGCCTGGTCCAGTGGCCCAACAGGCCGGCCCAGCCGACTGGCCAGTGCCAGTCGTCATCTCCACCATGCCAGGAGGACAGGGACGTGTGCCCGCGGCGTGCACGCACGCGTCCGGCCACCTCCTGGTCGCCTGCCTGCCTATCTCTCCGCTGATGCGTTTGGACGACGCCACGCGCCCCCCCCGGACTCTCTCACTCTCCCCCGATCCTCTCCTCTCCTCTCCCTCGCCTTCTCTCTCGCGTTCGAACGCGCCAGCCGCCGCCGACGAGCACCACCGCGTCCACCGGCCACCCCTCGCCCTGTCGCTGCGCCCAGAAGCTCCGCCACATCGCCGGCTACCTCTCCGTCAAGCCACGCGCCTCGGGAGGCCCTGGAGAGCTGCCTCGCCGCTGTCTTCATCTCCGGCCGCCGAAGATTGTCTTCGCCGCTCCGTCATCTCCAGCGCGTCCCTGGCCACACCGAGCAACCCTGCGAGACCGCTGTGAGCCCCGCCATCTTCCCTCCCTTCTCCCCTGGCCTTCTGCGCCCTCTAGCCCCCCTGGCTGCGCGAGCCGAAGCTCACCTCCGCTCGAGCACGTTGCTGGCGACATTCCGGCGACCCCCTGGCCACCCCACCATGCCCAACAGCCTTGTGAGCTCGCGTAGAAGCCTTAGGAGGCAAGAGCCATGCGTTCTGTAGCCCGTAGAGTCGACCTCCTCCTCGGCCGAACTCCGGCCGCCGCCGAGGTCGATGCCGCCGCCGCCTCCGGCCACCCTACGGCCTCCCGCGTGACCCATTGGATGCGCGCGAGTCTGGGAATCGCGTAGGTGGTCTCCGCCACGCGTTTGGTCGTCGGAGGGCGATTTCCGCAGGCCGCCGCCGCGTCTGGCCTCGCCGGCGTCGAGTCGCCGGTGGGGTTAGCCCCGGTTGACCGGGTTTGACCCTGTCTGACCAGGGTTTGACCACCCTGGGTCACTGACGCATGGGGCCAACCCCATTAACTAAATCAGTTTAGGTTTAATTTAATTTAGGATTAACCTGACATTGACCAGTGGGCCTAGTGCCACTAATCCTTTAATTAAGATAAAACTAACCCCTCAGTTTAACCCGTGTCACTGACGTGTGGACCCCACACATCAGGTTTGACCAGTCAGCGTTGTTGACTTGCTGACGCAAGCATGATGCAGTGCTGACACAGTTATTCATTTTCTGGGTTTTAAATTAATCAGGAAATTCCAGAAAATGATTCAAACTTCAAAAATTCATAGTAATTTAACCGTAGCTTAGATTGAAATAATTTATATATGAAAAATTATCAGAAAAATGCAATCTATCCATCTGTACTAGTTTCATGCATGACAAACCAACCTAAACCTGTTGTATAGATGAAAACATATAAATGGCATTTAGAGTTAATTTGGAGTTGCATTTGAACTCTTGGTTCAAATGAACTTCAACCAAAAGATTGCTGGCTGCATTAGCTCAAACAGCATCACATCTATATGCCATGTTCATGCATCATATTGTTGCATATGCTTGTGTATTGATTGTCGACACTGTTCCTTCTCGATAGGTCCTGCTCCGGAGAGTGTTCCAAAGTACCTGTCTGAGGAGCAGTGCCCCCTTGTTGATCTACCAGGCAAGCAAACCCCCTTGTTCATTCCGATACAATCCTACTCTCTTGCTCCTGCTCTCATTTATTGCATTAGGACAACAACGATTCAATTGCTACTTTGTGCTGCGGTAGTTGAACCCATTCCTCTGCATGACATGTCATTGCCACAGTAAATAGTTGAAACCCACTAGCATGTGTAGGAGTTGATTGAAGCCATTGTTGTGTTCCTACCATGCTATGCCTGCTATTGCTTAGAGTGTGTCAGGTCTGATTCATTGGGAATGAATTGGAGTGCAGTGCTCTTGTTCTGATGCTGAGAGTGAAGTGTGTGAACATGATTTGGTAAAGGTAGCGGTGAGAGGCCATGTAGGAGTACATGGTGGGTTGTCTCACTGGAACCGTCCTTAAGCACTGAGTTCTATGTATGTTGTCCAATGACTCGATACTACCACACATTGGGCTCTGGGCGCTCCAAGCCCTCTCGACTTACTAACCAACTTAATCTCTATCCAGGAGTTGCAACTAGTTTCTGGTGTTTGTAGGTAGTGCTATTTTTCTACCAAGTGGCACCCGACGGGGTGGGCTTGGAACAGACTAGGCACACGTGTCCTGGTGTATCGAGTGGCACCCGGATGGTGGGCTCGGGAACCCTGCACACATCGTTTGGGGCCGTGAGCGAAACCTCGGCCGGATCTCCTTGCGGATGGAACCCGAATAGGCGATAAACCTGGACTAGAGTCTTGTGTGGTTAGTCAGGTCGTGGCCGACACCCTCACCAGGCTTCCGCTTGAAGGTTGTCGAGTTACATGACGTGTACATGGCGGTAAGTGGCGAGAGCGTGTGTGAAGAAGTACACCCCTGCATGGTTAACATGATCTATTCGAATAGTCAGTTTCGCGGTTATGGACTTCTTGGATGCTTACATGGTACATAGACAACTTGAAGTGGTTACTCTAAAATGCTCAAGACAAGTGTGAGTGCTATGGATGGCCTTCTTGTAGGGAGACGGGGATGAATCCATAGTAGTGTATTGTGTGGTGATTAGTGGACTCGTGTGCGCCATATCACCTCAAGAAGTTTCTCGTAGTCGTAGAACAAGATAGCCACTGAGTCAAAGCTGGCTTGCTGCAACTAAACCCCACATTACCCTCTTGATACAAATGCATGTATGATAGGATCTGATGTAAGTCTTGCTGAGTACCTTTGTACTCATGTTGCTTTATTTATGTTTTTGCAGCTGAGACTTCGGTCTTACTAGTGTTCTTGTGGACTTCGACAAGTAGCTTGTACCTCAGCTACGATCTTGATCGGATGTTGTAGATAGTCAGGCTCTTCAGCCTTTTTTCATTTATAGATGTCTGTACTCAGACATGTAATACTTCCGCTTGTTGCTTGTTTCCTCTGAATGTTGGGTCATGTGACCTTTGTTTGTAATAAATGCTATGATGGCTCTTCCGAGCCTTTATCTATGTGAGTTGTTGAGTTATGATGTGATGCCATGTTGTACAGCACATACTTGCATGTTATGTGTACGTGTTATGTGTATTGCTATGTGTGGGATCTGACTATCTAGTTGTTTATCCTTAGTAGCCTCTCTTATCGAGAAATGTCTCCTAGTGCTTCCACTGAGCCCTGATAGCTTGCTACTGCTCCGGAACACTTAGGCTGGCCGGCATGTGTCCTTCTTCGTTCTTGTGTCTGTCCCTTCGGGGAAATGTCACGTGGGGTCTACCGGAGTCCTGTTAGCCTGCTACAGCCCGGTTTACCGGAGTCCTACTAGCCCAGCTGCTACAGCCCGGATTCACTCGCTGATGACCAACACGTTCGATGCTAGGTCATGTATGCCTGTCCCTGTAAGTTAGTGCCACTTTGGGTTCACGACTAGCCATGTCAGCCCGGGTTCTTTGTCATATGGATGCTAGCGACACTATCATATACGTGTGCCAAAAGGCGCAAACGGTCCCGGGCATGGTAAGGCGACACCCGTGGGAATACCGTGCGTGAGGCCGCAAAGTGATATTAGGTGTTACATGCTAGATCGGTGTGGCATAGAATCGGGGTCCTAACAGCTTTGGTATTAGAGCCTGACTGCCTGTAGGATTACCAAGCCAAACTGGTCGAAGTTGAGTCTAGAAATTATTTAGTTATGTAAGGGAATTGATTGTGGGAAGGAACATAAGGCTCTTTTTACTCCTTATACCTCATGGCCTTCTGATCTGAGTCATCCTACCTTTTCTACGGGGTTAAGGAACTAGGCTTTCTCTTCCATCTATCAGGATCACGTGTTACTACTCCGTAGTTCCATAGGGTTGGTTGATTAGAGTCATATCCCAGTTTTGAGTACTTCCGGTGTAGCCTGTTCAGTATGATCTCAGAACCTTGAGTGGTGATGTTGAGTTGTTGTACTACCCCATTTTAGCAGGATGTCTCATTCTGAGCATTTTACTGCCGTTATGCTGCCGGAATTTCCCTAGGAGTTCGAGGGATATTGATTTCCTTATCCTTCATTCTATAGCCTATAGTTGATGCTGATTCCGTCCTTGGTTTCGTTTCTCAGGATGTCATCAGCTAAGCAAAGTTCTGTTTCTCGTAGCCAGAACCACGGAGATGGTAGAGATGAGGATCCTCCTGACCCGCCTTCATTGACAGAGTTCATGTTAGAAATGGAGAGGAACAAGCGTGAGTCTAACCGCTTGTTGGCACGTATCGAGGAGAACACCGCACATCAGTTCAAAGGGTTTGTAACCATTCATGACTTCATTCGCTTGCACCCACCTACCTTTCATCATTCCATCGAGCCATTGGCGGCAGATGACTGGCTCCGTAGCATCACTCATAAGCTGCGTTCCGCAAACGTAGCTGAAGATGACAAGGTCACCTATGCCACATACCACCTGGAAGGTCCTGCTAGTCTTTGGTGGCAGAACTATGAGGCTATGCTTCCAGCTGGTCAGATTCCTACCTGGAGAGATTTCACTGAGGCTTTTCACAAGCATCCATTCCCGAAGCCCTCATTGATCGCAGGAGAGAAGAGTTCTGTAGTTTCACCCAGAGTAAGATGGCTATTGATGCTTACAGTAGAGAGTTTGAGAACCTCGCCCGCTATGCCATAGAAGAAGTGTCCACGGATGCCAAGAAGCAGGCTAGGTTTCGGGAAGGTCTCAACTCCAAGTTGCGTCATGATCTTCACCTACATCATTGTGATACATTCCAAGCTCTTGTGAACAAGGCCATTAACGCAGAAACAGCTCAGCTCACTTACGAGGAGTCCTATAAGCACGCCCATGATTTGGGATCTTCCTCTAGTTCTGGTTCTCAGAAGCGCCGGATTTGGGTTCCAAACTCCGCTCTTCCTTCTGGATATGCACCGAGGCCATCCCATGTGGTGCCTTCCCCAGCTCAGTCGTATGTTCCACCCAGGCCTACTGGTAGACCGCTTGTCAGTGCGGGTCCACGTCCAACTTTAGGCACTTGCTTCACATGCGGGAAGCCAGGACACTATGCACGTGACTGCTCTCAGACTAGTTATGCTCCACCCCAGCCCGAGAAGTCTGTTGGCTGTGTTAAGCCACCATGCAAGATGATCAGTGTCAAGTCAGCTCCCACTGAACGTGGACGCATGCATCACGTCTCAGCTAAAGACGCTCATGATGATCCGGATGTCGTTCTTGGTACACTCCTTGTCAATTGTCATCCAGCATTGGTTCTATTCGATACTGGAGCATCTCACTCCTTCATATCTGAAGGCTATGCTCGTTTGCACGACATGTCATTTTGTGACATGCCAAGTCCGCTTGAAATCCAAACCCCAGGGTCTAGATGGCAGACCACCAGAATCAGCCATGGTAATGAAATCCTTGTTGATAGACCTGTATTTCTTGCATCACTTGTAGCCCTCAAGTCCTCAGATATTAACATCATCTTGGGTATGGACTGGATGACAGCTCATCATGCCAAGATTGATTGTTACACAAGATCTGTTCAGCTTACACACCCATCTGGCAAGATAGTCACTGTTTCCACTAGAGTTGCAAAGCGTCAGCTCTATTCTCTTAATGCCAGCCCTCTTCCAGACCTTGAAGATATCCCGGTAGTCCGTGAATTTTCGGATGTCTTTCTAGAGGAACTGCCAGGTGTTCCACCTAACAGAGATGTAGAGTTCGTCATAGATCTTATCCCAGGAACTGCTCCAATTTCTAGGAGACCTTACAAAATGGCACCTTTAGAACTAGCCGAGCTTAAGAAACAACTTGATGAGTCCTTGCAAAAGGGTTTCATCCATCCTAGTTCTTCTCCTTGGGCTTGCCCCGTCCTCTTCGTCAAGAAGAAGGATGGTACGGACCGGATGGTTGTAGATTATCGTCCCGTTAATTTGGTCACGATAAAGAACAAGTATCCGCTCCCCAGGATCAACGATCTGTATGATCAGCTCGCTGGATCCTCAGTCTTTTCCAAGATGGATTTGAGGTTAGGCTACCACCAAATCAAGATCAGAAATGGGGACATTCCTAAGACGGCTTTTGTCACTCGTTATGGTCAGTACGAGTACACCGTCATGTCCTTTGGTCTAACCAATGCTCCAGCCACATTCTCCTACTTGATGAACTCGATCTTCATGGAGTACTTAGATAAGTTCGTCGTGGTTTACCTCGATGATATTCTTATTTACTCGAAGAATGAGGAAGAGCATGTTGAACATCTTAGACTTGTGTTAGAAAAACTCAGAGAGCACCGCCTTTATGCCAAGTTCTCCAAGTGCGAATTTTGGCTGCGAGAAGTGACCTACCTAGGCCACGTAATCTCTGGTAAGGGCATTGCTGTCAATCCCGAGAGTACCCGGTTCGCATTCTTGATCAAGCAGAGCGTGTCACTCGACGTCATAACATCAAGTTTCTCAAGGTTCAGTGGTCTCATCATTCCGAGAGAGAAGCTACTTGGGAGCGAGAAGATCGTCTCCGACTGGAGTACCCCACTTTCTTTCTGTCGACCCCTGAATCTCGGGACGAGATTCTTTCAAGTGGGGGCGAGTTGTCACATCCCTAGTTCTGGTATGACCTAGAGTAGCTAGTCATGTGTGCATCATGTTTAAATTCCATTTAATTTTGAAATGACGATTTGTGAAACCCTCAGAATCATTTTTGGAAATGACCCAAATAAAAATTGCTCCAAAATGGTCCAAGAAAATGCTCATGTTGCTCTCTGAAAATATTGGACAGAGATAAAAATCAAACCAATATTTTTAAGAGCCCATAAGTAATTATTTTGGGCATTTGGAATTGGGATAATTGATTTTATGCCCCTAGTTGGGTCACACTCGGCAGGTTTACCCCTAGTTTCCGAAAACGCTTGTTCCTGCCCAAACCACTTTGCTCCTCTTATGCTTTTGCCCTTTGACCGTTTGACCATCACTTTGAAAACTTCATAAAAAATTCATACTAACTCGGAAAAATTCAAATAAGATATCAAAATGTTCAGAAAATCATCACCTATACGTGCATGTCATTTGCATTCATGAAAAAAGTGTTGGCCAGTCCCCATCTCAGTTTTAGCTCATATGGTCTTAGCATGAACAATAAAATCTAAAACAATTCTAAAAATATTGGTGAAAAAGTTTGACCAATGTTTTGAGTGCTTGCAAAGTTTCATAAGGGAATGGCATTCATGAAAGTTGTGGCAAAAAACAAAAATCAATGCTCCAAAATTTCATTTTTTTGCCACGACATCCAAGAATGTCATTCCCTTATGAAACTTGGCAAGCACTCAAAACATTGGTCAAAGTTTGCCATCAATTTTTTTTAGAATTTTTAGATTTTTTTTACATTTTACTATTCATGCTAAGATCATATGAGGTAAAAATTAGATGGGGACTGGACAACACTTTTTTCATGAATGCAAATGACATGCACATATTGGTGATGCTTTTCTGAACATTTTGATATCTTATTTGAATTTTTCTGAGTTAGTATGATTTTTTATGAAGTTTTCAAAGTTATGGTCGAATGGTCAAAGGGCAAAAGCATAAGAGGAGCAAAGTGGTTTGGGCAGGAACAAGTGTTTTCGGAAACTAGGGGTAAACTTGTTGAGTGGGACACAACTAAGGGCACCAAATTAATTATCCCTTTGGAATTAATGCATAAATATTTGCATTGGATATGTATTTGTTATATATATAATATATGTCCAAAAATTATGCCATTTGTTGAGGAGCTCTGGAATAATACCACTAGTTCCTACAAAAATTGGTATAAGTAAATAAAATGATTTAGTATTATTACTAAATCAAAACAAATGTCAGAAAAATAGAAAAGAAAAAGAAATGGGAAAAACCTACCTGGCGCTTACCTCCCTGTGCAGCCTGGCCTGGTCCAGGGGCCCAACAGGCCGGCCCAGCCGACTGGCCAGTGCTAGTCGTCGTCTCCACCACGCCAGGAGGACAGGGACGTGTGCCCACGGCGTGCACGCACGCGTCCGGCCACCTCCTGGTCGTCTGCCTACCTGTCTCTCCGCTGATGCATCTGGACGACGCCACGCCCCCCCCCCCCGGACTCTCTCACTCTCCCCCGATCCTCTCCTCTCCTCTCCCTCGCCTTCTCTCTCGCGTCCGAACACACCGGCCGCCGCCGACGAGCACCACCGCGTCCACCGGCCACCCCTCGCCCTGTCGCTGCGCCCAGAAGCTCCGCCACATCGCCAGCTACCTCCCCGTCAAGCCACGCGCCTCGGGAGGCCCTAGAGAGCCGCCTCGCCGCCGTCTTCATCTCCGGCCGCCGGAGATCGTCTTCGCCGCTCCGCCGTCTCCAGCGCATCCCTGGCCACACCGAGCAACCCTGCGAGCCTGCTGTGAGCCCCGCCATCTTCTCTCCCTTCTCTCCTGGCCTTCTGCGCCCTCTAGCCCTCCTGGCTGCGCGAGCCGAAGCTCACCTCCGCTCGAGCTCATTGCCGGCGACATTCCGGCGACCCCCTGGCCACCCCACCATGCCCAACGGCCTTGTGAGCTCGCGTAGAGGCCTTAGGAGGCAAGAGCCATGCGTTCTGCAGCCCGTAGAGTCGACCGCCTCCTCGGTCGAACTCCGGCCGCCGCCGAGGTCGATGCCGCCGTCGCCTCCGGCCACTCCACGGCCTCCCGTGTGACCCATTGGATGTGCGCGAGTCTGGGAATCGCGTAGGTGGTCTCCGCCACGCATTTGGTCGTCGGAGGGCGATTTCCGCAGGCCGCCGCCACGTCTGGCCTCGCCGGCGTCGAGTCGCCGGTGGGGTTAGCCCCGGTTGACCGGGTTTGACCCCGTCTGACCAGGGTTTGACCACCCTGGGTCACTGATGCGTGGGGCCAACCCCATTAACTAAATCAGTTTAGGTTTAATTTAATTTAGGATTAGCCTGACACTGACCAGTGGGCCCAGTGCCACTAATCGTTTAATTAAGATAAAACTAACCCCTCAGTTTAACCCGTGTAACTGATGTGTGGACCCCACACGTCAGGTTTGACCAGTCAGCGTTGTTGACTTGCTGACGCAAGCATGACGAAGTTATTCATTTTCTGGATTTTAAATTAATCAGGAAATTCCAGAAAATGATTCAAACTTCAAAAATTCATAGTAATTTAACCGTAGCTCAGATTGAAATAATTTATATATGAAAAATTATCAGAAAAATGCAATCTATCCATCTGTACTAGTTTCATGCATGACAAACCAACCTAAACCTGATGTATAGATGAAAACATATAAATGGCATTTATAAAGAGTTAATTTGGAGTTGCATTTGAACTCTTGGTTCAAATGAACTTCAACCAAAAGATTGCTAGCTGCATTAGCTCAAACAGCATCACATCTACATGCCATGTTCATGCATCATATTGTTGCATATGCTTGTGTATTAATTGTCGACACTGTTCCTTCTCGATAGGTCCTGCTCCAGAGAGTGTTCCAGAGTACCTGTCTAAGGAGCAGTGCCCCCTTGTTGATTTACCAGGCAAGCAAACCCCCTTGTTCATTCCGATACAATCCTACTCTCTCGCTCCTGCTCTCATTTATTGCATTAGGACAACAACGATTCAATTGCTACTTTGTGCTGCGGTAGTTGAACCCATTCCTCTGCATGACCTGTCATTGCCACAGTAAATAGTTGAAACCCACTAGCATGTGTAGGAGTTGATTGAAGCCATTGTTGTGTTCCTACCATGCTATGCCTGCTATTGCTTAGAGTGTGTCAGGTCTGATTCATTGGGAATGAATTGGAGTGCAGTGCTCTTGTTCTGATGTTGAGAGTGAAGTGTGTGAACACGATTTGGTAAAGGTAGTGGTGAGAGGCCATGTAGGAGTACATGGTGGGTTGTCTCACTAGGACCGTCCTTAAGCACTGAGTTCTATGTATGTTGTCCAATGACTCGATACTACCACACATTGGGCTCCGGGCGCTCCAAGCCCTCTCGACTTATTAACCAAATTGATCTCTGTCCAGGAGTTGCAACTAGTTTCTGGTGTTTGTAGGTAGTGCTATTTTTCTACCAAGTGGCACCCGACGGGGTGGGCTTGGGACAGACTAGGCACACGTGGCCTGGTGTACCGAGTGGCACCCGGATGGTGGGCTCGGGAACCCGGCACACATCGTTTGGGGCCGTGAGCGAAACCCCGGCCGGATCTCCTTGCGGATGGAACCCGAATAGGCGATAAATCTGGACTGGAGTCTTGTGTGGTTAGTCAGGTCGTGGCCGACACCCTCGCCAGGCTTCCGCTTGAAGGTTGCCGAGTTACATGACGTGTACATGGCGGTAAGTGGCGAGAGCGTGTGTGAAGAAGTACACCCCTGCAGGGTTAACATGATCTATTCGAATAGTCGGGTCCGCGGTTATGGACTTCTTGGATGCTTACATGGTACATAGACAACTTGAAGTGGTTACTCTAAAATGCTCAAGACAAGTGTGAGTGCTATGGATGGCCTTCTCGTAGGGAGATGGGGATGAATCCATAGTAGTGTATTATGTGGTGATTAGTGGACTCGTGTGCGCCATATCACCTCAAGAAGTTTCTCGTAGTCGTAGAATAGGATAGCCACTGAGTCAAAGCTGGCTTGCTGCAACTAAACCCCACATTACCCTCTTGATACAAATGCATGTATGATAGGATCTGATGTAAGTCTTGCTGAGTACCTTTGTACTCATGTTGCTTTATTTATGTTTTTGCAGTGGAGACTTCGGTCTTATTAGTGTTCTTGTGGACTTCGACAAGTAGCTTTTACCTCAGCTACGATCTTGATCGGATGTTGTAGATAGTCAGGCTCTTCAGCCTTTTTTCATTTGTAGATGTCTGTACTCAGACATGTAATACTTCCGCTTGTTGCTTGTTTGCTCTAAATGTTGGGTCATGTGACCCCTGTTTGTAATAAATGCTATGATGGCTCTTCCGAGCCTTTATCTATGTGAGTTGTTGAGTTATGCTGTGATGCCATGTTGTACAGCACATACTTGCATGCTATGCGTACGTGTAATGTGTATTGCTATGTGTGGGATCTGACTATCTAGTTGTTTATCCTTAGTAGCCTCTCTTACCGGGAAATGTCTCCTAGTGCTTCCACTGAGCCCTGGTAGCTTGCTACTGCTCCGGAACACTTAGGCTGGCCGGCATGTGTCCTTCTTCGTTCCTGTGTCTGTCCCTTCGGGGAAATGTCACGCGGGGTCTACCGGAGTCCTGTTAGCCTGCTACAGCCTGGTTTACCGGAGTCCTGCTAGCCCAGCTGCTACAGCCCGGATTCACTCGCTGATGACCGACACGTTCGATGTTGGGTCATGTATGCCTGTCCCTGTAAGTTAGTGCCACTTTGGGTTCACGACTAGCCATGTCAGCCCGGGTTCTTTGTCATATGGATGCTAGCGACACTATCATATACGTGTGCCAAAAGGCGCAAACGGTCCCGGGCATGGTAAGGCGACACCCGTGGGAATACCATGCGTGAGGCTGCAAAGTGATATGAGGTGTTACATGCTAGATCGGTGTGGCATAGAATCGGGGTCCTGACACATGCTATCCTGTTTAGTTAGCCATCATATATGTGAAATTGTGTCATGCTATCCTGTTTGGTTAGACAACATAAATATGAATTATTTCATGCCCTCTTTTATTCCCCACTATCCATTGCACCTGTCTATCATACAATGTCTATACTTTCAATTACTTTTCTTGTTTATCAGCCATTTGAATTGGAGAGGGTGATGGCAGTATCTAAGGGAGTAACAATACAGTCTTCAGAAAAGATAGTGCTACCAGTTCATGCAGATAGAACCATGGTTGTACTTGCCCAAGGACCAGATCCACCACACATAACCCAGACTCTCGCAAATTGTACCCCTACCCAGTTGGACAAAGAACCAGCTACACCCCTTCTAACCCCAACCCCGGCAGATAGTAAACCAGTTCCAGTTGACACAACACCGTCTCCACCACAGAGCACCCAAACATGAGTAGTTAGTAAGGGAACTGCAGTGCCCAAAGCACGAGGACCACCACTATGAATCCCAACTCAACGCTTAAAGGAGAAGAATATTTGTTCTCAGGTCAGGTTCTGTAGCTATGGTTCATACTACTTTGCTCTTGCATTACTGTATTTACTCATACCAACTATTTTCAAATTTGAAGGATGGAATTGAAAACTCCAATGGCGCAACAAGTATGTTTTAAACATGTTTCTTTAACTGGTTTGCTGTTGTAACCTGCTCTATGTTGATTTCAGTTTCAATTTAATAAACAGTTATGTTCTCATGTCATGCACAATAAAAGTGTTGTTATTGCTCTGTAGTTTCCCACACTTATATTCTGTCTATTCTGCTTTGTCTTGAACAAATAATATTTGAACTGTGTCTCTATCTTGATTTGACAACAAAAACTAGAATGATATAGACCATAAAGTGACCATGGTACATAGATATATGTTTGTTTCATGATGTTATCCTGTCCACTTTACTACTGAACTCATTTACCAAAATGAGTTTCATATACAACATGGTAAACCTGTGATGTGTCTGCTTGTTTCTCTTTTAGAATGTGGACAAAATATTGGAGAACAGTACCGCGTTATGCAATGGTAAAGTAAGTAATACAGATAAGGTTCAAGATAGTGAGACATTCCTGTTGGTCTCCAAGAAAGCTGATAAAAACTATCTTGGCGATAGTGAGAGAACCCAAAAGTCCTGTCTTGATGTAGTGTTCAAGTTATTGGCGACTACTGCTGGCACAAGCTCTTCGAACTCGCTGCCTGAATCAGTTCGTCTTCTTTAGTCTCAACTTCAAGTTGAAAGACATCGATCAGATGTGCTGCGACAGGAAGCTGAAGGACTGAGGAAGTCCCTGCAGAATTCAGATGCATATTTCCTGGTGCAACAGCAAGTGCTGGAGGATTTAAGCGCCAAACAAGAGAAAGTTAATAAGCTTGCTAAGCATCTTGCCAGCATTATGGGTACCCAGGATATTGTTTCTTGAGATCTTCTGAAGTGGTTTCAGTTCTGGATTTGTTTTGCTACGGCGTTTATTTGCGCTGGTCGCCAACTTTGACAACCAATGTATATGATATGCCGCTTTGTTCCCTATATTTGCACTGGTGGCGAACTTTGATGCCCAGTGGATGTAATATGTGTAATAGCCATGATAGCCTAGCGTTAGTTGCTTGCTTATTTATTTCCTGTTGTCTTGTTTATTTATTTGCTTGTAGTCATTGCAATTCTTTTTCCGCGGTTTGCTAGTGGCTGCAATAACCTATTTTTTAAAACTAGGCCACAATAACCATGGGATAATATTTACTGTAGTGACACTGGTCCTCCTACAGGCCGTAGAAACAGTGGGCCTTCTATGGGCCATAGAAACAATGGGCCTTCTACGGGCCATAGAAACAATGGGCCTTCTACGGGCCATAGAAACAATGGGCCTTCTACGGGCCGTATGATCGATTGGCCAAACATGGGCCAAACAGACCACATTATGGCCGTAAATGGGCTAGAGTTGGAATCGTCCGCTCATGGGCCGACCATAACGGGCCATCGTTAATAGGTCGATTTGATGATGCTATGAAAACGACCCAACGTATTAACGGACCACAAACGGGCCGACTGTAACCACGGGCTGAATTTGACCCACAAGCGGAAAATGACAGTAACGGGTCGTAAGTAAACGAATGCTAGAAATGAGCCCAAGAATAAATGGTCTCTGAGAAGGCCGAAAGATAACATGGGCTGGAAACGGCCCAATGGAATAACGGGTCGTTAATGGGTATAAAGTGATACACTGGTCATTATGAGGCTGTTTCAGCACGGGCCGTTAAGGGTGTACAGTGATACATTGTTCATTACGGGCCAGTTTCACCACGGACCGTTAATGGGCCAAGAGTTACAAAGGGCCTCATATGGGCCGAAAGACGTCATGGGTCATACATGGACCAGAAGTGTGCACGGGCTGGAATCATATTGGATGGCCCAGATGACACTACTGGGCCTAATTTGGATAGGGCGTAACGAGCCTTGGGTTAGCGGGTTGTGAATGGGCTATATGCGAACAGGCCGTTAATAGGCTTTCCATGGGCCGGCCCGCCACCTTTTGACCAAGTCAAATGGGCCGGCCTTTTCACAGGAATGGGCCTCTGTTGGGCCGTGCCACGTGTCGACGTATCATAGGCGCCTTCTGTCCAATGAGTGGATGGCATCTGTCCCAATGATGAGCCGACACGTGTTTCCTCCAGCCAATGATGATTTTACACGTGGAAAATCCCCATTGGTCGGAGCTGTTAATGGGTTATCGGATCCAAAACCCGACCCGATAGGGCATTCCATTACGGTGGATGCCACGTGTCGGTCACCCTTGACGAAAGCACTTCTGTGACGCGCGATTTATCGTCATGGAAGTGGACAATTCCATGATGAGAATTTTGGTAATGTCATGGAACACTTCTATGACAGCACATGTATGACTATCTTGTTTCTGTCATTAAATCGTCATGGATATACATGCATGACAAAAAACGTGACCTACTATGACAAACACGTATCATCACGGAAGTGTATTATTTTGTAGTGTCTCCGACTGGTTCGATAACCTTGGTCTCATCACTGAGTGAAATACCTACCATTGCTGTGCTGCATCATCCCTTCCTCTTTGGGGAAATACCGGCGTAGTTCTAACAGAGATCAATTCTCCACTTTACCCTGAAATTCTTTCAACTTTTCAAATGTTTCAGACTTGTGTTTCATTAAGTAGATATACCCATATCTGCTCAAATCATCTGTGAAGGTCAGAAAATAATGATACCCGCCGCGTGCCTCAACACTCATCAGACCGCATACATTGGTATGTATTATTTCCAATAAGTCATTGGCTCACTCCATTGTTCCGGAGAACGAAGTTTTAGTCATCCTACCCATGAGGCATGGTTCGCAAGTATCAAATGATTCATAATCAAGTGATTCCAAAAGCCCATTTGCATGGAGTTTCTTCATGCGCTTTACACCAATATGACCTGAATGGGAGTGCCACAAATATGTTGCACTATCATTAACAAGTTTGCATCTTTTGGCATCAATATTATGAATATATGTATCACTACGATCGAGATTCAATAATCCATTAACATTGGGGGTATGACCATAGAAGGTTCTATTGATGTAAACAGAATAACAATTATTCTCTGTCTTTAATGAATAACCGTATTGCAATAAACACGATCCTATCTTGATCATGCTCAACGCAAACACCAAATAACATTTATTTAGGTTCAACACTAATCCCTAAAGTATAGGGAGTGTGCGATGATGATCATATCAATCTAGGTACCACTTCCAACACACATCGTCACTTCACCCTCAACTAGTCTCCATTTATTATGTAACTCCTGTTTCGAGTTACTAATCTTAGCAACCGAACAGGTATCAAATACCCAGTGGCTACTACGAGCACTAGTAAGGTACACATCAATAACATGTATATCAAATATACCTTTGTTTACTTTGCCATCCTTCTTATCCGCCAAATATTTGGGGTAGTTCCGCTTCTAGTGTCCATTTCCTTTGTAGTAGAAGCACTCAGTTTCAGGCTTAGGTCCAGCTTTGGGCTTCTTCACGGGCGTGACAACTTGCTTTCCATTCTTCTTGAAGTTCCCATTCTTTTCCTTTGCCCTTTTTCTTGAAACCAGTCTTGTTAACCTACTCTTTCTTGTTTTTTAACTTTGCCGATTTCAGCATCACGAAGAGCTCGGGAATCTTTTCGTTATCCCTTGCACATTATAGTTCATCATGAAGTTCTAATAGATTGGTGATAGTGACTAGAGAACTATGTCAATCACTATCTTATCTGGAAGATTAACTCCCACTTGATTCAAGCGATTGTAGTGCTCAGACATTCTGAGCACATGCTCAGTGGCTGAGCTATTCTCCTCCATCTTGTAGGCAAACTACTTGTCAGAGGTCTCATACATCTCGACACGGGCATGAGTATGAAATAGCAATTTCAGCTCTTGGAACCTCTCATATGCTCTGCGGCATTCAAAACGTCTTTGAAGTCCCAGTTATAATCCGTAAAGCATGGTGCACTAAACTATCAAGTAGTCATCATATCGAGCATGCCAAAAGTTCATAATGTCTGCATCTGCTCCTGCAATAGGTCTGTCACCTAGCGGTGCATCAAGGACATAATTCTTGTATGTAGCAATGAGGATGATCCTCAGATCATGGACCCAGTCCGCATCATTGCTACTATCATCTTTCAACTTAGTTTGCTCTAGGAACATAAGAAAATAGGTGATCTACAATGCGAGCTATTGATCTACAACATAATTTGCAAATACTATCTTGACTAAGTTTATGATAAATTAAGTTCAATTAATCAAATTACTTAAGTACTCCCACTTAGATAGACATCCCTCAAGTCATCTAAATGATACGTGATTCAAATCAACTAAACCATGTCCGATCATCACGTGAGATGGAGTAGTCATCAATGGTGAACATCTCTAGGTTGATCATATCTACTATATGATTCACGTTCGACCTTTCGTTCTCTAGTGTTCTGAGGCCATGTCTGTACATGCTAGGCTCGTCAAGTTTAACCCGAGTATTCCACATGTGCAAAACTGGCTTGCACCCATTGTATGTGAACGTAGAGCCTATCACACCCGATCATCACGTGGTGTCTCGGCACGAAGAACTGTTGCAACGGTGCATACTCAGGGAGAACACTTATACATTGGAATTTAGTTAAGGGATCATCTTATAATGCTATTTCCGTACTAAGCAAAATAAGATGCATAAAGATAAACATCACATGCAATCAAAATATGTGACATGATATGGCCATCATCATCTTGTGCTTTTGGTCTCCATCTCCAAAGCATCGTCATGATCTCCATTGTCACCGGCTCGACACCTTTATCTCCATCGTTGCGTCATGGTTGTCTCGCCAACTATTGCTTCTACAACTATCGCTACCGCATAGTGATAAAGTAAAGAAATTACATGGTGTTTGCATTTCATACAATAAAGAGACAGCCATAAGGCTCCTCCCAGTTGCCAATAACTTTTACAAAACATGATCATCTCATACAATAACGTATATCACATCATGTCTTGACCATATCACATCACAACCATGCCCTGCAAAAACAAGATAGACATCATCTACTTTGTTGTTGCAAGTTTTACATGGCTCATACAGGCTTCCAGCAATAACCGTTCTTACCTACGGCACAAAAACCACAATGGTGATTTATCAAGTTTGTTGTTTTAACCTTTAACAAGCACTGACTACAGTAAAATTTGATTCAACTAAAGTAGGAGAAACAGACACTCGCCAGCCACCTTTATGCAAAACTAGTTGCATGTCTGTGGGTGGAACCGGTCTCATGAACATGGAGGTTGGTCAGGGCCGCTTCATCCAACAAAACCTCTGAATCAAAATAAGACATTGGTGGTAAGCAGAATGATGATCACCGCCCACAGCTCTTTGTGTTCTAGTCGTGCATATCATCTACGCATAGACATGGCTCGGATGCAACTGTTAGGTAACATAGCATGCAATTTCAAAAATATTCCTACGCTCACGCAAGATCTATCTAGGAGATGCATAGCAACGAGAGGGGGAGAGTGTGTCCAAGTACCCTGTATACCGAAAGCGGAAGCGTTTGACAATGCGGTTAATGTAGTCAAACTTCTTCTAGCTCTGGCCGATCAAGTACCGAACGTACGACACCTCCGAGTTCTGCACACGTTTAGCTCGATGACGTTCCTCGCCCTCTTGATCTAGAAAGGTGTCGAGGAAGTAGACGAGTTCCGTCAGCATGATGGCATGGTGATGGTGATGGTGAAGTGATCCACGCAGGGCTTCGCCTAAGCACCACAACAATATGACCGGGGGTGTAAACTGTGGAGGGGGGTGCCGCACATGGATAACAGTTGTTGTTCTATGTTGTAGGCGCCCCCTTCCCACATAGATTAGAATATTTATTCTGATCACGGCGGCCCTATAAGGAGCCGAATAGGTGTTCCCGAGATCCAAAGAGCAGAGCCAGACCGGCCCATAAGCACTTTCCCGAACGGCCTTATAACCAGTGACGACCTTCTCCTTCTGCAGCCCCGCCGCCGTTCTCCTCCCATGGCCCCGCCGCCGCCTCTTCCCGCGACCCGTTGCCAGCCCCCTCCTGTGACCCGTCGCCGACCTCCTCCCGTGACCCGTCGCCGGCCTCCTCAAGAGGATCTGCTGCCGGCCTCCTCCCACGACCCGCCGGCGGCCTCCTCCCGCGGCCCCGCCGCCATCCTCATATTACCAAAGCTGGCCATGCGCACCGCAACTGGCGCTGCCGCAAAAACACGTCGCATTAGTCGCTACTGCTCAAGGTTGAGGATCGATTGGATCTTGCTGGAATTGGGGTTGCACGAACTACCTCGCGCCCGTGCTGACGCACCTTCACGGAGGCATCGGGTGTCCCTGGCGACCACCTCTTCATTGCGCGGCCGTCGTGGCTCTCTCCAGCCAGAGCAGCCGCTGCTTCCTGCACCTGCCCATGCTCCGCCGCCTGCACACCTCGTCTTTAGTATTGGGTGTCCCTGGCGACCACCTGCCCATGGGAGATCCCATCCAGGTCACTGCACCATGCTCCTGCAGGTCGATTGCGCCGCCGCACAAAGTTCACCGGCCAGAGGTGGTGCCGGATCCATGGTCAGTGCGTCACCTCAGTCAACCTCCACCGCCGTCCCTCCATGCATCTCTCCAATTCGGCTGTCCAGGGACACCTGCGCGCTGCCGCTAGGCCACACACTGTCGTGTGCCTCCTCCTAGGTCACTCCCTTTGGATCGGGGCCGGATCCTCGTGCGTGTGCAGCCATTCCAGCTGCATGTGGCAGTGCTCTCACTGCAATCGTACTTGGACAGCTAGTCTCTATTGAGATTCTTCCATTTGTGTGCTTCAACCCTGCAATTGATGCATCTCCTATGACTGGCTAGTCCCCTGCTTCATTGGAGATAATTTTCGTACAAATTTTGTGGAAGCTATGTACTATGGATCTGTACACAAACATTGCGCTGCCGCTCCTCAGTCTCCCAAATATGCTTAATATTGTTTTGATTGAAACTAACGTATTGATGTTTGTTTGAACTGAACCTTTATGGTTTGTCCTGTTGATAACTACAGGAGTAGATGGATTGATGCCAGTGGTTGCCGCTAGACAACTCTCTTTTCTGCTAGTGTGTGCAACCCAGCTGCTTCTGCTTCCCTCTCTTCCTGTCGCTCAATGTTGATGCCGGTCACTGCTAGCTGCTGTTGTCGGACATTGCTAGTTGTTGCTGTGCCGTGTGGCTGCCCGGCGCCACTGCCGTTTTATGGCTGCTGTTGGTACGCTATTGCTGCAGTTCAACGTGACAAAAAGAGTCATTTCTGTTATAGATTAGCATTGCTGCTATCCGTGGCTAAAGAAATGAGAGAGAGAGAGAGTGAGAGAGAGAGAAAGAGAGAGAGAGAGTGGATAGGATATAGCGGTGGGCGGTGGATACAAACCATCAATTATAGTGAAAAAGGTAATTCTTTCTCTGGCACTTGGTGCGTGTGTATTTCTATGAATTGTCCTTAGTGTGTTCTCTCTACAAAGCATAAACTATGCTTGCTTGTTTCATGTCCTATTCAATTGGTAAAATGAAAAAATAAAGGATCCGTTTTTTACATGCATTCTTGTCATGTGAGTTAACAAAAAAAAGAGCCTTTCGTCTAATACTAATTTGCATGTATGTTAAGTAGCGCTTACCCACATGTACTGCGACTGGGAAGTTTAACGACCAGAAAACTATAGGTTCAGGTGTGAAACCACATAAAATTCAGAGAAGAAAAAATAGTACGTAAAAGCCGGAAAGTTCAACCAGAGAAACACAAAAAGTTAAGAAAAAACATTCAGTAGTTCATTTTTGAGAAACGTGAAACTTAAAAAAATATCAATAAAAAATCCATGTCGAAAAAAGAACAGAGATTTAAGAGGAAAAAATTCAAGAATATTATGGGTATCTAGATGTTCGTATGCTATGTCCCAAGAATTTTGAAAAATAAAAAAACTGTAAGTGGAGTTCAAAAACAAGGGCGCAAAAGAAATATGTTTATTTTTCCCCGATTTAGAAAAAAGAAACATAGAAGTTCAAAATAAAATAATTGAGGAGTTCAATGTTTCAAGAAAATATCCTATCCTTTATAATAAAAATAGGTGTTTCATGTATCTAAAAACAAGAAGTTTCAAATTAAAAAAATATAGTGTCTCTGTTTCAAAAAGAACTACAAGTTCAAATCTAAATAACGGAGTGATTCGATTTTTATTGCAAAATTAGGATTTCCATTGATTGTAAATAATGACCCAAGAAGGTCATATTGAAAAAATAGAGCAGTACAATTGTTCTAAATGGATTTTCCACATTTCTAAAAATACCTAGAGGTTCAAATTTAAATAATGAAGAAGTTCAATATTTAATACAAACCCAAGAAGGTAAATTAAAAAAAGGGAGAAGTTCATATTAAAAAGATGGAGAAGTTCGATAATTATAGAAAACTCATATTTTCCTTGTTATTAAAGAATAGAAACAATAAGTTCAAAAATTAAATAACAAGAAGTTCAACTTTTAATAATAGAGCGCTTCAAAATTTCATAAAAAAGATTAAGAAAATCACTAAAAAACATAGATATTTTCATGTAACTGAGAGAAGTTCAGGTTGATAACTGTGAGCAGTTCACGTACTACACGCTGTGCATTTTATATGAAAAAAGAATGAAAAAGTAAAGGTTAAAAGTTTTGTTGCTAGAAGTTCAAGTGCTCGTCCCGAGAAAGTTCAAAAATTCTTGTGAGAGGATGAACAAAAATACGTGACAGAAGTTCAAGGTGAAAACAACGAGAAGTTCAACTACTGCAAGGAATGCATTTCAAATGAGAATAAAAGTATAGAAACTTAAAAGCTTAAAAGGTTTGTTGAAATAACTTCAAGTGCTCTATCCAGGGGAGTGCAAAAATTCTTACGAGAGAGGCTCATCTTGTATTTCCATGTTCGATTTTTTCCGTATGAAAATCGAATACAATTCTTTACTCAAAATATAAAAAGGTGAAGTTCAAATTGAAATAACCTAGAAGTTCGGAGTTTATTAAAACCTAGGATTTACCTTTTCAAAAAATAAAAAACACAACGCCAATTTTTGCACTTCTCAAAACAATCTCATAAATGTAAAAATGGTTGCTAGAAGTTCAAGTGCTCCGCGAGGGAAAGTTCAAAAATTCTTGTGAGAGAGGTTCACCGTCTATTTAGATGTCCAAAATACATAAAAAATATGTTGTTTTTTGTGTTTTAAAATAATTCTCTCAAACCAGAGAGAAGTTCAAAGTGATAACAATCGGAAGTTCACGTACTACATGGTGTGTATTTCATATAAAAAATACAAATAAAGTGAAACAAACTGAAGTTCAAATAGACATGCCCAAGAAATTCAACAACTTCACGCAGTGCAAAAAACAATACGTCAAAAAATAGCACGTCAAAAATTAGAGTGAAGTTCAAACAGACATGCCCGAGAAGTTCAACTACTTCACGCAATGCATTTTTATTCACGATGAAGGAAGAAATCATGATCTGGTCGTTTTCTAATTTACTTCAAAACGGCAGGAATAACATTTGTGTAAGTTCAAGTCCTCGGTCGGAGAAAGTTAAGAAAATATTGTGAGAGAGGTTTGTACAAAAAGAATATCATTTATGTAACACTGACGAAAATGGATGGGAAAATTACAAACAAAAATATGTCACAGAAGTCCAACGTGAAAACAGCAGGAAGTTCAACTACTACATTGAATGAATTTCACAGGAAAAACTTTTAAAACCATCACGAGTATGAAAAAATGATCAATACGGAAAAGTTACGTGTTTATAGCAGCTTTCCATCGGTATATCACTTGCTTAATTCCGGTGAGTGAATGAAGAGCTACGAGGAAAAAAAAGCAAGTGAAAAACAGAGTGAAGTTCAAGCAGAACTGCCACAGAAGTTCAAGTACTTAACGCGATGCATTTTCGACGAATCTGTTTCGTGATAAAGGCAGAACGAGTAATCTCGCCGTTTCTGATATTACTTGAAAATGCCTGGGATTTAGAGAAAACCATCAACATAAATTTTTTTCGCATTTTCTGTAGCTTTTCAACAGTATATTATTTGCTCCGTTCAGATGAAGTTTGTAGAAATTACGGCGAAAATACATTTTTAACCATTTTCAAAATCAATGTAAAACCGTAATGAACTTGGAGATACAGTATATATCAAAAAAATTGCATTTGTTCAGGCTTTCCAACGCCATATCATTTGCTACATTCGGACGTATGATTAAAAAAATAGATCAAAAATACAAACTTGGTAGAACTTGTACCGTTTTCTAAATTACTCTTAAACCATTAAAACTAGAAAAACTTTCAACATGAGAAAAAAGCGCATTTTCATAAGCTTTCCAACGCCATATCAGCTGTCTCAATTGGATTAGGCGTTTAGAAATGGCAACGAAAATACGAACTCGGTTGTTCGGTTTGCGAAATTTTACAATTTTCCACATTACTCTTTAACCATATGGAATTAGAAAAAACTTTCAGCATGTGGGAGGAGCGATTTTACAGCAGCTTTCCAATGCCATATTATTTGCCTCATTCCGGTAAACGGTTTAGAAATGCGATCGAAAATACAATTCACGTTTTTTGTATGAAGAACAAACGGTTTTCAAAACTGCTCTTAAACCACTTACATTTTGCCAAAATTTGAAGTTGGGTCATGATACTGGTGTCCATAGCTTTCCAACGGTATATCGTAAGCCCTATTTGAGCAATGTTGACAGAAGTTCAACCTAGCACTAGGGGAAGTTCAGGTCGAACAACTCAAGCAGTAAAATTGCAAAAAAACGCAATTTCATCACGACCCGAGAGCAAAATCCGCCAACGAACGAGATTTCTATTTAAAACTGGTATTTGGTTGCTAAAAAATGTTTCTAGATTACACTAACATCATATAGAACACTACTAACCAAAATAATTCGCAGAGGAGGCCATGGTTGCAAAGATAGCCCGAAGGTCGGGTTCGTACAGAGGGAAGTTCAGGCGCGTGTACAAACAAAAATACGTCACAGAAGTTCAACGTGAAAATAGCATGAAGTTCAACTACTACGCTGAATGAATTTCAGATGAAAAACTTTTAAAATCGATGCGAGTGTAAAAAAATGATCAACACGGGAAAGTTGCGTGTTTATAGCAGCTTTCCATCGGTATATCACTTGCTCAATTCCGGTGAGTGGATGGAGAGCTAGGAGCAGTGGACCGAGATATAAGAGAGAGAAAAAGCACGTGATAAACAGAGTAAAGTTCAAGTACACGTGCCAAGAAGTTCAGGTTCTTCACGCGGTGCATTTTTGAAGAATCAGTTTCGCGATAAAGGCACAACGAATGATCTTGCCATTTTTGCAATTACTCGAAAACGTCTAGGAATCAGAGAAAACCATCAACACGAAAAAGTTTTGCATTTTCCGTAGCTTTTCAGCGGTATATTATTTGTCCCATTCCGATAAAGTGTATAGAAATTATGCCAAAAATACGTTTTTATGCATTTTCAAATTTGACTTAAAACTGTAAGGAATTAGGAGAAATAATATATACAAAAAAATTTCGCACTTGCTCAATCTTTCCAACGCCGTATCACTTGTTGCATTCGGACATACGGTTAAAAAATTAGCTCGAAAATACGAACTCGGTGGAACTTGTACCGTTTTCTGCATTATTTTTAAACCGTTCCAAATTAGAAAAAACTTTTAACATGAAAAAGTAGCGCATTTTCACAAGCTTTCCAATGCCATATCATTTACCTCAAATGGATTAGCCGTTTAGAAATTACATTGAAAATACGAACTCGGCTGTTCGGTTTGCGAAATTTTATGATTTTCAAAATTACTCATTACCCATAGGGATTTAGAGAAAACTTTCAACATGTCGAAGGAGCGGTTTTGCAGCAGCTTTCTAACTCTATATTATTTCCCTCATTCCGATAAACGGTTTAGAATTGCGATCAAAAATACGATTCACATTTTTTGTATGAAGAAAAAACGGTTTTCAAAACTGCTCTTAAACCACTTACATTTTGCCAAAAATTTAACTTGGATCATGATATTGGTGTCCATAGCTTTCCAATGGTATATCGCAAGCCCCATTTGGACACTTTTTAGCTGAATTTCAACCTAGTACTCGGGGAAGGTCAGGCGCATTACTCGGGAAGTTCATGTTGTGATCAGAATATTATTCTAATCCCCTGATCAGAATAGTGTTTATATATAGGTTGGAAGGGAGGAGAGGCAGACAAGGGGGCGCCACAAGTAGGAGGAATCCTACTTAGGTTCCTCTCCCAATTCTGCCACCCCCCCCCCTCCTATTTCTATTTGGAGTAGGAAGGGAACAGGGGGAAGGGGAAATCCTATTTCCTTTTTCCTTTCCTCCTTCCCCTTTCCTTCTCCAATTTGGCTAACCCATATGCGGAGGATGCACCAGCCCCTTTGTAGCTGGTGCATTTCCCCTCTTGGCCCATAAGGCCCATATCTTTTGCCGGGGTTGCCCGGAACACCTTCTGGTAACCCGATAAGTACCCGATGCTTCCCGAAACACTTCCGGTGTCCGAATACCATCATCCTATATATCAATCTTTACCTCTGGACCATTTAGAGACTCCTCGTCATGTTCGTGATCTCATCCGGACTCCGAACAACATTTTGTCACCAAATCACAAACTCATATAATATTATCTCGTCAATGAACGTTAAGTGTGCGGACCCTACGGGTTCGAGAACTATGTAGACATGACCGAGACACCTCTCCGGTCAATAACCAATAGCGGAACCTGAATGCTCATATTGGCTCCCACAAATTCTATGAAGATCTTTATCGGTTGAACCATTATGACAACATATGTTATTCCCTTTGTCATCGGTATGTTACTTGCCCGAGATTCGATCGCCAGTATCTTCATACCTAGTTCAATCTCGTTACTGGCAAGTCTCTTTACTCGTTCCGTAATACATCATCCTACAACTAACTCATTAGTCACTTTGCTTGCAAGGCTTCTTATGATGTGTATTATCGAGAGGGCCCAGAGATACCTCTCTGATACTCCGAGTGACAACTCCTAATCTCGATTTATACCAACCCAACAAACACCTTTAGAGATACCTATATAACATCTTTATAATCACCCAGTTACATTGTGATGTTTGATAGCACACAAGGCATTACTCCGGTATCCGGGAGTTGCATAATCTCATAGTCGGAGGAATATGTATTTGACATGAAGAAAGCAATAGCAATAAAATTGAACGATCATAATGCTAAGATAACGAATGGGTCTTGTCCATTGCATCATTCTCCTAATGATGTGATCCCGTTTATCAAATGACAACACATGTCTATGGTTAGGAAACTTAACCATTTTTTATCAACGAGCTAGTCTAGTAAAGGCTTACTAGGGCCACGGTATTTTTTCTATGTATCCACACATGTATAAAGTTTCCGGTTAATAAATTTCTATCATGAATAATAAACATTTATCATGAAATAAGGAAATGTAAAATAACAACTTTATTATTACCTCTAGGGTATATTTCCTTCAGAAAGTTGATGTATGGGTTGAACCCGCCATGTGCATCACCGTCAGCGTAGCCAGGCGAGGGCGAGCACCCCCGGGGCTATGGTGACCCGACGCTTTGCTGGCTCCAGGCTTGCGGGCCGTGGCCGCACAGTGGATTCATCATGCCCGCGCGAGCCGCCTCTGCATGCTCCACCGCGTGAGCCGCCTCTACCTGCTCTGCCATAGCCGTCGCCGACGCGGCCGCATCCCGGGACCTCTTGGCGTTGAGCCTGTTTCGCCGGTCGGTGGTGACAGTCTCCCTGCGCTGAACCTTGGCCTTTCAGTCGGCGTTCGACATGCCCGGTGGTTTTGTTAGCGGCGCCGTCAGCTTCCTCTGCTTCAGCTTGGTGGCGTCGGCGCCGGCAGCAGCGCGAGGGGCCGTATACTTCTTTGGTGTCATGGAGACCGGATGAAGGGGAGATGGAGGAGAATGGCGGGAGAAGAGGGGCAGAAGGGGAGACTGGAGGGAAAGGGAGGGGGGAAAGCGGGGAATCAGCGGGAAAAAGGGTCGTCTCTCACCGACAGAACAGGCCCACACGCCTTTTCACTTTGGTCGGTGCCCCCAGGCGACCCCAGGGGCTTGGATTCGGCTCGGGTACGCCGACTGTTATTTTGGCCCAAACCGGCGATAAACAAGACACTGGGGGCGCGACTGGGCCGATTTTTCAGAGCCGACGCCAAAAAAAGGGCACTGGGGGCATGTTGGGGGCGCGAGTGGGGATGCTCTAAGAGCATCTCCAACCGTTAGCCCCCCATGAGGCTTGAAAATTGCCGCTTGGGGGCGAGCCGACGCTAAAATTGGTGATGGGGGCGATTGGGTTCCTAGTCATTGCCCCCAAGCACCGATATCGGCCCATTTTTTCGCAAATGACCCTGCTTTTCGGCCTAGTTTCGGTGAAAAATCGGCCCATATTCGCCGCGGTTCGACGCAAATTCAACAAAAGTAATTTTTTATCACATAGTTCATCAGAGAAAATCAATAGAAATTAAATAGTTCAACAACAAATAATTCAATACAAATTATATAGTTTAACAAATAAAAACTCATATTTCATCACACGTCGAGCTAGGCGTTGCCCTTGAGCCTCCATAGGTGCTCCACCAGATCATGCTGCAGTTGTTGATGCACCTGTGGGTCTCGGATCTCCTGACGCATATTGAGAAAGGCAGTCTAGGTTGTTGGTAGCTAGTGATCAACTTGCGCAAGAGGATACTGCCTGTAATATTGTTCAGTGTCAAACACTGGCTCTTCCTGCTCACTCCCAATGATCATGGTGTGCAAGATGACACAGTGTTATGAACGGCATATACTACAGCCCAGGCAGTTAGGGGTCGGCCCCAGCTATCTTATTGTTATTAGGGGCTTAGCCTAGTTATCATATTTCGAGATTACATAAACTCATGTAAGGACTCGTTTTGAACTTAAGCAGAAGCAATCATATTTGCTCGGCTTCCTGAAGGGAGCTGGGAGACCTAACCCTAGCCATCGTGTCCTGCTCCCTCCCTCTCTCTCGCACACTGATGATGGCGCCCCAGCGCCGGCGACCTCGCCAAGTCCCCTTCCACCCCTACAACCTACGATCGAGGTCAAGTAGGACCCTAGCTCCTATCAATCTGGTATCAGGTGTCTCAGGCTCGATCATGTCCGCGCCACCGCCCAACCCCTCCTCCCACTGCCGATTGCCTCTTCATCGCTGATGACCACCGCGGCCAGCATGCCGTCCCTGACCGGGCCAGTCTCCTCCGCCGCCTGGATGTTCCCTGCGCCCGCCCCACCGTGCTCACCCCGGAGGAGATGACGGCGGTGCTCCGAGACCTGACTCAGGCGGTACAAAGCGTCCGCACCTTCCTCGCGGGGCACTATGGGTTGCAGTCGCCCGCCCCGTCAACACCATCATAGGGCCGCAGTAGCTCCCGTGGCTGCTGCCACCACCGGCGACCTCTGTCGCATCCATCATGCCACTGCCGCAGCAGCAGCAGCAGCCGCCATCATCGCCACCGGCGATCTCGGGTTGGGCCTTCCGTTGATGGCGCCCAGGGTGCCCATCCACCAGGTCCATTTGCCCCTGTCGCCATCTCCGCTACCGGCCTGGCTCGCCGGGTCCATTGAGCCGGTCTACACGATGGCCTCAGGACAGCCACACGTGCTGTCACCATCGGCGCCACCCCCGACCATGAAGTTTGACAGGCCCTCGAGTCCCTACGATGGTGTGGCCATGCCCCTTTTCCATGGCGGTACTCTGCAGCCTGCACACTCCGTGTCGTTGCCCTTGCTGTTCCACGCGGATGACACATACCCGCCCATCGTCCACACCTAGCCACCGCCGAGATTCTCCAAGTTGGAGTTTGCGACCTACGACGGCACCATCGACCCCCTAAATTGGCTCAACCAATGCGACCAATTTTCCAGGGAACAGCGCACTCTCGCGTCCGACCACACTTGGATCACCTCCTATCATCTACGAGGCACCGCCCAAACATGGTATTACGCCCTCGAGCAGGACGAGGGCGGCATGCCACCATGGGAGCGTTTCCGCGATCTGTGCCTCTTGCGCTTTGGTCAACCTATACGCAGGAGCTGTCTGGCGGAGCTTGGGCGCCTTCCGTTCCTCACCACAATGCAAGACTTCGTCGATCGCTTCCAGGCAATGGCGTGCCATGACCCCGACGTTTCGGCTTGTCAGCGGGCTGAGCTCTTCATCGGTGGTCTACCGGACCACATCCGCGTGGACATGGAGATGCGCGGGCCACAGGACCTCTAGACGGCCATGTACTACGCCCGCGCTTTTGAGCACCGCGCTGCGGCTGAGGGAGTCCTAGATAAGGGGGTATCCGGACTGCCGGACTATATACTTTGGCTGGACTGTTAGACTATGAAGATACAAGATAGAAGACTTCGTCCCGTGTCCGGATGGGACTCTCCTTGGCGTGGAAGGCAAGCTTGGCGATCCGGATGTAGATCTCCTTCTCTGTAAACCGACTCTGTGTAACCCTAGCCCCCTCCAGTGTGTATATAAACCGGAGGGTTTAGTCTGTAGGACTCACGATCATCATCAACAATCATACCATAGGCTAGCTTCTAGGGTTTAGCCTCTCTGATCTCGTGGTAGATCAACTCTTGTAATACTCATATCATCAAGATCAATCAAGCAGGAAGTAGGGTATTACCTCCATCAAGAGGGCCCCAACCTGGGTAAAACATCGTGTCCCCAGTCTCCTGTTACCATTAGCCTTAGACGCACAGTTCGGGACCCCCTACCTGAGATCCGCCGGTTTTGACACTGACATTGGTGCTTTCATTGAGAATTCCTCTGTGTCGTCGCTACAAGGTTAGATGGCTTCTCCAACCTTCAACCACGCTGTCCTGGGCGAGACTTTTCTCCCCAGACAGATCTTCGTGTTCGGCGGCTTCGCACTACGGGCCAATTCGCTTGGCCATCTGGAGCAGATTGATAGCTACGCCCTCGGCCATCAGGTCAGGTTTGGAAACCTAAACTACACCACCGATGTCCGCAGAGACTTGATCTTCGACGGATTCGGACCTGTGTTAGGAGCGCCGAACAATCACGACGTGCACGACCTAGCTTGGCAGTCGGACAGTATTCTGAACATCGCACCTGCCACCGCTCCAGACTTTGTTCCAGAGCAGGTCGTGCCTTCCGAGGACAGGTGGATGGACCCCGCCCCGAAGGCCGCATCCTCACCGGCGTTGGAGTCGAACACAGACTCCTCTCTCCAGGAAATCTGTACCTCCGAACCCCCGGACTCGTCTCCGGTAGTGTGTTCCGGACCACGCGCGTCCGTGCCCATCGAATCTAATTGGGCTCCAGTCATGGAGTATGCCGCCGCGGGTATCTTTCAGCACTCACCCTTCGGAGACGTGCTGAATTCATTAAGGTCTCTCTCTTTGTCAGGAGACTCCTGGCCGAGCTATGTCCGGCCCGTGTGGGATACAGAAGACGAAGAAAATCGCAACCCACCCGCCACCCACTTTATAGCCACTGTCGACGACCTAACAGACATGCTTGACATCTCCCCCAATAACATCGACGGTATGGACGTTGATGCAGGGGAAGATCCGGAACCGCCGCCCATGCGGCGCTGGACTGCCACTTCATCATACGACGTCTACATGGTGGACACCCCCAAAGAGGACAATATTGACAAAAAGGACACAGCAGAGGATAAACCCCCCGGGCAAAAGCAAAAACAACGGCGTAAGTGCCGCCTTAGGTCGAGTCACAACAAAAATAGCGATAACAACCCAAAACAGGATGACACTCCGGTTGATTTTGAAGGCAACATCGACCATAGGGATCCAGCGATGGAGCAGGATAAACCAGGTCAGGCCGAACACAGCCCGGAGCAGACGCCCGATTTAGAGGGCCAAACTCATCATGCTACCTCCAAAGAAGATAACAGTCCGGTTGACGATGCGTTCATCATCCCGGAAGAACATTCAAAGCAAGACAAACTCCACAGAAAACTCTTGGCCACAGCGCGGAGCCTGAAGAAGCAGAAGCAAAGGCTTAAGGTCACGCAGGATACGTTCAACCGACGATGGAATAAGGTGCTGGACACCGAAGGAAAACATGGCGATAATCGCCACACAAAGAGCTACCCAAAGCGCAAACTGCTACCCGAATTCGACAATGAAGCCGCAACACCCGTTCGGCCCAAAAACAATACGGCTACTCAGCCGGACCAACCACCTCATGGTCGTGATAGAGCAGCCACTGATACCGCATGTGATTTATGAGAGCTCCTGGACAAAAAGGCCAGTGCGGCCACGTCCATCTATGGGTCCAGAGGATAGGCTCCGACGTGGGATTATGGTCACCACAGCGATCATGTCGATTGAATACCAGTCCGGAATCAACACCGGGAGCAAAAACAGCCAGCAACAGGCCGCGACACAGCTAGATACAAAGGGGTTGCACACTCCCTGTGCTTCACAGATTAGGTGTTGGATCATGCATTTCCATAGGGATTCAAACCCATGAATATAGAGCCATACGACGGAACGACGGACCCCGGGGTCTGGATTGAAGATTTTATCCTTCATATACACATGGCTCATGGGGACGATCTCCACAACATCAAATACCTCCCCCTCATGTTAAAAGGACCAGCTCGTCATTGGCTGAAAAGCCTCCCCGAAAACTCAATTGGAAGTTGGGAGGAACTTGAGGATGCTTTCAGGGCCAACTTTCAAGGGACCTATGTCCGGCCTCCAGATGTGGATGATTTAAGTCACATAATAAAGCAGCCTGGAGAGTCAGCCCGCAAACTTTGGAACAGATTCCTCACTAAGAAGAATCAAATTGTCGACTGTCCGGACACTGAAGCCTTAGCGGCCTTCAAACACAGTATCCGAGACGAGTGGCTTGCCAAACACCTCGGCCAAGAAAAGCCGAGAACGATGGCAGCCTTAACAAGCCTCATGACCCGATTTTGCGCGGGCGAGGACAGCTGGTTGGCCCATAAAGGCACCAGCGACCCTAGCACATCCGAAATCCGAGATGGCAACGGGAAGCCACGGCACACCAAGAACAAACGTCGGAATAACGACACTCCGGACAACACAGCGGTCAACGCCGGATTCAGGGGCTCTCGACCCGGTCAAGGAAAAAAGCCATTTAATGGCAGTAAAGAGGAACCATCCGGCTTGAACAAAGTCCTAGACAAATTGTGCCAAATCCATGGCACTTCCGACAAACCTGCAAATCATACCCACAGAGAAAGTTGGGTCTTCAAGAAGGCCGGCAAGTTAAACGCCGAACACAAGGGAAGAGAAGCACCAAGCGAAGATGAGGATGAGCCTCGCCACCGAACACCAGGGGTCAGAAACAATTCCCACTGGAAGTCAAAACGGTAAACATGGTGCACGCAACTCACGCAGAGTTTGTAGCCCGCCAATTTAATCCCTAGGCAACTTGCCCGATCACTTTTGATCACAGGGACTATCCGGCCAGTATCCGGCACGGAGGATCGGCTTCCTTGGTGCTCGACCCAATAATCGATGGATACCATCTCACTCGTGTCCTAATGGACGGCGGCAGTAGTCTCAATTTGATATATCAAGACACCATCCGCAGGATGGGGATAGACCCATCCAGAATAAATCAAAACAACACCACCTTCAATGGAGTAATTCCAGGCGTCGTGGCCCATTGTTGGGGATCCCTCGTGTTAGAAGTAACATTCGGTTCTCCCGACAACTTCAGACGTGAGAACCTACTCTTCAACATCGCTCCCTTCAGCAGCGGTTATCATGCATTGCTTGGAAGACCGGCCTTTGCTTGCTTTAACGCAATACCGAAATATGCCTACCTTAAACTCAAGATGCCCGGTCCATGCGGCATCATCACGGTCAGCGGCAACACAGAACGGTATGTGGCAGTTCCCGCTGCCGGACTCTAGGCGGCCTCTCCCACCGGAACGCATGAACGGTCATTCAGACCACGGACACGGTTAGACGAGTCCAATATACAATTTTTCACACCGCCTCGGATAAACCTGAGCCAGGGGCTGTACATGTGTCCCCATAAATAATACGAGGGGCTGCAAACATGTAATACAAGCCCACAATTCGGCTCGCCTCGTTAACAGGCCGGATCTCGAACATTCCTCGAGCATAACTAACTTCTCGCACGTTTTCTTTTTCGTTCTTACAAATGCTACTAGTGCGACACCCTTCCAGGATACGGCACAATGGAGACACAGGCGCAGACGTGCAGCCGGGCCCCGCCCATAGGTTTCACTTTAGATTAAGCCCCTACGTAAACCTTCTTTACTATCTCTTGTTGCTCAACGTCCCGTGGGTATTTCTTACACCTGTACGGGACACTGGCGTTTTAGGCCTTTTTGCCACGACAGATCAATGCGCGTACCTGGAATCACAGGGTCAAGGGCATTGTTTAGCCCAATATATTTTATAAAGTCCAAATACCTTCGGGAGTGTTCAGCGTCACGAGTTTGGCCGTATATGCATCAGCTCCCAATCATGTCTTTGGTCAAATGTTGGGTTAGCCCGGCTCCTAGGTTTGCTGCCTTACCTTCCGTTCTATCGGCTAAGGCGACCAAAGGAGAACTACTGCGATTGTGCCCTGGTTATTCCGGATGAGCACCTTAGTAGAGAAAGCCGAAAACCGACTGTCATGATATAGCGAGAGACTGGTCAACCACTCGAGGACTCATCGGAATCTATAGGATTCCTCCGCATTGACGAAGGACCGGTCTACCGGTCAAGTACGCGCACCGTATCCGTACGCACGCGGAAATACCAGGGGATATATAGTAGCCCCACCTTTCAACTCCTATGGCTAAGCAAAAGTGTTACAGCTATATAGTCTGGTTGCCTGGTTCGATGTGCAATCACCTCCTTAAGGGACCAAGACGTTGGATCAAGTGTGTTTCTGCCTATCTTCTCGAACACCCCCGCATTACGCGTGGGGGCTAAAGCCAATGACTGCTAACTTTCATGCTATATGAATACATAAACAGCCATACATGAGTAATTATAATACTTTCAGGCAAAAGTATAAAACACAACCTGCATAATCAAACACATAATTGCTCATAACTAATAAATTCTCCATTCAAACATGACATTCTTCGAACACTGAGACTCTATTCTACGGGCACCTTCTAGGACCTGTTCAAAGTAGTGCTCAGCTGGGTCTTGGCTTTCGGCCGGACCCCGGGTTGCAATGCGGGTGGCCTCCATATCCGCCCAGTATGTTTTCACGTGGGCAAGAGCCATCCGCGCACCCTCTATGCACGCCAATCTCTTCATGGCATCAATCTGCGCTCTGGCGCCAAATAATCGTTGCACCAGACCAAAGTAACTGTCCCGCTTCGGCTCCTTCGGCCATAGATGGTCTATTATGACCTCATGGCAAGGCCGGACAGCCTATGGAGCTCGGCTATGGCAGCCATGTTCTCACTCAAGGGCAAGGAGCGCGCTGGAGCATTAAATTGCGACCAGAATAGTTTCTCCATTTTGTTATCCTCATGATCCTCGAATAACTTGGTTGCATCAGCCACACTCTTCGCCAAGTCCGCATACTCATCTGCGGCGCTCCATAGCTTATCCAACGGAGCATACTTTGGATCTAAGAACTTCATCCGCAACACATAAGGACTTCCGGCCGTGATTTCTCTGGCTTGTCGAAGTTCCTCCCGTGCGTCTCTAACCTGAGAGTGCATCTCTTTAGCCGAATCCATCGCCTTCTTCAGGTCGGCTGCCTTTGTTTGATTCTCCTTTTCGAGAAGCTCATACTGGCCGGCGGCGTCCCTCAGCTCCACAGCCATCTCGGCTATCTTCTCCTCGCTTCAGAGACGAGTGGCCTGTTCGGCTCTTAATTCTTCGGCTGCCTTCAAAGCAGCCGCATTGCTAATCCCGGCGTGTTCCTTGGCTAGAGCAAGCTCCGCCCTGAGGGCCTCAACGGCAGCAGCTCCGCCTGCAACTACATAACGCCACATTAGTATTTCGAACCTTATTGCAAAGATAGATGTGGATATAGGAAAGCATACTCTACGACTCCTCAAATCGCTTGTTCACAAGCGTGATGTCGGCCTCCAAAACACCAATCCGCCGCCTCAATTCGGTGCATTCAGCGGCCTGGTCTATTGCCGAACCCTTAGAAACCTGCACATCAATACAGGTGCGATCATAATCTGGGAGTGTGATCCTTCGTTTGCCGCCATGGGCTGCCATCCGCAGTCTCAGGGGCTACTGTCTATACAGAGAGCTTGTATCGCGTGCGGTTCAACTAAAAATTACGGCTTACCTCAAAGCCTTTGAGCAGGTTCCTAAAAGCTTCGTTTAAACCGCTTGTGGCAGAGGATATTTTCTCCGCCACCGTACCCATTAGGGTACGATGACCCTCCAAGAGATCAGCTAACTCCAGGAGGCCCGTCAGCTTGTTCGACCGGACTCCGGACTCTCCTGATCCTTTTCGTTGTCCGCCATGGGAGCCCAACGCGCTGGGCTCGGGGCGGCCGAAGTGTTAGCTTCCGGCCCCATTGGATCCGGACTCCTCCATGACGATACCTCAGGTTCGCCCGCCCCACGGGGCGGAGAGGCTGGTGGGGTTTCACTCTCCATCATCTCCGGAAGAAGATCCCCCGAGGACGAACCCTGTTGAGACGAACTTCTGGCCGGACTACAAAAACAGGTCCTGGTCATTACTCTCAGAGGAAGAAGCAACAAGATCCTTACTTAATTAAACTTACAGCTTGGTGGAGGGCTGGCCTGCTGGCGGGCGCTGTACGGTGAGGACGCCCTTCGAGGTAGAGTCCTTTGACGAGGTTCTTTTCCCTTGTTTAGGCGCCCCCGTCTCCAAATCTTCGAAGGAGGCCCTTTTCTTCCTGCGGGGGGAGGAAACCTCAGAGTCGCCTCCCCGATTATCCTCCTCTGTGGAGGCGTTGACCCCCCGGTCTGGATGCGCAGTGTGTGAGGCCCACTCTTGGCCTCCCCGCTCTCCCCTTCAGCCTTCTCTGGTGGCACCCAACTGAGTGTCCATTCGAGAATCCTGGCCATTGTCGGGCCAAGCGGACCTTCGAGAAGAGGGCTGGACACCTGATCCTCTCCGCCTTTCTAAGCCAATCCTGGTTGCGGACAGTGTTTAGAAGAATGCTATGACAACTATAAGTGAGGTGTTCGGTTATGGGGTTACTTACTTGGGTATCGAGGCGATTGCAGCTAAGGGCCGCATCCTCAGTGGTGTCCGGACACTTTATTTGTGGTCCAAAGAACAACTTACACATCCCTTCGAGTGTCATGCCGAAGAAATGTTGAATGGTCCACGGACCTTCTGGATTGAATTCCCACATCCGGAGAGGCCGGCATTTGCACGGCAGGATCCGCTGGACTAGCATTACTTGGGTTATTTTGACGAGACTAATGTCCCTCTCGAGGAGCTCCCGAATGCGGCTTTGAAGCATTGGTACATCGTTCGCAGGCCCCCAGTCTAGTCCCACGTTGGCCCACGATGCCAGTTGAGGTGGAAGGCCCGAGCGAAAGGCAGGCACGGCCGCCCACTTTGAGCCTCGGGGAGCTGTGACATAGAACCACCTCCATTGCCATAAATCAGATACCTCTGGGAAGGAGCCTTCGGGCCATGGGGCATCACCGTTCCTGCTTATTATGGCACCTCCGCACTCTACGTGTCGCTCCTCAATTATCTTTGGCTTCACATCAAAAATATTGAGCCACAAGCCGAAATGGGGGGCAATGTGAAGGAAGGCTTCACACACAACGATAAATGACGAGATGTGGAGGATGGAATCCGGAGCTAGATCGTGGAAATCTAGCCCGGAGTAGTGCATGAGCCCCCTCAAGAAGGGATGAAGAGTGAGACCTAAGCCCCGGAGGAAGTGGGAGACAAACACGACGCTCTCGTTGGTCTCGGGAGTGGGGATAACCTGTTCGGGAGCAGGAAGCATGTGCTTGACATCGACGGTCAAATACACAGCCTCCTTGAGCTTCACAATATCCTCCTCTTTGACAGAGAAGGCCATCCATCGGCCTTGATGGTCAGATCCGGACATGATTGAAGATTCGGAGTGCTTAAGCTCGGGCTTTGGGTGTTGGAACTCAGGGCGAGAGATGTGCGAGCGTGGAGATAGAGGGATAGGCCTCGGCTCCTTTATAAAGGGAGAAGAATATCAAGCGTCCCCGAACATGGTCGTTTGGGACTTGCCTAAAAACACGGGGTCATGCCAACAGGCACGGTTGGATTACCCATACCTGTATTGATGAGAATCCCGTAATAAGGGGGAACACGATCTCTGCTCTGACAGGACATGCCAAGGAAACCGCCTCGTGGTGTGCGCGGTAGCAAGTTGTGGGAACGGTTCGAATAAAAACCAGACCGCGGCGTGATGTCACTTTTCGAAGAATTGTCAGCAGATCAAATTCGTGGATTATTATTATTCTCTCTACGGTGGTATATGGAATGTTATCTTGCAGAGCCGGACACGGTCCTTGTGTTCGTAATTTATCTTGGAGTATTCGGAGATGGAACTTGCCTCGCAATGCCGAAGACAATCTACGCATCGGACTCATCGTCATTGAAGCCTGGTTCAGGGGCTACTCAGGGAGTCCTGGATAAGGGGGTATCCGAACTGCCGGACTATATACTTTGGCCGGACTGTTTGGCTATGAAGATACAAGATAGAAGACTTCGTCCCGTGTCCGGATGGGACTCTCCTTGGCATGGAAGGCAAGTTTGCCGATCCGGATGTAGATCTCCTTCTCTGTAAACCGACTCTGTGCAACCCTAGCCCCCTCTGGTGTCTATATAAACCGAAGGCTTTAGTCCATAGGACTCACAATCATCATCAACAATCATACCGTAGGCTAGCTTATAGGGTTTAGCCTCTCTGATCTCATGGTAGATCAACTCTTGTAATACTCATATCATCAAGATCAATCAAGCAGGAAGTAGGGTATTACCTCCATCGAGAGGGCCCGAACCTGGGTAAAACATCGTGTCCCCAGTCTCCTGTTACCATTAGCATTAGACGCACAGTTCGGGACCCCCTACCCGAGATCCACCGGTTTTGACACCGACAGCGGCCATCCAGCAGGCCTCACCGCCCAGGCCGCTGGGTCGTCACCCTGCCTGGAAGTTCCCGCATAGGGTTGGCCTACTCAGGCTTCCGCGGTGCCCCTCGCCAAGATCGTGGCGTGCCGTTCTGCCGGCTCACCCCGACGCAAAGGGTTGTGCTTCAACTGCGATGAGCCCTATGTGCTCGGCCATGTCTGCCCGCGACTCTTCTACCTGGAGGTTGCGGTCTACATTAAGGAGGACGCCGCCGCCGCCGGGCTAGGCGACCTGCCCGCCCCAGCTGACGCGAAGGTGTTTGGCGCCCGTTGATCACCTCGAGGAGTTCCGCAAGCGCTTCCCCGCCTTCCAGCTCGAGGACAAGCTGTTTGTGCAGGTGCTGAGAGATGTTATGACCGGCATATACTACAGCCCAAGTAGTTAGGGGCCTGGCCCAGTTATGTTATTGTTATTAGGGTCTTAGCCCAATTATCTTATTTGCGGATTATATAAACTCATGTAAGGACTCGTTTTGAAGTTAAGCAGAAGCAATCATATTTGCTCGCCTTCCTGAAGGTAGCCGGGAGACCTAACCCTAGCCGACGTGTCCTTCTCCCTCCCTCTATCTTGCACACTAACGATGGCGCCCCAATGCCGGTGACCTCGCCTTCCTCCTCGCCAAGCCCCCTTCCACCCTACAACCTACGATCGAGACCGGGTAGGACCCCAGCTCGCAAGTCATGATCTCCCACATTTGATCTTTTGACCAGGTCTGAGCAGGGTAGTGAATAACAGCAAATCGAGATTGGAGCACACCAAATGCCCGCTCGACATCCTTCCTGCAAGCCTCCTGAACTTTCACAAAGTGGAAGTTCTTGCCTCCTGGCACAGGGTTTGAGATAGTCTTCACAAATGTAGACCATCTCGGATAGATGCCATTAGCTAGGTAGTACCCCTTGTTATAGTGTCGCCCATTGACCTCGAAGTTCATCGGAGGAGAATGACCTTCAACAAGCTTGGCAAAGACGGGGGAGCACTGTGATGTCTACTACACAACCTTCTTCTTGTAGACGTTGTTGGGCCTGCAAGTGCACAGGTTTGTAGGACAGTAGCAAATTTCCCTCAAGTGGATGACCTAAGGTTTATCAATCCGTAGGAGGCGTAGGATGAAGATGGTCTCTCTCAAACAACCCTGCAACCAAATAACAAAGAGTCTCTTGTGTCCCCAACACACCCAATACAATGGTAAATTGTATAGGTGCACTAGTTCGGCGAAGAGATGAAGATACAAGTGCAATATGGATAGTAGATATAGGTTTTTGTAATCTGAAATTATAAAAACAGCAAGGTAACAAGTGGTAAAAGTGAGCGTAAACGGTATTGCAATGATAGGAAACAAGGCCTAGGGTTCATACTTTCACTAGTGCAAGTTCTCTCAACAATAATAACATAGATAGATCATATAACAAGCCCTCAACATGCAACAAAGAGTCACTCCAAAGCCACTAATAGCGGAGAACAAACGTAGAGATTATGGTAGGGTACGAAACCACATCAAAGTTATTCTTTCGGATCGATCTATTAAAGAGTTCATACTAGAATAACACCTTAAGACACAAATCAACCAAAACCCTAATGTCACCTAGATACTCCATTGTCACCTCAAGTATCTGTGGGCATGATTATACGATATGCATCACACAATCTCAGATTCATCCAACCAACACAAAGTACTTCAAAGAGTGCCCCAAAGTCTCTACCGGAGAGTCAAGAACGTGTGCCAACCCCTATGCATAGGTTCATGGGCGGAACCCGCAAGTTGGTTACCAAAACATACATCAAGAGGCACATGATATCCCATTGTCACCACAGATAAGCACGGCAAGACATACATCTAGTGTTCTCATAAAAGACTCAATCCGATAAGATAACTTCAAAGGGGAAACTCAATTCATCACAAGAGAGTAGAGGGGGAGAAACATCATAAGATCCAACTACAATAGCAAAGCTCGGGATACATCAAGACCGTGCCATAGAGGAAACACGAGAGAGAACACGAGAGAGAGAGATCAAACAAATAGCTACTGGTGCATACCCTCAGCCTCGAGGGTGAACTACTCCCTCCTCGTCATGGAGAGCGTCGGGATGATAAAGATGGCCACCGGTGATGGATTCCCCCTTCGGCAGGGTGTCGGAAAGGGCTCCCGAGAGGTTTTTGGTGGCTACAGAGGCTTGCGGCGGCGGAACTCCCGATCTATCTTCTCCGTGGATGTTTTTAGGGTACGTGGGACTATATAGGTGAAAGAAGTCAGTCAGGGGGTGCTCGAGGGGCCCACGAGACAGGGGGCGCGCCCAGTAGGGGGGGTGCCCTCCTATCTCGTGGCCTCCTCGAGGCTCTTCTGACATGAACTATAAGTCTCCTGGGTGATATTCTTCCCAAAAATAACGCTGCCGAAGGTTTCATTCCGTTTGATATTCCTTTTCTTCAAAATAATAAAACAGGCAATAAAACAGCAATATGGGTTGGGCCTCCGGTTAATAGGTTAGTCCCAAAAGTAATATAAAAGTGTATAATAAAGCCCATAATCATTCAAAACACATAGTAATATAGCATGAATGCTTCATAAATTATAGATACATTGGAGACGTATCAAGCATCCCCAAGCTTAATTCCTACTCGACCTCGAGTAGGTAAATGATAAAAGAAAGAATTTATGAAGTGTGAATGCTATAAGGTGCACAAGTTTGATCAACGATAATTTCAATCACCTTTTCTAGCATGATAATATATCATAACAGTAGTTCATCTCATAAAACTTTTCATGAACTAGTAACAAGCAATTCACATGTTAAAGCATAGACCATAAACTTTCTTGAAAACTAGCAAACTTCATTCTTAGTCATCAAAACAATTGCAATTCATCTTAGTTTCAGGAAGAGTCTATGTCAGCTTTGGTTTAGCAAACTTCACATACTCAACTATCATATAGTCTTCTACAATTGCTAACACTCACGCAATACTTGTGGTTATGAAGTTTTAATCAGACACAGAGAAAGATTGGGGCTTATAATGTTGCCTCCAAACGCATTCACCTTTGGGTGATGTCAAAAACAATAGTTTATGCTAACGTACATCCACTTGGATATATATATCAGGATCACCCCACCACAAAGTGCTTGCCGAAGGATAAAATAAAAAGGGAAAAGTGAAGATCACCTTGACTCTTGCATAAAGTAAAAGACATAAAGTAAAAGATAGGCCCTTCGCAGAGGGAAGCAGAGGTTGTCATGCGCTTTTAGGGTTGGATACACAAAATCTTAATGCGAAAGAACGTCACTTTATATTGCCCCTTGTATATGGACCTTTATTATGCAGTCCGTCGCTTTTATTGCTTCCATAACAAGTTCGTACAAAGCTTATTTTCTCCACACTAATAAGTCATGCATATTTAGAGAGCAATTTTTATTGCTTGCACCGATGACAACTTACTTGAAGGATCTTACTCAATCCATAGGTAGGTATGGTGGACTCTCATGGCAAAAACTGGGTTTAAGGATATTTGGAAGCACAAGTAGTATCTCTACTTGGTGCTAGGAATTTTTGGCTAGCATGAGGGGGAAAGGCAAACTCAACATGTTTGAATGATCCATGACAATATACTTTAACTGAGATGCGAGAAAACATAACCCATTATGTTGTCTTCCTTGTCCAACATCAACTATTTAACATGTCATACTTAATGAGTGCTCCCAATAATGAAAGATGTCTATGATAATATATTTATATGTGAAATCTCTCTTCCTTCAATATTCTTTCATGAATTGTTCAAAATGACTAATACAATGCTTGCTAACCATCAATAAATTTACAACCTCTACTTCTTAGATGTGAAGTCATTGCTCCCCATGGGATAAGCAAATGAGGCATATATAATTTCAGATTTATGACAATCAACTCATTCAACAATTTACTCATAGGATATAAGTGAAGCACACGAGTAAATGAAAAGCTACTCCAAAGAGATATAAGTGAATATCAATGAGTAGCTAAATAATTATGCAACTATGTGAAGACTCTCTCTCATTAAAGAATTTCAGATCTTGGTATCTTATTCAAAGAGCAAGCAAACAAAATAAAATAGCATTTCAAGGATAGCACAACTCATGTGAAGAAGCAAAAACTTAGGCTCAACGGATACTAACCGATGATTGTCGAAGAAGAAAAGTGGGATGCCTACCGGGGCATCCCCAAGCTTAGATGCTTGAGACTTCTTGAAATATTATCTTGGGGTGCCTTGGGCATCCCCAAGTGTTAGTGTCGAAACCGGCGGATCTCGGGTAGGGGGTCCCGAACTGTGCGTCTAGGTGGATGGTAATAGGAGACAAGCGACACGATGTTTTACCTAGGTTCGGGCCCTCTTGATGGAGGTAAAACCCTATGTCCTGCTTGATTGATATTGATGATGTGGGTATTACAAGAGTAGATCTACCACGAGATCAAGGAGGCTAAACCCTAGAAGCTAGCCTATGGTATGATTGTTGTTCGTCCTATGGACTACAGCCATCCGGTGTATATAGACACCGGAGAGGGCTAGGGTTACACAGAGTCGGTTACAATGGTAGGAGATCTACATATCCGTATCACCAAGCTTGCCTTCCACGCCAAGGAAAGTCCCATCCGGACACGGGACAAAGTCTTCAATCTTGTATCTTCATAGTCTTGGAGTCCGGCCGACGATGATAGTTCGGCTATCCGGACACCCCCTAATCCAAGACTCCCTCAGTAGCCCCCGAACCAGGCTTCAATGATGACGAGTCTGGCGCGTATATTGTCTTTGGCGTTTGCAAGGCGGGTTCCCCTCCATGTTCCATGTGTTTGCCGAATAGTGTTCGGTTTCTTCATAAATGTTGTGCTCCTTGGCTTCCACGTCCAATAATGGCCCTCTTCCACGTGTTTTATGAATGCGAAAAGCCAGGGTATTTTTACGTTTTACCCCCTAGCTGCGTGAATAAGCCGCCTATAAGAGAGGCGAGGATCCAGATCCAAATCACACCATCCTCCTTCCGCAAGTACTCATCGAAGCGCATCTGACAAAAATCCATTCCAACATGGACAGTCTGTCGGTGTACTAGAATAGGGGTCCCCTAGTACCCCGAACTTGTGCACGGGCAGTTGCAGCACCCCGCGGCAAGGCTTGCCGGGCGAACGCCAAGATCCTCCGTGGTTCCCTTGGAGCCATTCAAGAACAAAGTATTTAAGCTCAGGAGACAAGGCCCCGGCAAGAGGAGCTTGCCGGGAAGGCCAACCAAGGCACTCCAAGGAACTTGCCGCGATGCGCCACGCGCTCCGGCAAGGCAACAAGGCCTCGGCAAGAGGAGCTTGCCGGGAAGATCAACCAAGGTACTTCGAGGCCCGGTGAGCGACAACTTCCGGACCCGACAAGATAACAGCAGCGGCAAGGCGCTTGCCGCGGCAGGCGGCCACTCTGTGCCCATGCTCCAGCGCATCCACCAACGTGTCGCTCTGGGGGCCTCTCTAGGCGCGCGTGGCGGGAGGCTGTGCAGCCAGCGGTGCGCAGTGGCATGCGAGGCTGACAAGATCGCCATCGTGGCGAACGGTGGCGCCCCTAACGGTCCTTTTCTGCACTATTTGGGCGACTCAGAAGGGCATTTAATGCCCTTGTCCCTTGCCGTCAGGGTTAGGTAGGTTTATCTCTAGATCTGCTGAGCGCGCCCTGCCATTTTTCAAAATTTTGAAAAAGGCAGGTCCAGTAAAATGGACTCCGGAGGTGGAGGCTGCGCTGCAGGACTTGAAGAGATACCTGTCCTCCACTCCAATGCTTGTCGCACCTAAGCCGCAAGAGAAGTTGCTGCTGTATATAGCGGCAACCAATCAAGTGGTTAGTGTTGCGTTAGTGGCGGAGAGGGAGGCAGATGATGAGCCAGTAACCACAGCAGATGCATCCAGCGAGAAGCAGGGGGCTTCACCGACAAGCTCTGGTCCCGACAAACATGGATTTGCGCAGGAGCATGATAAGATGCCGAAGAGAATGGTGCAGCGCCCAGTTTACTTTGTCAGTTCTCTTCTGCAGGAGGCTAGATCAAGGTACTCTGGTGTGCAGAAATTGCTTTTCGGCCTCCTGATGGCCTCGAGAAAGCTGCGCCATTACTTCCAAGCACATGAGATCACAGTCGTCACTCGCTTTCCGCTGAAGAGGATACTGCAAAATCCAGAAGCAAAAGGAAGGATTGTCGAGTGGGCGCTGGAACTGTCAAGCTTTGGCCTCAAGTTTGAGAGCACTTCAACTAACCAAAGCAGGGCATTGGCAGAGTTCATAGCAGAATGGACGCCAACACCAGATGAAGAAATTCCAGAGACGAGCATCCCCGTCAAAGAGGCAAGCGAAGAGTGGCTGATGTACTTTGATGGTGCCTTCTCGCTGCAAGGCGCCGGTGCGGGTGTGCTGCTTGTCGCACCCACCGGAGAGCACCTCAAGTAAGTAGTCCAGATGCACTTTCCCAAGGAGCAAGCAACCAACAATACTACAGAGTATGAAGGATTGCTTGCCGGTCTCAGAATCGCAGCAGACCTTGGGATCAAGAAGCTCATTGTTAGGGGTGACTCACAGCTTGTCGTCCGACAAGTGAACAAGAACTACCAGAGTCCATTGATGGAAGCATATGTTGATGAAGTGAGGAAGCTAGAAGAGCACTTTGACGGCCTACAAATGGAGCATATCCCAAGAGCTCAGAATGACATTGTTGATGGCCTGTCAAAGTGCGTTGCACTAAAGTTACCTGTGGAACCAGGGATCTTTGTGCTCAAGTTGACTCAACCATCCGTAACTCCATCAACTGGACAAAGCAAGAAGAGGAAGTTGGTTTCTGGTGACTACTTTCCGGCAGAGCTCCCCGAAGCCGCCGCCAAGAAAGTCCCCAAGATCAACACCAAAGATGCTGAGGGGCAGTCTGCTCCGGCAAGCCTTATGGTTTGTTCCGTTGAAGCAGACGCTCCCGACAAGTTTTGCTCCGGCAAGCTTGCCGGGGAACATCAAGCTCCGGCAGGACCGCAAGTCCTTGCCGTGGAAGCGGATGTTCCCACAGCAGCAGATGTGCCTTTAGTCCGTGTTGTCGAGCCACAAGCTCCAGCATGGGCACAGCAGATTGTCCACTTCCTTCAGACAGGAGAACTTCCCGAAGAGCAAGAAGAAGCGGAAAGAGTAGCCCGGCAGTCAAGTATGTACCAGTTTGTCGATAGCATACTGTACAGAAGAAGACTCAACGGTGTGAAATTGAAGTGTATTCGCCGGGAAGATGGACGAAAGCTGTTGGCAGAGATACATGGAGGCATATGTGGCCACCACATTGGCGCAAGAGCACTTGCCGGCAAAGCTTTCCGGCAAGGTTTCTTTTGGCCGACAGCCCTCCAGGATGCAACTGCACAAGTAACCAAGTGTGAAGCGTGCTAGTTCCACTCCAAACAGATACACCAGCTAGCTCAAGCTCTCCAGACGATCCCTTTATCCTGGCCATTTTCGGTCTGGGGGCTCGATATCCTCGGCCCCTTCCCCCGAGCTGTCGGGGGCTTTGAGTACTTGTATGTCGCAATCGACAAGTTCACAAAGTGGCCGGAAGTGCAGCTAGTGAGGAAGGTGACAGCACAGTCAGCAGTCAAGTTCTTCAGGTCAATTGTTTACCGTTTCGGGATCCCTAACAGGATCATCACCGACAACGGCACGCAATTCACGAGCCGCACCTTCATGCAGTATGTCCAAGACCTTGGCGCCAAGGTTTGCTTCGCTTCTTTTGCTCATCCGAGAAGCAACGGTCAAGCAGAGAGGGCAAATGCTGAAGTGGTGCACGGGCTCAAGACCAGAACTTTCGACAGGCTGCACAAGTGCGGAAGGAACTGGATCAAGGAGCTGCCGGTGGTTCTTTGGTCGATCAAAACGACGCCAAATCGAGCCACTGGCCAGACGCCTTTCGCTCTAGTCTATGGAGCAGAGGCAGTTCTCCCCATGGAACTCGTATACGGATCGCCTCGAGTGCTCGCTTATGATGAGCTTGAGCAAGAACAGCTGCGACAAGACGACGCGCTGCTCCGTGAGGAAGATCGTCTTCAGGCTGCTGTACGAGCTGCTCGATACCAGCAAGCTTTGCGCCGCTACCATAGCCGCAAAGTTAAAGCCAGAATCTTCAAGGAAGGCGACCTTGTTCTTCGGCGCGTTCAATCCGCCAAGAATTCCAACAAGTTGACACCGAAGTGGGAAGGCCCTTATCGGGTGAAACGAGTCACAAGGCCCGGCGCTATCCGCCTTGAGACCGAAGATGGCATTCCGGTGAGCAACTCCTGGAACATAGAACATCTTCGTAAGTTTTTCCCGTAGGGCGCGGTTGCCAGAACCTGTTCCGGCAACCACCTTTTGTACAAGTCTTGCCGCTGTTGCATGTAATCCTTTGTACAAAGCCGGGCACAGATCCCGTGCACAAGTAAAACCCCATGTGCTCCGCACAACTTGTCCATTTCATGCATTAGTTTATTTCTAGCATGTGTTATCTGACACTTTGTGCAGCACCTACATCCGGTAAGCAATAACGAGCCGAAGGGCTCCATATTATTATTTTCTCTTCTTTCTTCTTTTCAACAAAGGAGCAGAAGGTTCCCTCGCACACAAGTTTGCCGGGAGGGAAGGATAAGATGGTAGTATGGACCAGGCGTCGTTCAAGCAAAGTTTTGCCTTGCCGGGAAGCAAACGACAGAAAAGCTAAGTTGCCAAAGTTTGAGCAATCAGTTTTTAAATTTTTGAGTTATCTTCCTCGAACGACCCTACTTTGTATGGAAAACCTGTGCGCGGAGGAACCGACTCGTGGCTAGTTGCGCCCTTACTTTGTTTCGAGTCCGCTCAACAACTTAAGTCTGCTGCATCTAGTCGCGACAAGGTTTCTTGTCGGAAGCAGCGCCGCCAGCAGGCTGCTGAAGTTCCGCACTCAGCGCTCGCGGCTCGGGCGCCTACGCCGACAAGTTCCCTAGAAGCGTAGGGTAAAAACATACAAAGGAAGGAATCTAGTAGAGGAAATAACATAACAATTGATAACAGAAATAAAGTTATATTACAAGATAACTTGTCGCAGCTCTAACAGACTGTTTTCATAACATGATTAGCAGCGACAAGGGAAAAGAAGAAATGGACGGCCTAGTCTATGCGTCCACCCTCGACCCTCTTGATCTCGCTCACCTTGTCCACAATGGGTGCGACAAGGGCCTTGAGTGCATCCAGATCAGCGTCAGGCGGCAAGGACCTGAGGACGTTGGTGAAGCTGAGGCCTGGATTGCGGAAGGCTACCTTCATCAGCACCTTCTAGAGAACCCCGGCGCAGATTTTGCGCGACTCGTCGGCCAGCTGCTTTGGGATCCTCTCCCGGAGCCGTTGGAGTGCCGTCGCCACGCCCTTGAAGAACAGGCTGAGCTTGGCGCTGGGTTGAATACTCTCGTCGGAAGGATACCCAAAGTCCTCCATCCCCAGCTACGCCAGCTCCTCGTTGATGACTGCGGCAATGTTCACCAGACCCTCGGTCCAGTGCTCCACAGTGTCTCTGAACGAGTTCTGGGTAACTGCAATACTCTCCAGCAGCGCCGCATCAGCCTTGACCTTCTCCCACAAGGTCTTCTCCCGCTCCTTGGCGGCCTCCAGCGTCTGCGTCAGTGTGGCCAGCTTCAGCTCCAGGTCTGCTTTGGAATCCTTGGCGGCGCTGAGCTCCTTGCCCCTCTCAGCGAGAAGACCTTGCAGCTCACCGTGGGCGGCAGCATCCTTCTCACGCTCACGCTTGAGCGCGGCAAGCTCCTTGTCGCTCTTCCCAATGTTGGCCTCCAGCTGCGTCACCTTCTCCTCCAGCTCTTTCTTGGCGGCCTCTGCAATTGCCGCAGCATCCTTTGCCTCCTTGAGCGCCCCGCCAAGTGCTTTCTCGCGCTCGGCGAGCTCTTCCTCGTAGCTGTCGAGGTTGGCCTTCCGCTGCACTAGTTCACCTTCCCGCGCGGACTGCTTCTCAGCGGCCAGCCTTTGCTCCTCCTCAGCTTCGGCCTTCTCGAGAAGGAAGGTCGTGCGCTCCTCGTCGAGTCGCTCCCGCTCCTGTGCCAGGGACCGGAGAGCCTCTTGATTGTGGCCCCGGAGCTCCTCCGCGCGCTTCTCCATGTCAACTCCCGCTTTCGCGACAAGCGCTTCCCGGGAAGCCAGCTTGGCTTGCCAGGCACGGTAGAGTTATAGCAGCTTCCGTAGCAGCTGCTCCTCCTCAGGCTCGCCGCTGCTGCTGCTGGGCGCGTCGACCAACGACAGTCCAACAGAGGCGAGCACCTCCCCGTTGAAAGTTTCCCCCTCGACCGGCGCCATGGAGCTCGACGCCCAGGGTAGCTTGATGAAGATACCGTCGCCAGCCTTCAAGTAGGCGCCGGGCTGGGGCTCCTTGGAGCCCGGCTCCGCAGAAGCAGCAGAGGGATCGGCGATCGGTGCAGCGCTTGGCGCTCCTGCGGCCTCAGGGACGTCAGTGCGATCGCCCGACCCCTCGCCGGCTTCTGCGGCGGCAGCCTTGGCGGCCTCCTCATCGGCGGCCTCGTCAGCACCGGCCCCTTCCTCGCAGGCGCCCTCTGTCTCCATTGGCTCACCGCAGATGGGTCTGAAGAACGAAGAAGGGAGAAAAATCAATCCAAAATCCAAGGGAAGAAAATCAGAAGAAGAAGAACCCAAGGGAAAGTTTCTGGGCAAGTGGATTACCTGTGCCAAGATCTGCAGTTGCGGCCTCGGTCGCCGCAGGATCAACGGTGCCATCCCTTGCCGGAGAGTGCTCCCTTGCCGGGGACTCCTCCCTTGGCGGCGCAGTCGAAGCAGGTGGCACTTCGGGACCAGCTTCCGGGCGCTCCTGATGTGACTGCTCTGCTCCTGCACAAATCAACAAGCAAGATATCAAACAAAGGAAAAAGCACTCATGCGCGCCCGACAGTAAAGAAAAAACTATGAACTTACGCTGGGGGCTGCTTTGAGGAGTGATTGCCGGGTCCCTCAAGGTGGTCTCGGACCCACCCCCAACTGACACGGTGGGGTCATCTTCGATGACGATCACCGCGGCCATGGCCCTCTTCGCCGCTCTCTGGGCCAGCGTCCTGAAAAGAAAGGAGTCCAGATTGAAGCAAGTCAGATACAAGATTAAAACAGCAAGATTGAAGAACTACAAGAGCACCGAAGAAACTTACTCTTCTTCCTCCTCGTCGGAGCTGAGTGCGGAAAGATCGAAGTCCGGCTCCCCTCTGGTGCGGCGAGGCGGAGGAGTAGGATCCCTTGCCCGCTTGGCGGGGGCGGTGGCGGTGGCCCGGGAAGATCCCGCTCCAGTTGCAGCTGCTGCGTGAGGCGCTCCCGCGGCAGCATGACTTGCCGCGGTAGAGCGTGTCGCACGGCTTGGCGGCTGTTGAGCCGGCTGCCGCCCCGCTACGTCCGCGGCCCTGCGAAGACGCCTTCTTGGCGGGGCCGGGGGCTCCGCCTGCGGCAAGCCTTCTGAGGGCTCGAGCTCTTCCTCGCCGGCCTCGCTCGGCTCGGCTTTAGAACCGGCAAGCTCTTCCTTGCCAATGAACTCCGCGCGCTCGGCAAGGTTTGCCGCCTCTGTAGCCTCCGCCTCCTCCACACTGAACCCGAACGCGCCCGCGGCAGCTGCGGCCGCAACCTCTTCCGCCCTAGTGGCGATGCGCTGCAGCTCCTCGTCGGTGGTGTCACGGGTGAGGCTCTTCTGCTCGTCAGCGTGGACCGGCACTTCTTCCAAATTATCGAAGAACGCTTGCACGATGTCATCCACGGGCTCTTGCCAAGTCGGAACGATTCCATGTGAATCGCATAGCGGCATCATGGCGCGGATCCGGTCAAGCGAAGAGTTATTGCACAAAGGAACTACGCCCCTTGGCAGCGTGAATGGGTGCTGGAAAGTCCCATCCGGACACGGGACGAAGTCTTCAATCTTGTATCTTCATAGTCTTGGAGTCCGGTCGACGATGATAGTTCGGCTATCCGGACACCCCCTAATCCAGGACTCCCTCAGTAGCCCCCGAACCAGGCTTCAATGACGACGAGTCCGGCGCGTATATTGTCTTCGGCGTTTGCAAGGCGGGTTCCCCTCCATGTTCCATGTGTTTGCCGAATAGTGTCCGGTTTCTTCATAAATGTTGCGCTCCTTGGCTTCCACGTCCAATAATGGCCCTCTTCCACGTGTTGTATGAATGCGAAAAGCCAGGGTATTTTTACGTTTTACCCCCTAGCTGCGCGAATAAGCCGCCTATAAGAGAGGCGAGGATCCAGATCCAAATCACACCATCCTCCTTCCGCAAGTACTCATCGAAGCGCATCTGACAAAAATCCATTCCAACATGGACAGTCTGTCGGTGTACTAGAATAGGGGTCCCCTAGTACCCCGAACTTGTGCACGGGCAGTTGCAGCACCCCGTGGCAAGGCTTGCCGGGCGAACGCCAAGATCCTCCGTGGTTCCCTTGGAGTCATTCAAGAACAAAGTATTTAAGCTCAGGAGACAAGGCCCCAGCAAGAGGAGCTTGCCGGGAAGGCCAACCAAGGCACTCCAAGGACCTTGCCGCGACGCGCCACACGCTCCGGCAAGGCAACAAGGCCCCGGCAAGAGGAGCTTGCCGGGAAGATCAACCAAGGTACTTCGAGGCCCGGTGAGCGACAAGCTTCCGGACATGACAAGATAACAGCAGCGGCAAGGCGCTTGCCGCGGCAGGCGGCCACTCTGTGCCCATGCTCCAGCGCATCCACCAACGTGTCGCTCTGGGGGCCTCTCCAGGCGCGCGTGGTGGGAGGCTGTGCAGCCAGCGGTGCGCAGTGGCATGCGAGCCTGACAAGATCGCCATCGTGGCGAATGGTGGCGCCCCTAACGGTCCTTTTCTGCACTGTTTGGGCGACTCAGACGGGCATTTAATGCCCTTGTCCCCTGCCGTCAGGGTTAGGTAGGGTGCACTGTACAAGTAACTGTACCAACCACCTCACTTTTTACGTTTATACCCTCCTCTGCGTTGCCACCTGTCGGTGACCCCTTTAGCGTATAAAAGGAGGCCCATGCGCAACGTAGAGGGGGTTCGGGTCGGTTCGAAGTTCGGACAGTTGGGTTGGATTCATTCGTAGTCCAGAAAACACTACGCTCTCTCTCTAGAGCAAGAACACAAGATAATACAATCAGACAAGCAGCAGTAGGAGTGTTATCTCTCCGAAGAGCTCCGAAGCTGGGTAAACTGCTCGTGTGCTTCGCCTCGATCCGCTCTTCGTGCGATCTCCGCCCCCCGCCGAACCGAAAGGGGCCCGGTCCGCCGGCCCCATAGGTGTTCATGGATCAGTTTCCCCCGACACAGTTGACGCGGCTCCTCTTCTCGCGCTCCCAGCCCTCACCCAGGAGATTGGAGGAGATGCTCAGTCCCGCATAGCGAATTAGTGACGTTCCAAGCAGAGGGATACCTTCCCCCAGCCTTTATGGTTCCGGTTCGAGCCGGACTGGCCACCTACAAGGGTGGGAAGCATGCGGAGAGTGTCCCCAATCCCTCCAAAGGAGAGCGGGTATGCTTCGTCCCCTACTTAATAAGGGGACTCAGATTTCCCATACATCCGTTTCTCCGGGGGCTCCTGGAGTTCTATGGACTCCAACTTCACCACCTTACACCTGCCTCCATTTTACACATCGCGGGCTTTGTAGCTCTTTGCGAGTTGTTCTTGGGCATCGAGCCCCATTTTCCACTGTGGAAGAGACTGTTTTGCCTCGTACCCCGTTCTCACGATGGGTCGATATATCAAGTGGGCGGAGCCGAAATATGGCGCATCGCCGGGACCGGATATCTATCCGGAACCCTGAAGAAGGCATCCGAAGACTGGCCTTCGGAGTGGTTCTATATGGAAGACGCCTTGCTGCCGGATCCAGTACGGATCGGCCTCTCGGAGTTTACCAATGCTCCTCTGAAGAAATGCCTGAGTTGGTGCCCGCGGAGCCCTCAACGGGAAGATGATAGGAGCGTCCAATATCTGATGGGCCGAATACGGTTACTGGCCCATTCCGGATTAACCATGATTGGAGTCATGGCCACATGCATTATGCGAGGGGTGCAGCCGCTCCAATATAGGGGCCACCCCATGTGGGATTTCAACAGGGAGAATGACGCCACCCGTCATGGCCGCAAGGGGCCGGGATCGGCCGCCGATCTGGTGAAGATCATGTACGGCTTGTACAAGGGGGAGAAGGAGGACTTCCTCTGCATGAGTCCATTGAATGGATTCTCCATGAATAACCCTCGGAGCTGGGTAAGCGGACGTTTATATATCCGATTCGTGCTTTCAAAGATAAGTGTCTTACTTTATGATTTCGACGCAGGAACTGCGCCGGGATGTGGAGGGCATAGAAAGCCCGACTCCACAACCCGAGGATCCGAGAAGATCCCTTGATCCGGCCTCCGGAGAGGATCCAGACATAATGGTGGAACTGATTGACGGGGTGTTCCACCAGCTCAGCATAGACAATGCTCTAGTCGCCATTACGGCTGACTACCCCAGTTTATCTCCGGCTTCCCAGGTGAGTACGACCGAAGTCCTGACACCGTTACTTTTTTAATGCTTATTTCTGACCACCGTGTACCAACGGTGCTTCACAGGAGGTGCCTTTACAGCGGGAAGCCGAGCCTGTGGCGACTGACCAACCAGGGTCAGTGCGGCCCAGCAGGCGGAAGAGGACTGCGGCGCGAATCGAAACGTCCCTACAAAGGTATGGAACACCATTGTCTTTTAAGGGAAAGACTCCTGGGAGGTATATTAATGCTTATGATTCTTCTAGGAGAAAGAGCGCTCGCCGGACTGAGCCCGGAGAGGTTGCCAACCAAGCCTCCGCCAGCCAGGCTCCAACGCCTGGTCCGGAGGGGGAGGCGAGCGCAAGGCGCGAGCCGGATGCTCCTCCAACAGAGGATGCCGACAGGTTGTCCGCCACAAGGTCTGAGGTGGAGAGTGCCATGAATCACAGGAGCCGTCAGACAGTTCTTCGTGACGCGTGTTTCTCCCCAGAGGCGTTGAATGCCTTTAATGCGGGAGACGCGTACCTCCATGCTGCTCAAGATGGTTTAACCAGAGCCACGGAGCAGTATGTAAAAGACATACGGGTGAGGGAATTTTAATAGTTATATATGCCAGTAGCCCCCGAGACTTAAAATAGTTAAACTAACTGATTTAAGGATCATTTGTTATGCAGGATCTTACGGAGAAGAATACCCACCAGTCCCAGGAGCTTCAAGAATGCAAGGCCCAACTTGAGGCCGCACTAGCAGCTGCCGGGGGAGCCACAGAGACCCCCTCTGGTAATTCATATTTCGAAAAGAGAAGTAGTTTATGAAGTGCGGTGTGTGTGTATAGTCTGACAATAATATTGCAGAGGGTGCCGGACTAGATCCGGACAAGCAACATCTGCTGCGCCAGCTGAAGGCCGGCGAGAAGGTGCTTATGAGGGTGCAGCAGGAGAGGAACAAACTCCAAGATGCCAACACCCAGCTGGGCGAAGAACTAAAAGATGTTCGGGTCCAGCTGTCTAAGTCCGTAAAGGAGAATCGGCGGCTTCGTCGCGGCATTTACAGTAAGTGCTTGAGCAAACTCTTTTGAAAAGAAGAGTTCGGCGAGGAAGTCGATTGAAAGAAATGTGTCTGTAGGTGTGCTCACGGGTCGTCCGGCGGAGGAGATGCCTGGTTCCACGGGAGACCCTCTTCCCGAGCTGCTGCAACTGCACGAACGTGTTCGGCAGGCGATGAGCGGCGTCGTTCAGGCCTTATGGCCTTCCGTCTCCCTACCCGAGGGTCTTGGAGGGCTTGCTGAGAAGCTTCAGGGAGTACGGCAGCATTTCCGTCTGTGGAAGATATCGGCCTGCCGTCAAGGCGCCAGGGAGGCCTGGGCCATGGTGAAGACGCGGTACACGAAGGCTGATCCAAACCACATGGCCGAGGTCGGACCTGTGGGGCCCGATGGGAAGGAGATCCCTGTGAGCCTGATGTACGGCCAAGTAGAGTTGGCCGCGAAATATTCCCAACGGGACTGTAAATTAGACAGCCTGTTAGATGGGATTGAAGAGGAGTACAATCAGTCAGTTTGACGATGTAATTTAAAATGACATGTAAAATGCCTTCTAGCCGGATTGTAGATCGTTTGTCTTTGCGGACCTTTTCGCTTCAACCTCGGGACCCAACAGTCCGGAGTGTGTCCGAATACCCTTACGGTTATACAAAAACCGGGGCATGCATGGAGACAAGGCGTAGGGGTCATAAGTGCTTTATCAGACAAGTGCCCAACTAGCTATGTTATATTACATGGTTAGTAAGAAACATCTTCCAGGGAGAATAGTTCCGTTAGGGGTTCCTTTCCCTGGGAGGCATGCCCTAAAGTGCATGTCCGGACTGCGAAAAGAGCAGAAAAAGCATCTGGGGGCAGATAAATAAATAAGTAATAAATCATCTTTCAGGTCACCGACCGAATATTCCCTTAAGAACGCTAGCCTTCGGCTTCACCCAGTCTAAGGTACACATCCGGCTGACCCGGCAGTAACAATCGCAGAGGTGCTCCCTTTACCTCCTAGCCGAACAATCGGGAACGTAGGGGTAAGCACAGGAGCCAGGCAACCCAGCTTGGCCAAAACTTAAGTCATATCGATGCATATAATGGTGAGTAAAAGGTACATGCGGAAGTATGACACATGTGTTGGGCATGAAGCCCATATAAATAAGCTTCTGTTAAAGAAGCCCCCAGGTATAACGAGTGCGAGTAGCACATCAAGTGAGTGCGAACAAAGCGCAGATCAGCCCTCAAGAGGCTTGTACTGAAAAAGGGGGGAAAAGGAGGGAAAACAAAGACAGCGAAAAAATATGAAAGGTGGATGGAGGAAGGAGACGAACTCTGAGTCCGGCGCTAGGCGTAGAATCTTCGGAGACGGGCTGCGTTCCATGGGTTTGGCTCGAGTCGGTTGTTAGATGCGTTGCGTAGACGGTATGCACCGCCGGTAAGGACTTGGTCGATGATGAAGGGACCTTCCCATTTGGGCTTAAGTTTGTCCTTTTTCTTGTCCGGCAGGCGAAGAACTAGCTCGCCAACATTGTAAGTTTTGGCCCGTACTTCTCTGCTTTGATATCTTCGAGCCTGCTGCTGATAGAATGCGGAACGGGATTTTGCCACGTCGCGCTCCTCCTCTAAGGCGTCCAAACTGTCCTGCCGATCCAACTCGGCTTCTCTTTCTTCGTACATGCGCACGCGAGGTGAGTCATGAATTATATCGCAGGGCAAAACTGCCTCAGCGCCGTATACCATAAAAATGGTGTGAATCCGGTAGTGCGGTTTGGCGTGGTCCGCAGCCCCCAGAGTACGGAGTCGAGCTCCTCTACCCAGTGCGTGTTAGATTCCGTGAGGGACCGCACTAATCTGGGTTTAATGCCGCTCATGATTAGACCATTTGCTCGTTCCACTTGACCGTTAGTTTGAGGGTGATAGACTGAAGCGTAGTCGAGCTTGATGCCCATGTTTTTGCACCAGAGTTTAACCTCGTCGGCCGTGAAATTCGTGCCGTTATCAGTGATGATGCTGTGGGGGACGCCAAAACGGTGTACTACCCCGGATATGAAGTCTATCACAGGTCCGGATTCTGCCGTTTTAACCGGCTTGGCCTCTATCCATTTGGTGAATTTGTCCACCATGACCAATAAGTATTTTTGCTTGTGGGTTCCCCCTTTAAGGGGTCCAACCATGTCAAGCCCCCAGACCGCGAACGGCCAAGTGATGGGTATAGTTTTGAGGGCGGTGGGTGGCATGTGGCTTTGATTAGCAAAGAGCTGGCAACCGACGCATCGTTGGACTAAGTCCTGAGCATCTGCCCGGGCTGTCGGCCAATAAAATCCTGTACGGAAGGCCTTGCCTACAAGGGCCCGGGCTGCGGCGTGGTGCCCGCCGAGTCCGGCGTGAATTTCAGCCAGGAGATTTCGCCCTTCCTCTTCGGAGATACACCTTTGAAGGACTCCGGTTGTGCTTTTCTTATAAAGTTCTCCCTCATGGACCTTGTAGGCTTTAGATCGCCGAACTATGCAGCGGGCCTCATTTTGGTCTTCGGGAAGTTCCTGCCTGATTAAGTAGGCTAGGAATGGTTCCGTCCACGGGGCAATTACTGCCATTATTTCGTGGGCTGAAGGTGTTATTTCATTGGCTGAGCCACCGATTGTGTCAGAATGTTCCGTGTTGGGTGGTGCAGTTGGTTCCGGGTTGTTATTTCCGGACTCCTCTTCCCATAATACGGATGGCTTAAAGAGCCGCTCCAGGAAGATGTTTGGAGGGACGGCATCGCGTTTTGCGCCGATGCGTGCCAACACGTCTGCTGCCTGGTTATTATCCCGGGCTACATGGTGGAATTCGAGTCCTTCGAACCGAGCTGACATTTTTAGGACGCGTTACGGTAGGCTGCCATTTTCGGATCCTTGGCGTCAAAGTCTCCATTTACTTGGGATATTGCGAGGTTTGAATCCCCGCGCACCTCTAGGCGTTGAATACCCATGAAGATTGCCATCCGGAGACCATGTAGAAGGGCCTCGTATTCGGCTGCGTTGTTGGAGTCCGTGTACATTATTTGAAGTACGTATTGGACTGTGTCTCCAGTTGGGGACGTCAAGACGACGCCAGCCCCCAAGCCAGCCAACATTTTGGAGCCGTCGAAATGCATGATCCAATTGGAGTATGCGCCGTACTCTTTAGGGAGTTCGGCTTCGGTCCATTCGGCGATGAAGTCAGCCAAAACTTGCGACTTTATAGCTCGCCGTGGTTTGTAGGTTATGTCAAATGGTAAGAGCTCAATGGCCCATTTTGCAATCCTGCCCGTCGCGTCGCGATTGTTTATAATATCATTGAGAGGTACTTCGGAGGCCACCGTTATGGAACACTCTTGAAAGTAGTGTCGCAGCTTCCGGGATGCCATGAACACCGCATACGCTATCTTTTGATAATGTGGGTACCGGGACTTGCATGGAGTTAAGACAGTGGATACGTAGTACACTGGTTTTTGAAGAGGGAATTTGTGCCCTTCTGTTTCTCGTTCGACGACGAGTACGGCGCTGACAACTTGATGTGTTGCCGCGATATATAATAACATAGGTTCGCCCAGGTTGGGCGCGGCCAGGACCGGATTTGTTGCCAATATGGCCTTAATTTCTTCGAGTCCGGCCGTGGCAGCATCCGTCCATTCAAAGTGTTCGGTGCGCCGGAGGAGGCGATAGAGGGGCAGCGCCTTTTCTCCCAAACGGGAGATGAAGCGGCTTAGAGCCGCCACGCATCCAGTTAGTTTTTGTATTTGTTTGAGGTCTTTTGGGATATCCAATTGTGACAGAGCTCGGATCTTGGCTGGGTTTGCTTCAATTCCTCTACCGGATACAATGAAGCCCAAGAGCTTTCCGGCTGGTACGCCGAAAACACATTTTTCCGGGTTGAGCTTAATGTCGTATGCTCGGAGGTTGTCGAATGTAAGCCTCAAATCGTCTACTAGAGTTTCGACGTGTTTGGTCTTAACGACCACATCGTCTACGTATGCCTCCACTGTTTTGCCTATCTGGGTAGCCAGACATGTCTGAATCATGCGCTGATATGTTGCGCCGGCGTTTTTGAGTCCGAAGGGCATTGTGTTGAAGCAGAATGGTCCGTATGGAGTAATGAATGCCGTTGCGGCCTGGTCTTTTTCCGCCATCTTGATTTGATGGTATCCGGAGTATGCGTCGAGGAAGCACAATGAATCGTGCCCTGCGGTAGCATCGATGATTTGGTCGATGCGGGGGAGGGGGAAAGGATCCTTTGGACAGGCCTTGTTAAGGTCTTTGAAATCGACACAAAGGCGCCAGGATTTGTCCTTTTTTGGTACCATTACCAGGTTTGCTAGCCAGTCCGGATGTTTTATATCTCTGATGAATCCGGCTTCTAGGAGTTTGGCTAGCTCCTCTCCCATTGCCTGTCTTTTGGGTTCGGAAAATCGCCGAAGAGCCTGTTTGACTGGCTTGAATCCTTTTAGGATATTTAGGCTGTGTTCTGCCAGCCTGCGTGGGATTCCTGGCATATCTGAAGGGTGCCAGGCAAAAATGTCCCAATTTTCCCGAAGGAATTCTCGTAGTGCGGCTTCTACATCAGGGTTTAATTGTGCCCCAATGGAGGCCATCTTTGTGGGGTCCGTTGGATGGACCTGGAATTTGACTATTTCGTCTGCTGGTTTAAAAGAGGTGGATTTAGACCTCTTATCGAGTATCACATCGTCCCTATCCACCGTGGAGCGCAGCGCAGTGAGTTCCTCTGCCGCTAGGGCTTCGGATAATGCCTCTAGGGCCAGTGCGGCTGTCTTATTTTCAGCGCGGAGTGCTATATCTGGATCACTGACAAGAGTGATGATTCCATTGGGCCCAGGCATTTTAAGCTTCATGTACCCGTAATGGGGTATAGCTTGGAAGATTGTGAATGCCTCTCGCCCTAACAAGGCGTGATATTCGCTGCCGAATGGGGCCACTTGGAACGTGACTTCCTCGGACCTGTAATTGTCCGGCGAGCCGAACACTACATCTAGTGTGATTTTTCCTGTGCAGCGTACTTCCCGACTAGGGATTATTCCTCTAAAGGTTGTGCTGCTTCGCTCAATGCGGCTCCAGTCAATTTCCATTTTTTGGAGGGTTTCCTCGTAGATGAGGTTTAATCCGCTGCCGCCATCCATGAGTACCTTGGTAAGACGAAAGCCGTCCACTATCGGACTGAGGACCAATGCGGCTGGTGCTCGGGCTGTTCGGAATTTAGGTTCGTCGCTGGCATTGAAGGTGATAGCCGTGTCGCTCCATGGATTTGTTGTTGCTACTTGGTAGACTTCGGCGAGGCTGCGGATTGTTCGTTTCCGCATGTTATTTGATGCGAAAGTCTCGAAGACTGTTAATACCGTACTGGTACTGTTGGGCTGGTTACCCGGGGCTAGAAAGCCTTCGCCACTTTTGGCCACCTGCCGTAGTATCCAACATGCTCGAAGGCTATGTGTTGGAGTGGCGCCTTCTGTACTATGGATTTTACAGGGTCCGTTGAGCCATCCCTCCAGTACGGTTCCGTGCCCTTTAGGGGTTTTTGCTTTTTGGTTTTTAACCCAGGTGCTTGAGTATGACGCACCCTTTTATTTCGAACTAGGGTTGTGTTCAGGGCCGGATTGTCCCAAAACCTGGTTTCGGTTTTCCAGGCACTCTCCATCGCACAGTATTTTTGTACTATGGTCGCTAGGTCGGCGAAGCGTGTAACTTCGCGACGACTTATGGCGTTCATGATTCCCTTGTCCGTGCAATTGTTGCAGAAAATTGAGATTGCGCTTTCCTCACGGCAGTCCTTTATCCTGTCCATAACCAGGAGGAATCTGGCCCAGTAATGATGTACTGTTTCATCGGGCTCTTGCCGTATTTGAGATAGATCGCTTATGTTTGGGTGGGCGGGCGGAATTAAATTCGGAACCTCGCCCCATCTGAGGCTCAAAGGCCGAGAAGTTTCCGGATTTGGAAGCTTGGATTGCTGGATGTTGTCCAACAAATCTGGTCGATGCCTGACTTTAGGTTCAGTACTTGATTGACGTCCGTCCCTCCGCGGGAATCCGGCATGGAGGGATCGGGAATCCGGACATAACTGGTCTTTAATATAGAAGAAGAGTCGCCGCGTTGTTCTTCTACCACAACAACGTGGTGGGTAGCCTGGGGAGAGTTAATTTCTCTCTGATCGGTTTTAAGCCCAATCTGATCGTAGTCTGTGGCGACTCCCAGGGTGGCGATGCGATCCAAGAGCTCATTTACGGAGGAGAGCTCCATCGGGTCTAGCTGCTCGGCGAATTCCGAGTTGACGTGAATATCGCTTTTGATGACCTGAGAGGTCATTGTCGGAGCAGTGGCCGAACAGGCGGTCATAAGAAAACCGCCTAGCCGCATAGTTTGGCCGGTGCCCAAAGCTCCCTTGACGACGGCGCCGTCTTTAAAGACGGGAAAAGGCATCCCTCTTGATTGCGACGGCACATAGGAACTCTCAATGAAAGCACCAATGTCGATGTCAAAACCGGCGGATCTCGGGTAGGGGGTCCCGAACTGTGTGTCTAGGAGGATGGTAACAGGAGACAAGGGACACGATGTTTTGCCCAGGTTCGGGCCCTCTTGATGGAGGTAAAACCCTACGTCCTGCTTGATTGATATTGATGATGTGGGTATTACAAGAGTAGATCTACCACGAGATCAAGGAGGCTAAACCCTAGAAGCTAGCCTATGGTATGATTGTTGTTCGTCCTATGGACTACAGCCATCCGGTTTATATAGACACCGGAGAGGGCTAGGATTACACAGAGTCGGTTACAATGGTAGGAGATCTACATATCCGTATCGCCAAGCTTGCCTTCCACGCCAAGGAAAGTCCCATCCGGACACGGGACGAAGTCTTCAATCTTGTATCTTCATAGTCTTGGAGTCCGGCCGACGATGATAGTTCGGCTATCTGGACACCCCCTAATCCAGGACTCCCTCACCAAGCTTGAGCTTTTATGTCTCCTTAATTCCTCTCATATCATGGTTTCTCTTTTTATCAAAAGCTTCATTCACAACAAACTCAACAAGAACTCGTGAGATAGGTTAGTATAAACCAATGCAAAACCTTATAATTTTCTACTGTAACAAATTACTAACATTATTATTCAACATTGAATACTAAATGTCTCTGCATATTTAATACTCCCATCCTAAAATAGAATCATTAAACAAGCAAACATATGCAATCAATGCAAACATAACAGCAATCTGCCAAAACAGTACAGTCTATAAAGAATGCAAGAGTATCAATACTTCCCTAACTCCAAAAAATATGAACTAAAATTCCCACTGTAATGAATTTATCAGAGGTCAAAATGCAAAAAGATTCAACGTTATACCATTCCCTGACTTTTCTAGGGAATTTTTGCAACAGCGGTAAACTTTCTGTTTTCAAACAGCAACATGTATACTTAGCAAAATAAGCATGGCAAAGGCTATCCTTGACTTTTTTATTGAAAATAAAGATGCAAAACATTATTCTAACTAACAGAAAACAAATACTAACAAAATAAAATGACTCTCCAAGCAAAACACATATCATGTGGTGAATAAAAATATAGCTCCAAGTAAAGTTACCGATGAACGAAGACGAAAGAGGGGATGCCATCCGGGGCATCCCCAAGCTTAGGCTCTTGGTTGTCCTTGAATATTACCTTGGGGTGCCTTAGGCATCCCCAAGCTTATGCTCTTGCCACTCCTTATTCCATGGTCCATCGAATCTTTACCCAAAACTTGAAAACTTCAACCACACAAAACTCGTAAGCTCCGTTAGTATAAGAAAATAAAACCACCACTTAGATACTGTAATGAACTCATTCTAAATTCATATTGGTGTAATATCTACTGTATTATAACTTGTCTATGGTTCATACCCTCTGATACTACTCATAGATTCATCAAAATAAGCAAACAACACAATGAAAACAGAATCTGTCAAAAACAGAACAGTCTGTAGTAATCTGTATCAAACATATACTTCTGGAATCCAAACAATTATTAAATAAATTTCTGGACCTGAGTAATTTGTCTATTAATCATCTGCAAAAAGAATCAACCTAAAAGAACTCTCCAGTAAAAGATGGCAGCTAATCTCGTGAGCGCAAAAGTTTCTGTTTTTTACAGCAAGATCACATAAACTTCACCCAAGTCTTCCCAAAGGTTCTACTTGGCACTTTATTGAAACAAAAGCTATAAAACATGATTACTACAGTAGCATAATCATGTGGACACACAAAAACAGTAAGGATAAATATTGGGTTGTCTCCCAACAAGCGCTTTTCTTTAATGCCTTTCTAGCTAGGCATGATGATGACAATGATGCTCACATAAAAGATAAGAATTGAAACATAATGGGAGCATCATGAAGCATATGACTAGCACATTTAAGCCTAACCCACTTCCTATGCATAGGGATTTTGTGAGCAAACAACTTATGGGAACAATAATCAACTAGCATAGGATGGCACAACAAGCATAACTTCAAGATTTTCAACACATAGGGAGGAAACTTGACATTATTGCAATTCCTAGAAGCATATGTTCCTCCCTCATAATAATTTTCAGTAGCATCATGAATGAATTCAACAATATAACCAGCACCTAAAGCATTCTTTTCATGATCTACAAGCATAGAAAATTTACTACTATCCACATAAGCAAAATTCTTCTCATGAATAATAGTGGGAGTATCATAAGAGACTTGAACACTAAAAATTGTTTCCACATTAAAAGAGTAACGCTCAGAAAAAGGGTAATCATAATCATGACAAAATTTGCAAATATAATCATCACTACTTTTTATAGCATAAGTTTCATCACAATGATCATCATAAGTAGCAACTTTGTTCTCATCATAATCGATAGAAACCTCTCCCAAGATAGTGGAATCACTAAATAAAGTTGACACTCTTCCATATCCACTTTCATATTCATCACAATAAAATTCAACATCCTCCAAAATAGTGGGATCATTACTTCCTAAAGTTGACACTCTTCCGAACCCACTTTAATCAATATAATCATCATAGGTACAAGGCATGCTATCATCATAACAACTTTGCATATCAAAACTTGGGATGCTAAAAATATCATCTTCATTAAACATAGCTTCCCCAAGCTTGGGACAAACATTAATTTCAGCAAATATATTCTCAAATATTTCATCCTCATCAAACATAGATTCCCCAAGCTTGGGCCCTTTCATATCATAAGCATAATCACTCTCATCATTAAAAATATTGATAGCACCAATAGTAAAGCAATTATCATCATCACAATGAGTAGTAGGAGCAACATCATTTGGGAGGGATGCCTTTTTACCTTTGTTGCTCCTTCTTTTCTTTTTCTTCTTCACATTATGTGTAGGTTCAACCTTCCTCTTTGAGCTCCTTATTGATGAGATTGGTTGAATAGAAAGCTCCTCCTCGTTACCTGATTCATCATGAGAAATAATAGGAGGATATTGGGAAGTTTATTCCCTTTCATTAGTATTCTCATCATCTTCTATTTGCCTTCTTTTCTTTATGTAATTGGCAATATAAGGATTTTCAATGCAATTCACCGCACAAAACATATAAATCTTTTCTAGATCAATATCAAGGAATTTCTTATGGGCAAATTCTGGAAGATCCTTAAGTAAACGTTTCAATTCTTCATAACCCAAAAGTAAACTAAGTTCATTGTAATGTGCAGGGAAGATCAAATCATCACAATTTTTGGACACGATTCGATCATGAAACAATTTGCATAGGAGATGTAAATGACCATCTTCATTGCAAAGTTCACAAGTACGGCAAATGAATTTTAGATTTTCAGCACTCACACCTAGCCTTTCATGCAACCATTTAGTTTCTAAATGCTTATGCCTCTTGCAATAAATATCTTCTCTATTTGGTGTGTTCATGCAAACATGCACTCCACAAAAGTTGACATGCTCATAAGAGATATCTTCATCATGACTAGAGCAACCATCATTAATACTATGGATATTCAAGGAGTTTATACTAACAACATTGCAATCATGCTCATCATTCAAAGATTTAGTATCAAGCATTCTAATGCATTCTTATTCTAGCACTTGAGCACAATTTTCCTTTCCATCAAACTCACGAAAGATATTCAAAAGACGAAGCGTACGAGACAAACTTAACTCCATTTTTTTGTAGTTTTATTTTATAAACTAAAATAGTGATAAAACAAGAAACAAAAAGGTTCGATTGCAAGATCTAAAGATATACCTTCAAGCACTCACCTCCCCGGCAACGGCGCCAGAAAAGAGCTTGATGTCTACTACACAACCTTCTTCTTGTAGACGTTGTTGGACCTGCAAGTGCACAAGTATGTAGGACAGTAACAAATTTCCCTCAAGTGGATGACCTAAGGTTTATCAATCCGTAGGAGGCGTAGGATGAAGATGGTCTCTCTCAAACAACCCTGCAACCAAATAACAAAGAGTCTCTTGTGTCCCCAACACACCCAATACAATGGTAAATTGTATAGGTGCACTAGTTCGGCGAAGAGATGAAGATACAAGTGCAATATGGATAGTAGATATAGGTTTTTGTAATCTGAAATTATAAAAACAGCAAGGTAACAAGTGGTAAAAGTGAGCGTAAACGGTATTGTAATGATAGGAAACAAGGCCTAGGGTTCATACTTTCACTAGTGCAAGTTCTCTCAACAATAATAACATAGATAGATCATATAACAAGCCCTCAACATGCAACAAAGAGTCACTCCAAAGCCACTAATAGCGGAGAACAAACATAGAGATTATGGTAGGGTACGAAACCACCTCAAAGTTATTCTTTCGGATTGATCTATTAAAGAGTTCGTACTAGAATAACACCTTAAGACACAAATCAACCAAAACCCTAATGTCACCTAGATACTCCATTGTCAGCTCAAGTATCCTTGGGCATGATTACACGATATGCATCACACAATCTCAGATTCGTCCAACCAACACAAAGTACTTCAAAGAGTGCCCCAAAGTCTCTAACGGAGAGTCAAGAACGTGTGCCAACCCCTATGCATAGGTTCATGGGCGGAACCCGCAAGTTGGTCACCAAAACATACATCAAGAGGCACATGATATCCCATTGTCACCACAGATAAGCACGGCAAGACATACATCAAGTGTTCTCATAAAAGACTCAATCCGATAAGATAACTTCAAAGGGGAAACTCAATTCATCACAAGAGAGTAGAGGGGGAGAAACATCATAAGATCCAACTACAATAGCAAAGCTCGGGATACATCAAGATCATGCCATAGAGGGAACACGAGAGAGAACACGAGAGAGAGAGATCAAACACATAGCTACTGGTACATACCCTCAGCCTCGAGGGTGAACTACTCCCTCCTCATCATGGAGAGCGCCGGGATGATGAAGATGGCCACCGGTGATGGATTCCCCCTCCGGCAAGGTGCCGGAACAGGCTCCCGAGAGGTTTTTGGTGGCTACAGAGGCTTGCGGCGGCGGAATTCCCGATCTATCTTCTCCGTGGATGTTTTTAGGATACGTGGAACTATATAGGCGAAAGAAGTCGGTCGGGGGGTGCTCGAGGGGCCCACGAGACAGGGGGGCGCGCCCAGTAGGGGGGCGCCCTCCTATCTCATGGCCTCCTCGAGGCTCTTTTAATGTGAACTCCAAGTCTCCTGGGTGATATTCTTCCCAAAAATAACACTGTCGAAGGTTTCATTCCGTTTGGACTCCGTTTGATATTCCTTTTCTTCGAAATACTAAAACAGGCAATAAAACAGCAATATGGGTTGGGCCTCCGGTTAATAGGTTAGTCCCAAAAGTAATATAAAAGTGTATAATAAAGCCCATAATCATTCAAAACACATAGTAATATAGCATGAATGCTTCATAAATTATAGATACGTTGGAGACGTATCACATTGCAGCACGTTGATGTCATTGTGAGTTCTTGGCATACCAAAGAAGGAGTGCCAAATCCAGAGGTCCTGTGTGGCCACTGCCTCAAGGACCACACTGCAACCGTCTTTGGCGCCTTTGTACATCCCCTGCCAAGCAAATTGACAGTTCTTCCATTTTCAATGCATGCAGTCGATGCTTCCAAGCATCCCAGGAAATCCTCTTGCTGCATTATGTGCTAGGATCCGAGCAGTGTCTTCAGCATCGGGTGATCACAAGTATTGCGGTCCAAACACTACCACCACTGCCCTACAGAACTTCTAGAAACAATCAATGGTTGTGGACCCCGCCATGCGCCCATAGTCATCGAGTGAATCACTGGGAGCTCCGTATGCAAGCATCCTCATAGCTGTTGATACGTCTCCAACGTATCTACTTTTCCAAACACTTTTGCCCTTGTTTTGGACTCTAACTTGCAAGATTTGAATGAAACTAACCCGGACTGACGATGTTTTCAGCAGAATTCCCATGATGTTGTTTCATGTGTAGAAAACAAAAGTTCTCGGAATGACCTGAAAATCCTCGGAGACAAGTTTCAGAAAATATAAAAAATACTGGCAAAAGATGAAGACCAGGGGGCCCACACCCTGTCCACGAGGGTGGGGGCGCCCACCCCCTCTGGGCGCGCCCCCTGTCTCATGGGGCCCCTGAGGCTCCGCCAACCTCAACTCCAACTTCATATATTCCGTCTCGTAGAGAAAAAAATCAGAGAGAAAGGTTCATCGCGTTTTACGATATGCAGCCGCCGTCAAGCCCTAATCTCTCTCAGGAGGGCTGATCTGGAGTCCGTTCGGGGCTCCGGAGAGGGGGATTCGTCGCCGTCGTCATCATCAACCATCCTCCATCACCAATTTCATGATGCTCACTGCCGTGCATGAGTAATTCCATCGTAGGCTTGCTAGACGGTGATGGGTTGGATGAGATTTACCATGTAATCAAGTTAGTTTTGTTAGGGTTTGATCCCTAGTATCCACTATGTTCTGAGATTGATGTTGCTATGACTTTGCTATGCTTAATACTTGTCACTAGGGCCCGAGTGCCATGATTTCAGATCTGAACCTATTATGTTTTCATGAATATATGTGTGCTCTTGATCCTATCTTGCAAGTCTATAGTCACCTATTATGTGTTATGATCCGACAACCCCGAAGTGACAATAATCGGGATACTTCTCGATGATGACCGTAGTTTGAGGAGTTCATGTATTCACTATGTGTTAATGCTTTGGTCCGGTTCTCTATTAAAAGGAGGCCTTAATATCCTTTAGTTTCCACTAGGACCCCGCTGTCACGGGAGGGTAGGACAAAAGATGCCATGCAAGTTATTTTCCATAAGCACGTATGACTATATTTGGAATACATGCCTACATTACATTGATGAATTGGAGCTAGTTCTGTGTCACCCTATGTTATAGCTATTACATGAGGAATCACATCCGACATAATTATCCATCACTGATCCAATGCCTACGAGCTTTTCACATACTGTGTTTCGCTTATTTACTTTTCCGTTGCTACTGTTACAATTACTACAAAACTATTATCTTTACCTTTGCCACTGTTACCTTTATTATCATACTATTTTGCTACTAAATACCTTGCTGCAGATACTAAGTTATCCAGGTGTGGTTGAATTGACAACTCAACTGCTAATACTCAAGAATATTCTTTGGCTCCCCTTGTGTCGAATCAATAAATTTGGGTTGAATACTCTACCCTCGAAAGTTGTTGCGATCCCCTACACTTGTGGGTCATCAAGACTAATTTCTGGCGCCGTTGCCGGGGATCATAGCTCTATTCTTTGAGTCACTTGGGATTTATATCTGTTGATCACTATGAAGAACTTGAAAGACGCAAAAACTAAAATCTATCCCTCAACTACGAGGGGAGGTAAGCAACTTTCGTCTAGCTCTGCACTAGATTCTCCTTCTGTTATCAATAAGTTTGCGACACTTAAACCTGCTACTGCTATGAATTCTGATATGTCGCATGTTATTGATGATGCCACTTCTGCTATGAATGATACTTATGATGAAACTACTTCTGTGTGTGATACTACTTTGCCATTAGGTGAATTTCTTGATGAACAACTTGCTAGGGCTAGAGAGAATGAAATTATTGAAGATGCTATTATTGATGATAGTGATGAAAGTTCTCTGAATGATTATGAATTGCCTGTTGTTCCTGAGGGTTATGTTATGAATGAAGAAGCTGCTAGAGCTATCTTTGCTTGCAATGATAGATATGATCTTAAAAAGTTATTAGCTAAATGGAAGCAGCAGTCTCTTAATGCTAGAATGAAACCTGACCCTGCTTTTGCTACTTCACCTATCTGTGTTACTGATAAGGACTATGAATTCTTTGTTGATCCTGAAATAATTACTTTGGTTGAATCTGATCCTTTTTATGGTCTTGAATCTGAAACTGTCATGGCACATCTTACCAAGTTGAATGGTATAGCCACCCTATTTACTAATGATGAGAAGTCTCGCTATTACTATATCCTTAAGATATTTCCGTTCTCATTAAAGGGTGATGCTAAGACTTGGTTTAAGTCTCTTGCTCCTGGTTGTGTGCGTAGTCCCCAGGATATGATTTATTACTTCTCTGCTAAATATTTCCCTGCTCATAAGAAACAAGCTGTCTTGTGGGAAATATATAATTTTGTGCAAATCAAAGAAGAGAGTCTCCCACAAGCTTGGGGTAGGCTTCTCTGATTACTAAATGCTTTGCCTGATCATCCTCTCAAGAAAAATGAAATACTTGATATCTTTTATAATGGACTAACCGATGCTTCCAAGGACTACTTCGATAGTTGTGTTGGTTGTGTTTTAAGGGAAAGAACAGTCGACGAAGCTGAATTACTATTAAATAATATGTTGACTAATGAAAATAATTGGACTCTTCCTGAGCCAATTCCTGAGGCAATTCCTGAACCAATTGAGTCAACTCCTGAGCCTATTCCTAAACCCACTCCAAAGAAGAGAGGTGTTTTATTTCTCAGTCCTGAAGATATGCAAGAGGCAAAGAAACCAATGAAAGAAAAAGATATTAAAGCTGAAGATGTTAAGAATTTACCACCTATTGAAGAAATACATGGTCTTAATATACCGTCTGTCGAAGAACCACATTGTCTTGATTACCCGACACAGGTAGTAAAGGTAAATTCTCTCTATAGATATGATAAAGTTGAAATTCCCTCTACTAAATTTCATAGCCCATGCTTAGATGAATTTGATGACTTTATGGCTAGACAAGAAATTTTTAATGCTTATGTTGGTAGAGAATTAAAGAATAATGCTTTCGAGATAGGACGCGTGAGCGATAATATGGCTAGAGTTAAAGGTGAACTCAAACTCATTAGCAAATATGCTCCTATGGTTGATACTCAAGCTGAGCAAGTACTTAAAGCTCAAAATGATTTGCTTGATGAATTAAATAATAAAAATGACTTTGCTGTTAGAGTGGCTACTAGAACTAGTAGAATGACTCGGGAACCTTTGTATCCTGAAGGCCACCCTAAGAGAATTGAACAAGATTCTCAGAATAATAGTCTAGATACTCCTAGTTCTTCTAAGAAGAAGAAAAAGAAAGACGATAGGACTTTGCATGCTTCTAGTGAACCTAATGTAGAAACACCTGAGAATCCTAATAATACTTCTATCTCTGATGCTGAAACACAATCCAGAGATGAACATGAACCTAGTGATAATGCTAATAATGATGTTAATGTAGATGCTCAACCTAGTACTAATAATGATATAGAGATTGAACCTGTTGTTGATCTTGATAACCCACAATCAAGAAACCAACGTTATGATAAGAGAGATTTTGTTGCTAGGAAGCATGGTAGAGAAAGAGAACCATGGGTTCAAAAACCCATGCCCTTTCCCCCTAAACCATCCAAGACAAAGGGTGATGAGAATTTTGAGCGCTTTGCTAAAATGATTAGACCTATCTTCTTACGTATGCGCTTAACTGATATGCTTAAATTAAATCCTTATGCTAAGTATATGAAAGATATCATCACAAATAAAAGGAAAATACCTGAAGCTGAGATTTCCACCATGCTTGCCAACTATACCTTTAAGGGTGGAATACCTAAGAAACTTGGTGATCCCGGAGTACCTACTATACCATGCTCCATAAAAAGAAATTATGTTAAAACTGCTTTATGTGATTTAGGAGCTGGTGTTAGTGTTATTCCTCTTTCCTTGTACTGTAGACTTGAATTAAGTAAGTTGACACCCACTGAGATATACATGCAAATGGCTGACAAATCAACTGCTATACATGTCGGCATTTGTGAGGACGTGCCTGTTGTTGTTGCAAACGTTACTATCTTAACAGACTTTGTCATTCTTGATATTCCTGAGGACGACAGTATGTCGATTATCCTCGGTAGACCCTTCTTAAATACTGCAGGTGCTGTTATTGATTGCAACAAAGGCAATGTCACCTTTCATGTTAATGGAAATGAGCACACGGTACATTTTCCTAAGAAAAAACCTCAAGTTCATAGCATAAACTCTATTGAGAAAATTCCAACTATCATTATTGGAGGTTTTGAATTTCCTCTCCCTACTGTCAAGAAAAAGTATGATATTCTTATTGTTGGGGATATCCATATCCCCGTTGAGGTAACCTAGTGTCACTTTGAAATTTCTCCGGTTCCGTGTTATTCGGAATGAGTTTGTTAACAAGACTTGATCAACCTTGTTAGTGGATTCATTTTGATGATCATGAGATGGATGAAACTAGAAGGCACAACCTTGTGTACCCTCTTTTTACATTCTGTTATTTAGAATAAATAAAGCAAAAATAGTATTATCCGTCTGTTTTCTGAATTATCCGTGCAATAAAAATATCCCGAAAATAAAAGTGCTCCAAATGCCCTGCAAATTTAGTATGATTTTTTATGGAATATTTGAGGATTTTAGGCACTGAAATCACTACAGGAGGGGCAAGCACCAGGCCACGAGAGTGGAGGGCGCGCCCACCATCCCTGGGCGCGCCCCTTGTCTCGTGGGCCCCTGGTGCCCCCCTCCACTTATGCCAGCACCCACACACTCCATCTTCTTCCGAAAAAAAATCCCCATCCAGCTCAAGCATGAGTTCTAGCTCATTTTGCTGCGATTTTCGATCTCCTTGCTCAAAGCTCCATTCACAAAACTGCTTTGGGAGATTATCGATTGGTATGTGACTCCTCCATTGGTCCAAATAGTTTTTTGTTCTAGTGCTTTATTCATTGCAAATCCTTGATGCCTTGGTGACCCTATTCTTGAGCTTGCATGTTAAATTTATGAGGTTCCAAGTAATTCTGATGCATGATATATGCTCTAGGCACTTGTAGGAGTAGTTGCTATCGATCTTGTTTAGTTTTATTTTCTTTTATTTTGAAGTTACTAAAATTTCAGAAATTTTCAGAAAATGTTAAGGAGTTTTTTGAGGGGCTCTTCTAGCCAAGGCTCCCAGGAAAAACAAGCTAAAGAGAAGGAAAAGGCCAAGTATAATCTTCCTTGCATAGCGGAAGTACGGCCGTGTGAATGGCCATGCGATGATTTCTTGAGAGAAGCCGGAATTTATGAAGATTTTTATTCTTTGATTGAGAATGCATGCCTCACCGATTTCCTCCACGACCGGATCGATCAGTATCTCTTACTTACCAACACCTTCATGCAAAACTTTTATTATTATCCTAAGAAGTCACCACCTTCAGTATCATTTCATTTATATGATGAATTCAGGGAAATGTCTTTACATGATTTTTGCGCGGTATGTAGGATACCCTTTGAGGGAAAATTAGAGGAACCACATCCTAGGGATGTGGATGGCTTTGTTAACACTATCACTATAGGGGATCCAAAGAAGGGTTCCGATGCGAGAATCTCTAGCATACACTTTCCTGTTTTACGCTACTTTGCCATATTTGCTAGTAGATGCTTGATTGGTCATGGAAATAGTGGGAACTTCAGTGTCCTAGATATTATTATTCTATTCCATGCCTTGTTTTGTGATAACAGTTTTAGTATGGGTGCAGTTATTGCTAAACATTTAAACCTGAATCGTACAAAAGGCCCCATCCTTGGAGGTATCTATGTTGCACGTCTTGCTGAATATTTTGAGATACCTATTAGGCACCATGAGAAAGAGGAGACAATATTGTCTCCTTATATTTTAGATTACAGGAGCATGGTAGCACATGGGTTTATTGTTCATAATGATGATAAGATGCTCCTTTATAACTTGAGATTTAATAAGAAACACAATGAGACTATTATTCTGCCTGCACCCCTGTTGTTTGATTTGACTGCAGATAATTATCTTGTCACGCCGGAAGCGGTGTATGCTCATCGAGGCCAAGCATCCACTCGAGAGCCTGAGCCCGAGCGGGAACCACCACTGGACCCATATCGTCCATCATCTTATCAGTGGGATCCGAAGGAGATCTCCAACCGGTGGCAGTACGATGACACACCTCAGTACATCGGGGAGAGTAGCCGCTATCCATGGCCATAAACCAACTTAGACCAAAAGCCTAAGCTTGGGGGAGTACGTATTTCTCACCGACTTTACATTCATGTTCACACACTATTCTAGTCGTCGGTGCTCATACTCCTTCACTGTATTATCCATGCTAGTTTAATTTTCTTTTTCCATTTTTCTTCTTGTGTGTTTGATAAACCTTAAGAAAAAACCAAAAAAATAGTTAGTTTAATTTCCATGCTTGTAGTAGAAATTAAAATGAAAACCCAAAAAGATTTCTCGTTCTTCTTTTACTTGTTGGGAGCTTTCCCGTGTAAATAGTTTTATTTTCTTTTCTTTCCTTTGAGGGGTTGAGAGTAGAAGACCATATTGAAAATGTTTAGTGGCTCTCCTATGTATGATTGTTTATACCTTAGAGCCATATTATTTGTCTTCTCTCTTGAGTTGAATGCTTGCAGATTCCAGCTTAGTCCAATGCACGTGCACTATTATTATTATACATATCATTCGGTCGTGCAAGTGAAAGGCAATAATGACGATATATGATGGACTAATTGAGATGAGAGAAGCTGGTATGAACTCGACCTCTCTTGTTTTTGTAAATATGATGAGTTCATCGTTCCTGATTCAGCTTATTATGAAGTAAACATATTTGCAATGACATTTAGAGATTATAGTTTCTTGTGCCATGCTTGATTAGCTATGAGTTATAATGGTTTACCTTGCATGCCAACATGCTATTAGAATGATTATGATGTGGTATGATGGGATGGTATCCTCCTTTGAATGAATTGAGTGACTCGACTTGGCACATGTTCACGCATGTAGTTGAAATAAAATCAACATAGCATTCACGATATTTTATGTTCATGGTGGATTATATCCTACTCATGCTTGTACTCGGTGTGAATTAGTTTTAATGCATGTTTATGACTATTGTCGCTCTCTCAGTTGGTCGCTTCCCAGTCTTTTGCTAGCCTTCACCTGTACTAAGTGGGAATACTGCTTGTGCATCCAAACTCCTTAAACCCCAAAGTTATTCCAATGAGTCCACCATACCTTCCTATATGCGGTATTTACCTGTCGTTCCAAGTAAATTTGTATGTGCCAAACCCCAAACCTTCAAATGAAATTTTGTTTTGTATGCTCGAGCAGCTCATGTTTCAACTAGGGCTGCCTATATCTTCCATGCTAGGTGGGTTATTCTCAAGAGGAGTGGACTCCACTCCTCATTCACGAGAAAGGGCCGGTAACCGGGATGCCCAGTCCCATGATCCAAAAAGATCAAAGAAAATCAATATAATTAAACAAAACTCCCTCAGGGCTGTTGTTAGTTGGAGGCACTCGTTGTTTCGAGCAAGCCATGGATTGATGCTTGTTGGTGGTGGGGGAGTATAAACTTTTACCATTCTGCATGGGAACTGCCTATAATGCATGTAGTATGGAAGATACAGCCATCTCATAGTTGTTGCGTTGACAGTGAAAGTATGCCGCTCAAAATGTTATTCAATCTCTATTTTAAAATTGAGCTCTAGCACCTCTACAAATCCCTGCTTCCCTCTGTGAAGGGCATATCTATTTACTTTTATGTTGAGTCATCACCTTCTTATTAAAAAGCACCCGCTAGAGAGCACACTGTCATTTGCATTCATTATTATTGGTTTATATTGGGTATGACTTGACTGGATCTCTTTTACCATGAATTACAATGTTTAGTCAGTCCTTGATCTTTAAAGGTGCTCTGCATTTATGTTTTGCGGTCTCAGAAAGGGATAGCGAGATACCATTTTGTTATGTCATGTTATGATTGTTTTGAGAAAGTGTTGTCATCCGAGTTTTATTATTATGACTCGCTAGCTGATTATGCCATTGATATGAGTGATTGTGAGACCTAAGTGTTATTGTGAGTATGGTTAGTTTATAATATTTGTTGAAACCTGAATGCTGGCTTTGCATGTTTACAACAACAAGAGCAAACAGAGTTTATAAAAGTTTTTCTTTATCACTTTCAGTTTATCAACTGAATTGCTTGAGGACAAATAAAGGTTTAAGCTTGGGGGAGTTGATACGTTTCCAACGTATCTACTTTTCCAAACACTTTTGCCCTTGTTTTGGACTCTAACTTGCATGATTTGAATGAAACTAACCCGGACTGACATTGTTTTCAGCAGAATTACCATGATGTTGTTTCATGTGTAGAAAACAAAACTTCTTGGAATGACCTGGAAATCCTCGGAGACAAGTTTCGGAAATTATAAAAAATGCTGGCAAAAGATGAAGACCAGGGGGCCCACACCCTGTCCATGAGGGTGGGGGGCACGCCCACCCCCTCTGGGCACGCCCCCCTGTCTCGTGGGCCCCCTGAGGCTCCGCCGACCTCAACTCCAACTCCATATATTCTGTCTCGCGGAGAAAAAAATCAGAGAGAAAGTTTCATCGCGTTTTACGATACGGAGCCGCTGCCAAGCCCTAATCTCTCTTAGGAGGGCTGATCTGGAGTCCGTTCGGGGCTCCGGAGAGGGGGATTCATCGCCGTCGTCATCATCAACCATCCTCCATCACCAATTTCATGATGAACACCGCCGTGCGTGAGTAATTCCATCATAGGCTTGCTAGACGGTGATGGGTTGGATGAGATTTACCATGTAATCAAGTTAGTTTTGTTAGGGTTTGATCCCTAGTATCCACTATGTTCTGAGATTGATGTTGATATGACTTTGCTATGCTTAATACTTGTCACTAGGGCCCGAGTGCCATGATTTCAGATCTGAACCTATTATGTTTTCATGAATATATGTGTGTTATTGATCCTATCTTGCAAGTCTATAGTCACCTATTATGTGTTATGATCCGACAACCCCGAAGTGACAATAATCGGGATACTTCTCGATGATGACCGTAGTTTGAGGAGTTCATGTATTCACTATGTGTTAATGCTTTAGTCCGGTTCTCTATTAAAAGGAGGCCTTAATATCCTTTAGTTTCCACTAGGACCCCGCTGTCACGGGAGGGTAGGACAAAAGATGTCATGCAAGTTATTTTCCATAAGCATGTATGACTATATTCGGAATACATGCCTAGATTACATTGATGAATTGGAGCTAGTTCTGTGTCACCCTATGTTATAGCTATTACATGAGGAATCACATCCGACATAATTATCCATCACTGATCCAATGCCTACGAGCTTTTCACATACTGTGTTTCGCTTATTTACTTTTCCGTTGCTACTGTTACAATTACTACAAAACTATTATCTTTACCTTTGCCACTGTTACCTTTATTATCATACTATTTTGCTACTAAATACCTTGCTGCAGATACTAAGTTATCCAGGTGTGGTTGAATTGACAACTCAACTGCTAATACTCAAGAATATTCTTTGGCTCCCCTTGTGTCGAATCAATAAATTTGGGTTGAATACTCTACCCTCGAAAGCTGTTGCGATCCCCTACACTTGTGGGTCATCACTGTCGTGCAATTCTGGATTGAGGTGAATCCAAGTGTGCCGGTGTAATCCTTCTTGCACTTGAAGTGGTTGTCAAACTCCCGGATGGAATTCACAATCCTGAGGAAAAGCTTTCAGCTCATCCAATAATGGTGCCGAAAAACTTTGTCGCCGTGCAATGGAGCGTCGGCGAAGTAGTCGGAGTAGAGCATGCAATAGCCTTCCAGACGATGCCGGTTTCTTTGCTTTCAGCCGCCCCAGCGCCGAGCCACCTTGCCGCGGCTTTTCATTGCTCGCGAGTAGGGCGGCGAGGACCATGAGATGCTCCTCCTCCTGCACGTCGGCATCGGCTTCCTCCTCCAGCAACACCGCGAGCGCCTCCTCGTCGACCGAGTTCATCCCGAGCAGGCAAACTGCCGAACACCTGGCGGGCGTGGTGGACGCACAGCCGTCGGTATACCGCCCTGCGTGGCCGGAGCTCCGTAACACTCGCTTGAAAGGTGGTGGAGAGGTGCCGCGGCGAAACTTTCTCTCTTTTCCGGCGAGGAATGGCCTATCTAGCAGTTCTGGGCGGCGGGCGGCACTGGCAGGGTGGTGGTCGAGCGCTCGGGGGTGGTGGGGGGGGGCGAATCTGGACGATTGCCTTAACTTTTTGCCTGATAATGTGGCCCAGGCGTGTTTTTCCCTTCCGCCGGAGCCCCCGAGCGCCCCCCAGCGTGCTGAGTCTGGCCTGGGACCGCCGGGCTAAAAAACGAGCCGAGGCGGCGGATTTCGCCGTCTTGGGGACGCGACTGGGGTTTTTTTCGACGCCTGCGTGAAAAAAGTCATCGTGCGGGCTGTTGGGGGCGCGGCTGGAGATGCTCTAAGGACAACTTCTGCTCCATCAGGAAGGGCTTTACTTATGAATACTAGGACAGAAAATCCAAGTGTGTTGTGGATATGCCGATTATCTTGAGTACCTTCCACGTGGACGACATCGAGGCTATCTTGGCTGCTTGTTAGACAAAGAGCGGTGAGGCTCAGGATTCGCAAGTTGAAGTACAAGTGAAACAACATAATCGGACAGACAAAATCAAAGGCCGAGCTCGATGGCTTTCCAGACATGCGTGTGGTTGCTGCCCTGTCCATGTAAGAATCTGATGCTCTTTCTCTCTAGATTAAATCTTCTATACTGAATAATTGTCAATGAAAAAAACTAGCATGCTATGAAAAAATACCGTGGCCCTTAAATATGCTACGACCCATCCTGTCTGATCTCATTTCTGAAAATCAGAGCGCCTTCATTCCGGGGAGGTTGATCTCTGACAACTCTATTATTGCGTTTGAATGTCTTCACCATATTCAGTCAGTAAGGAACAATGCATCCGGCCTTTGTGCTTACAAGCTAGATCTTTCTAAGGCCTATGATAGGGTGGACTGGTTTTTTTGGAGAAAGCTTTGGCTAAATGGGGCTTCTTGACCATCTGGATTGCTCGGGTTATGGTTTGTGTTTCGTCGGTGAAGTACTCAGTAAAATTTAATGGGAAGCTACTGGAGTCTTTCTCCCCATCGAGGGGACTCCGTCAAGGTGATCGACTGTCTCCATTCCTCTTCTTATTTGTAGCTGATGCTCTTTCTGCGTTGATTGAAAAGGCTGCAAGGGAAGATGGTCTCATTGGGGTCAGAATATGTAGAGGTGCTCCAGAGATTACACACCTTTTGTTTGTGGATGATTCACTTCTATTCTTTCAAGCAAATAATCAGCAGGCATTATTAGTGAAAGGGGTGTTGAACACCTTTGCGACGGCGACAGGACAACTTATTAACCCGTCGAAGTGTTCCATTCTATTCTCAAATCAATGTCAACCTAATATGGTTAAATAGGTCAGAGATACGCTGGACATCACCCAGGAGGCGTTTGAGCCTAAGTATTTGGGCTTGCTGGTTCCGGAGAGGATGCACAAAGGGCATTTTGAGACTATCCAAGAGCGGTTGAGGAAAATCCTTGTGGACTGGAGTGAGCAGTACATGTCTTCAGGGAACAAGGAGATTCTAATCAAATCAGTGGCACAAGCCATACCAGCATATGTTATGAGCGTTTTCAAACTCCCAGCGCCGGTCTGTGATGATCTACCAAGGATAATACATCAATATTGGTGGGGGTGGAGAACGGGAAGAGGAAGATGGCCTGGATGAGCTGGGATAAATTGTGTTTGCCCAAAGCCATGGGCGGTATGGGCTTTAGGGACATGAGGGCGTTTAACCAGGCGCTGCTAGCTAAGCAGGCCTGGAGGCTACTGGATCGGTCGGATAGCCTCTGTGTGCGTCTGCTGAAGGCGAGATACTATCCATCGGGTCAGCTTTTGGATACTGTGTTCCCGGGCTCCGGGTCTGAGGTGTGGAAGGGAATACTACATGGCCTTGAGTTGATCAAGAAGGGCGTCATTTGGAGAGTCGGTAATGGCATGAAGATTCCTACTTGGCGTGATCCTTGGCTGCCTCGGCCTTTCTCATTCCGTCCGATTACTCCAAAGGGAAATTACCGCTTCTGTAGGGTCTCTGATTTCTTAGATGGCAATGGAGCGTGGAAGCTGGACAGGTTGAGGGAATTCTTTTGGCCGATGGATATTGATCACATTCTGAAAATAAGAACTTCGCCTCGCCAGAGGGATGATTTCTTGGCATGGTACCCGGAAAAGAGTGGAGGGTTTACGGTGAGAAGTGCCTACAAGTTGGCCACATGTGATCATAATGTTGCCGCTGCTAATGGTGCGTCGAGTGCTGCACCAGAGGGTAATCGAGCGGGTGGAACTACATTTGGCGGTCCGGGGTACCGCAGAAAATGAAGATCCATGCGTGGAGATGTGTAACAGGAACATTGGCAACACAGAGTTTTAAAGCCTTCTGACACTTGGCGACGCGCTCAACCTGTATGCTTTGCGGGGTGGAGGAGGATTCATTCCATGCAATGATAACTTGCCCCCATGCGAGAATGCTTTGGATAAATATGTGTCTTCGTTGGCCACTCCCAGACGATGATCTCCTTATCCATGATGGGAGGGAGTGGCTAATTTCTCTGCTGTCGAAATGCTCGTCGGACGTACAGGATATGCTGATTATGTTTTTCTGGCGGATTTGGCAGCTTCGTAACGATCTGACACACGGGAAGGAGGTGCCCCCTGTGCCAGCCACTGTCGAATTTCTGGACAGTTACTACAAGTCTATAAGACTCGCTTCGCGTTACTCTATGGAGGAGATCATTAAAGGAAAGATGTCGACCTCAACGGTGGCGCTGCCGGTCCCAGGAGTCAAGCCGTCGGTGGATCCCTGGCCAGCGCCGCCGCCTGGCAGGCTGGCGCTGTCAGTTGACGGCTCCTTTCTGCAGGAGGATGGCTCTGCGGGCATCGCTATGGTGCTCCGGAACGACAGAGGCGAGATCCTAATGGCAGCCTACCAGTTCATCTTCTATTGCAATGACCCACTCGAGGCGGAATTGCATGTGATCATGCAGGGGATGGCCCTAGCAGTACAAAATTCTGATTTACCGGTGGTGGTTCAAACGGACTCCTCTGAAGCATTGTCTAGCTTGACAAATGATGCACTTCTTCGCTCGGCTTATGGACAGATCATCCTGGAGATCAAGTCACTCTTAGATAATAGGGAGTTTTTTTCTCAAAAGATTACTAGACTTCAAAATAGAGTTGCCGATCGGTTGGCTAAATATAGCCGCACCGAGCATGCCACGGCTGTTTGGCTTGGCTCGGTTCCACCATGTATCGAGGATTTGTGGCCTCTCGACTGTAACTCTATACCTATGCAATAAACTCCCTTTATCCCCGCAAAAAATGCTATTAGCGTGCTATATCGTTCTATAGCATGCTATTAGCGACACATTATACACTGATTTATTTAACGAGGCATTGCTCAAAACACTACTGCGCGCTATTTTTTCATTGATAATTGTACCATACCAGCATTCTGTTTTCATACATAAACATCTCAAATTATGTTTATGTACAATTATGGTCCATCTTATTTGGATTTTAATCTAGAGTGATTCAGATATAGCATTCAATGTCTTATTCCAGTGACTGACAGCCTTGTATATTCAACAACGCGCATCACTCTTTTATTCATGTTGCAGACACTTGCAACGGATTAGGAATTTAGGAAGCGGTAGTTTAATCATGCAGTTTTGTCAAAATTTGTACTTAACCAAGGTTTGGGCTGCCACCTAAACATAGATTGGATTTGCTATTTCTCAGGTGCCTAAAATTTCTTTCACATCAATCACTTTTTTTCCTTCTTCCTTCCCTCGTTGGCCGGACCTCGTTGGAGAAGAAACAATCTCTCGCCGGAGAAGAAGTAGCCCCACCATCTATCTTAGGGTGAAGTCATGGGTGGTGCAGGGGATCACCACAACCCCATTATCTATTTTAAGGGTTGTGGCGGGGGGGGGGGGCATGGGATCGCCGGATGTTTTCATGGGTGGTGTCGGGCATAGAGGGATTGCCGGGGCGGTAGCCAGCAACAGCGGTGGGAGGGTGGGAGGGGGGAGTTTGAGGGGAGGACGGGGCGGTGTGTTGTAGCCCCTGTCGGCCATGGGTGGTGGAGCCCAACGGTTAGGGTGGGGTAGGCTGGGGATGTTCGGGGGGAGGTAGAAGATGAACAATAAGCCAATCTATGTTGGACCATTGGATCTAGCGGCTACTGATAAAAGTGAATGATGGCAAAAGAAATTTCAGGTACCTGGCGGATAGAAGGTCCCAACATAGATATACAAATTATGCGCACCAGCAGTTATGTGCATGACTTTCTTAAACCTGCTAGGGTCACGTCTGAAAAGTGTAGGGTTTTGATTTCATGTACTCTGAGAAATAAATAAACTAGACAATCTCGTGTTGCTTGATTTGCATGCTATCTTACTATAAACCTTCATATGGCAGTCTTTCATTCCAAACTGGACCACATTTTTAAAAATCATATATTATGGCACCATGATTGTACGGTTGTTACAAACAACTGTCTTTTGGTATTATTTCATAATTGGTACTCCCTCCGTTCACGCACACTGCTGATGAGTATCAACAATCTCTACAGGTGGATCTTCCATCCACCGTGCACACTGCTATTAACCCCCGCATGGAGAGAGTATCTTGTAAAAGATATTATGGCGATCACCTTGCAATAAAAAGCACTTCGATGTCAAAAAAAAAAAACTATTAGCAGTATACACTTTGGTTCGTCGGGGGTTTCCGCGAGGGAGTTTTTCTACGAGGGGGTTTTCAACAAAATACTCTCTCTAGCGCCTGCCACCCGTGCCCCCACCCCGACTTCCCCATGCCAGCCGCGTGCGCCACGCCGGCGGCCGCACCACGGCCGCGCCTCACGCTCACGATCTCCCGCCGCTGCCCGTGTCCATCCACCGCGCACGTTCACGCCCTTCGCGGTCTTCTGCTGCACCACATGCTCCTCTTTCTCCGTGGCGGCGGCGTCTCCATCCAGCTGGGACTGTCACTGGACCCGCTGGAGCCGCCACTTCGCGGAGGTCGACCAGGCCGAGAGCTATGCTTCTGACCTCCGCTTCCAGCTCGAGGGGTTCATGGAGAGTGCTTCCCTGACAATCCAGCTCAGTTTCCATCAGACAGTACGTCATCATAGGCGAGGTCCGGCGCGTATGCACACTAGGTGCTCGACCAAAAGCCAGAGGCATAGCAGCAGCGCGGTCCAGCGTGAGCGGCAAGCACCAGGCAGAGGAGGGGCGGCGGGGGCGGATCATACCATGGCACGGCAAGGAGGCCAGCGCTCTGCGCAAGCAGCGGAGGACCGGATGGAACAGCTGCGGCTAGGTGGAGCAGGTGTGGTGGTTCAGGCACACCGTGGTTATTGTCGGCGGCAGCGACCACTCTCCTGCTGCTCGGCCCTGATTCGTCTCTCCCTGACGCAGCATCGGCCGCTGCCTCCTAGCCTGCCGTCGTGCGGACAAGACGGCACGGAGAAGCGACTTGGTTGGTTCTAGTCCTGTCAATGGTGAGCTCGAGGAGGGCACTGGTAGCATATCATTCTGGTCCACTTTTCTGCTGAATTCTCGTAGAAATTACTGCTCTGCGTTTCCACTGTTAAGGTTCAGGTTTGACAGTCTGTGAGCTGCACTACAGCTTGGTTGTAGTGTTAGGATGATATATGTCTAAATTCACACAGCAATATTCTTATAGTATGCAAGTAGCTTAATCTACATATTTATTGTCATGTTTCAGAGTGTTGTGCCTTTATCCTGATCACGGTTCCTGCCTTTTATTCCTACTGTTCATGTTTAATTATGTGGCAATTGCATTGGACTATAGTTATTATAGCACTGGGATGGCATATTTCTAACTTAACACCTATATTGTTTAGCAGAAAACAACAAAGGCTTAAAAAATAGAGTAATAAACTTATTGTTCAAAAGCCGCATCGGTGCCTAGCAGCTGCAGAGAAACATCACATTTGCGATGATTTTCTGAAACACCAACTGGATGACCTTTGTTTACTAGTCAAGAATGGCTGTGATAAATTTGGTTGCCTAGTTATGCTCATCATGTACCTCATCGAGTGAGCTCTGTTCTCTTCAATCTTTTCATGCTTATTATGATACTGAAGAAGCACAGAGCCATTGCCATTGTTATAATAACGAATTTTAGAACTCATCAGCAGTGTGCATGAACTACTAGCATGTCTTGCAAGCTCCTCTGTACGGGGGTTAATAGCTATCATCTATTCACTTGTGATTTTTTATGATGATGCAGGACAGTGAACAACATATTGAGTTATTCCAAGAGGAAACAACCCAGATACTCAACCAAAAGGGGATCGGCGGCACTGGGGGTGAGGGCCGGAATCTGTCCGTGTACCTTGTGGTATGCTGTCGGGACTGGTCTGTTTCTCAAACGAAGGCTCCCCTGTACAAGGTGGAAGTTGCCCTCTCCAACTCCGACGACCCTTCTTTGCCGCTGGGAGCGGAGCCTGCTGGCCGGGTAACCCTGCACCGAGCCCGTAATCTGGAAACTGACATGGGCGGCAAGACCTTTGTCTCCTTGCAGTCAGGGTGGATAGTCGGCATCGGGGGCAATCCTGGCAGCACCATCATCTTTGACACCAAGAGTGGGAGAATGATCCGCGGGCCAAACCTGGTGGCCAGGAAGTGGAGCCCTGTGGTGGCTGTCGTTGGGGACAGGGTCTATGCCCTCACATCAACCCCTGACTACATTCAAGAGCCCAATTTTGTGCCCTGGTTCGAGGTCCTCGATATATCCAAGCCGGACGTCACGGAGACGGCGGAGGGGGTGCTCAGCCTGGCAGACACGTGCACCTGGACACCACTGCCGTACCCGCTCTGCTTCCCTCGCAGGCTCACCCGGACGGACTTCCGTATGCCACCCAGGATAACAGTCACGTCCTCGGTGGTGGTCGAGCCATACATTTTGATATCGGTTAGTCGCCCGTACAACTCCACCTACGCATTTGATACCAGCTCAAGAGAGTGGCATGAGGTCGAGGGCGAGCAACTGCCGTTCATCGGCGCTGCCGCCCCGCACGGCGGCGGCATCTTCCTTGCGCCTTCTCACAAGTACGGCCCCAATCAAAGCTTACCGCATCCGAGTCTCAACGTCTGGAAAGGGTGGTGCTATTGAGTTGTCCACCACTGTCATCCCGGTGAGAAACGAGGAGCATGAAGAAATTAACGCAGGGGGTGCGCGCTACGTTTACCTGGACAGGGAACACTTCGCTCTGTTGTCTTGGCAGAACGACAGCGGATGTTACATGTCTTACGATACAAAGACTGACGAAACTTATCCAAGGAAGTTATATCTGAAGTTGGTTACCTATCAAACTGGGAGGTGTGTACTCGAGGGGAAGACTCCGGAGATTGTTGTCTCCTGCCAACCGGAGCAGGCCTTCAGGATCTGCAGTTCCCCTGTCTTCTCTGATGCACCCATCGCCTTCGCTTTATCCGTATAAATAATACCATTGGACACTTTTATTTCACAGTATGTTCCTTAAGAAGCTTGCTTTTTAACTGCAAAGGTATAATGCCATGCACCTCTGCTCATTGCTCATAGTTTCTACACTTGATAGGAAGCTTACCTTGTGGATTATTATCACCCTCCTGCATTTTCTACATTGGCATAAAGTTTTTGTTTTCCCCACTGGCCAGTCATATGCTCCCTCCGCCCGGAATTACTTGTCGCAGAATCCATTTCTGCGACAAGTAATTTGGGATGGAAGGAGTATTATATTAGTAGTGTTAACTTCAACTGCACTGTTCTGCCCTGTGGCCTTTTTACATCATTCTGCTTTTGAAGACACATTAAACTTTGATTTTACCCTTTTATACGTACATCTTCGATGTTCGACATGCTGAAACCTTATTACAATATGGATGATGGTTGTGCCGCTACCTCTGATCAGTATTTTTTGTTGAGCATGTTAAGAGGATGGAAAACATCTTGTCTCACTGATAAATAGTTTTGTAGCAGTACTAGCTTGCCCCCCCCCCCCTCCCCGTGCTTAAATACTAGTAAATAACTACACATCAGTAATAGAATAATCACCTGTTTCAGTTTCAAAGGTTCTGATGCGCTATTTGGTAGGCCTGAAACTTGGGCTTTAGGGCTACCCATATGCTTAATCCTTGTTATGAGTGGTATATATTACAGCCCAGGCAATTAGGGGCCTGGCCCAGTTATCTTATCGTGTTAGGGGCTTAGCCGAATTATATCATTAGGAGGATTATATAAACTCATGTAAGGATCGGTTTTGAGATTAAGCAAAGAAGCAATCATATTGCTCGGCTTTCCGAGGGAGTCGGGAGACCTAACCCTAGCCTCATCCTTCCCTACGCCATTTCCTTCCTGCCACAGCCGCCGCCTCCACCGCGCAGGGACGGCGCCTAGCCGCCGGCCGCTGCGCCCTCGCCCTCGTCCTCCTCCATCCTTCCCCTACAATCTCCGCCCTAGAACCGGCAGAACCCTATCTCCTAACACCTTGGTATCAGGTAGCTCGGTTTCGACCATGTCTTCACCACCACCAATTCCGCCGCTGCCCACCACCACCGTGTCGCCGCCGATCCTTTCCACCGCGTCGCTGGCCCTCCCCACCGTGTCGCTGGGCTCCACCGACGGCGCCTCCACCGGTCAGTCGTCGCCCCCCTCCGCCGGTTCGTCGCCACCACCCTCCACCGCGTCGCTGGTCTACTCCCTGGCGGAAATCACCGGCATCCTCAACGATCTCGTCACAACCGTCCAGGGGATCTGCCTCTACTTGGTCGGGCCCTATGGGTTGCCGCCGACCGCGTCACCAACCATCGCCGCTCGGCCGATGCTGCTGCTGTGGCAGCCGCCACCCCTGGCGGCCTCCGCCGCGCTCGCCGGGACACTGCAGCCACAACTACAGCTACCGCCGCCACCGCCCTAGCAGCCCTGGCAGCCGCCGCACCCAAGGGCCACAGCGACGCTGGTCGGGCCGCTGCAGCCCCCGCTGTCGCAGCAGCCAGCCCCCGCCACTGCCTCGCTCTGGCCACAATGGCCGGCCGCGGCCATCGCGGCACCCGCCGCCTCCGCCGTTTCCATGTAGTAGCAGCTGCCACTGCAGGTGCCTCCGTCGCCCAGCACCGGGCTGACTACAACCGCGCCGGCGGGCGTGCCGATTCAGCAAGTGTGATTTCCGCCCTAGCCGTCACAGCTTCCGGCTTGGTTTGCCGGGACGTCACCGCCGCCAGTCTTCACCATGGCCGCGGACCAGCTGGCGCCCTCCCTGCCGAACGGCGGGCCCTCCGGCGCCGCGGGTTTCCACGCTGGATTCGACAGGCCACCACTTCCCAGCGAACCACCTGTGCACACCTACCCAACGCCATCCTCTTTGCTGCTCCGTACCGCCGAGCCATACGCTCACGGTGGTCATGCTTAGACACCGCCGTGCTTCGCCAAGCTCGACTTCGCTACCTACGACGGCGCCGAGGACCCCCTCAACTGGCTCAACCAGTGTGAGCAATTCTTCCAGGGGCAATGCACGCTCGCATCGGAACGCACCTGGCTCGCCTTCATTTCACCTTCGGGGCGCCGCACAAACGTGGTACTACGCCCTCAAGCAAGACGAGGGCGGCATGCCCCCATGGGAGCGATTTCGCGAGCTATGCCTCCTTCGCTTCGGGCCGCCGATACGCGGGAGCCGGCTGGCGGAACTCGGCCGCCTCCACTTCACCTCCACGGTGCAGGACTTCGCCGACCGCTTTCAGGCCCTGGCGTGCCACGCGCCCGGTGTAACGGCTCGCCAGTGGGCCGAGCTCTTCGTCGGCGGTCTGCCGGATCATATCCGCGTGGACATGGAGCTGGCGGGACCCCAGAACCTCCAGGCGACCATGTACTACGCCCGCGCATTCGAGCGCCACGTGGTGGCCATCCAGCAGGCATCACCGTCCCGGTCCGCTGGGCTGCCACCCGGGCCAGACGTTCCCGCGCAGGGTCGGCCTGCGCAGGTTTCCACGGCACCCGTCGCGGCGCGCCCATTCTGCCGGCTCACCTCGACCGAGCAACTCGAGTGTCGCCGCCAAGGGTTGTGCTTCAACTGTGACGAGCCCTACATGCCCGGCCACGTCTGCCCGCGACTCTTCTACCTGGAGGGTGCGGACTACATTGAGGCTGCCGCTGCCGCCGCCGGCCTCGGCGACCTTCCCTCCCAAGCTGCCGTGGAGGTGTTTGGCGACGGTTGATCTCCTCGAGGAGTTCCGCAAGCGCTTCCCCGCCTTCCAGCTCGAGGACGAGCTGTTTGTGCAGGCGGGGAGAAATGTTATGAGCGGCATATATTACAGCCCAGGCAGTTAGGGGCCTGGCCCAGTTATCTTATCGTGTTAGGGGCTTAGCCCAATTATATCATTGGGAGGATTATATGAACTCATGTAAGGATCCGTTTTGAGATTAAGCAAAGAAGCAACCATAATTGCTCGGCTTCCTTAGGGAGCCGGGAGACCTAACCCTAGCCTCCTCCTCCCCTGCGCCATCTCCTTCCTGCCACAGCCGCCGCCTCCACCGCGCAGGGACGGCGCCCAGCCGCCGGCCGCTGTGCCCTCGCCCTCGTCCTCCTCCATCCTTCCCCTACAATCTCCACCCTAGAACCGGTAGAACCCTAGCTCCTAACAATCCTCCCTTGGGTTCCATAAATATATCTAGTTAGAATTGGCCCCAAGAAAAAACACAACAAATTATTTCGTCTTCTTTCATTTTGATTTTTAACCTAGTTTGTTCTTTGAGTGATGGATTTGGAGAGGAGTTGAGAAGACTGAAACATGTTTCATTTTGAAAGAGAATTAGCTTGCCATCATTCTAAAGATTTCTTGACGAATACCAAAAGCATTGCATTCATGGATTAAGATTACACATGCTTCTTTAGGTAGCAAAGTTTGGATGAACATGGCTTCTGGCTTGGTTGGGTTGTCGACCTTTGCATATTGTCTTGCACTAGAAGTTTAGAAAAATAATTGATTAGTAAATTTACCATTTCAAATGTGAAGTTCCCACTGTATTGTAAGGCGATGCTCTCTTTGCTAGTTATCATTCTTTCAAAGAGACTGGGCCTGGATTTTTTTTATCTCATCTGATACTGATTTGAGCATGGCCAAAAGATTTATATCTCTGTATATATGCATCTAGAATTCTAGTAGATGACACTCTGATCCCTTTATACCCCTGTGGACAGACACCTTGAGGCTAGGGAAATCAAATCCGGGTTGGTTGTCCACAATAGAAGCTTGTTCACATCAACAATTATGCTGGGGCGTGCATTCAACTGTGGAGGCTACACAAGATCGATAGAATCTCGACTAAAGAGAGAGAACGTAAATTGTGTTGTTTATGCATGTGAACATATATGCAAGTAACTTTATGCATTTTGTTTATTTTCAGCCTGGTTTGGAATAATGCAGGACGATTCTTTAGGGGAACATATGACACTCATTGCTGGATATTGTGTCTGTTAACATCGAAGTTCTTGTACTAGTTGTGCGGACGTGGACGCTTCTGCTTAGAACAGTAGTGTGTAAATTCCATGCGAATGTAGCTCCTTCATTAGTCAAAGTGATACCGCGACACTCTCGACTAAATTTTGCCAAGTTACTAAATTCAGGCCAACCAGTGTCCGTTTATCGGACAGATTTAGTAGAATTGATCTCCACAATTCCACAATAGTGGCATGTTTTTTCAACTTACTACGTTGTAAAGCCTATTACGTGGCGCATAGTAAGATCGAATCCCCCACGTATCCTTTAAGGGCAAAAGGAAGGTGCATTGAAGAACATGGGATGATTTGCTGCAACCAAAAAATAAAGGAGGTGTTGGTTTCAGAGATTTTCGTATATTTAACCAAGCTTTATTAGCCCGACAAGCTTGGAGATTGATCTCTAAGCCCAACAGTCTATGTGCACAAATTTCGTAGTAATGCATCCTCATCATGGCAAGCTATAAGTTATGGACTAGATCTTCTTAAAAAGGGTTTGATTTGGAGAGTGGGCAATGGAAGGAATATTCGAGTATGGCGTGATAATTGGATTCCTAGGCCTTATTCTTACAAGCCTGTCACTGTCCAAGGAAGGTGCAGAATATAAGATACATTTCAGAATTGCTTAATAAGAATGGCTCATGGAATCTGGCCTTGCTACAACAGTTTTTCTTGCCGTCTGATATTAATGAGATCATGAAAATCCGAGCGTCGCCACAACTGGAGGAGGATACGCTGGCATGGGGACCGGGCAAGTACGGTATTTTTTTCAGTAAAAAGCACATACAATTATGGCTTTGAGGAAGCACATAGAGACACTTCAACTGGGTCTAGTTCTCATCCGGATGGGAGTCGGTCTTGCTGCAAGTTCGTTTGGTCTTCGGATGTACCTCCATCAGTACGAAATTTTGCATGGTGAGCAGCAACAAATTCCTTACCAACCTGGCAGAATAAACACAAACAGGGGCTGGAAACTACTGATTTTTGTCCGGTTTGTGCGACTGAACAGAGGACTGTTTTCATACTTTATGCCGCTGCACTTTTGCACAGATGCTATGGGACTCTATGGCGCAGGTATGGACCCTCCCTTCTATAACTACCATGCAAAACAATGGGGACGAATGGCTTTTGCAGGCTCTTGAACCGTTGCCAGATATTGAGCGTTCAATGCTTTTGATGACACCCCGCAAAAAAAATGCTTTTGATGACATTATGGAGGGTGTAGCATATCCGCAATGAGGTTGTTCATCATAAACCACCGCCACCCATGGAAGTGTCTAGAACGTTCTTGATGAGTTCCTGGACTCTCTTATTGGTATTAAGATTGATCCATCCACCGACCCTAGTAAGTGTAAGGCAATTATAACATATGATATTGCTCATCGACCTTCACATGTGATAAGGAGTGAGGCAGGTCCTAAGTGGATTGCTCCCAAAGCTGGTTGAGTGAAGCTGAGTTCTGACGGTTCTTACGCGGAGGATGGTTCGGCAGGAGCCGGTATGTTGCTACGAGATGGCAAGGGGCCATCATTTTCACTTCGTGTAGACAGCTTTTTTCTTGTCGAGATGCTCTTGAAGCTGAACTATGTGCGTGCATGGAAGGTTTGTCTTTCGCTATTCAAATAAGTGACCTGCCAGTGGAGGTCGAGATGGACTCAATTATTACAGGGAAATTGATCCAGGCAAATGAAGTTGATAGATCGATTTATTTGTCGCTTGTTAAGGAGATTAGATATTTTATGTCTCTTCGTGAATCATGTATTACTCATGTAAATCGTAGCCAAAATAAGGTTAGTGATAGCATAGCAAAGTTTGCTTGTTTAGAGGGCAGAACTATGACTTGGTTAGGCTCAGCCCCAGGTTGCTGTTGAGCTTGCTGCGATTGATTGTATGAACACTTTTGAGTGTGAGTAATTCATGATTTTATCCGCAAAAAGAAAGAAGAATCAGGTTTTGGATCCACTCTCTCAATAATATATATGTATCAAATCAGAAAATTATGTTGCTTCATTGTCATATGGTTGGCAGAGAAGACCGGGGCAAAAAAAAACCCTGATAAGTGCCACACGCGTCGCACAAACACATGGCAGTTGTCAAGCATGACAACTTTTTTTCGGATGATAAGTTTCTTTTTTTTTGGTTTTTTTCTTTTCCGGATGGAAACTTTAGTTATAAAAAAACGTCAGGGCTGGAGTGCTCCATGCCACCCGTGTGACACTTATCATTTAAGGAAAAAAAGAACTATTGACCGTATATATCACTTCGACTCCTTAACCGCTTGCACAATTACAACTGAGACCGAAGCGCCAATCGGCTAGATCAAGCGACATCGATCCCCTGCGAATGCAAAGCACTGTACCTTGTCCCTTTATTTAGAACACTTATTTTGAAATTATTATTTTTAGAGAGAACCATTTTCTTTTTTGGGTTTTTTAGGGGTTTTTCTTTTTTGGGCGAACCATTGTACTTGCCAGGCTAGGTTAGAACTCTCTATGGGCCTAACAATGCTAAAATAGCCCACGAGAAGAAAAAAGTCGAACCTTCTCGAGAGAGCCCAGGCGGCCCAACAATGCTCTTGTACCTCGGTTTCTCCGAAATTCCCCGCAGTCAGCAGAAACCCTAGGACAGCTTCTCAAAAAGGAAACCCTGCGACAGGAGTCACAGGACTAGCGGCGGTGACCACTCTCCCCAGAAAGTTCCCAACCCCCCATTTCTCAGAGCAGGTTGCCATGTCGTCCGCAATCGCCGCCGCCGGCAAGCCATCGGGATCCGCCTCCGCCATCGTCGGCACCTCGGCGAGAGGGTATCATACCCTCAAGATCGACGGTTACTGGTGCACCAAGGTGACCCCCACGGGTGAGTTCCTCCAATCCAGCCAATTCTCCGTCGGCGGCCGTTGCTGGCGCATCAACTATTACCCCAATGGCATGGACTCCCAAACAGCGGGTTATATATCAATTTACCTCAAGCTCGATGAAATTGCAACCGAGGATGTGAAGGCGATGTTCACTATTGGTTTCGCCAAGGTGCCTGAGAAGCGACTGCCGTGGCCGTGGGCATGCACACCTGTAAGTGTTTTTGGTGGTGAGCAAATGCGGGGCTATCCGAAGTTCATCAAGAGGGAGGATTTGGAGAAGTCGGAGTATCTCAAGGACGATTCTTTCACAATCAGGTGTGAGATCGTCGCGTCCAGGACATCTGCACCAAAGAGGCCAGAGCTCCAAAGTTTGTCACTGTGCCCCCACCTCAGCTGAACCAGCACCTCGGTGATCTCCTCAAGACCGGCAAGGGCGCCGACGTTGTGTTTGAGGTAGGCGGTGAGTCGATTGCGGCACACCGTTGCGTGCTTGCGTCCCGGTCGTCAGTCTTCAATGTGGAGCTCTTTGGTGCTATGAAAGAGGGCAACACAGCCAGTGTCATACGCATAGATGACATGGAGGCACAGGTGTTCAAGGCATTGCTCTACTTTGCCTACACTGATTCGTTGCTAGAGACAGAAAAAGAAGATGAAGAAGCCATGTACCCGCATCTGCTCGTTGCGGCCGACATGTATGATATGGAGAGGCTAAAGCTGATTTGTGAGGAAAAATTATGTGAGCACATCAAAATAGACTCTGTTCCGACCATCCTGGCACTTGCTGAGAAGTACCATTGCAATGGGCTGAAGAAGGCATGCTTTGATTTTCTCAGCTGCCCGGCACGTCGGAGCGCAGTCGTGTCCACTGATGGCTTCAAGCATTTGTATAAGAGCTTTCCTTCTCTTGTGATGGAGCTGATTTCCATGCCCTCGCCACCTTAGCTGAGTGATGCCAAGTATTTTAGCAATGATAGTTCATTGCATTTCTGCAGACCTACCAATAATAATCCAGCGGTTATTTTGTTTCATTTGAATGCTTTGGACAAGTAATGCAAGGCAGGCACTTGAACTCTTCTTTCCTCATGAGGTATCAAAATATAGTTTCATCTCTATTTTGATGTTTGGAGACTGCATCCATACTGGTCTATTTGTTATTCCAAGAATTACCTATTATTTCTTGCCCAATATATTTATAGTTTGCAATTACATATATACAATGATGTCGACTAATTAAATCTCTACTGGGGCACAACAAATACTTCCCATGCTGCTTTCTCCCTATGCATCAAATTAGTTAAGCCGAAAATATGCACATGCTTTTTTTGGCCCAATTATTTTTTGCACATGTTGGTAATGGGAAAAGATGAGTGAATATGTTTCCATGATGTTGGTTGGCAGAACCTGCAGAATATCGTGCAAGTGTCTGTACTTCCGAGTAGAGGTTGTGGTGATTTGGGAACAAGTAGCAACAGAATAGTTTATCGTTGCATAATTATACAGGAAGCTTTCCTTCTAGTTCTAGGATTGAGGATGTCGGCAATAGCAATTTTAGACATTGGAGAGCAGATACCTCTTGAGATCTTGATTTTCTTGGCTTGAATTTTGGTACCTTTTCTTGTCTTGCCAAAAAATGCATGTAGTTCCTCCTATGTGTTTTGACTATTTTAAGATCAAGATTTTCATTCGGGTTCTATGTATGCAGTGGTGACTAAGGTCAATCTCAATAATAATTGGGATCATGGGATGCTATTTCATTTTCAAAATTGAAACACTAGCATTTCCTCTTTTAGTTATATCCAAGGGTACAATGCTGACAGTGGGGCTGCCAGTTAATATCTGTAATACCAGTGAATTTGCACATTCCTAAGTTTCACATGATTGGACTTGCATTTCTTTATTGGGCAATGTAGAAATTTGCATCCTAACTTCAGGTCATCTCTGTCAAGTGAATAAAATAGGAGATAATTAAATTAACTTGCATCCTTATGGCTACTTATATCCGCCTTGAAACAATCTACTTTTAGTGGGCATGCATGTGTGTTGATGCCCCCAGCTGAAACCTTGCCTTTTTATTTTCGGTACTGTGAACCTATGTGTGCGTGTTTGTATCTGCGTCTCACCATTGGTGTTCTATATATAAATGGGGCAAGAACCTCGGTAATTAGCTTGCATCTCTTTATTGGGCAACGTAGAAATTTGCATCCTAACTTCAGCTCATTACTGTCAAGTGAATAAATAAGACGTAGTTAAACTGATTCTCGTGAAGCAGATATAGATTATTAGTGAAGTTCTGCCGCTGTTTGAGGCATGTTTCGACTATGTTTTCTTGTGTTTGCGGAGCCGCTGCTGAAGGGTAAGAGGGTTTCCACACGGCAAGCGGCAAAGCAGTGGAGGTGCCGTGCGCTCATATTATTTTGCACTCCCTCTGTTCCAAAATATATGGTGTATTAATTTTCATATTATTTGATACTCCCTGGTTCCAGAATATAAGGTCTATTAATATTTTTTGAAAAGTAAAAGTTTTTAAATTATTTTTTTCATGTTTGACCGAGCCTATTGGAAAATATCAACATCCAATACCAAATAAATATCATTTGATTGATCATGAAATATACTTTCATATTTTGTTTATTTACTATTGTAGATGTTAATATTTTTTATATAAACTTGATCGAACATGGAAATGTTCGACTTAAAGAAAAATTAATGTATATCTTATATTTTGGAGCAAAGGGAGTATAGTTCAGTTCTAGGGAAGAAGCTTTGGTGCTATGCCTTTTTTTAGAATTAGAGTGTTTCTTGGTTGCTGTGTATGTGAGGGGTCTATTAAACCTGCAAAAAGGATGTATATAGTTTACGAATCCAGTGATTAATCAGATGAAGTGTATAGGTATGTTATGCCACGAAACTAGAAAAAAAGAGATAAAATATAGTTTACTGAAGTTATATGTTCGAGAAGTTTAGACCATAGACCTACCTACAACATGAAATGTTTAGAAGTCAAAAGCTAAACAAAGAAGCTCGTCCTTGCAAACTTGACTCTTATGCATCATATGACTCATCTCTTCTCTATAAGAATAAAAATGTTGTGTTCAAGTAATTTTATCTAAACTAGCATAGTGGCACACACAATTGCGCGGGCATCATCTTTATTTGTTCTCAAAGAAATGATATTGTAGTGCAATTTAGAGATGTCATGTCATATTATGCTGTTGTAATGAATATCATCGTGAAAGCTATTCTGTTTTACAGGATATATAGTATGTTAATTTTTTAGCTTAAAATGTACTATTTATTTTTTTACAATTTGTCCAATTTGGCCCCATCAAAGGTGAAAATAAGATACAATGAAGAGCATACAAATAGAAAACATAAACTTGGGAACACATATGTAAGGGAAAAGTTTTTGTTGTATGGCAACTATTTCGGCTTCCATGGCTACCTTGAAATGAAGAATTACAATTCACGTATAACATATGTGGCCTTCTGCATGCGTCTGAAAAGTGGATCAACAAAGAATTTGTTGTCTTCATCTTGTTGTTTTATCTCGCTTCTATCTCAGTTCCTCTAGTGTGCACATCTTTCTCTCGCTCGTATCTCAATTGCTCCGTTTTGCGAGCCCTGTCGTCTATGTTATGTCAACATTCACCATAAACCACCTTTTTTAGTGATGCTCACAACTTCACATCCCAATAATTTCAATGCAAATGATGGCATTGTACCTATTTAGCGGCAATCAACTAAGATAGTATTCCATGTCCCATAACACAATGAATGAAATATAATGTTATTATAACTACGAAGGCGCATTGAATAACAAGCAATCTATTTATTTGCGTTGAGCATTACTTAGGAACTACATGAGATAATCCATGTATAACCTATGTTCTTTGCCGGGTAGAAAACGTTCAAGGTCCCGTGGAGCTCGCTGCATTTGGATGGGGATGATTTATGTGATATTAGACCAATAATTAAGTGTGTCAATCAACTATAAGATAGTAGTCCATCTCCCATAACACAATAAATGAAATATAACGGTGTAACCAGAAAGGCATTGAATAACATGCAATCTGTTTATTTGTGTTGAGCATTAACTTGGAACTACATGAGATGAATCATGTAAAACCTATGTTCTTTACCAAATATATATAAATCCTTCGACGTCCCGTGGAGCACACTGCATCTAGAGGGAGATGATTTATGTGATACTATATCAAGCCACTTGAACATTTGTATGATCGGCTTTAAATCCACAGGGCCTACATATTTATTACACTAACTCCAATAACTCATACAAACTCATCACATCTGGCCTTTTTAATCAATTTTTTTTTGCATTACTTGGCTCTTACCATGCCCTCATATTGTGAGATATGGCAATTTGATTTTGTTATTCCATTGGACCTATTGATTTGTCCGTTTAACATTAAGAAAGATCCACATTTTTATTAGATTTTTTCTTACAAAATGTGTCACCTTTTCTGCTTTTTAATAGAATGGTTTGTGAGTGGCTGCTTTCTTCTTTCTTTGACAAATAGATAGAACAAATGCAACATGATGAGTTAGGTCGTCAACATTCTTTTTTGTGAAAAAAAATCAGTGACCTCCAATCTTTGTAAAGATCAATAAAGTAAACATTAGCGAGGTAGTGGCACTGCTAGGACCGAAGACATGATGTCAATGCATATCATATAATAATTTATATCACATGTAAATTTTGAAGTATTTGTTGTGTGCCCTCCTTATCTTTTCTTTGCTCGGGTGGACCTTGAATCTGTTGAAGAAGAAAGCATTATTATACTGACCATGGTGTTTCTCATAAGCCAAAGTTCGGTGGTGAATTAACCTTGAATAATATCAGTACTTGACTTGTGTTAGGTGTTGGATCTTTCCCCCAAAAGTTCCCGCATATCTCCAAATCGATCACTTTCAAACTCTACTTTGGCGACACACATTTGCATGAAAAGTTTAAATTATACACATTAGTGTTTTATTTTATTTCATATGAACCATGCAAGCTAAACAAACGTGTGCAATGATAGTTTGGAATGAGAATTATGTGTGGTTTTAGTGAAATATATAGAGCTTTTGGAAAGATGTCCGCCATAGTTAAAAGGTACTAGGCGCAGTATAAGAACTCCAAATCTTGACAGCCTCGACAATGCAAATGGAAATACATTAGTCCGTGGTCATTCAAATAACTGACATGAACTACTTAAATTTGAAAGAGAAAATTGTTTACATCATCCCCAAATATCAGGTCTAGATGTAGATACCACTCTAGAATCTGCTAGATCTACAAACTGCAAAGAAGTGATCACTTATTTTCTAGTATTTTTCTATCTTTGTATAGGTAATGCAGAACCTCAAATTACATTTAAAGTACCGACTATTTAAAACCAAACAGGAAATTAGATGAAGTGAAACATTGAGTGTAAGCAAACAAATTCCTAAAGAGAGAATGGATCATGTTAAATATGTGGTATGTTTATCAGATAGATAGCAATACAAATTCTAGGAATCTTGACTTCCAGTTACTCTAGGAAAACTAATGCCATGTTGCAACTTGGAATGGAAAACGACAAACATTTCTTTCCTGTCAAACTTATAAGAGAAAGGTGTAACAACACCCGGGTGCCCCTACACCCTCATGAACAGTAAATTTGTAAAAAAAATCAAAAAAAAAAGTGAAACTTTCAGGGATCAAAGATTTGATGTTCTTGCAAAGTTTCAGGAACAAATAACCTTCATGGAGCCCTCACAAAAAAAAAAGGAATTCACTGCTCAAAAGTGTACATAAACTTTGAACAATGATTTTGCTTGTTTAGGTGAGGGCTCCTCGATTGTTATTTTGAGCTGAAACTTTGCAAGATCATCGGAAGTTTGATTATGTTTGAAGTCCGAAAGTTTCAGATTTTTTTTATTTTTTTTCAATTTGTTTTGAATTTACTGTTCATAAAGAGTGTAGGGGCACCCGGGTGCTGAAAATCCAGTCTCAACTTATAAGTCTACCCACACAAAATGGAAGTCCCATATATGAAAGTTAGAAATACGTAAGGAGCATGAAATCCATGGTTCCGTTAAATTGTAGAGCTAATCTGCTAAGCGAACACTGTCTGCAGTAGTATACCTGTGTTTCCCTAGTGCTGACATATATGTTCTTGGAAGACTGATTTTCGTTTGCTTTTCTTCGCTCGCTGCCATGTGTATACCTTGAATTCTTGATTACACAAATAAATTATATTTCTTGGGTTTCTTGCTACTGAATATTGTATTACCAGCTGAGAGCTTAGAAGAAAGTGATCTGGGGTTGAGCAAACAATGAGCATATGGTTGTAAGAACACAGAGGTATGACTGAAGCAATGTTGTTGTTGTGGTGCTGGTAGTTGTTGAGAATGGTAAGGCACGGTGGAGGCCTCTTTCGAGTTATAATGGCGGACGGAGCACACACATATTGCATTTGTGGAAGTAGTATATGGGGAAAATATCTTTTATGGCCTCATTAATTCCAAAATAGATATTAAAACAATATAACACAACTCAAAAAGAAAAAGAGTAAAGTGTATTTATCGTCCTTCAACTTATCGCGAAGTGTGGCTTTCGTCCTTGAACATTTCTTTGGTGCAACCTTCGTCCCTCAACTCGAAAAAGAGTAAAATGCAAGCAACATGCAGTGCCTTGACAACATTCAGATTGGCTGTGCAAAAAATAGAGAGGCCATACAAGAGAGTACTGTTTTGGTAATGATCAAAGAAAGACCGAAGACTACATTTTGTGCCAGGACAAAATTTTGGGGAGAAATATGTAAGATTATGTTCGACATTGTATACGAAGCAAATCTGCAAGCAACAGGAGGTCTGTGGGAGCCACCGGCAGCAGGTTTCTGGAAGTTAAACACTGATGCATCATTCATTCAGGATACGGGGGAAACCACAGCGGGTTTTATCGTCAGAAACTGGACTGGTCAAGTTGCTGTCTCAGGTGGACAACGCTTGCCGTCGTGCAGAGACCCGGAAGAAGCCGAGCTTGCCGCTGTGCTGCATGGCCTCTCAGTGTTAGGCAATGTCTACAGAGGGCCACTTTGTGTGGAGACGGACTGCTCGTCCATCCCTGCTGCCCTGAACTGCAAATCAAACAATCAGTCTGCACTCTTCCCCTTAGTTATAGATACCTGGGATCAGATGAATTGTTCCAGAAGATCAACTGTCAAGGCTGTGAGACGAACCAGCAACAAAATGGCCCATGAGCTGGCCGCTTTTGCTAGAAGTAATGGAGATTTCTAGACGTTCGGAGATGTTCCTGTACACCTACGGAACTCCCTCAAGGATTGTAACATCTCTTCTGTAGTAATTTAATTACAGGTTGAGCCTGTCCCTCAAAAAAAAAAAGCAAATCTAACATTACTCAATCAAGATTAGAGTATGAAAAAGTGCTAGCATGTAATAGAAAAGTTGAGGACGATAATTCTAAACTTATATTGAGAAAGCAATCTGACAAATACCTAGAACAACTTATTTCGAGTGTTAGAGTTGTGTCGAACATAGTGTACAAGGTAGGTTACAATTGGATTTGTAGTTGTATTGTGTTTAGATAGGATATGGAATCGTGTCCAAGTAGGACACTTGTATCCTAAGCCTCTCATATATAGCGGGGGTAGACACACGATGTAACATATGCCAACATAATAGCACAAACACGTGGGGGGACCGGCGACCTGTGCCGGCGCCCGGGCGGCCAGGGTGCGGTATTGTAGCGGTGTCATGGGGAGGAGCGCTCGTAGTCAGGCCCCGGGGATGTAATCATATCGGTGAACCTCGTGACCAAATCTTGGTGTCATGCTTGTGTGATTGTTTGGTCCTCGGTAGATCGACAGTGGCCTTGATTAATTCTATGAAGTGGTATCACAGCAAGGTTTCGAGGAGGCTATGGATCATTGATCTAGAGGAAGTATCGAGTCTGAGATGCAGCCGGCTGGGGCGTAGTTCTGGGCAAGATTGAAAAAAGCAGCACATATCCGAGTATGCAAGCAGTCGAGAGTCGAGACGTACGGCGATCGGTAGATTGGTCGGGCGAGCATACAGGCAACATCGCGTGCATGAAGCGGCGGCGGGACGTGTAGCAGCTGAATTCCCATCGAGATCGAATCAATTCGATCGGTGTGTGGTACACGCGGACGTCCACGCGGAGCAAGCAACATCGGAGGCTGCGGCCACAGAGCTCCTATACGGCGATGCAGGCGACTGCAGCGCCCCGCGCTGGGCCGGCCCATGAAAGGCCAAGATTCTCGAACGCAAAAGCTCGGAAAAGAAAACCCAAAAAGTATTGCTATTTGCAGGTTTTGAACTTACCACGTGGAGTTCGCGCACAGGTACCACAAACCAACCAAGCTACTTGCCTTCCATGATTAGTTCAGAGGCAAAGGCTTAATAACAAAGGACGCAGCGCTATTTCATTGCAGAAATCTATTGCATCACTTAATTTGAAAAAATTATTTGAACTCAACATTCACGGCTTAACGCCATAACCACTAGGCCATCGTAGTTGCCCTGTGAATTGCAAAGAAAACCACCCTAGTTAACGTTTCCTTTAGTAAAACATTACCTTATAAGAAATATAATTTTTTTAATTCTTTTTAACAAAACAAGATCATCAATTTTTTGAAAAGTTCATCGATTTTTAGCCAAAAAAATTATTGATTTTTGGGGGAAAAATATTTTGAAATAAGTTCATCAGTTTTGAAAAACAATTCACCGATTTGGAAAAGAGTTCACTGATTTTGAAAAAAGTTCATCGATTTTGAAAAAAAGTTCATGGATTGTGAAAAGAGTTCATTGGTTTTGAAAAAGAGTTCATCAATTTAGAAAAGAAGTTCATCAATTTTGGAAAAAGTTCATCAATTTTGAAAAAGAGTTCATCGATTTTCAAAAAGAGTTCATCCATTTTCAAAAAAAGTTCATGGATTGTGAAAAGAGTTCATCGGTTTTGAAAAAGAGTTCATCAATTTAGAAAAAAAGTTCATCGATTTTGAAAAACGTTCATCAATTTTAAAAAATACTTCATAGATTTTGAAAAACATTCATCAATTTTAAAAAATAGTTCATAGATTTTGAAAAAGAGTTCATCCATTTTGAAAAAAAAGTTCATGGATTGTGAAAAGAGTTCATCGATTTTGAAAAAGAGTTCATCAATTTAGAAAAAAAGTTTATCGATCTTGAAAAAGAGTTCATCGATTGTGAAAGAGAGTTCACCGATTTCTAAAAAGAGTTCACCGACTTTGAAAAATAGTTCTTTGAAATTAGAAAAAAGAAAAAAAACGTTCCGGAAAGAAGAAAAAAGAAAAAGAACAAAAAACATAACAAAACCGTTCTGAATAAAAATAAAAAAAGAAATAGGAAAAAGGAATCGTTGTAAGAAGAAAAGGTGAAAAAGCAGTACTTTGGGCAACTAATACTCCCTCCCTTCGGGATTACTTGTCTCGAAAATGGATGTATCTAAAACTAAAATACATCTAGATACATCCATTTCTACAACAAGTAATTTCAAACAGAGGAAGTATGAGTTAGTCTAGTGGTTAGTACATGAGGGGAAAGACCGTGAGGTCGCGGGATCGATTCCCACCCAAAGCGCGCCTTTTTTGTCCTCACAACAGGAAGGAAAGAAAAAAGCGGCGCCTGCAGCGCTAAATAGGAAATGCCCTGCGGCCAGGCGGGGCGGTGCGAGGCGATACGGTCCAAGGCCCACTCGGACGAGGCAGGGCGCAGGTGGCCGCTTGCTGGGCCATGGCCGGCTGATGTGGAGGCTGCTAGGTGCATGAGAGGTTGCGTGCATACATGCTGAAGCGAGGATTTGTTCGAGAAAAAAAGGGACCGAGTCCCTTGTGTCTGGGCCGCAGGCATGTGCAACATTAAAGCAAGGACACTACTATTGGTACATCGTAATGCAAGGACACTGACGAAGCAAAGCTAGCATCTGAAGTTGTGCAAGGGAGCTACTCCACGTGAAGACCAGAAGCTATCTTGTTGGATTTGCAACTAGTATACTTGGTGTACTTGGGGATCACGGAAAGAGTGCTCCGTATTTTTTCACAGGTCGGCTGCACAAAGAACCATGGAGCCAACGGGTACCACTGCATGTTTGAGGTGGAGACGTTCGACGGAACTAAAAACTTGGGTTATGGCAGACAAAGGTGAAAATTTTGTTGGCACAGCAAGGATGTTTGAAAGCGTTGCAGGATGTCAAGCCTGACGGACGATGAGGACTATGAGGAGTTGCAGATACGGTCCAAGGCCCACTCGGACGAGGCAGGGCGCAGGTGGCCGCTTGCTGGGCCATGGCCGGCTGATGTGGAGGCTGCTAGGTGCATGAGAGGTTGCGTGCATACATGCTGAAGCGAGGATTTGTTCGAGAAAAAAAGGGACCGAGTCCCTTGTGTCTGGGCCGCAGGCATGTGCAACATTAAAGCAAGGACACTACTATTGGTACATCGTAATGCAAGGACACTGACGAAGCAAAGCTAGCATCTGAAGTTGTGCAAGGGAGCTACTCCACGTGAAGACCAGAAGCTATCTTGTTGGATTTGCAACTAGTATACTTGGTGTACTTGGGGATCACGGAAAGAGTGCTCCGTATTTTTTCACAGGTCGGCTGCACAAAGAACCATGGAGCCAACGGGTACCACTGCATAGTTGCAGTCAGGAAAGTTCGGTTGGGTTGGACTAGATGGGTCTAACGGATCGATGCAAGTCGGTTGGTACAGAAGACGGTGGTGGGATCGATAATGATGACATATGAGCGTGATGCTGATGGTGACAAACTTCTAGGGCGTGGAAACACGTGGCGCAGGCCTGGGGGCTTGTGTGGCTTCGACAAGACTATGGCACAGGGTTGATTCAAGACGGTGCGCACATGAGAGCTTGGAGTCGACGAGGCGCGGGGTGGCACGTACAACCACCATAGAGTCATGTTGAAGGTGGAGCTGGATGAGGGGCTACGGCGTAAGTGCACAGAGAGTCAAAGCCTATTCAACAGCGGGGAAAGGTGGTTTGATGGACCAGGACAGCAGAGGCTCGACGCGGTAATTGTGGCGAGGCGTGTAGTATGCACGGGGCATGGAGACGGGCCAGGGCTCTAGTGGTCATACATGTAGTGAGACAACTGCTAATTTGACTCAGGATGACTACAAGCAACAGTGAAATTCCTTCAAGTTTCAGACATGCGATCAAGAAAGGAGCGGTGATGTTGAGTTCAAGTAACACTTATGCGTGACATCTAATATGCGAGTTGTTCACTTTCATGCAGGTCAGTGATTAGTGTGTGATGGCGTTGGACTGATACTCTGAAAGTTGGGAGCACAAACTAGAGTAACAAGGAACTTAATTTTGCTCGATTGTTGACTATGCTCAAGAAAAGAAGTGACTACAAGTTGCAGGTGGAGTCATATTGAGTCTTTGGAGTAGCAGCGGTGCTCATGGGATAAGCTCAAGTCCAATGTACATGGAAGTTTGATGCATTGAAGAACTCAAGGTGGTGGAGAATATTAGCCAAGGTGGAGTTTGTTAGAGTTGTGTCGAATATAGTGTACAAGGTAGGTTACAATTGGACTTGTAGTTGTATTGTGTTTAGATAGGATATGGAGTCGTGTCCAAGTAGGACACTTGTATCCTAGGCCTCTCATATATAGCGGAGGTAGACACACGATGTAACCTATGCCAACATAATAGCACAGGCACGCGGGGGGACCGGCGACCTGTGCCGGCACCCGGACGGTCAGGGTGCGGTATTGTAGCGGTGTCATGGGGAGGAGCGCCTGGGTGGCCAGGGTGCGGTATTGTAGCGGTGTCATGGAGAGGAAACACGTGGTGACAAACTTCTAGGGCGTGGAAACACGTGGCGCAGGCCTGGGGGCTTGTGTGGCTTCGACAAGACTATGGCACAGGGTTGATTCAAGACGGTGCGCACATGAGAGCTTGGAGTCGACGAGGCGCGGGGTGGCACGTACAACCACCATAGAGTCATGTTGAAGGTGGAGCTGGATGAGGGGCTACGGCGTAAGTGCACAGAGAGTCAAAGCCTATTCAACAGCGGGGAAAGGTGGTTTGATGGACCAGGACAGCAGAGGCTCGACGCGGTAATTGTGGCGAGGCGTGTAGTATGCACGGGGCATGGAGACGGGCCAGGGCTCTAGTGGTCATACATGTAGTGAGACAACTGCTAATTTGACTCAGGATGACTACAAGCAACAGTGAAATTCCTTCAAGTTTCAGACATGCGATCAAGAAAGGAGCGGTGATGTTGAGTTCAAGTAACACTTATGCGTGACATCTAATATGCGAGTTGTTCACTTTCATGCAGGTCAGTGATTAGTGTGTGATGGCGTTGGACTGATACTCTGAAAGTTGGGAGCACAAACTAGAGTAACAAGGAACTTAATTTTGCTCGATTGTTGACTATGCTCAAGAAAAGAAGTGACTACAAGTTGCAGGTGGAGTCATATTGAGTCTTTGGAGTAGCAGCGGTGCTCATGGGATAAGCTCAAGTCCAATGTACATGGAAGTTTGATGCATTGAAGAACTCAAGGTGGTGGAGAATATTAGCCAAGGTGGAGTTTGTTAGAGTTGTGTCGAATATAGTGTACAAGGTAGGTTACAATTGGACTTGTAGTTGTATTGTGTTTAGATAGGATATGGAGTCGTGTCCAAGTAGGACACTTGTATCCTAGGCCTCTCATATATAGCGGAGGTAGACACACGATGTAACCTATGCCAACATAATAGCACAGGCACGCGGGGGGACCGGCGACCTGTGCCGGCACTCGGACGGTCAGGGTGCGGTATTGTAGCGGTGTCATGGGGAGGAGCGCCTGGGTGGCCAGGGTGCGGTATTGTAGCGGTGTCATGGAGAGGAGCGCCCGTAGTCAGGCCCCGTGGATGTAGCCATATCGGTGAACCTCGTTAACAAATCTCGGTGCCGTGCTTGTGTGATTGCTTGGTCCTTGGTAGATCGAGGATGGCCTCAGATTAATTCTATCATCGAGCAGATGGACCAAAAGATCAACAATGGCTAGCTTTCTCAAGTGCAACTAATATGAAGATAATAATAATAATTAAAACAAAAATAATGAAGAGATCATGTAATTATCATACAATCAAAGTTGCTTTTCCTCTTCGCTTATTTTTTAAGTTTGCCTATGAAAAGATCCCTTTTCCCTCTAGCTTACTTGAGATGACATCATGTAATGCAACAAAACCAATAAAAAAGAATTTCTTATTTAACACTATCTTAAATTTCGTTTCCTTATTTGACACCGAACAACTTTTTCTTTCCTATATAACATCGAGTCTAAATATGCCCTTTGTAGAACTTTCACCCATTTTTTCTTCTAATGATGTGAAATTGCACATAGAAAGACTCTTTTACTCCTCATATAATATGAAACAGCTATCTGGCCCAAGTCGCCACTACAGTACGACCTGGCCACTAACTACTCCCTAGCTACGTGGGATTTATCACTCAAAAAAGCTACGTGGGATTCTTTTTTTTTAAGAGCTACCTGGGCATTTTTGGATAAACGAAATTAGTGACTAGTTTAAACAAACCCGTTTTCGTGGAATTTTTGGAAGACCAGCTTTAGAAACCGTTCGGTTAGGAATATGGATACGCTAATTTTGTTTGGACAAGAAGATGGTAAGCTAGCCTCTGAAGCACTCGGACAAAATAGCGTAGGTACAAGGCACGTCCTCATTGAACCTTAGCCTCTTGATGGTCGTGTCCGTCCTCTCGGCTCTAGCTCGGTGAAAAAAATGAGTGCGACTCGAGGTGATTGATTGATCCACGGATGCACTTCGTGGGCGAGGAAAATCGGTTAATTATGCTACCCAAAATTGTTTATCCAAATTATTGTTTTTCTCTAATTACCTTTTCCAAAAACTCATTTTTCCAGTTTTAGGAAAACCAAGAATTACTTATCCTTGGATTTGTTTTTTTAGGGATATCCTTGGATTTGTTATATGCTATGTTTAGATAGAGCCGGTTTAGTTTAACCTTTGTATCCAAATAGGCACGGCCACTTCCAGCGCTTGCATAGCATTGCCTCAACGGCCACACAAACACGTACGCACAACCGCAGCTAACTTGTGTACATATAGGTAAGCACGCACTAACTAACTAATTGATCAACTTGATCCGCCCAGCCGGCCGGTTTGGCTCGGCCTTCACGCGTCACGCACCAGGAACCGAACCGGCTGAGTACACACATACAACCTACGTAGCCGCATACAGCAAACCAGCACGGCTGGGCATTCCGTCAGGAAAAAAAAACACGGCTGGGCATGTGTTTTTCTATTAGGATCTAGTGAAATTTTAGTGACATTCCACGTGAGGAGCAAAAGGGTCTTTTCAGGCGTCATTTAACACTGTTAAGGCTTAAAATGGATGAAAGTGTTATAGAAGACATACAATTTTGATTCAATGTTATATTGGGAAGCAATAAATTTCCGATGTCAAATAGGGAATAAAAATTAAATAAGGAATTCTCTCAAGCAATAACTATACAGAGCTGGATGTACACATGCCATTTTTGAGTCAAGCGTTTGGTCATATGTAACAATGAATTAGACAGGTTCATTCGCTTGATTGAATGCTAGGTGGTGGTTTGGCTTGCATTTATAGATGCTTTTGTCTTGTTTACGTATAGAGGTTCTTGTTATTGTCGATGAACCAATTCACAAAATAGTTTCATCTCTATTTTGATGTTTGGAGATTGCATCCATACTGGTCTCTTTGTTATTCCAAGAATTACCTTGTCATATATAGTTTGTTATTACATAGATTGATGTCAACTAATTAAATCTCAACTGGTGCAGCAAATACTTTCCATGCTGCCTTCTCACTATGCATCAAATTAATTAAGCCAACAATTTACACATGTTGGTAATGGGAAAAGCAGAATGGATGATGTTGGTTGGCAGAATCTATAGAATATCATGCAACAGTATCCATAGTTCCTAGTAGAGGTTGTGGTGATTTGGGAACAAGTTGCGTCACAATAGCTTATTGTTACATAATTGTACAGGAAGCTTTCCTTCTAGGTCTAGGATTGACGATGTGTGGCAATAGCAATTTTAAACATTGGAGAGCCAAGATACCTGTTGAGATCTTGGTTCTCTTGGTTCGAATTTTGGTGCCTTTTCCTGTTTTATCAAAAGAAAAAAACTATGTAGTTCCTCCTACGTGTGTTTTCACTCTTTTTTGCAATTGAAGTGTTTCTTGGTTGCTGTGTATGTGAATCTGCGAAGATATTTACAAATTCAGTGTCTGATTTTTACATTGTATAAGTCTATGAACCCAATGCTTAATTGTTATATCTCATGAAGTGTATAGTATCAGCCGTCACTAGTAAAAAAATGACCTTACGCTCATCTCATTAGTATCGGTTCGTTTACGACCGGAGACTAATTTAACCATTAGTCCCTGTCGGGGATATACCCCGCGGTATGAACCGGCCGGAAATATGACTCGGCCGGACTTGGCGTTTTACTTGAGACGGTTTACACTCGGCGATTCATTGGTGACCCGCCCTGACCAGATGGTTTACAAGCAACCTACCTGAACATTATGACTCACTGGTAACCCAGCGGGCGGGACAGACGGATGACAAGGCCCAAGGCCCAGAAGGCCGGTTTATTTTAATGGTGGGCCGGTTTAAGAGGAAAGGCGTGAGGAATATTTATCTTACAAGGAGTTAAGACCCGGACTTGTATCCGGTTTGTATTAGAAGGTAGACTAGTCCTAATCCTAATAGGACTCCACATGTAACCCGTCCCTTCAACTTATATAAGGAGGGGCGGGGCTCCCCAAAGAGGGACATGCAAGAACAATAATATCTAGGGCTAGACACAACTAGAGGAGAGCCGGTTTATGGCGACTCCCTCATGATGATAATGAGACCTAGCCACAAACAACATGTAGGGTTGTTACCGGATGATGTTTCCCAGGGCCCGAAGCTGTCTAAACCCTTGTCTTGTGTTGCGTTTCTCGATTCCGCTCAAACCCTCTCAAGCTACCACATAGATGCGTTGGCCTCACGTATAAGTCCTTTCACTAGGACATCTGACGTGTTAATTCCACGACAGTCCCGGTTCCAACGGCTAGGGGCACGGGCATCATTAGTCTCGGTTTGTTTTGTACCTATAGTCCCGGTTTGTGTCACAAACCGGGACTAAATGGGTGGTGGTAGGCTGGTGTAAATCTGGGGCCCCACGAGCCCCTTTAGTCCCGGTTCGTGACATAAACCGGGACTAGAGGCACACCTTTAGTCCCGGTTTGTGTCACAAACTGAGACTAAAGAGCTCCTATATAAACCCTTCGTCCAGCCCGAGCTCTCTGTTCTTCCCGTTTCCTCTCCTCTCTGTTCTTCACCTCTTGCTCGAGCTCATCCTCCATTTTTGCCAAAATTTGTCAAGATTTGAAGGCACCCCATCTATCCAAGTGTTCACAAAGGTTAGCAACTTTGTCCTAGTTGAAGAGATTGCCATTCTGGCTCATGTATTTCTACACAATATGTTCCCCTTTAAGAGGTTCATGGGAGTCTTAAAGAAATATGTTCACAACCGTGCTAAGCCAGAAGGAAGCATCTCCAAGGGCCATGAAAATGAGGAGGTCATTGAGTTTTGTGTTGACTTTATTCCTGACCTTAAGCCGATTGGTGTTCCTGAATCGCGGCATGAGGACAGACTGAGTGGAAAAGGCACGCTAGGAAGGGACCAAGTAATATGTATGGACGGGCATTCTTGGGCGCAAGCACTACACAGTTTTACAAAATTCTGCCTTGGTGGCTCCGTATGTCGAGGAACACAAGAATATTCTACGCTCCGAACAACCGGGGCAGTCTGACGACTGGATTACACGTGAACAAATGGGGACTTTCACCGGCTGGTTGCAGACACGTCTCATGCATGACGACACTATTGCAGATGATCTGTACTTGCTGTCCCAGTTACCATCTTTGACTATATTTACTTTCAAAGGGTACGAGATAAATGGGAATACATTTTACACGATCGCCCAAGATAAAAAGAGCACCAACCAAAACAGTGGTGTCTGCTTTGATGCAGCAAACACCAATAGGACAAATGACACATATTATGGTTACATAGAGGAGATATGAGAACTTGACTATAGACGTGGTTTGAAGGTCCCTTTGTTTCGGTGCAAATGAGTCAATCTGACATGAGGCGGAGTAAAGGAAGACCCGCAGTACGAAATGACAACTATGGATCTCAACAATCTTGCGTACGCAGACGAACCATTCGTCCTAGCCAATGATGTGGCGCAGGTTTGTGAAGGACATGTCTACCAAGACGAGAAAAAGAAAATATAAGGAAGCGAATACATCAGATGATGAGCCAAAGCGCCACATAATTTTTTCAGGGAAAAGAAACATCGTGGGTGTGGAGGACAGGATAGACATGTCAGAAGATTATGAAAAGTTTCATGAAATTGCTCCCTTCACAGTGAATATTGACCCGACCATCATGTTAAATGATGAAGATTGTCCATGGTTACGGCGCAAAGGGACACACGTGAAGAAAAAGTTTTATACTACAAGATCCCAGTCTGGGATGTGACCACCGTCATCACTTTCTTCTCTAGTGAGTTTCTAGACTTATATATCTGGAAAGTCACACTTCGGACAAACCGGAGGGAATCTTTGTAATAGTTAGGGTAGTTATGTGTTTTGGCATTTGAAACGCGAAGAAATATTATGTCCAAACAAATTATTTGATGGATTATGTAGGACTTCATTTGCTATTTTTTTGAGCTAAATGACCCTAAAATTGAAAACCATTACAAATGAACTCTGAAAAGGTTAAAAGTTGGCATGGTATCCTCATTTCACCCACATAGCATGTGCTAAAAAGTTTAGAGGGTTACGACAAGAATTGTATGCACTTCTTGTACAAACTGGACAATCTCTTTCGAAGTATCATGGTTTCACACGAAAACTCATCTGTTACAAAGGCATTTCATATTTTTTTAACTTATTTCAACTCTACACTTTTTGTGCGTTCAGTATGCACCATTAAAAGCCACGTCATCAATTTTCAACCGTTTCTGACTTCATTCGCTATTTTTTTATGCATTTAATGATTTTTTGAGCTAAATGATCCTGAAATTGAAAAGCACTACAAATAAACTCTGAAAAGGCTAAAAGTTGGCATGGTATTACCATTTCACCCACATAGCATGTGCTAAAAAGTTAAGAGGGCTACAACAAAAAATGGATGCACTTAGTGTACAAGCTGGACAATCTCTTTCGAAGTATCAGGGTTTCGGACAAAAACTCATCTATTACAAAGACATTTCATTTTTAACTTATTTCAACTTTAGACTTTTTGTGCATTCAGTATTCACTATTCAAAGCCACATCATCAATTTTCAGTCCTTTCTGACTTTATTCGCTATTTTTCATGCATTTAATATTTTTTTGTGCTAAATGACCCTGAAATTAAAAAACACTACAGATGAACTCTAAAAAGGTTGAAAGTTGGCATGGCATCATCATTTCACCTACATAGCATGTGCTAAAAAGTTGAGAGGGTTACGACAAAAGTTGAGATGGTTTAATTTTTTTTCACTAGTTTTTTATACAATGTATATAGTGTTACTATTCATCACCCAGTGTGCAGAATAAGTTATTCATCGCCCGAGGTAATCTTACGATCGCTTTCTAAATAAATTACGCTTAGAATATAAATAGTTACATGCATATTGATTCAATATGTAAAATTTGGTATAAAAAAGAAAAATATATGTTATAAGACCACAAAAATCACATTTTATGTATGTTCTACATAATCTTTTTTACATTCATAGTTTTATGTGACATAAAATATTTTTTACGGGGATTACATATTTTCTTACGTTCTCTTTTTATGTATGAAATAAGATAAAATTTATGAAACTTAAAAATACGGTGCATTAATGTCAAAATAGGGAGGGGGTGAAGAATAACTATTCCTCACCCAGGGTGACGAATAGCGCGACCCATATATATATATATATATATATATATATATATATATACACACACACACACACACACACAGATGATTGCTATTCGTCACCCTGAAGTGATGAACATTGGAATTTGCGTAGATTTTCTGTTTTTTAGTTTTTATACTTATAGAAAAAAGTTGACCATGTATTAATAATATTTTAATGTTAATATATATCTTAATGTTGTATTTGCAAAAGTTTGCATAGAAAACGATGGAATTACAAAAATCATAATCAAGCATTTAAAAAATGTTAAATTTGCATAGAATTTGTTCTCGACGTCTATGATGCCTAGCCCACATCCTCATCGTCGGATCGGTGGTGACGACCTGCTTCAGAGGCGTCATGTCCGGGACTGGGCTCCGTCAGGCTGGCATTGGGAGGTGCTACCTTCAGGGGGGCGCATGTTGGTGAGGAACCCGGGTCCCGTCGTTGACCCAGAGCTTCTTTGGTGGCGGTCGTGTGAGCCACATTCGGTGCAGAGGCTGGCGTTCCCCGCGGAGGTGGTATGTTACCTTGTCAGGGAGGAGGACGAGAAAGTCCGTCGCTACATGGGTGCTTTGAACGTCAGGTTCTCCAATACCTGGTAGGTTCTTCAGGGATCTCACCTGGGCTATGATCCTGTGATCGTTCCTTCTCTTTGGGTGTCCACCGCCCGCGTGTCAGAAACCACGAGTGATGTTAGCTAGTGATGTTATATATATATATATGATAATATCCGAGATGTATTAGTGATAATACTCGAGATGTATTCGAGATTATATTCGACAATATTCGAGACGATGTATTCAAGATTATATTCGATGATGCATATTATTTGGATTATTTGAGATGTATTAGTGATATTATTCGAGATGCATACTATCTACTATATATAATTCAATTTTTCCTTATTGATTGCATTCTAATTTCAATACTAAATTGTTTTATCTTTCTTATGGATTAGTTAATATAAGCTATGGACAATACTGGTAGAGACGGAGAAGAGACCCTTTTGGACATCATACGCTCCTCGAACCCATATGAGAATGCACCTGAAGATGACGGCTCACAATATCTGAAAAATTCCGGTGAGGGTTGATATTTGATGAAGACGAACGAATAGATGAAGTCCACAATAATGATGAAGAAGGAAATGTTCTTCAAATAACAAAGACCGATGAGGTATATTTATTATATAAAGTTCACTCAGCAATGTGGAGTTATTATCAGGGACCAAATCCCAATCTCCATTCAAGAATGGAAAAAGCCACCAAAGAGAGATCAAGGACTTACTTTTGTCTCCGAAAGAGAAAAATAGTTGCTTTGGAAATCACTCATGTCACATTTCACCCTACCAGATCATTTGACAGATGCAGATCGGGAGAAAGTCAGGAAGAGTGCTCTTAAAAAGATGGTTATAGCATCCAACTACCACAAGAAAACAATATGGGTTCGGTACGTCAAAGCAGGAAAGAAGACTCCAGAATTCAAGGGAACACTGGAGAAGGCAAGAGATCACTGGGACACTTTCATGAAGGTCAAGGAATCTGAAGCAGCTCAGGAACGGTTGAGAATAAACAAGATTAATGTTGCAAAAAAAAGTGGCACCATACTCTGGGGCCAGGTGGCTACAAGGCCGACCGACCTAAGTGGGATCTCAGTGAGCAATAGATAATTGCTGCAGGGGTCACTCTAGTTACATTGAGTTGGCCCAAAAGGTGCAGGACTTGGTTTTATGTGCATGGGGGGAAGTTGGACCCAGAGACAGGGCTGGTTATGGAGCGGGCAAGTCTTAAAGAAGCCTCTGACAGTTTGCTTGTTGCAATAGAAGAGGCTCGAACGGGGGCGTTTACACCCAAAAGAGAGAACGATGAGCTTACATGCGCCCTGAAGAATCCTGAACACCCGGGATGAACACGAGGCAAAGGCGTTGTTCCGTGGTTTGAGGGGTTTGCGGATTGGAACGCTGATTACAGAAGACGTGCGAGAAAGAAGCAGCAGGAGAGCAAAAGAGGAAGCTGGAGGAGGAGAAGAGGAAGCAGGAAGAAGACCGCCTTCAACTGGTAGAATCAAAGCACACGGAGTTGGAACGCACTTTCATAAGGCACCAGGAGTAGATCGACTCACTTAGCCAGGAAAGGGCGTCTCAGCGGCAACAACAAGCAGATCTAGTATTGGATAGCACCATCCCATGTATGCCGAGAGGCAGGGTGGGTTCCACCCCGGCCGGTGATGCACTGCTGGCTAGATATCCCGTGGATGATATCTAGCGTGCGACACCTTGTGAGCTACACATTAAGGTGAAGAACATATCAATGAAGGTGGCAGACGGCTATGCTTTAACAAATCCCCCTGAAGCAACCTTCCATGGCAATCCAATTCCAGCTGGATATGCTCGTGTCAGGGTGGATGAAGTGATGTCGAGATATAATGATCTAGAGCTTGACATTCATGGAGGTGACAAGGAGAGCAGACTGGGAGAGGCCATACGTCGTATCATTCTATGGAGAAAGGATTGCATCGTCTTTCCAAGGCCACCAACTCCTCCAAGTCCGCCACGTCAGCCAGCTCCTCCTCCAAGTCCGCCACCGCATTAGTCGACTCCTGCTCCTCCAAGTCAGCCACCGCGTCAGCCAACTCCTCGTCCAAGTCCGGCACCGCGTCAGCTGTCTCCGCCACCGCGTCAGCCAACTCCTCCTCAAAGTCTGGCACCGCGTTAGCCGACTCATCCTCCAGGTCCGGCATCACGTCAGGAGTTAGCCGTTTCCGTCGCCTCAACAACAGCGGAAGAGAGGCGTCGCAGCTACGGCGGCTAGCGGTACAACATGCAAGAAATTCAGATATGGTTCAAGCCTCAGGGCTCCTCCAAATTTGCCTTATGAGTTGACTGACAAGGAACTTGACGCTGAAGCGGATGCCCAAGTGAAGGCCCATTTTGGATCGAAACCGCCCCCGCCGCCAAAGAAGAAAATACCTGAGGAAGTCATACAACACTTTATTGATAATGCTCAATTGGTTGTCAAGATAAGGGAATAAGACTATGATCGCTCTTTTAAGAAGTTATATCGTGCACAAAAAGAGAAGGAGTTGAGCTCGAGCTCGAGCCAAGAAGCAGGTAAAATATCCAGGAAAATTGTCCCGCGGCTGGGAAAACATGCAATGCAATAGATCCCCCCTCGTTGTACAACAACATGTGAGTACTGCCGATCACCTGGTAATAACCGACGAACATAGAAGGATGGCTAAAGAGGCTGGTGTCACTGTTTATCAACTCCTAGAGATCGAGACTATCCCCGGGATTACAGATGATGAAGTAGCATGCGAATATGTCCATGACCAACCTATGGACAGGCCTGAGGAGATCCTGCTTCTATCAACAAGAATGTATGAAAAAGACGGGGCGAGAGTCCCTCATGGTGAAAGTCAAGGAAGAGCATTACTTCCATGAAAACAATCTGTGGGTTGAACTTCCAGAACTCTTTTAGTTATTCAATCAAGACGCACTCAACAAATCCCTCGTCAGTTGCTATTGTCTATAAGTGATTTCTTTCTGTAATTTAATTCTCTAATTGTGCTTGTTGATTACCTGTAATTATCCTCACTATATTCTTTTATGTGATATTTTGCACAATGAATATGTATGAAATGAAAAGAGCAGGACGCTATGGCATTGGGTTCATTGACCCAAATACGAGTAATGAAAAGACGTGGTCACGTGAAATGTCAAGAAAATACACAGAGAGAAGCTTGCTAGAGTTTTTGAAGCAACTAAATACCCAACCAGAAATACTATTTCCTTACAACTTCGGGTGAGTGTTACTGTCTTGTACTACAAATTTTGTTTTTGCTTACTAGATGTTAATAAGAGTAGTTGATGAGTTATGCACATGCCCGCTTAATTATCCGAACGTGTGTGCATGCAGTTTGCACTGGATCCTGCTAATCATTGATGTTGACGAGGGAAAAGTTCATGTATTGGACTCACTACTTAAAGACACTAACGAATACACAATCGTGAGGGGGATGATCGATAGGTAATTTCAATCACTATCTCACTTTGTCTGCCACTTTAGTTTATGTCCTGATATCAACTAATTAATAAATTTTTTATTCATTTTCTCTGCCGGCGGGCAGGGCTTGGCAAAAGTTCATCAAACAGGTTAAAGGCCGATGGAAACAACAGCTGAAATGTGTGCGACCCAAGGTAATTAAGTAGTACTAGCTACGTCTATGCATCTCTTTAATTCTATTTTTAATATCATTATCATGCTTGATTAATTATTATCTAATTGAATTCTATTCTCGTAAAATACCTGAGGCAGGCGCAGGGGAATAATCTATGTGCATACTACATTTGCGAGAACATTCGCATTATGACGTCGAAAAGGACTAAAGATGCAAGACAAACTTGGGTACGTTTGCTAGAACACTATTCACAAATTTTATATCATTATCTAATATATATACACACAACTAATACATTCATATTGATATCCTTCTTTAAATATGTCGGGGATGCGGGATTAGCTCCTACCAACGGATCGCGTACGAGCAATTCAAGAGGAAATAACAGGAATTTTGCTCGACCAGGTCATAGATCCCAAAGAAGAATACCGCTACACCTAATGTATGCATGTAATGATCTGCAAATTGTAGGAGAAATTGTATATACCAAATTATATATATATATATATATATATTATCGATTCTATGATAAATTCTATTTATATATATGCATAACGTGTACAATATGTAGTAGCGTAAAATATGTTTGAAATGAAAAGGAATTAAATGGAAAACACAAAAGTAAAAGGAAAAATAAACCATAAACCATAAACCTCTAAACTTTTTAGTCCCGGTTGGTGTCACCAACCGAGACTAAAGGACCCCCAGCCCCCGGCGCAGACTGTTGCCACGTGGTGGGCCTTTGGTCCCGGGTCGTGACGAACTGACACTAAGGGGGTGGGGGGCTTTAGTCCCCACCCTTTAGTGCCAGTTGGTGAATTGGGACTAAAGTCCCTTACGAACCGGGACTAATACCCAATTCTGCACTAGTGCGTGTTATGCCATGCAACTAAAAAAATGAGGTAGGTATATGTTTGAGAAGTGTTGACCATAGACCTGCCTTTTTTTGTATGACTATAGACCTACATGCAACATGAATCTTTTAGAAGTTAAAAGCTAAACGACGAAGCTCGTCCTCACAAACTTGACTCTTATGCATGTAATTTATCTAAAAACCCAAATGCCCAATACATGAAATAGGTGCAATATGAATCATCTGCAACAAAATGAAAACCAGGTACTCTCCACAAATTTAAGGAGAGATTTCACCAAATTTCTAGTAAGTATAAAAATTCAGCTGATTATACTGGAACATTGGTTCTACCTTGTTGCAGCAGTGAGGCATGAAGATTTTCCAATAATTTGTAAAATTAAGCACATAGCCACACTTATAATTCATAATTCTGAAAACTATGTTTCAGAAGACATCAAATATAAGTACAAAGTACTCATTATTTGAAGTCAGTCCTGAATAAAAAAATAGTTACTTGATACAACATGAAGTGCTGCACTCATGTGTTGTGGAAGAAAAATTACGTCCTAGGAGGCTAGAAATCCAAACATCGAGGAAAAATAGATTATTTTAGTTTTACAATTCATGATTGCTGTCTCCTGCATATAATTCTTTTTTTAAACGTCCTGCATATAATTCCATTGCAAGAAAAGTGGTTGCTTGTCCATTCATTTGGAATTTTTTTGAACCGAGCTTTACACCTTTCCATTGCAAAAGACACTCATTTGGGAATTACATGAAGAAGGGTATGAAGGAAATATGCCCTAGAGGTAATAATAAAGTTGTTATTTTATATTTCCTTATTCATGATAAATGTTTATTATTCATGCTAGAATTGTATTAACCGGAAACTTGATACATGTATGAATACATAGACAAAACACCATGTCCCTAGTATGCCTCTACTAGACTAGCTCGTTGATCAAAGATGGTTAAGTTTCCTATCCATAGACATGAGTTGTAATTTGATAAACAGGGTCACTTCATTAGTGGAATGATGTGGTGTACATGACCCATCCGTTAGCTTAGCATAATGATCGTTCAGTTTTATTGCTACTGTTTTCTTCGTGTCAAATATATATTCCTCCGACTATGAGATTATGCAACTCCCGGACACCAAAGGAATGCCTTATGTGCTATCAAAGGCCACAAAGTAACTGGGTGATTATAAAGTTGCTCTACAGGTATCTCCGAAGGTGTTTGTTGGGTTGGCATAGATCGAGTTTAGGATTTGTCACTCCGAGTATCGGAGAGGTATCTCTAGGCCCTCTTGGTAATGCACATCATGTGAAGCCTTGCAAGCAATGTGACTAATGAGTTAGTTGCGGGATGATGCACTATAGAACGAGTAAAGATACTTGCCGGTAACGATATTGAACTAGGTATGAAGATACCGACGATCGAATCTCGGGAAAGTAACATACCGATGATAAAGGGAATAACATATGTTGACATTGCGGTTCGACCGATAAAGATCTTCGTAGAATATGTGGGAACCAACATGAGCATTGCTACGTCTTGAGCTTGCGTTGGTTTTCCTTGAAGAGGACAGGGTGATGCAGCAATAGTAGCGTAAGTATTTCCCTCAGTTTTTGAGAACCAAGGTATCAATCCAGTAGGAGACTCCCCACAAGTCCCACACACCTACACAAACAAACAAAGAACTCGCAACCAACACAATAAAGGGGTTGTCAATCCCTTCACGACCACTTGCGAAAGTGAGATCTGATAGAGATAGTATGATAAGATAAATATATTTTTGGTATTTTATAATATAGATTGGAAAAGTAAAGATGCAAATAAAAGTAAATAGCAAACTTATATGATAAGAGATAGACCCGGAGGCCATAGGTTTCACTAGTGGCTTCTCTCAAGATAGCATAAGTATTACGGTGGGTGAACAAATTGCTGTCGAGCAATTGATAGAAAAGCGAATAATTATGAGATTATCTAGGCATGATCATGTATATAGGCATCACGTCCATGACAAGTAGACCGACTCCTGCCTGCATCTACTACTATTACTCCACACATCGACCGCTATCCAGCATGCATCTAGAGTATTAAGTTCATAAGAACAGAGTAACGCATTAAGAAAGATGACATGATGTAGAGGGATAAACTCATGCAATATGATATAAACCCCATCTTTTTATCCTTGATGGCAACAATACAATACGTGCCTTGCTGCCCCTATTGTCACTGGGAAATGACACCGCAAGATTGAACCCAAAGCTAAGCACTTCTCCCATTGTAAGAAAGATCAATCTAGTAGGCCAAACCAAACTGATAATTCAAAGAGACTTGCATAGATAACTTAATCATACATAAAAGAATTCAGAGGAGATTCAAATATTTCTCATAGATAAACTTGATCATAAACCCACAATTCATCGGATCTCGACAAACACACCGCAAAAGAGTTACATCGAATAGATCTCCAAGAAGATCAAGGAGAACATTGTATTGAGATTCAAAGAGAGAGAAGAAGCCATCTAGCTAATAACTATGGACTCGAAGGTCTGTGGTAAACTACTCACAACTCATCATAGAGGCTATGGTGTTGATGTAGAAGCCCTCTATCATGGTGGGCGCACGGCAGATGCCAAGGGATGGCTAAAGAGAGGAGGAGGCTCGAGGGTGCTGGTGGGCTCCAGAGGCGAGGTTGGCATGAGCGGGCGCGGGACGCCGGACATACCCAGGTTTGGTGCTCTCCGGAGAGATAATACCCTTAGTCCTGCCGAGTGTAGTTTGATGTTCGATAGTACAATGTCGCTCATGGAGCTGTATAGGAGAGGAAGGGAGCTGGCCAAGGCTTGGGTTGCCCCTTCTCTCTGGGTGGCTATTCCAGTGGCTAGTTGCTTACTTGTTCCTGTTCTCTACATACATCACCTGCCCGTATATGCGTGGCTCCTGGGGGGTTTTATAGACCAACCCCCCAGGGATACAATGGTAATATTGCGAGTTGGTGGGTCTGGGTTATCGGCCTCCGGGAGCCCGGGCTGGGTCCCGCCGGGGGCCTGTGGTTCACCAGGTCCCCCTAGGTGCGGGCCCCGCATGCCTAGGGGGACTATGCGTCGTCTTGTCGATCGTCAGGGGGAGGCCGAGTCGAGTCGTGTACAGTGATGCCCCGTCAGGTCGCCGCTTGTTGTCGTCAGCGGCGAGGGCGGGAGCACTGTTGCCACACCAGCCCTGGTGAGTGATACGTCTCCAACGTATCTATAATTTTTGATTGCTCCATGCTACTTTATCTACTGTTTTGGACTATATTGGGCTTTATTTTCCACTTTTATATTATTTTTGGGAGTAACCTATTAACCGGAGGCCAGCCCAGAATTGCTATTTTTTGCCTATTTCAGTGTTTCGAAGAAAAAGAATATCAAACGGAGTCCAAACGGAATGAAAGCTTTGGGAACGTGATTTTCTCACCGAACATGATCCAGGAGACTTGGACCCTGCTCCAAGGAACAAAAGAGGCGGTCACGAGGGTGGGGGGCGCGCCCTCCCCCCTGGGCACGCCCCCCTACCTCGTGGGCCCCCTGTTGCTCCACCGACGTACTCCTTCCTCCTATATATACCTACGTACCCCCGACAGATCAAAAAAGGAGCCAAAAACCTAATTCCACCGCCGCAACTTTCTGTATCCACGAGATCCCATCTTGGGGCCTGTTCCGGAGCTCCGCCGGAGGGGGCATCCACCACGGAGGGCTTCTACATCAACACCATAGCCTCTCCGATGAAGTGTGAGTAGTTTACCTCAGACCTACGGGTCCATAGTTAGTAGCTAGATGGCTTCTTCTCTCTTTTTGGATCTCAATACAATGTTCTCCCCCTCTCTTGTGGAGATCTATTCGATGTAATCTTCTTTTTGCGGTGTGTTTGTTGATGCCGATGAATTGTGGGTTTATCCAGCTTATCTATGAATAATATTTGAATCTTCTCTGAATTCTTTTATGTGTGATTGAGTTATCTTTGCAAGTCTCTTCGAATTATCCATTTTGTTTGGCCAACTAGATTGGTAGTTCTTGCAACGGGAGAAGTGCTTAGCTTTGGCTTCAATCTTGCGGTGTCCTTTCCCAGTGACAGAAGGGGCAGCAAGGCACGTATTGTATTGTTGCCATCGAGGATAAAAAGATGGGGTTTTTATCATATTGCATGAAGTTATCCCTCTACATCATTCATCTTTCTTAAGGCATTACTCTATTTTTAACTTAATACTCTAGATGCATGCTGGATAGCGGTCGATGAGTGGACTAATAGTAGTAGATGCAGAATCGTTTCGGTTTACTTGTCTCGGACGTGATACCTATACACATGATCATGCCTAGATACACTCATAACTATGCTCAAATCTATCAATTGCTCAACAGTAATTTGTTCACCAAGCGTAGAGTACTTATGCTCTTGAGAGAAGCCACTAGTGAAACCTATGGCCCTTGGGTCTATTCTCATCATATCAATCTCCATTGATTTAATACTTGCTTTATTTTTACTTTGCCTTTTACTTTTCACTTTGCATCTCTATATCAAAAATACCAAAAATATTATTTATCATCTCTATCAGATCTCACCCTCGTAAGTGACCGTGAAGGGATTGACAACCCCTAATCGCGTTGGTTGCGAGTAGCTATCGTTTTGTGCAGGTACGAGGGACTTGTGCGTGATCTCCTACTGGATTGATACCTTGGTTCTCAAAAACTAAGGGAAATACTTACGCTACTTTACTGCATTATCCTTTCCTCTTCAGGGAAATCCAACGCAGTGCTCAAGAGGTAGCAAGAAGAATTTCTAGCGCCGTTTCCGGGGAGTTTGCGCAAAAGTCAACCATACCAAGTACCCATCACAATCCCTATCTCTCGCATTACATTATTTGCCTCTCGTTTTCCTCTCCTCCACTTCACCCTTGCCGTTTTACTCGCCCTCACTTTCCCAATCTCCTCCTCTCTTTCCCTTTCGCCTTTTCACTCGCTTTCTTCCGCCCCGCTTTTGTTTGCCGCAATGTCTAAAATTGGGGAGATTACCATCGATATGGACAATAATGATAACATGAAATATCCCGAGGCCCCGGCCGATGAACCCCCTATCTTACATACTAAAAAGTTTCAGATCGGTAGTGGTAACATCATTGGCAAAGGCGTTATTCAAGATTTCTTAGTTGTGCCGGTGCTTTACCTTCTTTGGGATGTTCTACTCTTCATAGAACTAGTAGTCTTGCGGATGCTATCACTATGCTTGTAGTTGAACTTGAAAGACAATTTATGCATATGCATCCTTGCATACAAAGAATTTTCCTAGAATTCTCCAATATTGAGCATTCTTCTGTTAAGCACGCTGTTACTATCTTCTTGGCTCATGAGTTTAGATTTATCATAAGAGAGGCCAAAGAAATCTTTGCGCACTATAGGGTGGACGCCGGTCGTCCTCCCATAGAGGCGATCCTCTATGATCAAGAGGAATTTAGGCGCTTTCAATCTTCGGACTACGTTGCTTTTAATGAAAACCTTAGAAAAAATGTTCCTATCAATGTCTTGGTTGATTGCATTAATGAACTTAATAATGATTTTGGTCTTCGAAACAATGAGCTAGGCTACTCTCTTGAGTATAGGCTCACAAAATTTTGCCAAAATAATGCTTTTAGTGATGAAATAATTGTGCACTATGAAGGGCCAAGGGAGGAACCCGTTCCTCCTGTGATTGATCTTGGGGACATCTGTCCCACTAAATTTAGCCCTTTTGATTACTTTTTCTTGCCTCAAAGAAAACTTGCCGCCGAACGTAGAGAATTTGAGATGCGTCTTCAAGATCTATCTTATTATTATGGCACGCGTTAAATCTATCCTTGCTTTTATGCCTAGCTAGGGGCGTTAAACGATAGCGCTTGTTGGGAGGCAACCCAATTTTATTTTTTGTTTTTTGTTTTTGCTTCTGTTTAGGAATAAATAATCCATCTAGCCTCTAGTTAGATGTGGTTTTATGTTTTAGTTAGTGTTTGTGCCAAGTAGAACCTATAGGATAACCTACGATGATAGTTGATTTGATTCTGCTGAAAAACAGAAACTTTGCGCGCACGAATATAATTTTGTTAAATCACAGGAACGTGCTTTTTCATTGATTATTTTTTATGCTGTTCAATAGAAAAATTGTCCAGGACTTCCTATTTTGGTAGAATTTTTAGAGTTCCAGAAGTTTGCGTTAGTTACAGATTACTACAGACTGTTCTGTTTTTGACAGATTCTGTTTTGCGTGTGTTGTTTGCTTATTTTGATGAATCTATGGCTAGTAAAATAGTTTATATTCCATAGAGAAGTTGGAATACAGTAGGTTTAACAACTATATAAATAAAGAATGAGTTTATTACAGTACCTTAAAGTGGTCTTTTGTTTTCTTTCACTAACGGAGCTCATGAGATTTCTATTGAGTTTTGTGTTGTGAAGTTTTCATGTTTTGGGTGAATTCTTTTGATGGATTATGGAACAAGGAGTGGCAAGAGCCTAAGCTTGGGGATGCCCATGGCACCCCCAAGATAATCCAAGGACACCAAAAAGTCAAAGCTTGGGGATGCCCCGGAAGGCATCCCCTCTTTCGTCTACTTCCATCGGTAATTACTTGGAGCTATATTTTTATTCACCACATGTTATGTGTTTTGCTTGGAGCGTCTTGTATTATTTGCGTCTTTTCTTGTTAGTTTACCACAATCATCCTTGCTGTACACACCTTTTGAGAGAGCCATACATAAATTGGAATTTGCTAGAATACTCTTTGTGCTTCACTTATATCTTTTGAGCTTGATAGTTTTGCTCATAGTGCTTCACTTATATCTTTTGAGCATGATAATTTTTTTGCTCTAGTGCTTCACTTAGATTTTTTAGAGCACGGTGGTGGATTTGTTTTAAAGAAACTATTGATCTCTCATGCTTCACTTAGATTATTTTGAGAGTCGTTAATAGCATGGTAATTTGCTTAATATCAATATACTTGGTATTCAAGATATGTGAAACTTTCTTTTGAGTGCGTCGAATACTGAGATAAGTTTGATGCTTGATAATTGTTTTGAGATATGGAGGTAATAATATCAAAGTCGTGCTAGTTGAGTAGTTGTGAATTTGAGAAATGCTTGTGTTGAAGTTTGCAAGTCCCGTAGCATGCACGTATGGTTAAACTTGTGTAACAAATTTGAAACATGAAGTGTACCTGGCTTGTGCATCCTTATGAGTGGCGGTCGGGGACGAGCGATGGCCTTTTCCTACCAATCTATCCCCCTAGGAGTATGCGCGTAGTACTTAATTTTTGATGACTTTTAAATTTTTGCAATAAGTATATCAGTTCTTTTGACTAATGTTGAGTCCATGGATTATACACACTTTTACCTTTCCGCCATTGCTAGCCTCTTCGGTACCATGCATTGCCCTTTCTCACCTTGAGAGTTGGTGCAAACTTCGCTAGTGCATCAAAACACCGTGATATGATACACTCTATCACACATAAACCTCCTTATATCTTCCTCAAAACAGCCACCATACCTACCTATTATGGCATTTCCATAGCCATTCCGAGATATATTACCATGCAACTTTCCACCGTTCCGTTCATCATCATCATGACATACATTACTTTTGTCATATTGCCATTGCATGATCATGTAGTTGACATCGTATTTGTGGCAAAGCCACCATGCATTATTTTTCATACATGTCACTCTTGATTCATTGCACCATCCCGGTACACTGCCGGAGGCATTCATATAGAGTCATATCTTGTTCTAGTTTCGAGTTGTAATCCTTATGTTGTAATCAATAGAAGTGTGATGATCCTCATTATTAGAGCATTGCCCAATCAAAAAAAAGAGAAAGGCCAAAAAAAATAAAAAAAAGAAAGGCCCAAAAAAAGAAAATAAATAAAAAGGGCAATGCTGCTATCTTTTTTCCACACTTGTGCTTCAAAGTAGCACCTTGTTCTTCATATAGTGAGTCTCATATATTGTGCTTCAAAGTAGCACCTTGTTCTTCATGTAGTGAGTCTCATAAGTTGTCTTTTTCATACTAGTGGGAATTTTTCATTATAGAACTTGGCTTGTATATTCCTACGATGGGCTTCCTCAAATGCCCTAGGTCTTCATGAGCAAGCAAGTTGGATGCACACCCACTAGTTTTCTTTTGTTGAGCATTTGTTTATAGCTCTAGTGCATCCGTTGCATGGCAATCCCTACTCCTCATGTTGACATCAATTGATGGGCATCTCCATAGCCTGTTGATTATCCTCGTCAATGTGAGACTTTCTCCTTTTTTGTCTTCTCCACACAATCCCCATCATCATATTCTATTCCACCCATAGTGCTATATCCATGGCTCACGCTCATGTATTGCATGAAGGTTGAAAAAGTTTGAGATTATTTAAGTATGAAACAATTGCTTGGCTTGTCATCGGGGGTATAGAAGTTGGGAACATCTTTGTGTGACGAAAATGAAGCATAGCCTAACTATATGATTTTGTAGGGATGAACTTTCTTTTGCCGTGCTATTTTGAGAAGACATAATTGCTTTGATTAGTATGCTTGAAGTATTATTATTTTTATGTCAATATGAACTTTTGTCTTGAATCTTTCGGATCTGAATATTCATACCACAATTAAGAAGATTTGCATTGAAATTATGCCAAAGTATCACTCCGCATCAAAAATTCTTTTTTATCATTTACCTACTCGAGGACGAGCAAGAATTAAGCTTGGCGATGCCTGATACGTCTCCAACGTATCTATAATTTTTGATTGCTCCATGCTACTTTATCTACTGTTTTGGACTATATTGGGATTTATTTTCCACTTTTATATTATTTTTGGGACTAACCTATTAACTGGAGGCCCACCCCAGAATTGCTGTTTTTTCCCTATTTCAGTGTTTTGAAGAAACAGAATACCAAACGGAGTCCAAACAGAATGAAACCTTAGGGAACGTGATTTTCCCACCGAACGTGATCCAGGAGACTTGGACCCTACTCCAAGGAACAAAAGAGGCGGTCACGAGGGTGGGGAGCGCGCCCTTCCCCCTGGGCGCGCCCCCCTACCTCGTGGGCCCCCTGTTGCTCCACCGATGTACTCCTTCCTCCTATATATACCTACGTCCCTCCGACAGATCAAAAAAGGATCCAAAAACCTAATTCCACCACCGCAACTTTCTGTCTCCATGAGATCCCATCTTGGGGCCTGTTCCGGAGCTCCGCCGGAGGGGGCATCCACCACGGAGGGCTTCTACATCAACACCATAGCCTCTCCGATGAAGTGTGAGTAGTTTACCTCAGACCTACGGGTCCATAGTTAGTAGCTAGATGGCTTCTTCTCTCTTTTTGCATCTCAATACATTGTTCTCCCCCTCTCTTGTGGAGATCTATTCGATGTAATCTTCTTTTGAAGTGTGTTTGTTGAGATCGATGAATTGTGGGTTTATGATCCAGCTTATCTATGAATAATATTTGAATCTTCTCTGAATTCTTTTATGTACGATTAAGTTATCTTTGCAAGTCTCTTCGAATTATCCGTTTGGTTTGGCCAACTAGATTGGTAGTTCTTGCAACGGGAGAAGTGCTTAGCTTTGGGTTCAATCTTGCGGTGTCCTTTCCCAGTGACAGAAGGGGCAGCAAGGCACGTATTGTATTGTTGCCATCGAGGATAACAAGATGGTTTTTTTATCATATCGCATGAAGTTATCCCTCTACATCATGTCATCTTGCTTAAGGAGTTACTCTATTTTTAACTTAATACTCTAGATGCATGCTGGATAGCGGTCGATGAGTGGAGTAATAGTAGTAGATGCAGAATTGTTTCGGTTTACTTGTCTCGGACGTGATGCATATACACATGATCATGCCTGGATACACTCATAACTATGCTCAATTCTATCAATTGCTCAACAGTAATTTGTTCACCCACCGTAGAATACTTATGCTCTTGAGAGAAGCCACTAGTGAAACCTATGGCCCCCGGGTCTATTCTCATCATATCAATCTCCATTGCTTTAATACTTGCTTTGTTTTTACTTTGCCTTTTACTTTTCACTTTGCATCTCTATATCAAAAATACCAAAAATATTATTTATCATCTCTATCAGATCTCACCCTCGTAAGTGACCGTGAAGGGATTGACAACCCCTAATCACGTTGGTTGCGAGTAGCTATCATTTTGTGCAGGTACGAGGGACTTGTGCATGATCTCCTACTGGATTGATACCTTGGTTCTAAAAAACTGAGGGAAATACTTATGCTACTTTACTGCATTATCCTCTCCTCTTCGGGGAAATCCAACGCAGTGCTCAAGAGGTAGCAGTGAGCGGGTAGGTGAGGGGCACTGTTACCTCGCTCCGGCTGGCCATGGGCATGGGCAGGGGTACTATTGTCTTGGTCATTGGTGACTGAAGTCTTGTCCCATCGTACGACCTGGATGGGACGAGAGCTGACCCTTGGTTGGATTGTAGAGCACGCCACGGGTGAGGCCGGCTTGTTGGGGAAGCCTTGGTCGTGCCGTGTTTGGATGTCTCGTGCCAGTTGTTAAGTCCGGGTTGACGTGCCTTGCCGGGTCGGAGAGCTTGGCCGGGTTGCGGGCCTTGCCGGGTCGAGCGACCCGGCCAGGCGCGTGCTGGTTTGAGGGGTGATGCGGGCCCTGCTGTTTTTGAAAAGTATCCGGGTTCCATTGCCTGCCCAGGGTTCATCCCCCCGATAGTAGCCCCCAAAGCTGTGAAGGTCCGTCGTCTTCGGATGAGTGGGCCTTCGCGGTTTCCCCCTTAAGCAAGGCGAATTCTGCGAGCGCCGGGTCCGGCAACACCCACTGTGTGTCGGTTTTCTCGGAAACCGGATCACGGCACCCTGGCGGTGGCGGGAATCGAGGAGTCCATCGAATCTTGGGGCAGTCCCTCGGTCTTCGCGCGGGCGCCACGTGGTGCCCGGGAGTCGGAGGGCCCTGATGGGCTACGCGCGTGACGGGACTAGGCGAAAGGCTGGGGCCCGCCGCCACGCACCCTCGGCCCATGCGTGCGGATTTATTGCGGCGTACAGGGGCCGGTTGCCCTTCCCCAGACAGTTACTGCCCGTGTACGTGCACACTTATTGCGGGATAGTGCAAAGAGTGCGTGCAAATGATCCCACTCCCCCACGTTCAAATCGAGGGCTATAAGTTGGGGGGGGGGGACAGGGGCGGCGGCCATCATTCTCGCTCGCGCCTTCCTGCCCCTTGCTCTTGCCCTGCTCTTTGCAACCGACGCACTGCGGCACCTGTTTCCCCGAGCAGAACTTCTCCCTCGTCCATCTTATTTCTTCTTCTTCCACTCATGGCCCTGCCGTCGGGCTCTTGGATGGGCTTGAATGTCACTATCGAGGACATCGCCCATCTTCGAGCATCGCGGCGCCTACCGCGGGAGGCGGATGTCGCTGTTCGTCTGCCGTGCGGCAAGCAGAGGCCGCAGCCCGAGGAGTCGGAGTGCGTGGTCTTCCTCACGCACTTCGAGCGCGGGTTCAGGCTGCCGGCGAGCGCCTTCTTCCGCATGTTCCTGGAGTTCTTCGGGCTTCAGCCACATCACCTTGGCGCCGGCGCCATTGTCCAGCTTTCTGACTTTGCACCCTCTGCGAGGGGTACCTGGGGGTCGAGCCCACGATCGACCTCTAGGCGCGCTTCTTCTCCCTGAAGCAGGAGGGCCTATCGGCCGGAGAGTTCGCCGACTGTGACGCCGCCGTCATCTCGAAGCGGTCCGGGGCAGACCTCCCCAAGATCCCGCTCGAGGGTTCTGCCAAGAAATGGAAGAAATCCTTCTTCTACATCCGCAACCTAGGTGCGGACCGCATCAACCATCTGCCGTTCGCCATCGCACCGCCGCGGGCGAAGATGAACTGGGGCTACTCGCTCAGGCGCCCGTCGCAGGAGATTCTCAATCGCTGCGAGCGGGTGACGGTGATGAGGACGCGGGAGGGCTCTCCGGCAAGGACCTCATCGCCGCATTCATCATGCGCCGGGTCCTCCCACTGAAGAGGTGCTCCCGCCTCATTGGAGAGATGGTGGGTCTTCAAGACCCCAACCGCATGGGGTCGGCACGGCTGTCGGCGGAGCAGATTGCGCGCCGCGTGAATGACATCTTCGAGGCCAACCTTGGGGAGTACTGGCGGTTCGGAAAGGTGCCGTACAGTGAGTCAAACCTAGCGCCGCAGGTGAGTGTCTGGTCGCCTTATTTTACTGCGGCGCACCTTCTTGTCTATCCTGACGCGACGTGGGAGGTGCTTCTGAAGGCAAGCCGGCATCCTTACGCCCGGGCTCTGTCGCAGGTGGCACCAGAGGAGTCTGCGGCATGAGGCGGGGAGGGGGAAGCCGAAGCCGACGTTGGCGCTGGGCGTCGCGCGGGTAAGTCTTGTATTTTTCTTCATGTATCTTGAGTTGTTGACCGAGGTACGGTACGGGCAATGCTGACGCCGGTTGTTGGAGCAGTGGCGTTGGGCGGGGAAGGCGGCGACGTGGGCGGAGCCGGGTCATCGCGTGGGCAGCGCCGAGCCGCCCGCACGGGAAGGATAGTGTCGCGCCATGGCCCCGGGCCCCGAAGCGCACGGCAGACCCGGCCGAGGCCGGGAGGCCAGCTAAGAGGAGGCGCGGCGGGAGGCCAACTCCGGTCCCGGTCCTGTCGGGGTAAGCTTCTCATCTTGTGCGTGTCCGGACTTGTCACAGCGGCCTTGTTTCTTTTTGCTCATTCTATCTTCTTCTTTTTCAGGTCGCCAATCGTGTTGGCGAGGGCGGCGGCGGACACCGCGGCCGCCGAAGGGACCGTGTTTCGCAGGCGCCGGTCCGACCTCGTCGACCAGGGCGAGGTGGAGGGGTGGGACGACTTGGACCTCGGCCTGGACCCGAACGACGCCAAGGGCTTGGCCTGGGGTGACAGGAACAGGGCCGAGGCGGAGCTGGAGGTAGCATTGGTCCGGGCTTGGACCGACGCAGTGGGGGCATGGGCGTGAGACGGTGCGGAGCTGGCCTAGCACAAGATGCCGGAGGGCACGATGGTGGCGGTGACGGTCTTCGGGCCGTCGTCGGTGAGGGAGCGTGGCCGCGAGGGCCGGGCTGAGGTGGTAGTCTTTGACTGGGAGGTCGTGGACGTGGAGGATGACACCCCACCGCGGGTCGACATTGTCGAGCGAGCGGGGGCTGATGGCGGTGGAGGCGGCGCCGTCTTGGAGGAGGCGTTGCAGACGGCGGCACGCAAGGCGCCGCCAGTCATGGAGGAAGCACCGCAAGGCGCCGCCATATCGGAGGCGGCGACGCAGGGAGTCCCGGCATCCGGGTCGCTGACGATGCCGGAGCGGGCGTCAGAGAAGGTGCCGGCCGCGTCGGGAGCGGCCAGTGTCGTGGTTCTAAGTCTGACAGTAATGTAGGGGGGTACTAAGGAGTTGTTGTGCACACAAGTGTTTTACGAGTTCAGGCCCCTCTCGGAGGAAGTAACAGCCCTACGTCTCGGAGCCCGGAGGCGGTCGACTGGATTATATGTGTGAGAGTTACAGGGGTGTGAACCCTTCTGCCAGTGGAGGAGGGTGGCTTATATAGAGGATGCCAAGACCCCAGCCAGCCCACGTAGCGGAGGGTTAAAGTACATTAAGGTCTGGCGTTACTGGTAACGCCTTACATAAAGTGTCATCATGTATAGACCGTTTGGATACGGATTAGATCTTGAGCTCCTGGTGGTCAAGTGAGTCTTCATGGTCGAGTGTCTCCAGGTTTGTCGAGTGTCTTCTAGTCCGTCGAGTGGAGTCCCTCTTGGTCGACTGGAAGACGGCTTCTTCTAAAAGATGTCCTCGGGGAGGGTACCTTGGACAGGTCCATGACCCTACCCTAGGTACATGACTTCATCATTAGCCCCCGAATGGATCGAGGTTTGAGTGAGGAAGGAGTTGGCAATCTTTCCGACCTGCCTTCTGGTGTTGTAAAGGTGTTTTGCTCTGGATCAATGACTTTCAAGTGAGGATGTCAACTTTCTTTCAGTCGCCTTGATCCATTCTTTATATCTGTCGAGTGAACTTCATGAACTTGGAAATTTCCGAGCGACGGATCACAAGAGATCTTCCGTCTGACAAGTTGTCCTGCGGTTAGCGGATTTAATGGGATCGGTATTTTGGGAAGCGCGTGAAACGGGGAAGGCCGCGGTACTTGGATGGGATAAGGCAGAGATGCCTCAATTCCCACGCCGCCTTTTTCGCCACGTATCGTTCGCGCGACTGTTTCGGGATTTGACAGGATTGCCTGGGCCTACCTGTGAGCCACTCGGAAGTGACTCCATATAAGGAACCGGGCGGAGGTTTTTGAATAGTGCCTCCTCATTCTCCCCTCCCTCGTCCCCAGATTCATCCGCTGCGCTCGCCCACCGCTCAGCGCCGCTGCTCCGTTCCAGCCTCGTCGGCGACAATGGTGAAGGAGAAGACGGCGGCTTTGAAGCGGACGAAGAAGGCGACGGCATAGGTGAAGGGGATCCTCGTTGTGGTCCCGCCTGCCACAAGGTTGGATCGAAGGGGATTGGATCCGTTCGACCATCACCCAGAAGGATCTCGACGACCTGGCCAACGAGGGGCTGATCGAGCACGGAGCAGCGAGGCTTCCGGGGACGGAGTGACAGCCGCAGCCTCAGGAGGGTGAGTGTGTCCTCCTAGCGACTCATGTCGACCGTGGGTTTTCTTTGCCGCCGCATCTCTTCTTTCGGGGGTTTCTGAACTTCTTCGGGGCTCAGCTCCATCACTTCACACCCAATTCTATTACCTATCTCGCCGCTTTTGTGTCTCTGTGCGAAAACTTCTTGGGTTGTCGGCCGCACTGGGGCCTTTTCAAACACATATTCACCTGCCGCTCTCAGACGGTCAAAAAAGCCAATTCGAATGACGAGAGAACCCAAGTAATCCAGATGTGTGGGGGTCTTGGGGTCCAGATGAGGAGTAAGAGTGCCTTTCCAGCTATGACCCTTCCCGAGTCAGTTAGAGGGTGGTAGTCGACCTGGTTCTACTGCCAAGACCGGTCGATGCCAGGGCAGTCGACTGGGCTCCCTCCCTTCACCATGAGTCGAGTGAACAAGCTGTCTTCTCTGAAAGTGATTCCGGAGGAGAAGGCTCAGGTTAAAATGCTGATGGAGCGGGTAGTCCAACTCATTCGCGATGGTGTGACTGGCATGGATCTTCTGGAGGTTTTCCTTCGACGGCGTATCCAACCACTCCAGTACCGGGGTCACCCGATGTGGTTGTACTCTGGTACTGAAGACACCACTCGGGTCCACCCAGAAGAAGTCGACGATGTCACACTGGAGAGGTGGATGACTGCCATCACGGGGAACAAGGACAACCCTCGTGGAGCCAGGAGGATCCCGCCACTCGACCAATCTTATGAGGCAGACAAGGTATGACCACTTGTCTCCGATTGTAATCATGCTTCGTCCATTCTATTTTGATATGGATCAGTCGATCGACTTTTGTCTTGTTTGTTGTCTTTCAGGTCACCACTGAGTTGTATTCGATGCCCAACGGGGTGCAAGCACAGACCGAGGAGGAGGAAGGGAGTGGAGGCGAAAGTCAAGAGGAGTGGGAGTCGGTCGGCGACGAGGATGATGAAGATGCAGGCTCCGATGAGGAGGAGGAGGAGGAAGAGGAGGAGGAAGTTGTGCCTCCCCGTTCTGAAAGAAGGTCAAAGCTCGCCCACAACCCTGCGGTCGAATGCGGCAAGGGAGTCGTGCCTGCTGGGCAATCGACGAAACGCCCTCGGACGACTTCACCGGGGCCGGCTGAGAAGGCGTCGAAGCAACCCCGAGCGGCCCCGACAAAGCCGGCGAAGGCCCTACCAAAGATGAGGATGGAGATCCCGACTGTTTCTGTGTAACAACATAACTCATGTTTTTTCCTTTTAACATGGATACATTCTTTGTCGACTCGATCAATGACCGACTGATTTTTGAAATCGCAGTGCTGCTACTTCTAAAACTTCAGCCAGGCATGAGGATCAAGAAATGGAAGATGCTGCTACTTCTCATCCTGGTATGATCTGCGCACTTTCGCTTTTGGTCAATTGGATCTTTATTTTTGACTTTGAACTTTTTCTGCAGCTCCACCTAGCGTTATCATCGATCTCCCTGACGATGACGATGAAGCGCCGCTAAGGCAAAGGAGGAGGAGGAAGTCGACTGCTGGCAAGACTGCTCAGGTTGCGTCAGCACCTGAACCATTGGTTCCAGAGGGGAGCAATGTTTCTCGGGCTACTGTGTCCTTTGCGGATCCGTTGACAAGTGCCCGTCCTCTGTCGTCGAGTGCTGATCCACCTTCTCTCTTCTCCACATACCACGTCCCGGAGGACCAGGAAGGCGCTGCCAAGGAAGCCATACGCCAAGCGGGGATCATGATGGAGCAGGTGAAGGCAATCCGAGTCGCCAGCCAAGCAGCTTATGACGCGAGTTCAGCTCTTCAGATCAATGTCCAGGTTAGATGAACACTGATTGAAAATCTTAGTGTTTGTCATGCACCCACTGGGTGTGTCAATTGGAATGTCTATATTAGTGGGGGCACGCTGAGTGCACCCACTCGGTGTAGTCCCCGAGACTACGGTGGACTGCTTGCAGTCGACTGTAGTCTTTAAGCCTTGAACTTTGGCAGTCGGCTATGGTCTGAATAATTCTTCGTTTTTTGTCTAACTGCTGACAGTTAGCTGCTTCCGGTCGACTGATCGACTCTGAGTCTAGCTGATAGAACTAGTGGGGGCATGCTGAGTGCACCCACTGGGTGTAGTCCCCGAGACTATAGTTGAATGTTTAGATTCAGCTGTAGTCTTAGAAACACTACAATTTTTTTTAGCCACTCGGAAGTGATCTGTCTTTGATGACTGTCGACTGATCTTTCGCAGAAATCTTGTGACCTTGTTTCTCATTATACCGAGTTGGAGAACAAGCATATCCAGCTTGAACTTGATCTGAAGCTTGTCCAGGAGAACTTCACGAAGGCGAAGGAGGAGGCAAAAGGTATGTTTGGTGAGAATCTTGACGACTGTCTTTGCTTCTTGCCTTTCTCCGAGTCTGATCTTATTGTGATTTTGCAGATAAACTGAGGGATGCTCTGAAGAAGAAGGACCTTGACCTCGCCGAGGCGCAAAAAGCGGCTTCGGACAAGACCAAACTTGCAGAAGAGAAGTTGTCTTCGGTCAACAAACTTGAAGAGGAAAACACTAATCTGAAAGCTGCTCTCGACGTGGCCAACCAGGAGGTCACTCGACTGAAGAATGACAAGATGGTCCTAAGTGACAAAGCTGGCGAACTGGCGGGAAAGAAGAATGACTTGGAGGTTTATCTGGGAGGACTCGCCAAGAAGCTATTCCTCATGCTCGAAGGTAACCCCTTATATCCTACTGGTAGTTACTGACTTACTGTAAGAACCTTAGCTTATCCTTGAATCGTGTCCACAAAATTCTGCCAAAACTTTGAAGAAGAGACTAGTCGAGTGGAGACTGGCTTGGACCCCGTCAACTCTCCAGTGAAAGATGAAGCCGCTATGAACGTGCTCCACCTCGAGTCTCGCGTTGCTGCAGTGGTCGACTACCTTGCAAGACTGAAGGCTGCAACGTCGCGCATCGATACATCACTCTGGCCAGAAAAAACACTTCAGAACAACCTCGAGTCTCTGATGACTCGACTGAAGAAAGTTCCTAGTCGAGTGCAAGAATGGAAGAAGTCTTCTGCCAGGTGTGGTGCCGACGTTGCTCTGTCCTTAGTCCGCGTCCACTACAAGGAAGTGAGAGAAGACAAGCTGGTGTCTCTCAAGGTGGCCAATACCAGGAAGCATGACTTCCGTTCTTTCATGGAGACCTTCATTGCTGCTGCCACTCGGATCGCAGACGGGATCGATCTGGACAAGTTTGTTGCGCCTTCCAGCCCTCCGGAGGAGGGGTAAAAAACTTCTATGCTTGATGCTTTGAATTTGCCTCGGAATGCCGAGTGATTTTTGTAACCGATAAACCTTAACAGGCTCGGTGCCTGAGCACTTCTAGATCTGTAGGACGTTATCCGAACTTGGTTTGCCGTTGAAATATGTTTGCTTCTGCTTTCGAACAACCATCTTTCTTGGGTTGGAATATATAATAGTGTCTGTGATGCTCTTTTGCAGGTAGAGACGAAGCACAAATTGCAATCGACTTGTACTCGTCATGTTTAGGCGAGTGCTGGGCTGCAGCTAAGCCTCTGAGTGGGAGATTTGTTCTCCACTCGACAGGATTTTCGAAACTTAGGCGAGCACTGGGCTGCAGCTAAGCCCCCGAGTGGGAGTTTGCTCTTCACTCGGTGGGATTTTAAAAACTTAGGCGAGCACTGGGCTGCAGCTAAGCCCCCGAGTGGGAGGTTTGCTCTCCACTCGGTAGGATTTTAGAAACTTAGGCGAGCACTAGGCTGCAGCTAAGCCCCCGAGTGGGAGGTTTGCTCTCCACTCGGTAGGATTTTAGAAACTTAGGCGAGCACTGGGCTGCAGCTAAGCCCCCGAGTGGGAGGTTTGCTCTCCACTCGGTAGGATTTTTAGAAACTTAGGCGAGCACTGGGCTGCAGCTAAGCCCCCAAGTGGGAGGTTTGCTCTCCACTCGGTAGGATTTTAGAAACTTAGACGAGCACTGGGCTGTAGCTAAGCCCCCGAGTGGGAGGTTTGCTCTCCACTCGGTAGGATTTTTTAGGAACTTAGGCGAACACTGGGCTGCAGCTAAGCCTCCGAGTGGGAGGTTTGCTCTCCACTCGGTAGGATTTTCGTGGCATAGTTTTGGAGGAGAAGGTAGCATTCGACCTGCGCTTCGTCCTCCTTGCGGAGCGCACGTTGTATTTGTGGCGTAGCTCGGAAGGAGAAGGCAGGAGTCGACCTGCGCCTCGTCCTCTTCGCGGAGTGCACGTTGTATTTGTGGCGTAGCTCGGAAGGAGAAGGCATGAGTCGACCTGCGCCTCGTCCTCTTCGCGGAGCGCATGTTGTATTTTATACTTAGGCGAGTACTTGGACTGCAGCTAAGCCTCCGAGTGGAAGGCTGGCTTACCACTCGGTAGGGTTTCGAAAAACTTAGGCGAGCACTGGGCTGCAGCTAAGCCTCCGAGTGGAAGGTTGGCTTACCACTCGGCAGGATTTTGTTTAAACTTAGGAGAGTACTTGGACTACAGCTAAGCCTCCGAGTGGAACGCTGGCTTACCACTCGGTAGGATTTTGTTTAAACTTAGGCGAAACGGATTCGCAGCTAAGCCTCCGAGTGGAAGGCTGGCTTACCACTCGGTAGGATTTTTTTTACAAACTTAGGCGAAACGGATTCGTGGCTAAGCCACCCACTGGGGGACTGATTTATGAGAACAAAAGCAATAACAATCACTGGGAAAATTATGAAACTCTTGTCTTTGATAAATAAACTACAAAAGTACTTTTATTACAACTCATCCGAGTGAAAACTTAAGTATAAAAGGGGCAGAGCAGATCCGCGTTCCATGCTCGGGGCTCGTCAATTTGGTGCTCGACATTGTAAAGGCGGTATGCTCCATTGTGGAGAACCTTGGTGACGATGAAGGGACCTTCCCAAGTAGGAGCAAGCTTGTGTGGCTTCTGCTGATCCACTCGGAGAACTAAATCTCCCTCCTGGAAAGCTCGACTCTTCACGTTTTTGGCATGGAAGCGACGCAAGTCCTGTTGATAAATGGTCGATCAGATCAATGCCATCTCTCTTTCTTCTTCTAGAAGGTCGACTACGTCCTGTCGAGCTTGCTCTGCTTCAGCTTCGGTGTAGAGTTCGACTCGGGGTGCATTGTGAAGCTGGTCACTCGGCAAGACTGCTTCAGCTCCGTAGACCAAGAAGAACGGAGTTCTCCCAGTCTACCGGTTTGGCGTGGTCCTTAATCCCCAAAGCACCGACGGAAGTTCGTCGACCCATGCACCAGCTGCGTGCTTGAGGTCGCGCATCAATCGGGGTTTCATCCCTTTGAGAATTAAGCCATTTGCTCGTTCTGCCTGTCCATTCGACTGAGGGTGAGCGACTGAAGCATAGTCGACTCGTGTACCCTGAGATGTGCAGAAGGCTCTGAATTCCTCGGAGTCGAAGTTTGACCCGTTGTCTGTGATGATGCTGTGTGGAGCTCCATATCTGAATACCAACTCCCTGATGAAGCTGACGGCGGTGCCGACATCCAGATTCTTGATGGGTTTTAGCCTCAATCCACTTGGTGAACTTGTCGACTGCTACCAGCACATGGGTCTAGCCGTTTCTGCCTGTTCTAAGTGGTCCAACCATATCCAACCCCCATACAGCGAAAGGCCAGACGAGTGGAATGGTCTTCAAGGCTGAGGCAGGCTTGTGTGACATATTGGAGTAAAATTGACATCCTTCGCACTTGTGGACTATCTCTTTCGCCATCTCATTTGCTCTGGGCCAGTAAAAACCCGCTCGGTATGCTTTAGCCACGATGGTCCGAGAGGACGCATGATGGCCACAGGTCCCCGAGTGGATGTCGTTGAGAATCATTCGACCTTCTTCCGGTGTTATGCATTTCTAGATGACTCCAGTCGCACTTTCTCTGTACAACTGTCCCTTCATGACAGTAAAGGCTTTGGATCGGCAGACGATCTCTTGAGCCTCTTCTTCATTCTCTGGGAGCTCTTTCCTCAGAATATAGGCGATATAGGGCACTGTCCAGTCAGGAATGATGACCAGAACTTCCATGATTAAGTCGACCACAGCTGGGACCTCGACTTCAGTCGGATCTGTGGCACTTTTTGGCTGCGGGGCTTCCTTAGTGAAAGGATCTTCTTGAACCGACGGCGTGTGAAGATGCTCCAAAAACACGCCACTCGGAATGAAATGGGGTGATGAAAACATGAGGATATGGACGCCGAGTGAAATGGCCATACGCAACCCGTACAAGAGTGCTTCGTATTCTGCTTCATTGTTGGAGGAATCAAAGTGAATCTGGAGTACATATCTGAGCTTATCTCCTCGGGGGGAAACCAACACTACCCCGGCACCGGAGCCATTCAACATTTTGGAGCCATCGAAGAACATAGTCCAGTGCTTCGAGTGAACTTGAGTCGGTAACTGCTGTTCAGTCCACTCGGCGAGGAAATCTGCTATTGCTTGGGACTTGATAGCTTTCTTTGCCTCAAATCTGATATCTAGGGGAAGGAGTTCAATCGCCCATTTTGCCACTCGACCAGTTGCGTCTCTGTTGTGCAGAATCTCTGATAAGGGGGCGTCGCTGACGACTGTGATGATATGGTCAGAGAAGTAGTGAGCAACTTTCTTCGTGGTCATATAAATCCCATATACAAGCTTCTGATAATGAGGGTATCGTTGCTTGGATGGGGTCAGGACTTTGGAAATGTAATATACTGGGCGCTGAACTTTGAAGGCTTTCCCTTCTTCTTCCCGCTCGACCGTAAGTACAGTACTGACGACTTGTCCTGTGGCTGCAATGTAAAGCAGCAAAGGATCTTTGCTGATCGGGGCAGCAAGCACCAGTTGGGTGGAAAGCAGGGTTTTTAGCTCTGCAAATGCTGCATCAGCTTCAGGAGTCCACTCGAACTTGTCTGACTTCTTCATCAGTCGGTAAAGAGGCAATGCCTTCTCACCGAGACGAGAGATGAATCGACTTAAAGCGGCCAAGCAACCAGTAAGCTTCTGAACATCGTGCACACGCACAGGTCGTTTCATTCGGAATATAGTGCCTACTTTCTGTGGGTTTGTATCGATTCCTCGTTTGGAAACGAGAAAACCGAGTAACTTTCCACCAGGAACTCCGAATCTGCACTTGGATGGGTTAAGCTTGATATTGTACCTCCTAAGGTTGGCAAATGTTTCAGCAAGGTCAGTCAGCAGGTCGGAACCTTTCCGTGACTTGACCACAATGTCATCCATGTACGCTTCCACATTCCGACTGATTTGAGTGAGCAAACACTTCTGAATCATCCTCATGAACGTGGCTCCAGCATTCTTGAGGCTGAATGGCATGGTGACATAACAGAAGCACCCGAATGGGGTGATGAAAGCTGTTTTGATCTCGTTGGGTCCAAACAGACGGATCTGATGGTACCCGGAATAAGCGTCCAAGAAAGATAGTCGCTCACATCCCGCAGTCGAGTCGACTATTTGGTCGATGCGGGGAAGAGGAAAATGATCCTTCGGGCAGGCCTGATTGATATTCTTAAAGTCGATGCACATGTGAAGCGAATTGTCCTTTTTGGGGACCATGACGACATTGGCGAGCCACTCGGAGTGGTAAATCTCTCGGATAAACTCCGCTGCCAGGAGCCGAGCCAGTTCTTCGCCAATAGCCTTCCTTTTCTGGATGGCGGACCGTCGCAGATGTTCCTTCACAGGTTTTGCCTTCGAATCGACTCGCAGACGATGCTCAGCTAGTCCCCTGGGTACACCTGGCATGTCAGAAGGTTTCCATGCAAAGATGTCCCAGCTCTCACGGAGGAACTGGATGAGCGCTTCTTCCTATTTGGGGTCGAGTGTTGTGGAGATATGAGTCGGAGCAGCGTTGGGGTCGGTCGGGTGGATGTGAACTGGTTTTGTCTCACCGGACGACTGGAACGCTGATTCCGTATACGTAGCAGGCTTTTTGGCTCGCAACAAATCACTCGGGTCTGCATTCCTCTGGTGTTCCTGCCACTCTTCTGCCACCATCTGAGCATCGGCGATCTTTGAGCCTTTCTAGAAGCACTCTTCCGCCTTCTTGCGGTTACCAGTGACAGTGAGCACGCCTTTAGGGCCAGGCATCTTTAGTTTGAGGTACACGTAACATGGTCGGGCCATAAATTGTGCATAAGCTGGCCTGCCCAAAATAGCATGGTAGGCACTCTGGAAATCCACAACCTCAAATGTCAGCTTCTCTTTGCGGAAATTCTTTGAATCACCAAAAACCACATCAAGAGCAATCTGGCCGAGTGACGCGGCCTTCTTGCCAGGGATGACTCCATAGAAACTCATGTTGCTTGTGCTTAGTCTGGACATCGGAATGCCCATCCCTTTCAGCGTCTCAGCGTACAGTATATTCAAACTACTGCCGCCATCCATCAACACTTTGGTCAGTCGAGTGCCCTCAACGACTGGGTCGACCACCAACGCTTGCCTCCCAGGGGTGGCAATGTGCATCAGGTGATCAGATTGGTCGAATGTAATGGCAGTCTGAGACCACTTCAGATAATTGGGTGTTGACGGAGCAGCCATATTCACTTCTCGGTTTATAACTTTCAGTCAGTTTTTGCTCTCAACGTCAGCAAAAATCATCAAGGTGGAATTGACCTGCGGATATTCCTCGTCACTGTCCTTGTCCTCAACCTTGTCCGACTCTTTTTCTTTGTCCTTGGACTGCTTCCCTTGGAACTGCTGTATCAGGAGTCGACACTGTCGAGTGGTATGCTTTGGGTAAATGAAATTACCCTCTTCGTCTTTCTTGGTGTGGATGTGACATGGCAAATCCATCACGTCATTTCCTTCTTTATCTTTTACTTTCTTGGGGTTCCAAGGCCCCTTGGGCTTCCCTTTGAACTTTCCTTGATTCAGGGCCAAGGCTTCTCCAGGAGCGGCTGGCTCGGCTTTACGCTTTTGCTTCCGACTGGAATTTCCACCTCCGGTGTCCTTGGCGACTAACTTGTGCTTACCGCTCCGGAGCCGATCCTCTTCCTCACCATTGGCATATTTGGTGGCTATTTCCATCATTCGGCTCAGAGACATGTCTCCGATTCGACCGAATTTCAGGCTTAGCTCTCTGTACTTTACGCCCTCCTTGAAGGCGCAAACTGCCTGGTGATCAGATACATTCTCTACCATGTGATGCAGTGTGATCCATCTGGGATGTAATCCCTCAGAGTCTCATTCGACTTCTGCACACAAGATTGCATCTCTATCAGTCCTGCTGGTCGCTTGCACGTTCCTTCGAACGTCCTGACAAACACTCAGGAGAGGTCTTCCCACGTGTAAATGCTGCTAGGTGTCAACTGATTCAGCCATGCTCTGGCTGACCCCTCCAACATAAGAGGCAGATGCTTCATGGCCACCTCGTCATTCCCGCCGCCAATCTGAACAGCCACTCGGTAGTCCTCAAGCCAAGTATCAGGCTTGGACTCACCGTTGAACTTGCTGACTCCAGTCGCCAACCTGAAGTTGGGAGGAATCACCGCGGCTCTGATGGCTCTGCTGAAACACTCTGGTCCGGAGACATGCACTCGGCTGCTGGTGGGTACATCTCTGTCATTACCCTTTCTGTGGGCTCTGTTTCGGTCGACTAAACCTTGAACGATGATGGATCTCGCATCAAAGCCTAGTTCCCTGGGGTCGACTGGAATCCTTCGCCCGCCACTGTGCTGGCGTCTATCATCCTGCTGTCGAGGCACATATGATCCACCCCTTGGGGGAGGAGTGGGCACTCGACGTCGATCGTTGCGATCGAATCGGTGATCATACTGCTCATAGTTCCTGTACTGATCGTGCCGGTCACCACGCCCTTCACGCCTCGGGGGCGATCTGGGGCTATGAGCCGACTGGACCGTATTCGCTGCCACGGATCTGCTGTGAATCCTGTTCCGTGACTGCGATACAGCTGAATTCTGATCTCCTACTGCCCGGAGCAAATCTCTAATCTGCATCAAGCCTCTGCCAGCCTATGACTGGGAAGGCTGAATCGACTCTGCTATACGGGTTGCAGCTGCTAAATTCTGAATCAGATTTTGATATACCTGAGTCAGAGGTTTAAAGAGTTGGCGTCGACTGGAGTCTGGAATCCGTTGCCGCGCGCGCTTGTCGAGTGCCCGCTGAAGGTTCTCCAGTCGAGTGCACTCAGCCAGGTTGGCCAAGCGCGCGTCCTCTAAGGTGCGAGCGTCAGGGGTTTCTCCAATGATCGGAGTGTGAAGCGCATCCATGTTCCGGCGGCGAAGCTCTTCCCTCTGCTGCGAATTGAGGGGCTCAGGGAGATAGTCCTCGTGGTCGTGCGACGGATCGCCTCCGCCGTTGCCTCCCTCGGCGCCAGGAAAGCCGGGGGGAGCGTGCGGTCCATTGACCATCAGGACCTCCGCCGCTGGATCACTGCTGTCGCACTCGGATGCAGTCTCTGCGGAGCCAGTCGACAGGTCGAACAGGCCGTAGAGAGATTCGTCGGGCTCGATTGCCGCGACTTGGGCGGTGGTCGACTGGCGAGCCACCGCGTGTCTCACCCACCGCTGTAGCCTCGACCGACCGGAGCGCTTACGCCGGCGGGAAGCAGGGAGGGAGGATGACATGAAAACCGGCCGATACTGGGTCGACGGTTGCCGCAAAAGGACGCCGCGGACGCATGCTCGAAAGTGCGTAGCTCTGTGGACCGGGAGTGCATCCATGTCGAGCGGAGCCTCCTGCAGCCAGGCAGAGTCGTCGGCGATGAATGTGAGCATGCCGAGACGGATCTCGCGGCCCTCAACCAAAACTCCACCGGAAACCATGATAATGGGAATCGAAAAGATTGCAACTTCTCCAATAAGCCGCTAAGACACCTGCCCCACGGTGGGCGCCAACTGTTGTGGTTCTAAGTCTGACAGTAATGTAGGGGGGTACTAAGGAGAGGCAAGATCCTAGATATGGAGGTTGTGCACACAAGTGTTTTACGAGTTCAGGCCCCTCTCGGAGGAAGTAACAGCCCTACGTCTCGGAGCCCGGAGGCGGTCGACTGGATTATATGTGTGAGAGTTACAGGGGTGCGAACCCTTCTGCCAGTGGAGGGGGTGGCTTATATAGAGGATGCCAAGACCCCAGCCAGCCCACGTAGCGGAGGGTTAAAATACATTAAGGTCTGGCGTTACTAGTAACGCCTTACATAAAGTGTCATCATGACCATAAAGACTACTTAATTACAGACCGTTTGGATATGGAGTAGATCTTGAAGTCCTGGTGTTCGAGTGAGTCTTCATGGTCGAGTGTCTTCAGGTTCGTCGAGTGTCTTCTAGTCCGTTGTCGGGGGTTGGATACGACATATGCCAAAGGATGGCTTATCATGGTGGGAGCGAGTAGAACGTCGCCGGTGCCTGGAAGCGGGATGAGGCGAAGACATGCACGCCGGCAGAACTTACCCAACTTCAGGGCTCTCCTAGGAGATAACACCCCTACTGCTGCTCTACGGGGTCTCCGCATGATCACTAAGGCAAAGTGACTACAATGGTGCTCCTGGAGCTGTCTTGGGAGGCAGGAGAGGGCAAGGCTAGCTCTCTCCTCCCTGTGCTATCTGGTCTATCTCTATCTAGGTCTGAACCCTTTGCATGGGTGCCCCGGGGGGTTTATATAGGCCTACCCCCTGGGGGTACAATAGTAATCCGGTTGGGCGCGGGTCCCAGCCGTTTGTCTCTCAGGCCGCCGTCCTCCCTGCCGGCTTATGGGGCCCGCCGACTGGCGGGTCCCGCGGACAGGCTTGATACTGTTGCGGCACTCCTGATGACGCAGGCTCGGTCATTGGGTCGTGGCAACAGTGCCGCCATCTATCGGGCGATCACTGTCGCCATTCCCCATCTTATCTGGTTAATGGCTCGTGGGGCCCGGGGGAGGAGTTGGCTGACTCCAGGGAGGCCGACTCCCACATGTCCATCTTTGGGGCGCTCAGACCGCCTTCGGCCCACCCACTGACAGGTGGCCCCGCCGCCTTCGGGTCGTACAGGCCGGCGTCATGGGCACAGTGTGCTGCGCACTGTGGCTGAGGTCAGGGCAGGCATGGCAACAGTGCCGCGCCTCGCCGGAGATCTTCCAGCGATACGGCTCACTGTAGCCATGCCGGCCCTTCGTAAGCAGGGGGGTAACGGCCACGCCGTGACCGTACCCCGCATCATACTCCGAGATGAGGGAGGAGTCATGGGCCGATTCTCCATAGTCGGCCTCTCTGGAGGTCACCTAGCTCGGAGTCGGCTTATCTCGGAGTCGCCGTCTGGGACTCGGCTTGTCTTGGAGTCGCTCCTGGGACTCGGCTTGAGGGGCTCGGCCTGCCCCGATGTCTTGAAAGGTCCTGGGACTCGGGTTAGCCTACCCGTGGCCTAATACTCCGACAGTAGTCCCCGAAGCTGGTGAAGCCTTGCGGATGCTGCATTGTGGGGCTTCAACAGTTTCAACCTTCCAGGAGCAGACTCTGGAACTCGGCTGCCGTCTTCCCTTGGGCCGACTGTCGAGAGTCGGATGTTTAGCGAAGAGCCACAGCTCGAAAGTCGCTGCGGGAAACCAGGCGGCGTGCCTGATATGCTTTCCCGCAGCCATCAGGGCGGTCCTATCGCGTGGCGCCACGTGGAGAGGGCAGTCTGCCTGCCCACGCGCGCGACGGGACGGGCCGTCAGGTGTGGCCCGCCACTACCGTGCCTCGCCATACGAACGGATCCATTGCAGCCGTGGACGGTTGGTTTTCCCACATCATTACTGCGCGCAGTAACTTCGTGGGGTAAATCGTGGGGCGGCGTGGGGCATCGTGCGCAGTTAATCCCACGCCCGCCCCCTCGGCTTCTCAGCCCATAGGGCTATAAGTAGGCGGGGGGGGGGGAGCGGAGCGGCACATCACGCGCGCCCTTCTTTCCCGCTCCCCCGCCTCATCTTGCCTTCTCTCTCTCCTGCCTCCGTCGTTGAGCAAGAGCACTCCACACCACGGCGATGAGCTCTTCCTCCGCCGCGGCCCCCGCCGTGCGCTCCGGCGTGTGGGATGGCTCGGAGGTAGAAGAGGAACACATCGAGTTCCTCCGCCGGACACACCGTCTCCCCAGCGCGGACCTCGTGCGCGCCCGCGCCGGAGGGGGAGATCTGGCCGGTGCCGGAGGAGGGCGAGCGGGTCATCTTCCGCTCGCACCTCATGCGCGGACTGGGGCTGCCTGCGAGTGGTTTCTTCCGCTCGTTCTTGGAGTTCCGCAGCCTTCAACCGCACCACCTCACTCCGAATATGGTGGTGTTGCTCTCCGCCTTCGCCACTCTGTGCGAAGGTTTCCTCGGCGTTCTCCCCACCATCGAGCTGTGGGAAGAATTCTTCTCTTCTAAGCTCGGCATGTACGTCGCCGGCGTGTCGGCTCAGTGCGGCACCTACATCGTGGTGTGGCGCTCGACGGTCGACAACCCCTTTCCTCCCATCACGCTGATCAAGTCAGTGAAGATGTGGCAGCGCTCATACTTCTACGTGAAGAACCTCGCCTCCGACGGCGACTGGGTCAACCTGCCGCCTTACAACACCCCCCCCTAACTGGGAGGCTCCCCAGCTGGTCTCACCGAGTCAAGATGCTGACTCCCGCCGGAGCCGCCGCTGTAGCGCGACTCCGGGTCTTGACGCAGTCGGAGGGTCTCGTCGGGGCCGACTTGCTGGCCGCCTTCGTGGCGCGCCGAGTTCTCCCGCTCCAAGGTCGGCCTCACCTGATCTGTCAGATGAGCGGCCTCCGAGACCCGAGTCAGATGAGCACCAGGGAGATGCCCCGCGCGGAGGTGGCAAACATGGTGAATCATATCGCGAACTGCGAGTTCGGGGAGGACTGGCAGTTCGGCAAGGAGCCGTACTCGCGCGACAACCCCCCACCAGTGGTAAGTCGCGTCCCTCTATTGTTTTGTCTTCTTCGCGGTCGACTCCGGCTTCTGACTCTTGTCGGTTTCTTCTGAGCTAGAATCCCCTTATGCAGCCTGCAGACGGCGCCATGAGACAGCCCCGCGAGTATGTTCCCGATCGTGCGGAGAGCGATGTCGACGACCCCGACTTGGGGGCGGCGGCGATGGAAGCCGACGCCGAAGGCGGAGGAGAAGGAGCAGAAGGCGACTTCAGGCCCTCGGCCACCTTTGCCGATTGGCCTGACGATGATGCCGAAGGGGAAGTCGCTTCGCGCCACCAGCCGAGGGTCGGCTCGTCGGGCGCCGGCTCCTCCGCCGGCCTGGCCGGCCAAGGCGGCGCGAAGAGGCATCACGCCGGGCCGAGTGTGCCCGGCGGCAAATTGAAGAAGTTCAAGGGGGCGGCCGCCGCGACCAAATGGGAGGAGGCGGCCGCGAAGGCCAACCGCTTCCGAAGGGAAGTGAGAAGGCCGCCGCTAGTCTCTGCGTAAGTCTTTACGCTTTTTTATTTTCCTTCGTTGAATCTTGTCCGAGTCTTCTTTTATACTCCCTCCATTCTTCTTCAGGGCCCCTCTTTCCCTTGAGAGAGTCGCCGTCCCCTCCGTCATGGGGTCGGCAGAGACGTCCGCCAATACTCGGCGGGCCGACCCCGCCGCCGACCTCCGGGAGGCGACGGAGTGAAATACGCGGGAGAAGCGCGAGGAGGAGGAGGCCGAATGTCTGGAGAAGGCGGAGGCCGACAGGGCGGCCGCCTCCGCCCAGAAGAAGTTGGAGGATGCCGAAGCCACCCTTGTGGCGAGACGGCATGCCGAGGAGGCCGCGTGTCCCCCCACTGTCGTCTGCACCGCCGCCTCCGGAGTTCACGGGGCAGACCGGAGAGGCCGGCACCGAGAACCCCGTCGTGGAGAAGGAGAGCGGCGAGGCTTCCATGTCGGACACTCTCGTGCCGCCACTGCCGCCTCCACCGCCGTCTAGGAGACCGCACGGCAAACAGCCGGTGGGTCCGTCGGAGCCGCCGGTCACAGACGAGGCCGAGGCGCGACTGCTTCTCCAAGTCGCCTCGCCGGTGCGCCGCCGTCTTGAGAGGGCGACCTCGGCGCCGCGACCTCGGGAGACCGGCGCCGCCAGCTCGGCAACCTTAGACGCCGAGGCCACAAGCGCCGCGCCCACCAGGTGGTTGCGCGGAGGCGGCACCGGGCCGCTGAATCAAGCGCTTCTGGACGTTCAGGCGAAGCTGCACGCTGAAGGCGACGCCCTTCAAACTTGCACCAGGGCGCATCCGGCAGCGCAGACGGCCGTCCGAGTACGTTTCCTTCTTCTTTTTGATTCTTGTTTTTCTCTGTGGGGGCGCGCCAGCGCGCCCAGTGGGTGTAGTCCCCGAGTTCCGGGCCGGCTGCTGAGCAGGCGGTTCGGAACTCCCTCTAGCGAGTTCCAAATACTAACTTTGTCTTCAATGACTTATTGCAGGAGTATCACAACCTCCGCGCCACTGCCTTCAACCACAATGTTGAGGAGTTGAGCAAGCGGGCTGCCGACTTGTTGGAAAGCCGGAGTAAGTTCTTCTTCTTCGCGGGGGCGCGCTGGCGCACCCGCGGGCTGTAGTCCCCGATATTCGGGCCGACTGCTGAGCAGTCAGGCCGGGTCTTTCTGGCGATCTTCTTTGCTGAGGACTTATTTGTCTCTTCTTTCGTTCTTCAGGAGCCAACGCCGTTCTTCAGGAGCAGCTGGGCGAGCCAAATACCGCCCGGCGTGCCAAGGAGGAGGAGTGTGGCAAGCTTGCCGCGGAGCGCGACCTGCTGGCGGCGCAGCTGGCCGAGTAGAAGGAGCTGCTCAAGAAGGTGCAGGACAAGGCCGAGAAGAAGGAGGCCGCTCTCCTGGCCGAGTTCGAGGGCGAGCGCTCCTCCTGGACTGACAGGGAGGCGATGCTGACCTCCGGCTTCCACGAGATCGAGGATATCGTTGATGGTAAGTTTCTTTCGTTTCTTCGGGCTTCCGACTATGTGTCAGGCCGACTTCTGATTTTTCGACTTGCTTATTTTTTGTCTTGGCAGACTTCTTCCCTGGTCACTCGCAGGCAGTCCCTCTGGCCATCGAGGCTGCTCGTGAGGCGCGAAGGGCAAACTATGAGGAGATTGCCGCTAATGCCCCCCGAACCATCGATGAGCAGCTTCTGAGCATTGAAGCTCGTCTTCGTCCGGCTCACCGGCTGATGCGCCGGCTTCAGTGTGCCGGCACCCAGGCGGTTGCCGCCCTGTGGCCAGGCACGCCGGCTCTGCGCACCGCCAGCCAAACTGCCGACTGGCTGGAGGTCGCTGCCGGCCGTCTTGAGGCCTGGAAGTGCTCCTCGGCCCGGGCCGGAGCGCGTCGGGCCTTGGAGTTCGTCAAGGCGTGGTATCCAGGGCTGGACCTGGACCATCTGGATGCGTTCCGGTCAGAAGCCCAGGCCGAGCTGGAGGCCGTGGAGGGCGCCCTTATTGAGCGTGCGGCGGCCATCGCCGAGTACACGGACGCCAGAGTGGTTCGGGATGAACCCGGAGTATGGCGAGGACTCGGCGGAGGTGATCGACTCCAGCACCGAGGAGGAGGACGAGGCGGAGGACAAAGGCGAGGCAGAGGTGCCAGAAGATGGAGCAGGCGGCCAGCCTCAGCTCGACCGCGCCTCCAACAACGAGCCGCGTCGAGAGAAGGCGACTCCCGCCGGAGGCGATCAAACCGAGACTGCCCAGCCGACTGCCCCGGCGCCTAACACCGCCATCTCTTCCGATCCTCCGATCCCAGATGCCGCCTCCTAGGCTGCCTTTTTTGCCTCTGTTTGTCTGTCTTAGTAATCTTTTGAAAACTTTGTTAGATTCGAACAATTTCACCCGCGGGGTGTATCTTGAACTTCTATTCAAAGATTCGGCCAAGGGCCTATGTAAATATTTATCCGATTTCCGTCTTTCCTTGCTTACTGCTCTTTAGGCTTTTTCCTTTGCCGCCTTCCTTTAGTCGCTGCCTTGCTAGTCGGACAGCCGCTCTGCGGACTGTCGCTGGGTCAAGTGCTTGGCTACTTTGGGAAGGCAAGTACTTGGCCGTTTAGAGTTTCTTTAGCAAGTCGAATAGAAAGCGACAGGCCGACTACCCAAGAGTCGGCTGTCCTTGATAGAGGCTAATGAAGACGGCAAGCTGGCTACTCATGAGTCGGCTTTCCACTTCAGAAATGCTGGAGGCCGTCTTACGCTATGTTCGTGCTTTAGGTCCTTAGCCATTTTTCGTGTGGGCGCCCGTTCTTCCTCACTCCTGCCCACCTCACAGTCGCTCTGCGAGCTGCGGCTTTGCCAGGAGGCGGATTGGGCATCGCGCACTACTTGTCTGACTGCAGGAAGCTCCTCATAGCGCAAGGCGGCGAGTCCCCGGGCCGACTAGTCTGGCCCGGTGCCAAGCGGCTTGTAATGAAAGTAATGTACTCGAAGGCATAATTCTTATCATACAGATAACAAAAAGGGCAGTCCCCGAGCTCATCTCGGGGGGCCCAAAGTCTTAGTACTTTAATACAAAGGGGTAGTGTGATACATACTGCATCAACTGTAAAATCTATGAAGAAGATTTGCATTCCACGGGCGCTCTGTCTCTTTGCCGGAGTCGTCCCTCTTGTGCTCTCGGGGCTTCTGAGTGTCGATCAGATAGTAGGCGTCATTCCCTAGCACCTTGCTGATGATAAAGGGGCCTTCCCAACGTGCCGACAGCTTGTGCTGGCCGGCTGTTCGCTGGATCAGCCGGAGCACAAGGTCGCCTTCTTGGAAAGATCTTGGCCTGACCTTCCTGTTGTAGTATCGATGCAGACTCTGCTGGTAGATGCTGGACCGGCTGAGTGCCAACAGCCGGCCCTCTTCCAGCAGATCGACACCGTCTTGACGTGCTTCTTCTGCTTCTTCTTCGGTGTAGATGGTGACTCACGGGGAGTCGAACTCTATGTCCGTTGGGATGACGGCTTCGACACCATAGACGAGGAAGAAGGGTGTGAAGCCGGTTGACTTGTTTGGAGTCGTGCGCAAACTCCAGAGGACGGTTGGCAGCTCCTCAAGCCAACAGCCGGCAGATCGCTCCAGCGGTACGACGAGTCGAGGCTTGATGCCGGATAAGATGAGGCCGTTCGCTCGCTCCACCTGGCCGTTTAACTGCGGATGGGCAACGGACGCTAAGTCCAGTCGGATGCCTTGTGTCGCGCAGAAACGGGCCAAGGTGCCTTTGGAAAAATTCGTGCCATTGTCGGTGATGATGCTGTGTGGGATGCCGTACCGAGTTGTGATGTCAGCGATGAAGGTCACCGCAGTCGAACCATTCAACTTCTTGATGGGTTTCACCTCCACCCACTTGGTGAACTTGTCCACTGCGACAAGTAGGTGAGTCAAGCCACCTCGTGCCATCTTGAATGGTCCCACCATGTCCAGGCCCCAGACTGCAAAGGGCCAGACGATGGGGATAGTCTTGAGTGCGGAAGCTGGCTGTAGTGGCTTGGAACAGAAAATCTGGCACCCCTTGCACTTTTGGACTAACTCTTTGGCCTCTTCTAGGGCGGTTGGCCAGAAGAAACCGTGCCGGAAGGCTTTAGCGATGAGTGCCCTGGAGGCTGCGTGGTGACCGCACTCGCCTTCATGGATGTCTTTGAGGATTGCTTGGCCTTGTTCTGCCTCGACGCAACGTTGGAAGACGCCGGTAACGCTGTGCCTGACCAGCTCTCTATTGACTATGGTGTAGGCTGCTGCTCGGCGTTGCACTTGTCGAGCCAAGATTTCATCGGTTGGCAGCTCTCTGTTTACTAAGAACCTGAGGATGGGTTGGGCCCATGAAGGTGCTGCTATTTCTTCAACTGCCACTAGTGCGACTTGGACAAGGGCGGCCGGGCTGGGAGGCGGCGGGTTGGAGTCCGCAGCCGCTTGCTGATTTGACAAAGTCCCGGGGCCGACTGGAGCAGTCCCCGGGCCGAGCTCTGGAGTCTTCGATCTTGCCACTGCAGTCCCTGGGCCGGGTTCTGAAGTCCCCGGGCCGGCTTCGACTATGTGTTTCTTGGAGTCGGATCCGTCTTCCTCAGGCAGAGCTGGCACAAAGATTGAATCTGATTCTAGTGACGGCTTGATAGAAGGCTTGAGGAGGCGCCGGTGGGCGACACCAGATGGTATTGCCTGGCGGGTGGAGCCGATTCGTGCCAAGGCGTCTGCTTGGTCGTTGTCGTTCCTTGGCACGTGGAGGAACTCGCACCCCTCGAAGTATCCGCTGAGTTGCTGGACGAGGAAATGGTAGCTCACCATATTTGCGTCCTTGGCGTCCCAATCGCCATATGATTGCTGGACCACCAAGTCAGAGTCGCCATAACACAGGATCCGGCGAATGCCGAGTTCTTTGGCAAGCCGGAGCCCGTGGATGAGCGCCTCGTACTCGGCCACGTTGTTGGAGGCGGCGAAGTGGATCTGCAGCGCATATCTGAGCTTGTCGCCCTTGGGAGAAGTGAGGACGACGCTGGCTCCCAAGCCGGTGCGCATCTTGGAGCCGTCGAAGTGCATCCGCCAATGGGTGGAGTCGGGCACTGGCGGCAGATACTGGGTCTCGGCCCAGTCGATGAGGAAGTCGGCCAGTGCTTGCGACTTGATGGCGGTGCGGGCTCGTAGTAGATGGTGTAGGGGGCCAGGTTGATGGCCCATTTGGCCACTCGGCCAGAAGCATCTCGGCATCCGATGATCTCGGCCAGTGGAGCTGTGCAGACCACAGTGATTGGATGCTCCTGGAAGTAAGGCTTCAATTTCTTGGCGGCAAAATGCACGCCGTGGCACATCTTCTGGTAATGGGGGTAGTTCTGCTTGGAGGCCGACAGTACCTCGCTCAAGTAATATACCGGTCTCTGGACTAGCAGCGCCTTGCCTTCCTCCTTGCGCTCGACTACAATGACTGTGCCGACTACTCGGCTGGTGGCGGCAATGTATAGGAGCATGGGCTCTTTGGGAGTCGGAGCCGCCAGCACAGGGGGAGTAGTCAACATCTTCTTTAGTTGGAGAAAAGCCTCGTCCGCCTTGGGAGTCCACTCAAAGAAGGTCATCTTCTTCATGAGCTGATACAAGGGGAGAGCCTTCTCGCCCAGCCGACTGATGAATCGGCTGATGGATGCCAAACAGCCGGTGAACTTCTGCACATCTAACAGTCGCCTGGGTGCTTCCATCCTCTCGATGGCCTTGATCTTCACAGGATTGCACTCTATGCCGCGTTCGGAGACCAGGAAACCGAGGAGCTGGCCGGCTGGTACTCCAAAAACGCACTTCTCTGGGTTGAGCTTGATCTGGAATCGGCGCAGATTCTCAAAGGTTTCCTTGAGGTCCTCCATCAAGGTTCCACGCTTCTTCGTCTTCACCACTACATCATCCACATAGACGTGGGCATTTCTGCCGAGTTGCTTCAGGAGGCAATTCTGCATGCAACGCTGAAAGGTGGCGCCGGTGTTTCTTAAGCCGAACGTCATGGTCAGGTAGCAGAAGGCTCCAAACGGCATGATGAAGGCGGTATTCAGTCTGTCAGCCGGGTTCAGCTTGATCTGGTGATATCCTGAATATGCGTCTAGGAAACTCAACAGCTCGCATCCGGCTGTGGAGTCTATCACCTGATCGATTCTCGGCAGAGAAAATGGGTCCTTGGGGCAAGCTTTGTTAAGGCTCGTGTAATCAATGCACATCCGCCACTGCTTGTTCTTCTTCAGCACCAGTATTGGGTTTGCCAGCCACTCTGGAAAAAACACTTCCATGATGAAGCCGGCTGCCAGGAGTCGGGCTATTTCTTCTCCAACAACTCTTCTTTTTTCTTCTGACAGGCGGCGCAAGGGCTGCCTGACGGGCTTCATATCAGATCGGACGTGTAATTTGTGCTCGGCGAATTCCGTCGGGACACCAGGCATGTCCTTGGGGGACCATGCGAAGATGTTGCGATTCTCACGGAGGAAATCGACGAGCTCGCCTTCCTATTTGCTGTCAAGGCCTGTGCCCATGACAGTGTAACTCTCCGGGTGCTCCGGGTCCAATGGTATCTTTTTTGTTTCTTTGGCTGGCTTAAATGATCCTTCTGCTTCCGACTCCTTGGGGTCGGGCGATAACTCGGGCTGCTTGCCGGCTATCGCCACGACTCGATCAAGAAGCCGTTTCTCAACCGCGATCACCAAGGACTCGGCCAGCCGACTGCTTTCGGCCGCGCAAGCGGACGACTTCCTGTAGTCGCCGGACATGGTTAGGATTCCCTTGGAACTCGGCATCTTCATCTTGAGGTAGGCGTAGTCGGGGACCGCCATGAACTTGGCCAAGGCGGGTCGGCCAAGCAATGCATGATATGGGCTTTCAAGGTCCACCACCTCAAACCAAATTGGCTGTCGGCGGAAATGATCCTTGTCTCCGAAGAGGACATCTATCAGGATCTTGCCGATTGGTGAGCAGGAAAGGCGAGGGACGATTCCGTGGAACACAGTCCGGCTGCTCTGAAGCTGTCTTCGCTTGATTCCTAATTTCTCCATTGTATCCTTGTACAGGATGTTGATACTGCTGCCTCCGTCTATCAGTACTCGCGAGAAGCGAGCGGCCCACCTATCTGTGGCGACTGTGGCGCCTAAGACCAAGGCGTAGGAGCCTGGACTCGGCATCACCTCTGGGTGATCAGCTCTGCTCCAACTTATAGGCTTTTCGGACCAATGCATGAACTCTGGAGTACTTGATGCAACCACATTCACTTCTTGCTGCTGTTAGCGCCTGCTGCGTCGGTCATCCGCTACGCTGGTGAACACCACATAGGCTCCGTGCTCATCCGGGAACTCGTCTTGTATTGCGCCGACTGGCTTGACGGCCGGCTACTAGGGCGGCAGTGGAGGAGGCGGCCCAGCAGGAGGGGGAGGGAGCAGGCCGTCCCCCTTGGCGATTCTGGTCAGCTAGTGGCATTTCCTGGTGGTGTGGTTTGACGGCTTCGCGCCGCTGTGGAACTTGCAGGGACCATCTAGAGTCTGCTCGTAGGAGAAAGCCGGCAGCCAGTTGGACTTGCCGCCCTTCTGTCACTTCGCCGGAGGCGGTCCCTCCAACTGCTAGTCCTCTGCTGTTGCCACTTGCCAACTGCTGGAAGTCGGCTGCGGGGCTTTGCGCTTCTGGTCATTCTGCTGTTGCCGCCGACTGGTGTCTCCAGCCGGAGTTCTCCGAGCCTGAGGGGCGACTTTGCCAGTTGTGCTGACCCGAATCTCCGCCTTCATGGAGGAGTCGGCCCTGGCGTATTTGTCCGCTGTGATCAGCAGCTCATCGAGGGTCTCCGGCTCGTCGCAGAGGAGCTTGTGCTTGAGGAGGGTGCCTTCTCTGCACCCGGCAGTAAAGTACTCGATGGCCTGCACCTCGTGCATGCCCTCGCAGGAGTTCCGGAGTTCGCCCCAGCGCGTGAGGTAGTCGCGAGTAGACTCGTCAGGGCCTTGAACGCACAAGGAGAGTTGGCGTGGCTTGGGAGGTCGCTTGTACGTGCTCGTGAAGTTGTGGACGAAAGCCCCGGTGAAGTCGACCCAGCTGTTGATGCTGCGAGGCTTCAGACTGTTCAACCACGTCCGGGCCAAGCCCTGGAGCATGAGCGGGACGTATCTCACGGCAACGCGCTTGTTGCCCTTTGCTATGTTAACGGCTGTGGAGTAGTCGATCAGCCAATCTTCCAGCTTGACAGTGCCGGTATATTTGGGCGTGTCTCGGGGGAGCGTGAACCCTTTGGGGAAGGGCTCATCTCGGATGCGGGGTCCAAAGCAGGGGGGGACCCAACTCATCTTCTTCTTCTAGCGCCAGGGATCGGTGGAGTCGGTGGATCCGGTGGCGGGCATCGTTCTCTCCGACTCCCTCTCGGCGGCCAAGGCAGTCGCCGAGAGTCGGATGTTCCACGGGCGGCAGGGAGACTCGCCTTTCTCTGCGAGGAGGGGGAGGCAGGTAGTCGTCCCGCTGTTCCACCGCTTTGGGGCGGCCGTCTTGGTCGCGCTCGATGGTGATGTGAGTCCGACTGTGGTTGACAGCCGGCTCCTTGTCCTTCTTCTCACGGGCCCCACCAGTCCGCATCCGAGACGTCGCACCTTGATCTCGGCGAGGTGGTGGGTCGTTGTTTTGATGTTGCGGCGCCTTGGTGCGGCAGCCGGCATCATTCTGCGTGGCAGCCGCGTCGAGGAGCTGCTGAACTCGCTCCGTCATTATGCGGCGCTCTTCGCCTTCAAAGTTGTCGAGCTCGTCTGCCGCCGCCTGGGCGGCACAGATATTCTCTGCGGGCGTGGCATACACAGGGCGATCAGCCCCGAAGAGGTTGGCGATTGCCGCGCCGCGCTGTCGGACCGCGCCTAGGCGGCTAGGCCCGGTCGGAGCCGGCGAGCCGCCTACGGCGCGATCCATCTCGCGTTGGTAAGCTTCTGACAAGCGCCTCATGCTTGCCAGCTTCTTCCGGAATCGGTGCTGCAAGGCCTCGCAGGGCTGCGTCAAGCGGGTCGTGCGCTCCTTCGCCGGAGCGCTCGCCGTGGTCGAGGACGAGGACCTCAGTGACGGTGCTTCCGCCGCTCCCCGCGTAAGAGAGCGGCTCGTCGTAGACCACCACGTTGGTGGGGAACGCGTCGAGCGACGCGGTGTCGGAGTCGACCAGCATCGGGTCGGTGGATCCTATGGACTCCAGGTCCGCGGCAGGCTCGCCGGCGACGTGGAGTTGGTCGAGGAGGCCCGCGAGGAGGCTCTCGGGGCCACTCGTGCCTGCATCGGACGCAGGCTCATCGGAGAGGTGAACCTCGCCGATAAGATCGCGAGGCAGCTGGCCGCACAGGCGATCTTGGTGCCGTGCAGCGCGTCGGCACAGACGACATCCGGCGTGCCGGGCTGGCTGTGCTCGCCGGGGAGGAACAGGGTTCCCATCCAGAGCAGATCTCCGGACGACGGTGCACCTCGCCCCACGGTGGGCGCCAAATGTCGGGGGTTGGATACGACATATGCCAAATGATGTCTTATCATGGTGGGAGCGAGTAGAATGTCGCCGGTGCCTGGAAGCAGGATGAGGCGAAGACATGCACGCCGGCGGAACTTACCCAGCTTCAGGGCTCTCCTAGGAGATAACACCCCTACTGCTGCTCTGCAGGGTCTCCGCATGATCACTAAGGCAAAGTGACTACAATGGTGCTCTTGGAGCTGTTTCGGGAGGCAGGAGAGGGCAAGGCTAGCTCTCTCCTCCCTATGCTATCTGGTCTATCTCTATCTAGGTCGGAACCCTTTGCATGGGTGCCCCGGGGGGTTTATATAGGCCTACCCCCCGGGGGTACAATAATAATCCAGCTGGGCGCGGGTCCCAGCCGTCTGTCTCTCAGGCCGCCGTCCTCCCTGCCGGCTTATGGGGCTTGCCGACTGGCGGGTCCCGCGGACAGGCTTGATACTGTTGCGGCACTCCTGATGACGCAGGCTCGATCATTGGGTCGTGGCAACAGTGCCGCCATTTATCGGGCGATCACTATCGCCATTCCCCATCTTATCTGGTTAATGGCTCGTGGGGCCCTGGGGAGGAGTCGGCCGACTCCAGGGAGGCCGACTCCCACAGGTCCATCTTCGGGGCGCTCAGGCCGCCTTCGGCCCACCCACTGACAGGCGGCCCCGCCGCCTTCGGGTCGTACAGGCCGGCATCATGGGCATAGTGTGCTTTGCACTGTGGCTGAGGTCAGGGCAGGCATGGCAACAGTGCCGCGCCTCGCCGGAGATCTTCCAGCGATACGGCTCACTGTAGCCATGCCGGCCCTTCGTAAGTAGGGGGGAACGACCATGCCGTGACCGTACCCCACATCGTACTTCGAGATGAGGGAGGAGTCATGGGCCGATTCTCCATAGTCGGCCTCTCTGGAGGTCGCCTAGCTCGTAGTCGGCTTATCTCGGAGTCGCCGTCTGGGACTCGGCTTGTCTTGGAGTCGCTCCTGGGACTCGGCTTGAGGGGCTCTGCCTGCCCCGATGTCTTGAAAGGTCCTGGGACTCGGGTTAGCCTACCCGTGGCCCAATACTCCGACATCCGTCGAGTGGAGTCCCTCTTGGTCGACTGGAAGACGACTTCTTCTAAAAGATGTCCTCGGGGAGGGTACCTTGGACAGGTCCATGACCCTACCCTAGGTACATGACTTCATTAGCCAGCGGGGTGGCCGCCTTGGCAATCTGGCAGGGAGGACGCTGGGCTGTTGCATCGCAGCTAGCGTGGAGTGGGGGCGCTGTGGTCTTCGGGCCTCAGACCCAAGAGGAGGCGGCGATGGACGCCGTTAGCCGCTGCCTGCGCGGCCGGACGGACCGGCTTGAGGCCTTTGCCCAGGCCGAGGTGGAGCGGACGCGTGACCTGGAGCATGCCATTCTGGTAAGCTTCTTCTTTTTCACGATTTCTCCTTTGTGGGGGCGCGCTAGCGCACCCACTGGGTGTAGCCCCCGAGATTCAGGCCAACTACGCAGTAGTTGTGTCGAATCTTTTGGAGCGTTGACCTTGAATTGATTTCTGCTCTCTTCAGCAACTCGACGCCTACCGGGTCGGCGCCTTCAACCATCTCCTGGGTAAGTACCAGGAGCTCAAGGAGCATCTTGCCGCCAAGGAGGAGGAGCTTCACGTCGTCGCAGGTATTTTCGTGCTCTCTTCTAGTGGGGGCGCGCTAGCGCACCCACTGGGTGTAGCCCGAGATTCGGGCCAACTGTGTAACAGTTGGGCCAAATCTTAAGTCTTGCTTTCTTGTTTGTTGAACTCTTCTTTTTCGCAGCCGAGGTGCTGTCCTGGCGAACTCGTCTGCTCCGGGCTGGTCACCACTATGACCGGCTCGTTGTCGACACCGGCCGCCTTGGCGTCGAGGCGGCAAAGGCGGCCGCGGCCCAGCGGTCTCTCGATGAGCCCAACCAGCTGCACGGGCAGCTGGCGGGTCACAAGAGCCGCCTCGAGGCCAAGGTGGTGGAGGCGCGGCAGGCCTTGGTCGAGGCGGACCAGCAGCGCGGCCGGCTGGCCAACGACAAGGGCCGGCTCCAGGCCGAGGTAGGTCACCTGCGGGAGCAGGCTACCGCGGCTGAGGAGGCCCGAGAGAACGAGGCCCGCCATCGCGAGGCGGCCGACGACAAGGACGCTGAACTGAAGGCAGCCCTTGACAGGGCGGCTGATCTGGAGAATGCGCTCCAGGAGCGCGACTGCGCCTTTGAATGGGAGCGGCGTGGTACGTTGCTCGAAGCGCAGCACCTGGAAGAGTCCTTCTCCAGTAAGTGCTTTTCTTGTGGATGGCCGGGTCGTGGTCCAGTCTTTTGTCCTTGTTCTTCTTCTTCTTATATGCTTCGTCTTTTGTGTCAGGGACCTTCCCGGAGATGCAGCGGCTGGCGGAGGAAGCCGTCCGCTTTCAGCGCGACCCGATCGGGGCCGTTGGATCGGGACCTTCCCGGAGATCATCGCCGCCGCTGAGGCCCGCCTGCGGGTCTTGGGGACGCAGATGGAGCAACTGTCACAGGCCGGAACCACGATGACGGCGGCCCTCTGGCCAGACTCCATCCAGCCGAGAAGCTTTACACGCCTGGCATGTTGGTTGGAGATGGGGCCGGACCGTCTTGGCGAGTGGCGCGTCTCCGCCGCTCGTGCCAGCGCTGAGATGGCGCTCCAGTTTGCGCTGTCCTGGCATCCAGACCTTCAGCTGGACGCGCTGATGGGCCAGCGGGCTGGCTCGGAGCAGTTGCTGCAGGAGCAAGCCGACCGGATTGCCTCCCGGGCTAGCTACATCGCCGAGTTCGCCTTCCACGACGAGTTCCATCCGGAGCGGACGGAAGACGGCAGGGTCGCGGATGGCGACGACTATGTCTTGCTTTTCCATGATCTGGAGCTGAGCTCAAAGGAGACGGGCGTCTACCGCGACGAGGATGTCAAGGGAGACACCGGTGCCTCGTTGGACCTGGAGGCCGCCAGGGGAGAGCCGTTGACGCCACGACGTGGCGCTGGAGATACCTGAGATATTCTTAGTAGAACTTGTTAAGTAGTAGGTCCACCCACCCACTGGGGGTTTTCGGGTGTAATGAACTCGGGCCGTGGGCTTTTTAAATATTTATGTGTAAATGTCATGAGTGTTTTTGCTTCTGCCTTCCGATTTTTGGACCGTTTTCTTGCATTTCTCCTGTCTCAAACCTCCCCCCCCCCCCCCCGCGAGTCAGACGGCCGAGGCTCCGGTCCGTGACAAGGAGTTCGGTTCTTCGAGAGGAGCGTGCAGGACTTCGGCCCTTCACAATGTTGAGCGTGAGCGAAACACCCACTAGGCCGGCTTGCGGCCACCCGGCGAAACCGGTTGGCGAGCAGCCGGTCGTGCGGCTATCACTACAAAAAAAATACACTTCCGTGATGATACGTGTTTGTCACAGTAGGTCGCGTTTTTTGTCATGCATGTACATCCATGACGATTTATGACAGAATCAAGATAGTCATACCTGTGCTGGCGTAGAAGTGTTCCATGACATTACCAAAATTATCATCACGGAAGTGTCCACTTCCATGACGATAAATCGCGCATCACAGAAGTGCTTTCGTCAAGGGTGACCGACACATGGCATCCACCGTAACGGAACGCCGTTAAGCTATCAGGTCGGGTTTTGGATCCGATAACCCGTTAACAGCCCGGACCAATGGGAAATTTCCGCGTGTAAAATTGTGATTGGCCGAAGGGAATACCTGTCAGCTCGTCAGTGGGCCAGATGTCGCCCGTCCATTGGAGGAGACATGCCTATGATACGTCGACACGTGGCTAGGCCCAACAGAGGCCCATATAGGTTAAAAAGGCCGGCCCAGTCAAAGGCCCGTAGTACTTAATTAGGTACTAGTGGGCCAACCCAATAACAGCCTGCTTAATAAAGGCCCATTTTCGGCCCGAAGCCAGATCTGGCTCGTTAATTGTTCGCCCAAAATTTGGGCCCATTTACGGCCCGAAGCCAGATCTGGCCCGTTAATTGTTCGCCCAATATTTGGGCCCATTTGCGGCCCGAAGCCAGATGTGGCCCATTAATTGTTCATTGAATATTTGGGCCCAACTACAGCCCAGTGACTTTTGGCCTGTTAGAGGCCTGATGTAGACATGGGCCCATTTCAGCCCGGTGTGACTTTTGGCCTGTTAGAGGCCTGATGTAGACAGGGCCCATTTCAGCCCGGTGTGACTTTCGGCCTGGGAATGGCCCGTGCTACCCATGGGCCACATATCGTCCGACGGGACATCGGGCCCACTAATGGCCCGTGCTAAAGGTTGCAACAGTTAAGCCCAACGTGACTTTGGGCCTGTTAAAGGCCTGTTGCGTAATTCGGCCCGTTGATTCCTGTATGAAGCTTTCGGCCTCTTGAAGGCCCATGATATCAGTGGGCCAACTAAGACCCGAGATATGTTTCGGCCTGGTAACGACTCGTGAGCTAACTAGGCCCAAAAAGGACCGGTCTACATTTTGGCCTGCTGAAGGCCCGTCGACGACTAGTGAAAATTGAGGCCCAACATGCATTTTGGTCTGCTAAAGGCCCGTGGTTTCATCTCGGCCGTAACAGGCCAGTACAATATTCAGCCTGTTAATGGCCCAACGCTACCTGGGCCAAACTAAGCGCTGGGTCGACAAAAGGCCCAACTAAAATATAGGCTGGTGTAAGTTTGGGTCTGGTGCAATGTGTGAAGGCCGCAATCATTCGGGCCCAAGAAAGATACAGGCCGGCCCAATTGTGGCCCGCTAAAAACCAGGCCCATTAGAGTCGAATGTTTCGGCCCGGTCGACTACATCTGATCTTTTTTCAGATAGCGAATGATGGCAGTAACTAGTAGGAATTAAGAACAAACCTACTCTATACAATAAAGAAATTACGGCATAGTAACTAAGAATAAACCTACATGATACAATAAAGGATTTAAGGTATATTACATCCACTGGGCACCGAAGTTCGCCACCAGTGATCATAAAGCTCAACAAAGAAGCAGATTACAAAAGCTGGGCACCATTGCAGCGTAACAAAATAATACTGAACTGAGACCACTTCCAAGACAGTTCAAGAAAGGTTACCCTTGCGAGGGAACTGCTGCGCAAGCTGCTGAGCAAGGCTGTGAGACCGGCCTAGCATGTCGGTCATAGCTTCCAAGTGTAGCTGTTTAGCGATGAGGTTCTCATTGGTGTTCTCCGCAATCTTCCTTAGATATAGGACTTCAAGTCGAAGTTGAGGTACAGAATGCCTTTCTGCTAGAACTTGGGACTGAAGAAGTCGAACTGATTCGGACAACGAATTCTGTGAGCTTGTCTGACTGCTAGTCTCAAGTAACTTGAACACTGCATCAAGACAAGACTTTGGGGTTGTCTCGCTATCTTCAAGATGTTTTGCCTTCTTTGCTGCAATATATGTTGGGTTTGTCTCATAGCCTTCAGCAGACTTATGCATACCATAAGGGATATCACCCTGAAACAAAGCAGAGAGATGAGATGACAGGTTTTGCACGTGTATAAACAAAGATGATAACTGTGCTGTCAATTCCATCCAATTTCAAATTAGAAAATAAAGAGTAAGTTCAAAATATCAATAGCATAATTTGGCATTGTTCATAATGCAGGGAGCCTCACCACACTACTGGATTACCATGTTAACATAACAAGCATAGATGAAGGGCAAAGAAAATCATTGTATCTACTTTGGATAATGTGCATGGCATGTTGTTCATATCATCAGCCACATCAGTAAGAGAAAACAGGTGATGACAAGGTGCGAACGTGGGCTGCTTCACCACACACTGGATTATAGGTTCACAAAAACAAGCATACATATAGGGAGTATTAAGTAATGTGCATGGTATGAATAAGGAATTTGGTTTTACAAGTAAAAATTAGAACTTACGGTTCTTGTGAACATGCATTTTGGTAGAAACAGCAAACTAAACAACAGTAAACGATAGGGAGTATGAGCAAATTAAACAGCAGTTGAGGATAAAGGCTTTAGAAGGACTGACTTACATTAACAGTTAATACCGGCTTTATAATGCCATTCTCCATGTCAAGGGAAGGATAACTCAAGAATTTCAGCACAGAATCTTCTTCATAAGCATTGCCTGTACTCTACATTTTGTAGAGAGTAATTATAGATATGATAATACTGGAAGGGATAGAGGATAATGAAGATAAGATGCAGATTGATGCTACATAATCAACTACCAATCCCTGGAAGTACAAGCGTTACAGGACAAAATGTACTGACAAGAGCAATGGGCTACACTTCTGCACTGGCATTGTCTGTATTCTACTTGTTAGTAAGATTAAATATAGATCTGATCTTTTTTAGTAAATGGTGGGCGGGGGAGATAAGATGCAGAATGCTACACAATGAACCAATCCCTCTTCCCATAATACAAGAGTGTTTTGAACACTGGTGTACTGTACAAAACGTTCTTATATTATGGGGTGGAGGGAGTAGCTGTTAATGTAAGTACAGTGATAGACCACGTTCAGTCCTTACAAGAGGACTGCAGAGCTAAACCTCTTCAAAAGAATTGGGTTGATTCTAAATTTATGTAAGAGTCCAGACGGATCTTATAATGTCCACCAAATGGACGATTACGAGGCTAACATGTGTAGTGATGCTACATAATCAAACAACTATGAAAGTAAGTATGGTCATACAGGGCAAGAGGTACTCACAAGAGCAATGTAGTGTGCAGTATAGTTGCGAGATTCTGTGGTCCCTTGAGAACGAATGTTTTTCTGCTAACAGTTTTCGTACAAGTGAGGCATTAAGGCAAATGCAGAAATGTAGTTCAAATTGTGATGTGATATCATAGAGAGTACCTTACGCTACAGCCGAAACCAATGTGTAACAAGATTATTCCAGTCACCATCGGATAAATGTAGCACCGGAAACTTTAGAGAAATTTCGTTTAGAGGCTTGCCATCGAAGTGCGCTTGCCTCAGGTAGGAACGATACTTCATCAACGAGTGCTTGAAAAGCGCAACCAACCCTTGCTCGTCTTCATAATCCAGTTTGCTCCTCGCCTATTTAAAAGAATGAAGTCTTGTGTCTTCTGTCAGCAGAAACATATGTAGTAATGACCATGAATAACATTAGTACATTACTTACGCGTAAGTTGTGGAGGAAGACTGGAAATTGTTCTGTGTCCGCGGTATAATCTTTCCATCAAGGAAAGATGCGCACAAAGTTTCTGACAACAACATAAGCTTCGTCTTCTAAACTGGGAAGAAATGGAACAGGGTTCCTATTTGCTGCAATTTGGGCTCTCTCTGGTTCGAAAAGGGATTTGGCAACTGGATTTTGTGTACTCTTTGCTAGAATGGGGGTTTTGCGTCATAGAGCTGGTGCTATGTCAACTGGCATAATCATACTGTTTGCTGCAGTTGGGGTCTGCTGATTTGGGGCATCAGAAATGACCAGTGTAGTAGGGCTAGAGTCTGCTAGAGTTGGGGAGTTTTGTGGGTCAGGTGATATTGCAACTACACCTAATGGGCTATTTGATTTATCAGGTGCCACTACCTTTTCCAAATACTTTGCTTGTGCTCCTCCATGATCAGCAATCGCCCTCTTCCTTTTGAATGTCTGATACACGAGAAAAGCATTTGAATGGATAAATATGGTATGATGATAGATGGAATATGTACTGAAAATGCTTAGGCAGGGCATATTCACATACACGATGTGTAAACTAAGCTAATGGTAGTTCAACAAAGTAGAAGCAATGCAAAGCATCAGTTGCAAGATATGTGCGAGCAATGTAACCTTGGAAAGTTAGAGCAAGTACCTTGATGGGTGAATAAGATAGGGCATCTTCCTCTGACTCCTCCACTAGGGAGCTACATTGACTTAGGTCTCCCTCTAGCTCAGAATCACTGTTAGGATCATATTCTGAGCATGAATCTGTAGGTGGAGAGCATTTGCATTGGATTGCATCCAAACTTGATTTCAGTCCCTTAATGCCAAGTTTGACAGCCATGGCATTGTTCTGCTTTATTCTTTTCATGTGCGCAAGCTCATAATCATTAGGATGCTGTTCAGAATCTGAGATTCATGAAAACATAAAAAGTAGTCAAATTATCTATGGAATGCATTGCGGATTCAACTCAAAGAGTGTCTCCCTATAAACCCCTACATATGCAAAGTTCACCCCCAACCATGCTGACCAAACCACACACAGAAATACAAACCCCTTATGTCTCTATAACAGGCAGGCACACATTTCAAAACTGAAGTAGGAACATTAGAATCATATGAAATTCGTATTTGAACAAATAAACTAAGCAATTATGAGTGGCATAATGTTTATCTTCAAGGGTGGAGTGTTGGTAGTGCGACGCAAAGCAAGTAGGCAGATTATATTCCATGTAAAAGATCGAAACCTATGTAAAAGCGGGAAATGGCACTTTCTTTCTATACAATGCAGTGTTCGTTGCCCACACATGATGGAAGAGATCACATAGAGAAATACTATTCAGTCATGTCTATGGTTCCAGTATTTAGAAACAGGGTGGTCCACCCTAAAAGAATATTGACAACAAATATGACAACGCAAGCATAGATGTAGTGAATCAATCATTTACTTGTGAGCTTACTAGGACAAGTATGCAGAATTGTAACTATAGTAAGAGACCGTCCAAAATCTGAATGAAGAAGTTTGTCTAGCACTTATTGTTTGCAACTAATCGACGTGAATAATTGGCTATTATACTGAATGAGTAAGAAAGACAAGTAAAATTGTCAACAAACCTAGCTTGCAGTAGTAATCTGGGTCAATGTCACTACGACCAACAATCCAAAATGACTAGTGTCTGTTCCGAGGGCCGGAATTTTGAAAACCCTGTGAACTTTAGAGGTACTAAAGATTACCGAAATACATCTGAACCATTAAGTGTAGGTAGCACTGAGCACACAACAAACCCTAATGACAGTACTGCCTAATGAGTAATGAATCAATTAGAAAATGGGTGATGAGGAGGGGTTGCTGAGTGTTGTGGACGTATCTCAGGATAAATCGGATTGGCTTGGTGGGTGCTGCATGCCTGAGCCCTGAAAGGACTGGGAAGGTAGGCATGGCGGCGCGCCCGGGCAGTGGTGACGATGTTGGGTGAGCGGCTTCTGGCCTCCTGTTAGTCCGGCATCTCCTCCTAGAGTCATGCCGTCCGTGGACGGCAAGTCCCCGGAGAGGCAGGCGGCTGGGGGCGAGTAGAGATCGGAAGCGCGCAGCAGAACAGAGGGGAATCGGGGCCTGGGACGACCCAAAATCCTAGGGTTGGCTGGCCCACCGTGGGCACCCTGTAGAGATACACACCCGAGCGGCAAACATGCATTTTCGAAACTAATTTAGGAACATTTACCTGACCAATTAAGCATATTTAGCTGACAAATTAGAAACTCTAAGCATATTTTTTTAGCAAAAGAGGGGTTCCCATCCGATTTCTATTAAAGAAACCACCACGGAACCAATATGATCAATTAAACCCTAAGCATGATCAATTAAACCATATTATGGCTGTGCCATGGCAGATTTGAAGCTGCAAACCGGAGAAATGATATTTAGCATCCATTGTTTGCTTCGAACTAAGAACTAAATTCTAAGATCTGAAAAGAAAGTAGAGTAACCAAGTTAACATCTATTTTTTGGTTGAGATCAAAAAGTTGAGGAGATATGAAGTACCACCTCTCTTGCGGCACCTTGTAGGCATCGGGGGTGCGATGGCTGTCGGTGGTGTTGAAGCAGATCTGCGACGGTAGACGGGTGCATCGGGGGATAAGTCCTGTTGCGGTGGAAGAGAAGGTCGTGTGAGCAGCCCCGGCAAAGAGGACGACGGCGCCGATGAAGCGAGAGGACGCGATGCAAGGCTATTGGTCCGTCGCTGTGGATGAGAAACGTCCATCTCTAGTAGTGGACGACGCGGTCGGCATGGTGGAGGACGGTGCCGATGGATGTGGTGGAGGACGGCGGCGATGGATTGGGTGGCGGACGGAGGCTGGTGTGGGGATGGGGTGTTCTAGCATGGACGGTGTATGAATCGGAAAATGGAGGGAGAGGTACGGGGAACCATGTTTTTGGGACGCGCTTGTCTGAAATATGGGAAAGTTACGAACTTAGCCCCCGTTTAAAATTTGGACGTCTCGTCAGTTGAGGATAGGACGGTAATCTCATATCTCGCCAATATTTGCCCAGAGCGATTTTGGGCGAGGAGAGGGTGGTTGGCGCCCATGGTGTATGAACGTGGCTGACAGGTAGGGCGGTTGTGTCATGTCTGAGTGAAGTTACAAACCTGACCCTATTGAAAATATTTGCCTACATCGATTTCGGCCGAGTCGAGTTTATTTTGCCACCCACCGTGTATGAATGGGGAATGAAGGGAGAAACAGAGGTCTTTCGGATGAGCTTGAATCAAATGTGTTTTGCCGCCCATGTTTGACGCCCACCGTGTCGGAATGGGCTCAGAGGCGGTCGTGTCACGTCTAATTGAAGTTACTAACCTACCCCTATTTAGAGCAGTGGACATTTTGCCGCTTCTTTCGAATTTTGGGACAATAAGCATCCATGTTTACCCTGGCAACTAAATTCGAATCCATTTTGTATTCCTATATCAATCTTTATAAATCATTCTATGTGTTTTTATATATCTTCAAAAGGACGACAAAGATGTATTCAACTGTCATATATGAATATGGTTTACAAATGCCGATACTCAAATTCAGAAGCTAGAATCCAGTTTAAGGTGAATTCGAATATTTGGAACACTTCATGTCCAACTCAAATGTCACATGCAACATAATGTGTACTCCCATTTAGATATGTACACAAGCGATGTATCAAGATTCAAATACCGAGTCAATCAACCAAGAATGTACAGAACTAACAGACATATAAACACTTATAGAGTATATGGATCAATAATATCAACTAACATACATAAGCCAGGCCGCTGTACTTTTTTTTGGCTACATTAGCATCTTTTTTTAGCCAACATCTTGGACCTTTCCGATGCGTGCCACTTATGGTCCATCTATACTACTACTATTGCTGAATGCACATTCAGCCCGATTGGCATATTTATAGGTCTGGCACAACAATCCAAATGAAATGTCTCCGAGTCTTATCAATTAATACAGACTTGTGCTCAAATAAAATTACAAACCAAAAAACAAAAAAAAAACAATTATTACAAGATCTCTAAAACAAATGGTTTGATTGATTACATGAACAGAGAACACAAAGGTTATTCAAAGATGGAAAGAACATTTCACCTATGATTTACCAAGTAGGAATTTAATTTCCTTTTTTCCTTCAGGACCTTAAAAATCCGGTCAATCTCAGCTTGCTTCATTTTGAAATCCACCAAATATTTAATGGTTGTTTTGAGTACTGCTTGTGATTGTGCTGTTTGCTTCCTCAACATGTCAACTTCATCTCTAAGTGCAAAAGCAGAATCTCTTTCTACCACTAGTTTAGCCTCTAGAGCATCAACAGTTGGCAATTCATAATGCACGATTGGGCCGGTGCCACTGCTGTGGGATGATGCAACGTCCATGGGGACCTCACTCTTTGATCTTGGGCTAACCTTGTTTTGCCATTAAAGTTCCGATTGGATTCAGAAAAGTTGAAGTTAGCAAAACATCTCAACTGGGAGTTATAACAGCAAACCAGTTAAACAAACAAGGAATTAAAGAGTTTCAATTGGATGCTGAAAAGTAGTTATTAACATCATTGTAACCCATTGTTGCAGCAGCAAAGCAGTTAAACAAACAAGTAGATATTTAAGTTAAGGAAAACATGTAATTCTTAACAGTAAGTATCAAACACATATATAGGCGCAGTCTACAATATGATTAACAGGCTGTGGAATTATGTAATCTGTAGCAAACTAAATTAAGCCAAGTGTAGGACCATGAGAAGAGGTGTCTAGAGGGGGGGGGGGTGATTAGACACTAAGTACAAAAGTTGCAGTTTTTAGCCTTTTTAAGTTTAAGTGGAGTTTAGCACAAATTTAACATTCACAGCACATAGCAAGCAAGCATGCAAAGAGTATATGAGCAGCGGAAAGTAAAGCATGCAACTTGCAAGAATGTAAAGGGAAGAGTTTTGGAGGATTCAAACGCAATTGGAGACAAGGATGTTTTTGGCGTGCTTCCGATAGGTGGTGCTATCGTACATCCACGTTGATGGAGACTTCAACCCATGAAGGGTAACGGTTGCGCGAGTCCACGGAGGGCTCCACCCAAGAAGGGTCCACGAAGAAGCAACCTTGTCTATCCCACCATGGCCGTCGCCCACGAAGGACTTGCCTCACTAGCGGTAGATCTTCACGAAGTAGGCGATCTCCTTGCCCTTACAAACTCCTTGGTTCAACTCCACAATCTTGTCAGAGGCTCCCAAATGACACCTAGCCAATATAGGAGACACCACTCTCCAAGAAGTAACAAATGGTGCGTTGATGATGAACTCCTTGCTCTTGTGCTTCAAATGATAGTCTCCCCAACACTCAACTCTCTCTCATAGGATTTGGATCTGGTGAAAAGAAGATTTGAGTGGAAAGCAACTTGGGGAAGGCTAGAGATCAAGATTCATATGGTAGTAATGGAATATCTTGGCCTCAACACATGAGTAGGTAGTTCTCTCTCAGAAATAGGATGCTGGAAGTGTAGGCTTGTTCTGATGGCTCTCTCCACGAATGAAGAGGAGGTGGAGGGGTATATATAGCCTCCACACAAAATCTAACCGTTACACACAATTTACCAAACTCGATGGGACCGAATCAATAAACTCGGTCAGACCGATTTAGCAAACAATGTGACCATTAGGAATTTCGGTGGGACCGAAAATGCAACTCGATAGGACCGATATGGTTAGGGTTAGGGCATAACATAATCTCAGTGAGACCGATTACACAAACTCGGCAAGACCGATTTTGGTAATTAGCTAACCAGAGAGTTGGTCAGGCAAACTCGGTGGGACCGATTACTCAAACTCGGTGGGACCGATTTTGGTAATAAGTTAACCAGAGAGTTTGCATTGTAATCTCGGTAGGACCGATTGCTCAAACTCGGTAAGACCAATTTTGATAATGGACATACACAGAGAGATTACAGTCCCATCTCGGTGAGATCGAGATCCCTATCGGTGAGACCTATTTGCCTAGGGTTTGTGGCAGTGGCTATGACATCTGAAATCGGTGGCACCGGATAGAAAGAATCGGTGTGGCCGATTTTTGCTTGAGGTTTAGGTCATATGTGGATGTGGGAATGTAGTTGAGGGTTTTGGAGCATATCACTAAGCACATGGAGCAAGAGGCTCATTAAGCAACACCTCATCCCTCCTTGATAGTATTGGCTTTTCCTATAGACTCAATGTGATCTTGGATCACTAAAATATAAGATTAAGAGTCTTGAGCTTGAAGCTTGAGCCAATCCTTTGTCCTTAGCATGTTGCAGGAGTTCCCACATCCTTTAGTCCATGCCACTCCACTCTTGAACTTGTCTGAAAAATACTAGATAAAAGTGTTAGTCCAACAAGAGATATGTTGACATTAATTACCAAAACCACCTAGGGAGCACTTGTGCTTTCAATCTCCCCCTTTTTGGTAATTGATGACAACATACATCAAAGATTTAGATAAGGATATAAAGAATAGCAAGTAAAGCTTTGGAAAGACATGTAACAAGCATAGGCTCCCCCTACATGTATGCAATCATGTGAATATGAAATATAGAAGCATGTGAGAGCATAACCATGATAGAGCAGGCAATGTGTTACATGTATCTTGGCCATATGCATCAGAGCAAAAAGTATTAAAGGAAATACCTTCATGGTCATGAGTCCTTCTTGCAAACAGTATGTACATCAGCAGGAATTCCTCATACACATGTTTGTGATGCATATACTTACCTTGTAGTCTTGAGTAGGCTTAGGATGGAATGAACCTGTGTAAACAAGGTTAGATAACACAGATACATCTACAGGCTAGAGCAAACAGAAGAAACCACAAGAATACCAAGACTGGGATGACATGTAGAGAGTGAGTACTAAGTACCACATTTGATTAGACATGTCCCCAAGAGTAAAGATATGCAATGAATTTAAATGATTTCTATCCCTTAGATGTCTTGCTCCCCCTGAATCTAACATGGGATACTGGGAGAAGATAGGGAACAGAAAATTAGAGCTGAAAGATATAAATGAACAGAGCTAATGCAAACTAATGCAAGTAAGCACATATGAACATGTCTCTCCTCTTGAACACCAAGCATCTGGATCCTTGAGAAATACTTTCTACTAGTATTCTCTCCCCCTGAAGATCTCTCTCCCTGAAGGATCTGTCTCCCCCTGAGAAGGTGATACTCTCTCTAAAATGATAAGCTTTGATGGGATCTCTCTCTCCCCCTTTGACATCAATTTCCAAGAAGGGCTTGATAAAGATGTGATCTCTCTCTCTCCCTCTGGAATTTGTCGTGAATGGGTTTGATCCTTGAGTCACAACATAAAGCACTTGATAAAAATGTGATTCTTGTTAGAGGACAAGATTCACTGAGTGGAGCTGGATCAGAAGAAACATAGAATAAGTGGCAAGCTATTTTTCCTGTGGTGAAATCGGTGGCACCGAGTGGTATGCTTCGGTGGTACCGAAAGTTTTCGCTTGGACCGAAAATAACAAATCGGTGTAACCGAGTTCATCATAGAGAAAACACTTGTCACTTCAGCTCACTAGACTAGAAAGATCTCACAAAGATTTGCAAGGAATTAACTAAATGATATGCAATGAATTGATGCATAGAATGCAGAGCAATCAGAAAAGAAAGAAATCTAGATGAAACAAATATGCATGAGACAAATGCAAAAACACAGAGACGAACACAAGGGAACTTCATCTAGAGATGGTCGGCGACAAAGTCACCTATGTTAGAGCATATTGACTTAGGAGTCAAGTGAGATCACTTGATCATAGGTCATACTCATCGTTTAAGCTCAAAATGGGGTTACCATTTTTCGTTTAAGCATCTTGATGTATTCACATCTTGTCGAGTTGTTTTAGCTCATGTCTCGGAGTAAAGCTTCTCTAAGATGGAATAACATACCTTGGGTGGTGGTGTTGATCATGTAGTTGAACTTGTGTGGGTTGCTCAAGGTTGATGTAGCTCATCAAGAGTTGGGAGCAGCACTTAGAATTTGAGTCCATCTACCTACATGGGTTAGTTCTTGCAAGGAAGAGCACGTGTGTATCCAAAAATGACAATCATGAAGCTCAACATAGAATTTGTCAAAGGATATGTTTGAATGCTTTCGTGCTTCCTTGTCCTCAACCACCTTTGTATAGAGACTTGGTGATGTAGAGATTGCTCAAGGTGTGAGTAGGTTACAATCTCATGGAATTTGATTCAACCAAGTACCTACATGGGTTAGATAACATGCAAGATGCAAATATGTCCAAGACATAAGATTTTCATCATAAGAGAAATATGAAGGATTAGTCATAAGCTCATGTCTTGCATGTATCCAATGGAGTTTCTACTCCAAGTTTGAAGCATCTATGATGTTCAATTCTCCTCCCAACCTGCAAAACACTTTCTCATCAAGAGGTTTAGTGAATATATCCGCTAATTGCTTTTCGGTGCGAACATGCTTAAGATCAATGTCACCCTTAGCAACATGATCTCAAATGAAATGATGACGAACTTCAATATGCTTAGTTTGAGAATGTTGTACGGGATTATGTCCAATTTTGATAGCACTTTCATTGTCACAAAGCAATGGAACATGTTTCACATATATCCCATAATCTTTAAGAGTTTGGGTCATCCAAAGTAATTGAGCACAACATGAACCAGCAGCAATGTACTCCGCTTCGGCGGTAGATAAGGATACCGAGTTTTGTTTCTTGGAGGACCAAGACACAAGAGATCTACCAAGAAATTGACAAGTACCCGAAGTGGACTTTCTGTCAACCTTGTCTCCGGCATAGTCTGAGTCAGAGTAGCCAACAAGATCGAAAGAGGCCCTCTTAGGATACCAAAATGCCAAAATTTGGTGTATGTATTAAGTATCTCACTATCCTTTTCACAGCCTTAAGATGACATTCTTTAGGAGCAGCTTGATATCTTGCACACATGCACACACTTAGCATAATATCGGGACGTGAGGCACATAGGTATAACAATGAACCAATCATAGAGCGATAAACCTTTTGATCAACCGGTTCACCATCTTTGGTCAAATCAAGATGTCCACTAGTAGGCATGGGTGTAGACATACCTTTGCATTCTTGCATATTGAACTTCTTGGATAAGTCCTTAGTGTACTTCGTTTGAGAGACAAAAGTACCTTCTTTAGTTTGCTTGGTTTGCAACCCAAGAAAGAATTTGAGTTCACTCATCATTGACATCTCAAACTTCTCTGACATTAGCTTTCCAAACTTCTCACTAAAATGAGGGTTAGTCGATCCAAATATGATATCATCAACATAAATTTGGCACACAAATAGTTCTCCATTAACCCTTTTAGTGAAAAGAGTAGAATCAATTTTCCCAATTTCAAATCCCTTTCCAAGTAGAAACTTAGTTAAGCATTTGTACCAAGCTCTAGGAGCTTGTTTAAGACCATAAAGAGCTTTGTGAAGTTTGTAAACATGATTTGGTTTCTTAGGATTCACAAAGCCGGGAGGTTGTTTAACATAAACTTCCTCCTCTATTTCACCATTTAGAAAAGCACTTTTAATGTCCATTTGGTACAATGTGATATCATGGTGATTAGCATAGGCAAGTAAGATGCGAATGGACTCAAGTCTAGCAACGGGAGCATAAGTCTCACCATAATCCATACCTTCGACTTGTGTGTAGCCTTGAGCGACGAGACGTGCTTTGTTGTGAACTAATTGTCCATCTTGATCTTGCTTGTTGGGAAACACCCATTTGGTACCGATGATGTTGTGGTTGTTGTCGGGCTTCTCAACCAATGTCCAAACTTGGTTTCTCTCAAAGTTTTGTAGCTCTTCATGCATAGGTTTATCCAATCCGGATCTTCCAATGCTTCTTCAACCTTCATAGGTTCAATGCTAGAGATGAAAGAATAGTTTTCACAAAAGTTAACTAAACGAGTTTTGGAGCGAGTGATTCTCCCGGTTTGAATATCATTGTAGATTTGCTCGACGGAATGGTCTTTAGCAATTCTTGCTCGAACTCGTGAAAGCTTTTGCTTGGATCTTGGTTGAACATCTTCTTCATCTTCTTCTTCTTCTTCATTGTTGGCGTTGTCGTTCTCTTGTCGTGGTGGAGAAGGAGGTAGTTGACGTTCTTGATGCACTTCCTCGTTTTCTTCATCTTGGTGTGTCCCACTTGTGGATGCTTCCGTGTCAACTCTTGGTTCACCTTGTCGTGAAGTAGAAGCTTCCACTTGGACGGACGAGGTACTCTCCTTCACCTCCGTTGGATGAACCTTGCCAATAGACAAGTCTTGGATTGCTTCCGAAGGATCTTTGTCTCCTACATCAATTGGCAATTGCTCTACTTGCGAGCTGTTAGATTCATCAAACTTCACATCTACCATCTCTTCAACCTTTCGGGTGAAATTGTTGTAGACACAGTATGTGTGAGAGTTTGAGCCATAACCTAGTAGGAAACCTTCATGAGACTTAGGAGCAAATTTAGAACGACGATGCTTATCAAGAATGTAGCACTTTGAGCCGAATACTCCAAAGTATCCAACTTGGGGTTTATTACCGGTGAGGAGCTCGTATGCCATCTTGCCAAGTAGCTTGTGAAGATACAAGCGATTTGTTGCATGACAAGCTGTCTCAACCGCTTCTGCCCAAAAGTGCTTCGGCGTCTTGTACTCATCAAGCATCGTTCTCGCCATTTCGATGAGTGTCCGGTTCTTCCTCTCAACAACTCTATTTTGTTGAGGTGTGTACGTAGCCGAGAACTCGTGTGAAATCCCTTCTTCATCAAGAAAGGTGTCCACATTTGCATTCTTGAACTCTGTTCCGTTGTCGCTGCGAACCTTCTTGATCTTCACTTCAAACTGATTTTGGGCCTTGCTAGCGAAGTTTTTGAAGATCTTTTGGACCTACGATTTATCATTGAGAAAGAACACCCACGTAAATCTTGAAAAATCATCAACTATAACTAGACCAAAAGAATTTCCACCGAGGCTTTTATAGGCGTTGGGACCAAAGAGAACCATGTGAAGTAGCTCAAGTGGCCTTCTTGTGGTCATGATGTTCTTCACGGGATGCCTTCCTCCAACCTGTTTACCTACTTGACAAGCACTGCAAAGTCTATCCTTATCAAATATGACATTGTTAACACCAAGGATATGATTTCCTTTAATAAGCTTGTCAAGGTTTCTCATGCCAACATGACCTAGTCGTCTATGCCATAACCAACCTTTTGAGGATTTAGCAATGAAGCAAGTTTTAGGTTGGGCCTTTTTAGTGAAATCAACAATGTATAGATCACCTCTACGTATGCCAGTAAAGACCATTTTATGATTGTCTCGATGAAACACTTGGCAATTAACTTCAGTAAATAAGACATTGAAACCATAGTCAGCAAGTCTAGATACTGAAAGTAAGTTGTATCCAAGAGATTCAACGAGCATGACATTTTGTATGGATCTATCATGTGAGATGGCCACCTTACCGAGGCCAACCACCTTACCCTTTGAGTTGTCACCGAAAGTGACATACTTTCGAGGACTATCATTATCAGCAAGCTCATGAAACATGTCTTTATCTCCGGTCATGTGATCGGTACATCCACTATCAAGAACCCATTCCTTTCCTCCTGACATATATCCCCGAAGATTTGCCATAAGACCAAAATGTCTTATAGCATCATCAAGATCAAAGTCATCATCATCATCCTCATCACCAACATCTTCATGTGGTGGATCAATTCCTAGTGAGAGTGATTCATTAGTATGAGTTTGACAATAATCTTGCTTATGAATTCTAGTGGCTTCGGAAATAATATCTCTAATAATTCCAACATTTCCTTTGGCACGCATAAGATTTGTAAGCTCAAATAAACGATCACCAAACATAGGATCACTAGTATTCATCTTACTCAAGGCAACAAACTTATGAAGAATTTCATCAAGATTTTTCAAAGAATAATCAGGAAATTGTTCCTCAAGAAATTTCCATATAGTGTACGCACACTCAAGAGTAGGCAGTTTTATAATCAAGTTTCTAGGCAAGCCTCTAGTGATAAGATTAACAGTTCTAACATTCCTAATCATGTCAATAGATTCATCAAGGGTAGGATGCATAGGATCAACACAAGGTGCACACGGACTAGCAATGTACTTGTTCAAATGATATTGATTGAAAATTACAAGCATCTCATTTTTCCACTCATGAAAATACTCTCCATCAAGAATAGGCACTCTATGTCTAAGACTCCCCAAAATAGACTCATCCATCTTCCTCCAATGGTGATTAAACCAAAGCAATAGAGACCAATGCTCTGATACCACTTGTAGGACCATGAGAAGAGGTGTCTAGAGGGGGGGGTGATTAGACACTAAGTACAAAAGTTGCAGTTTTTAGCCTTTTTAAGTTTAAGTGGAGTTTAGGCACAAATTTAACATTCATAGCACATAGCAAGCAAGCATGCAAAGAGTATATGAGCAGCGGAAAGTAAAGCATGCAACTTGCAAGAATGTAAAGGGAAGAGTTTTGGAGGATTCAAACGTAATTGGAGACAAGGATGTTTTTGGCGTGGTTCCGATAGGTGGTGCTATCGTACATCCACGTTGATGGAGACTTCAACCCATGAAGGGTAACGGTTGCACGAGTCCACGGAGGGCTCCACCCAAGAAGGGTCCACGAAGAAGCAACCTTGTCTATCCCACCATGGCCTTTGCCCACGAAGGACTTGTCTCACTAGCGGTAGATCTTCATGAAGTAGGCGATCTCCTTGCCCTTACAAACTCCTTGGTTCAACTCCACAATCTTGTTGGAGGCTCCCAAGTGACACCTAGCCAATCTAGGAGACACCACTCTCCAAGAAGTAACAAATGGTGCGTTGATGATGAACTCCTTGCTCCTGTGCTTCAAATGATAGTCTTCCCAACACTCAACTCTCTCTCATAGGATTTGGATCTGGTGAAAAGAAGATTTGAGTGGAAAGCAACTTTGGGGAAGGCTAGAGATCAAGATTCATATGGTAGGAATGTAATATCTTGGCCTCAACACATGAGTAGGTAGATCTCTCTCAGAAATAGGATGGTGGAAGTGTAGGCTTGTTCTGATGGCTCTCTCCATGAATGAAGAGGAGGTGGAGGGGTATATATAGCCTCCACACACAATCTAATCGTTACACACAATTTACCAAACTCGGTGGGACCGAATCAATAAACTCGGTCAGACCGATTTAGCAAACAATGTGACCGTTAGGAATTTTCGTGGGACCGAAAATGCAACTCGGTAGGACTGATATGGTTAGGGTTAGGGCAGAACGTAATCTCGGTGAGACCGATTACACAAACTCGCTAAGACCGATTTTGGTAATTAGCTAACCAGAGAGTTGGTCAAGCAAACTCGGTGGGACCGATTACTCAAACTCGGTGGGACCGATTTTGGTAATAAGTTAACCAGAGAGTTTGCATTGTAATCTCGGTAGGACCGATTGCTCAAACTCGGTAAGACCGATTTTGATAATGGACATACACAGAGAGATTAAAATCCCATCTCGGTGAGACCGAGATCCCTATCGGTGAGACCGATTTTTGCCTAGGGTTTGTGGAAGTGGCTATGACATCTGAACTCGGTGGCGCCGGATAGAAATAATCGGTGTGGCCGATTTTGGCTTTAGGCTTAGGTCATATGTGGATGTGGGAAAGTAGTTGAGGGTTTTGGAGCATATCACTAAGCACATGGAGCAAGAGGCTCATTAAGCAACACCTCATCCCTCCTTGATAGTATTGGCTTTTCCTATAGACTCAATGTGATTTTGGATCACTAAAATATAAGATGAAGAGTCTTGAGCTTGAAGCTTGAGCCAATCCTTTGTCCTTAGCATCTTGAAGGAGTTCCCACATCCTTTAGTCCATGCCACTCCACTGTTGAACTTGTCTGAAAAATACTAGATAAAAGTGTTAGTCCAACAAGAGATATGTTGACATTAATTACCAAAACCACCTAGGGAGCACTTGTGCTTTCACCAAGCAACATAATTGAACAATTTTGCAATAAGTGGCTAACTAAAATTCCGAGAAGTAGGTAACTGAACTTATGCTAGTTCTTTGTACAGGCACACTACAACTTATTTTTCGCTTACAAGGTTGTACGAAGGAGTCCATGGCATCAATTGCTTGGATACGCAGTCCCAATACTTCTTTCTTCCCACACTGCATTGGTAAGTCGAACGGTTAATCTGGTAAGATGGTGCGTCCTTGATATGTTACATGAGGACGTGTAGTCAGACTAGTTGTAGCCACACACATCACACTGGCTTTTACTGTATATTTCATGTGATCACTTTTGGCATATCGAGATCTAAGCAATCTACACTAGGATGAAAAGACTGGCATCCTTCACATTATTGGCGAACTCAGTTCATAGAAACAAGCAATTCAACCATTCTGTGGGTAAATCAAAAGCGCCACTGGAATATTTTTCACTACCCAATCATACACGCAAAAAGGGGCGATGCCACCATAGGGGTTGGTATGGGCGGCCTCCTCAAGTGGCTGGAAAGTGTGCACCTAGTTTGAGTCATCCAGGTTGGCCCAGGCTAGTTTTGTTCGTCCCGACGCATGAGCAGGCAATGTAAAAAATGAAGAAAAATGTTTCAATTTGGATGGGCCAATAACATAAGTGCAAGGCAGCCCCTATAGAAGGCTCGCAGCCCAAACGAGTGCCTCCCATATCGATCGACAACAGGAAAAATCCCAATTGATTCGCTCCAGCCTCCAGTCTGGTTCGCTCCTAACCTAGCCGCTGGACAGACCGACACAGCCCTTCCTCGCGCCCTTGTTGGAGGGCGGTCGCCGAGCTTCAAGCGAACGGAAGGACAAGAAGATGAAGATCCAACCCTGGGTATAGCCTGCATGGGAGGCAGCGGCGGCAGCACGGGCATGGCATCGAGCTTGCGCAAACAGACAGTCGCAGCTTGCAAGAGTAGCATGTGCAAGGAGCAGGTACATCACATCCCTGATTATATCTAATTCAACTCTTCAATTTCTGGCCAATAGTTAAACCCGACGGTGTTGTAAAACTGCTTGTATGTAGGGAATCTATGAGAAAATGAAACCAATTTCTACTTATTTTATAACTCCCTCAATCTGAACTGACTGAATCTGATGTATCTAATCAAGTTTCCGATGCAAGCATACAAGCTCATGTTGTTCTTGAGCCTGAAGTGTCTAATGAATAGACTGCTAATGAAGGATTTGATGCAAACATTTTACATGCTCCTGGTGATGAACATATAGTGTCTAATGAGGGATCTAATGCAAGCATTTTGCAAGCTCATTGAAGGATTTAGTGTCTAATGATGATCTGCTATGTTGACAGAGACAGAGATTTGCAGGCATTGATGACAAGCAAATTATAGTGCATTTTCATAGCTTGAGGAAACATTGAGGCCATCTACCAGAAAGTCCCTGTATCATGACAACATAGCATAAATACTTTTCTAATCTGTTGTTTGAAACTATTGGCATACTTGTGCAGGATAGATATATTGATATGCAGTTTGCGCACTGGTTATAAGTGCAATTACACTTCGATATTTCCAGCCAGAGACGAATAATTCAAGCAGGTACAGACCATGTTTTTAGTCCGTGTACAGCATGTTGCATTTTGTGTTTTTTGGTGCTTGCATCATTTAGTGTTTATGATCTGAACTACTTTGGATCATTAGCTGGTTTTCAAAGTGCATGTAGCTTGACATTTCTCAAGTTATGTTGATTTCCGGAGTGCAAGTGCCTTGGTATTTTTTAAGTTAAATGTTCGCCCCTGGTAACTTGAATTCGTGGATCCGCCACTGCACACAAATCATACATGAATGCCAGTACGAATTAAATGAAATGCAGGGACTTACACTAGGTCATTGTACAGGCTCGCTGCAGCTCTGCTTGCGCTTGGGATGTTCCATGTACAAGTCCATGTTACCACTTGCTTGGATGTGCAGGCCTTGTGCTCCTTGCATCCCCCTCTGCATTTTTGACACAGTGAATGGTTGATCAAATAAGAGGAATCGACCTTGATGTTGTACCGGAGGACAAATACTTACCAGGTTATACGGGTGTGTAGGATGTGTACCAGATCCCATAGCACCATCATGCTTTGCTAAAAAAATGGATTTGCTTGTTTAAGATGATATCTCCAGAAGAAATAAGAGTTAAAGTCAGAGTTGCATAGGCGTGTAAGCTAAGAGAGCAGTGAAAGGATATCCAAACATCGTCGGAACAGTGCACAAGGGAGTGATGTGTGGATACCTAGTTCGGGCCGGCGTTTGGGCATGCTCGCCTAGCTAGAGTGCGGGTCACTTCAGAGCCTTTGAGGGTGATGCGCTGGCGTTGGCTGGCCACACACGGATGCAGATCTTGAGTGGCAGCGGAGCGCTACGATGCGGTGGACGAGACCGTTGGTTGAGCCCCAACGGCCTTGGGGGGCGGAGGTGCGACGATGTGCTCGGTGAAGTATCCCCGGTGAGCTGGGAGACGACATCGGTGAAGCGCACCTGATGCGGTGGAACTCGGTGTCTGTGAGGTATGTCGGTTGTGGCGGCCGACGTTGTCGGTGGACCACCCACTACGGTGGACGAGGCCATAGATGAGGTAGCTCCGGTGTGGTGGTGAAGCGCGACCATCGTCTTTGTCGTCGTCATCCGGAACAGAGGTGGGGAAAGAGACGAGACGAGGGGCGATTCGAACTTTGCTTGGGTTGGCGGCGAATTAGGGATTTGAGCAATCTGGGCACGGAAGGGGACGGTGGAGAAGAGAGATTTTGCAGGGCTGGAATTGGGGCCGCCAGATATTTCAATCCAAAACATGGAAGAGCAAACTTATTTTGTCGTCATCCTTTT